>NC_053518.1:885000-1500000 GCF_016920715.1 Anopheles arabiensis
CCCATTTAGATCAGGCTCCTTACAGTACGGACAGTTACAGTTCGTGATGGAGCGGTTGGTAATCTCCTGCGTGAAGTACTCCTTGGCGCACTCAAAGCAGCAGGTGTGAGTACATTTGAGCATCGAGATGATCTCGTTCATTGGGAATACACCCAGACAAAGCTCGCACTCCTTTTGCAACAGATCTTTCGCATCGTCGATCGTGTGACACTGCGTTGCGGCCCAGATGGCGTTGTCTTTGGCGTACCGCAACTCGATCAACTGCACCGCAAGCTCTGCTTGGGCGAGCGTTTGCACAAGACCATCTTCCATCAACTGTTTTGCTTGCACCTGGAAGAAATAGAGAAACAGACATTAGCATCTCCAGAAGAAGTGGTGCTCTAAGATTGAATGGAAATCAATACGATCAAAGATTTAAGGTGATGGATGATCGTTCTACGCATAACTCAAGTTCCCACGTGTTTACCTAGCAGGCAGAGTTCTACGCGCAGGAAAAACATATAATGGCGATCGATTACGAAAAGAACAAACAATTCCAAGCACACGCACGCAACTTACTTCTGGTGGCTCATTGTTCGGTTCGTACGGTTTCACGAGGCTCTTGATAATGGTGCGCTCGCTTTCCGTGACCGTCATGTGGCTTTCGTCCTCATCGTCCGTCGTTTGGTACTCATCGCTGAAGCACGTTTCGCGGTACTTTTTCTTCATCAACTTCTCGCACATGTAGGTCGTGTCGCGCGAGCTGCCCGGCTGTGGTTCGTTTGCATCGTTGAGTCCGGGCGTGGATCTGGCCGATGTGCTCGCATCCTCCGACGCCGGGGTGGATGCCTTGCTGGTTGAGGCGGTCGGTGTAGTCGATGAGCGAGCGGTAAACGCCTTGGGCTGAACGAGCTTGGCCGGCTTGGGAGCAACCTTGGATGTGCTCGGTTTGGGCGATTCCTTCGCCTTGTTGAGGAACTCTTTCTGCATGTTCTTGACCGTGTTGGTTTGCACCGGGCCAAACACACCGCCGATCGATTTTTTGCGCGTGACCGACGGCCGCCGACCGTTGGAATCGGCCGTGGGGGACGATGTGGTGCTGGTGGATTTCTTTTTACTTTCGGTTTTAGTTTTGGAAGCGATTGCTTTGGCGTTAGCCTTCTGGCCAGTGGGAGTTGGTGGTGTTGTCGGTGAGGCACCATCCTCCGACTGCGAAGAAGCAGCGTTTGTAACTTTAACGGTTAGTTTGGGAGCTTTCGACTTTGATCGAGTGGGTGGGCTCTTCATGGGGGTAGTAGTGGTGGTAGTGGTAGTGGAGGTGGTGGTAATGGTAGTTGCAGTGGGGGAGATGGATGAAGCCGAAGGATGAAGGTCCACATTCTGGTAGATGTTTGTGGTACGCGGTGGAGCTTCGGGCGGAACGACTTGCGGTTGCGTTTCCGTTTGAGGTGTGTGAATGATGACCTGCGATGGTTGTATCTCAACGAAGCTAGATGAAGGCTCCTCAGAGGAGGCACGTGATTGTGTCCTGTGACCGCCTGCAGCATTTCCATTAGGTAAATTATTTGCGTTTGGTTCTGGTGGTTGTTGTTCAGTGGTGACGTTAGTGGTGGTGGGTTGCTGTGGTAGTGATTGAACGTCACCGTCCGTCACGGGGATGGGATTGTTCGATGTGTCTGCAAGATCACCAGGACCTTGTTGGTTTTGTGTAGATTCTGGTTGAATACTTTGCTGAGTAGTTGGAGTGATGTCATTCGTCATTTTCAAGCTTTCACTAGCTGGATGATCGATGTGATCATCTATTGCAGACTCAACAGAAACTTCTTGTGAGTTAACGGTAGCTTCAGACGGCTGCTCCACGGAGTACGATTCTGAAGTTGCTGGTACTGAAGCATCTTCGGTAATCGCTGCCCTCAAATTTGTCCCATTTACAAGACCTGCTTCTTCCTGGCTTGTAGCAGGATGTTCACGGCTTGTGTTCAGAATTGTTCCAATAGAAGCTGGTGGCTGTTGGGTCAAGTCATTAGTAGTCTCGATTTCTTGAAGCTTCGAACTTGCCTTAAATACTGTAGCGTATTCAGGGATAGGTGCACCGGAATCGTTCTCGTGAATCAATTGTAAAGCATCCGCATTAACGTACTCAGGTATTGCATTATTGATCACTGAAATATTCTGGGAGTTGGGCGTTGCTTGGACTGGTTGTGAGTCTGGATGGCTTGTGGAGGAAGCCAGAATACCCAAGCCTCCTTCTTGTGTGATTACCTCTGTAACATGTCCCGCTTCATTGCTTGTAGCTATATTTCCATTTACACCATTGCTCAACTGATCGTGTGTCGTTGGGGCGTCGGTAAGAACAGGTTCTTGTACAGATGCTTTTGACAATGGAACGGGGGAAACAACGCTGCTATTATCTTCAGATAACAGCGGTTGATGAGGTGATGAGGCAGCTGGTTGGCTGGCCTCTGTACCACCTGAAATGTGGACTACACCTTCCAAGTTCTCTGCTTGAACTGTAGAGTTGATATTAGAATGAATTACTCCGGTGCTGTCATTCACAACTGTCTCGTCGATTGTGTCTACTGGCTCTTCCAAAATTGCTGCCGTTCCATTCGAAATATTCCTTTCGATCACAGATGGTGGTTTGTTATCCGTAGTTTCTGTTGAGGATGTCTTCACAGAATCGTAAATCACTATCGGGGATTCCTCGATCGGTAGTGCATTATCTTGCAACTGTTCTTCAGTCGTTTGCTCTATTTTTTGCACATTTTTTATAAAGCCACCAATGACTGCTTTGGCGTTCATTAATGTTTGCACATCCTTCATCGTCATCGGAACATTCTCGTCTGCCACGAGCGTAGGTTCACTCGATTCCTCTGCCGTCGTGTTATGGTACTCGGGAACGAGTGTAATCTCACTAATTTCACTCTGTTCCGGACTATTCTGTAGCGTCTCCACGCTGGAAGCATGATGCAGTGGGTTGGCCAGATCCAGCGGTCCTAAAGCTTCCTCAGTCAAGTGCAACATGTTTCGTAGCTCGCCTACTGACTGTTCAATCACACTCATAGCATCATTGAAATCACTGTCCAGTGGGAGATCGCTCACCTCGGACGCACTGTTCCGTTCGTTTTCTCTTACGATCGCCATGTTGATCATGGGCATGATCATTTGTGGAGGTTCTTGGACTGGTATCATTTCATTGGGCGGTTGCTCAGCATCTCTTGATTTGGCGGAATCAATGATGGTCATTTCGGAAAACATGACCGATCCATCATCATCATCATCTTCATACTCATAAAAATCGCCATTCTCGTCCACATCGTACTCCTCGTTAGAATCCCACTCTTCTTCCTCCTCTTCACCTTCCCATTCGTCTTCGTATTCATCTTCGTAGTAATCTTCCTCGTAAGCAGCATCGTCCTCATTGAACGTTGCAATGTCCGAGTTGATCTCATCCTTCATTTGTTGTATGAGCCGTTTCGTATCTAGCACAAGTTCGGATAGATTGTTTGCCAGTTTGGAGCTATGGCTTATAACATCGTCTTGCTGATCTGCTTCCGAGATGTTGTTTGAATTATCCGGCAATGAGCCGTTTGTGGGTGGTTCAGATTTGACAGCTTGTGTGGGTGGTTCAGTTGACTCATTCGGAGCAGAGGAGCTAGCTATGGTCTCACTTGCCACAACAGGTGTTTCAGCAATAACAGTTGGTTGAGGCTCTTCTTGTACGTGACCATTAGTTTCGTTTGAAGCGGTGATTGGGAGCTCATCAGTTTGTATGTTTTCCTCTGCAGAAGCCGCTGGAAGAGGCTGCTGCTGATCCTCATTTGAAGCTTGTGAGGCAGAATCTTGTGGCTGAATTGGTTTTGGTTCTTCAACAACATGAGCAATAGAAGCAGCAGCAGTATTAGATTCCACAGGTTGTATAGGAGGCTCTTGAATCGTGTTTGATATGGCTGGTGTAGAGTCTTGTAGCTTTTGTTCTTCCACAATCGGCTCATTGACAGCATCCGTAGCCTCAACTGACTGTTGTGGAAGTTCTTGAGGTGTTGAGATATCTTGCGTAAGCTCATGCATGACGGACTCAGTATGATGATCCTTAATAGGTTCAACGAACGTGGTAGATTCTCCAACTGGAGAAGCTTGTTGTGGCATTGTAGTTGAATCTTCAACCTCTTCCAGCTGTTCCACATTTTCAGCTTCTGATTCTTTTTTCGGAGGAAGGTTTATGTAGATTGGCTCATCAACTAACTCGAAATCTTCTTGATCATCTTCATCTTCAGGAGCGTCTTCCACGTCCATCGTCTGCTCGATA
The DNA here is from genome assembly GCF_016920715.1 of Anopheles arabiensis. NCBI lineage: Eukaryota > Metazoa > Arthropoda > Insecta > Diptera > Culicidae > Anopheles > Anopheles arabiensis. Next base: position 889,289 of record NC_053518.1, read on the forward strand.
CGTTCGATATTCTCAACCACATGTCGCATTTCTTCCACATGATCTATAGCCGCTATCGACGATTGATTCTGTTTTGCATTTGTGGCCAATACTTCAAAGTCACTTTCGGAAGAGCTTTTCACTGGACGCCTGTAGAGATAATTGTTCTTGTTGACAGGAATACGTGATCCGCGACGTTTCTTAACGCCTTTCTTTTCCATTTGTGGACTTTCGTGTGGTATTGGCTCTTCTGGACCTTGCGGAGTTCGTGTAGCTTCTTCTGTAGCTGTTGGAACGTGGCTCTGAACTTTCGTAGTTGATGGACTTTCCTCTGGATGAGATGTCTTTGATGCAACCTCATGTTGTTGCACTGGTTGAGACTCCTTCGAAGTGAACAGATGCATCAATTTCTCGTTGATCGATACCAGATCGTAATAATCCGTAGACTCCGCCGTTTGTCGTGCTTCGTCGGAGCTGCTATCAATAAGATAGTTGCTACGCTTCATCTGATCAAACACGGTAGTGGTTTTCTCGTTTCTTATGGCTCGCTCCAGAAACTTTTGAATATTAGCATACTCGTCCGTTTCGTTGGCTACCGATGGCTGTACCGACACCTTACTCGTTTGCTGACGCTCGGGGAAATGTACAGGCGGTTCGGGCGTCTTATCGAATGGAAAGTAATGAATGTTGCTGTAGTCGTTCTCAGAGTATTCGGCCCTCATCAACGTCTCGCGTATGTCGTCCTCCAATGATTTCGGTTTCGTCTGTAAATTCACTTTCACCGCGTCCAGTTCCTGCCGTACCTGTTGCACCAGGTTCGGCAGAATGTCCTGTATGTTCTCTTGTACAAAGTCACGTACATCGTCCTCGATGGATCGGTTTGGATCGGGCAGATGATTGGGTTGCTTGCCATTGCGCACGGGAATGGGACTTTTGCTCATGATACGCTGATCACTTGCCTGAGACCGTATCGATGTGGCCGACGGGGACCTAGAGTTGGGTTCAGCGTCGACGAGTTGGCTGAGCAGTTGCTGGATGTTGCGTAGCACCGTACCGTTGGAGGACTCTTGCTTTCGTTCCATTTGCATTATAAGTGCCTCAATATCCTTTAATATTTCCGTATTGGAAGTGGTCGTGGTGGATTGCGCTTCACATACCTCTTCAAGCTGATCCTCTTCCGGCAGTGATGGAGTTGGTGCTTTAGTGTTCTCATGTTCAGTTAGTTGTTGTATTTCTGGCTCGATTTCTTCTCTGTCTGCTTGCTCCATCGCGCTCGGTAGCTCGGGTTCTGATGGTTGCATAACCTTTTCCGATGGCCCTGTACCAAGCAGCTCCTGTTCTACATGGGCACTGATAAACTGTTGAATTTCACTGCCTGTTTGTAGTTGGTTGATCCATTAATTGATTCAGAGGAAGAAGATCAGGTTTACATTACAACACAGAGGGATCATAGGACGTCCGGAGATTCAGGTGCCGGGTAGGGTAACACGCATCACACACACAAACACACAGGATAGGTACAGGAAATTCCCCATTTTCGACGGTATCGCAATGCAGAGTAAAAACACGGGAAAAGGGAAAGAAAAAACTAGCATTAATACCACTGGACCACACTACCCTCCACGCTACAGCCGATGCGATCGGTTCTTACTGATTCCAGTTCGATCCTCCTGCAGCGCTTGCTGCAGCAGCAAGTTGCCACTGTCGTTGTCGGCCCCGCTCGGTGGACCCCAGATGCGCATCAGGAACGGTTTGAGCTGCGTTTTGCTTAGCTCAATCGTCGCCAGCTCAAGATTGCCATGGTGGGCCGTCAGGCTTGTGACGATGTCCTCCCGCGTGAAGTTACCCTTCGAGGCGATTTCGCGATACTTGTGCTGTCGCTGCTCGATGCACTCAGTGATCGCACGCCAGATGTTGCCCTTGTGCATTCTGAGCGCCTCCCGGGCCTCCACCGTCGAAATGGTTCCGATGGTGTTCTCGCGCTTCTCGTGCCCGTACTTGGTGGCCAACGTTTGAACCGTTTCGATTAGTTTGTTCCAATTGCTGCGCAGCCACTGGACCGGATGCTTTTCGCCACAATGATTCATCGCTGCCTGCAACTCTTCGGCTGTGAAATGATAGTGTTCTGCTTCCTGTGCGATTAAACGTGGTAGCATGTTAATAAAAAGACACAGACAAGCATTGTATGTGTGTTACCCGCAGAAGAAGAGTCATCTCAGAAGGTTCCTCTTTGGATGTAGATCCATTTTGCATCTCTGTCAGTTGCTCTGTACCTTGCGGCATATCTTCAGGATCTTGATGATCGTCCATCGTTTTCGATTGCTGTCAAATGAGCATATAAAAGAATGAATTAATACCCCCCAAACCTGTTGAGAAACATCAACTCCTCCGGCACACTCTCGTCACCATTGGTTGTCTGGGTGGCACATTTCCACCGCCAGCCGGCTGCGGACCGACGACCTTTGCCTGCGTCATCGTATCGATGCGGCGTAGATCGTTAAATGTGCGATACATGTTCTCTTCGGGAACAGCTGCAGCGCGGCCGGAGGCAGTAGCGGCAGCAGCAGCACCGAGTGTCTGATTAGCGGCTGTTTGGATGATCTGATGGATGGCACGGTCCAGGAAGGATAGGCTTTCATCCTGCTGCTGTTGCTGGCCGTAACGATGGGATGGGGATGATTGAGTGGTGGTGGTGGTGGTGGTCGTTTGATTCAGTGCCTGATTTGCGTGATACCGTGACGAGTTCTGCAGACCGGGCTGCGGGCTCAGTTCGTGTGGTGATGGTGGTAGGCTCTAGAAGTTGATTGAATGGGTTTGTCAGTTATTGAAGAGTCCGTTTTAACCAGCAACTTAGTGTCACAGAGCAAGGAACTGGACCTTTCATCCAAATTTAGTAGACCTATTAGTTACCCAAATGATGATTTATAATTAACTGGTTACTTCATTAGATGCAATTAATTAAAGAAAAATATTACGCCTTAACCCCTTACCAAAACGAGCTAATAAACCACCGACACTCAAAACTACACTAACGCGTGGCGCATGCAATGTGCGCCTATTTCTAACGTCTGCCCTTCGGAAGCATCAACGCACGATCGGGCGTGTTCGATGTAACAGATGACGGTTCGCATAAATCCACTTCATCATTCTTGTACGAATCCGAAACATGACGTCACAACCGACGCCGCGATCTATCCATCGTCCACAAGAGCAAGCAAACAAGCAAGGAAGTGGTCAAACGACAGCCCGTCCGTGGACACCATTACCGCATAGTTGACGAAAATGGTGTGTAATCGTGCCGCTTGGTGTTAGTAGCGTGTTGGGAGTGCTATTTTGGTGCGTTCGAATGGCGTGCTGCGTTGTGTAGCTGCAAACTGCCAAAAGCCAGCGTGACGAACGGGGAGACGACCATAAGGAAGCGTCTTGCTAATGAGGTGTGTTTTGTGGTGGGTTTTGGGATTGGATGAACAAATTTGATGCGCGTCTAGAACTGATGCGTTCCAAAAATAGACGAATCAACAAAGCGTCTGTCAACGATGAAATAATGAAGTGTGGCGCGATAATGTACAACGATGCATAATCATCATACGAGATGCGTTTGAGAGGGATTCGTTAGTTTTTTTTATATTTTAGAGGGGTGTCGTTCAGATGTCTTTTTCCTTCCCCAATGCCATACCTGCGTATCACTAGAGATGCTGTTGCGACTGGCAGGGCGTTCAACTTCGAGCAGTTGCGGTGTGGCGAGCGAATACGATCGCTTGTAAAGTGCTGAAGACGTGAGGTTCGGCTCCTGGGCCGTTTCATTGGCCGGTTTATCAGCGCGTTGACTTTGTGTGGCAATTTCATGACGCACCTGCTCGAATGAATCATATGTCTGGTGCGTGTGCGTGATAGAAGAGATGTGTTTAGCAAAGGGGCTACAGGATATTGGATGAAGTATCATATCGACTTACCTGTGTGGACATATCCTGGGGCGGTGGTGATGTGCCGATAGAAGCCCTATGACGCGGCCTTTCTCCTCCAGCCGCTGAATGGCCAACCCCAACAATTTCCCTTGGCGGCGAAGGACCACAACCCGTGGATACCTTCTCTTTCGCAACCTTTTTCTCAACGTGGACAGGATCTGCATCAAAGCTTGGCTGTATCTCAACCGATTGTTTCCTCTCGGGAGTGAGGGATCGATTCAACCCTTCACTACTATCATCGCTACACGACTTCGACACAACCTCGCCCTCGACTATCTGGTCCATCTCGGTGTCCATCTCGTCGTCAACATCTAGAACGAGAGAGAACACGAGCAAAGACACTGTCCGATTAACACTCACAGAGCAACAACAACAACAAAACAAATGGGGTGGGCAACAGGCAACAAGGGGCTTACACACATTTCGGGTAGGAAACTCTTGGGTCTATGTGTCTGGAGTAGTTTTTTTTTTGCACGAGAAATGGTGCGGCCTTTATTGAGATTATTGTGCACAACATATCATATGGCGCAAAATTACAACATTAGGATTGGGTTCGATTATGAGTACGCGATTTGTTGGTTAACAGGAAAAAACCGGGTTTTGAAAACGAAACAAAAAACACTCACAAACGATTACTACACTCTAGTGGGACGGCTTTGGGTGCCCGGGGTCCTAAATATTGAACTGTATTGGTACGGCTGGTGGCTCAGATACCGGGAAGTAAATGCAAAACGCTACTGGACGGATAGGAGATTGGCTTGGAAGTAACGAACAAGAATCACGTACATTTAAAGACATTTGAAGTAGGCTTGAGTGGAAATACTAGAATGATCTTTTTACATTGAACTTTCATAAAATTGGAACACAAAAAATAAAAACAAAGTGCTTGAATGCAGGTGCTTGGGGTGCGTAGATGCTTGCGTGCTTATTACCGGGCAAGGGATACAGGGTGTGGATAAATTAGGGACAACACTACTTCGCTTTAGTGCCGGGCCAAAAAGATATTTTACGAATCCTACCTTTCTTCTTCGTTTCACCTGGTGGCTTACCGTTGGCGGGCTTCTGGGGCGGTACGATTTGCAGCTTCACCTCGGTAACTTGCGGCGCTTCCTGCACTACATCCGGAGGCGGTGAACGGGTCTCACTGTCCTGTTTCGTGGCACCACCACCCACCGCACTGATGGTGGCGGTTTTGCAGCAGATGGCACAGATCTTCACGCCAGGCTCGTTGACGTACGTGCAGAACTCACACTCCCACTCGCGATCCGGTGCAACGAGGGCTGGCGGTGGCGGTGATTGTTCTGGCACTTCTCCATTATCGGGCTCCACCTCCGAGCGGGTGTCGTTGATGATGTTCTTAATCTCGACCGTTTTCAGATGGCGCTGTTCGTCTGAGTCCGACTTCGTGGGCGATATGGTGCGGAACTCCAGCAGCCCATTGACGACCTTTTCCGGCCGTTCATTGTCGGACTCGTTGGCGATGAACTCGGTGCTTGAGTGCTTGCGTTGTCTCTGTTGTTTCGAGGCAAAGCGTCTCCTCTGGTCCGAACCATCCGTATCGGGTGTGTGCGAGTCGGAAGGAATCTTCTTGGGCGCGGCTGCGACAACCTTTCCACTGTCACTCTTCTTGGTGTCACTCTTTCTGCGCTGTTTCTCACGCCCATCCGAATCGGAGCTTGGGATTGGCTTTTTGGGCGCTGGCAATGGAGCCGGCTTGCTCTTCTGCTGTCTTCGTCGATCCTGTTCCGGCTCGGAGTCGTTCGTGTGCGAGTCGGACGTGATGCGCCGTTCGGCAGCGAGATTGCTCTGAGCCGCCTTCAGTTTGGCCTGACGTCTGCGCTCAAAGTCGGCATCGGAATCATTCGTCATGGAGTCGGAGTTGATCTTGCGCGGTGAGCTGAGACTCTCGTTGCCCGAGCGTGACCGATTGGAGGTGACTCGACGTCCTTCCTGCTCGAGATCGGAATCGTTTGTGAAGGAATCCGATGGCTCTTTGCGGGCCGACGACACGGACAGCTTGTCGAAACGATCGCGCACCAGCTCCTCGCGATCGTACCGAGCTGGTGGAGCTGTGACCTTCCTCGACACGGGATAATCAATCAGCGAACGGGCCGAAGATCCTCCACCACGGCGATCACGGTTGAAGCGCGAATGCTTCACGCTCGATGCACGCACGAAGGACTGCGCTGGAGGCTCTGGCTCATCAAAGTCCATACTGCTGGTGGAGTTGAGACGCTCACGGCGTCGCCGTTCACCACCACGCCCGCGCGAGCGATGGAACCCGTCGTCCGAATCTTCGTCATCGGTAAGATCGTCGATGAAACTGTTTCGGTTGAGGTTGCGCATCGACATGGTGGACTTGCGCGACTTGACGCTCAGCGCTGGTGAGGCAGCGCGCGATCGTGAGTTGGCACGGGATCGCGGCGGTGGCATGGCTACTCCTGGAGATTGAGAAGATGGTGGAATTAGAGAAGGTTCTATGGCAATTGTAATGTATTCTACCGTACCTGGCATCATTGGCATCATGCCCATTGGGGGGTATGGATACATTCCATTCCAAGTGTTGGTCCAGCCTGGTGGATATCCGGTAGGATCTTGTGGCGGATAGCCATGCTGTGGCGGTAGGTTGAGACTCATGTTGGAACCGTTCTGTGATCCACGTCCCATCCAGGCGTTCATCTGATTCCACTGCATCGGATTGAAGTGTGCCATTGACTGAGCCTGCGTCAAAGATAAAACAGAGTACAAGGTAACTAAAAAAAGGCAAGACAAGTCTTGAAGAGATCTCCTTACCTGATGCAACGGATTGAAGCCCCACATGTTCGGCTGCGGTGGTGGCGGCTGGTGCAGATTGAACACAGACGTGCTGAGACTCCTTGGCCCGTTCGGCATCGAAGGCATCGTGTCGCCAAACTCCGAGCGCTGTATAGGAGAGACAGACGGTGCATTACTATTGCCCGGTGGGGCGAAATTGTGCCCAAAGCCTGAACCCGGTCCGTTCGGTGTCCCCGGGACGGACAGTAGATTAATGCCGGAAGCAACACTGCCAGATCGTATTCTGGGCTGTACCGGCGGGTTAAGCCATCTGTTCTGCAGCTGTTGAGAGGGTTGCATCGACGACTGTTGGTGCTGCTGCTGCTGCTGCTGCTGAAAAGCACCTGTTGGCTTGTTACGGAAGCTGTTTGACGATTCAGTAGCGGATGACTGTAGATCGAGACACGGTTACAGATGAAAAGCAGAATGGTGAGTAAAAGCAACAGTTGTGTTTGAATTTCCACCCCTTGCTTTCGATTCGAAAAAGGGGAAAACTCGTGTGACGTAGTGCGTTTCAAATCGTACGTCGAAAGCGAATGATTTTGAGCACACCAAACATACACAGATGAGTCTACATTGACAAAAGGCAAAAGGCCAAAAATCGAAGACTTCGCGTCAAAAAGCTCCCAACCCCATCGGGCACGATACCTGCAGGTCGGTGTTGGACGTCAGACTGGCGCGTCTGCTGCGATCTCCATCCGACTTCATCGCCTCTTGGTGCTGCCGGTAGCGCTGCTGCAGCAGCGTCATGCGGTCCAGCGTGGCCGCCGTATTGTTCTGGATCTTTTCCATCGTGCTCGAAACGGATCTGTTGGGCCCGATCGACGGCGAGCGCTTCGAGACGGTGTCCAGTGATGAGTTGGAAGCTGGGAAGCGAGAGAAAGGGTTATTTGATGCTCTGTTTTCGGAAGCGTTTAGACAGACTTACAATGAATTTTATTCTCCGGAGGATCAGGTAAGGGCCTGTTTGAGGGATGTATGAAGCGTTTGAGGGAGTTCATCTTTTCCCGCAAGGAAAGCGCCGGACTCGGCGGCGGTGGCGGAGGTTTTTGCTGCTGCTGCTCCGGCTGCCCTTGTGGCACTGTTGTGGGGATTGTCTTTGGGGAAGAGATGGACCCATAAGAAGGATTAAAGCCTTAGATCCCTAGTACTACCAAAATCCTTTAGGGGGTATTATGTATTGAATATTTAACGTACTTTTCTCCGAGTAAAACACTTCAACCGCTTGTAAATGCGTTACATGTTAGAGCTTGACTATAACTAAAGAAGCTATCGGGGCAAGGGCAAGGGAATTCTAACAAGAACGCAAAAGAAAACACATGCAGCTGTTTTTAAAGAAGCAATAAGAAATCAAGTATATATTTCAAGGTTTTGTGCTAAACATTGGTTATTAGTACATTTGGTCTAAAAGCGTTGAGTGTCTCTCGTTTCATAAGAATATTTGAATGAGGAATCGATAAGAGAAAGAGTTGTCTATTACATTATAAAAAAATGTGCTTAATAAGTGTGGCAGTTAAAAATTAGAGCTTATTTATCTCAAAGCTAATAGAGTGCGTTCAGTTGTGGTAGTTTCCCTTTAGTCTCGCTCTTTCTCTGTGAGTTCAATCTGGCTGCCCTAGCACAAGAGTGGGTCAAAGTGGCCAAGGCAACAACCGTCCTCACGAAATTATGCAGCGCCGTACCTGCTGGTCCTGCTTGCGGCCAAACATGGGACTGGGAAAGTGGAAGCTTCCGGGGCGCTTGTTCCTTCTCGGCGGCGGCAGCGGCCCGCTCGATCCGGCGTCACCCTTCGGTGGCAGCGGAGGCTTGACCGTGCTGCTGGGGGTCGGTGGCGCAACCGCCGCGGGCGGTTCAATCGGCTGCGAAGAAGAGAAAAATCGAAGGTGGAACGGAGAAGTGCACAGAGCTGTTGACCGTGCGCAGGGCGCGGAAGTGGATCGAAGTGGATGGGGTGAGATGGGAATTGAAACGAAACGAATCACCATGCATGGGGCAGGGACTGGGTGCGGCTGGGTGACATTTCAACCGATCCAGACGGAAATCGATCACGAGGATGGCGGGATGGCATTTGCTTGCCAACTATCGAGCGAAATGGCAAAGATCAAGTGATCGCACGCCTTTGGAATGAGGTCGGAACTCTTTCCTAATGAAAACCATGCATTTGTGGCAGTATGGATGGAATCGACAACAACAAAATGGCTAGCGGGGTGAGTGAGAATGATGTTTGTTTCTCCCTCGCTAGTGAGCTCTACTGTAACAACACTGGACAGCAAGGCGCTGCTGTGGGTGCGCGGTGCTTTTCCCTTACCTTTCTGACGTGTGTTTGGCGTTTCGGGTGTCGGTGGTAGCGATCGTCGCAGGACACACAGAACAGGTTCTGATCGCACTGCTCGCACCGGACGACGGGCGCGACGGAACCGCACAAATCGCACTTCATCACGGTCAGCCGTTTGATGTCTGGTGTGGGGTGGGTTTCGGTCACATTCCAATGCACGGAGCGAAGGGTGCAATAGGTGCGTGTGTGTGAAATGCAGATAGAATAATATTTGTATTAGCGTAAGCAGAGAGCAGCGCAAAACACGGCTGTGTGTACCTGGAGATTTGAGCGGCACTGGAGGTGGAGCATTCGAGTATTGCTGCTGGTTCGCCACATCGATGACCTCATACTCGGGATCGTTATTGGCCGGTGGCGGTGGAGGCGGCGGCCCTACCCGATCACTGCTTTCGGTCTGTTGTGGGAAGAGACAGATGGAAGGGCTGTAAATTGTAGTCGGTTGGTGGTTTGGTAAGGGTATGCTCTATCTTACCACCCATGATGGCATGTTGCGCCCGCTCCGAAATCGGTTTGAAGGACTCGAAGCCATACTTGACCCAGTTCTGCTGGACTGTCGAATATTCTGCATGGAAAATATTTGAAACAAATTAATGAAAGTGATGACGCGAAGCTCAAAACAAGATGTCATGTTGCTGCACAAGATCAAAACAACAGTTTGTTTTCCCCTGGAGTGTTTTTCGCAACCCATCAATCCATATGTCTAGCGAGTCGATCGGATTATTTACTCTTTAAATCGCTTATCAAGTACAACAAACAATAAAAATGCTCGTGTGTGTGTGCACGTTTGCCTGCATCTCATATCGTCTCGCCCCTGGTCTGCCATTGCTATTGCGTGATTTATTTTTAAACATTATTTACATTCACTTGCCAGTACGGACGCGCATCTGCAGACGAGACGCGACGCGAATGTGCGTTTGTTGCGAAGGTAATGCATGTAGGGCGCGGCGGTATAACATTCCCAACTGCACTTATCTCGAGTTCAGTGGCTAGTGCGTGCTGTTTCGGCGTTTTCTCTGTTCGTTGACTTGGCTCATGGCAAAGATAATGATTTTGTTTTCTAGAGCACTTTCAGTTTATGCAGGGAAAGGCGTTCTGTTGATGGAGACGCATGGTAGCTTTCACGGGTTGAAGTGACAATGAGTATAGAATGATTAGTTTAATTAATTTATATAAAGTATTCAATTTCCCTTTATTTAGTGCTTTCTCCATTCACAATTTCTGAGCGTGAATAAGCATAATATTTATCGCATGATCGAATTGCAAAAAGAGGATAATGTTTATTAAACGATCGCAAATTAAACAGGAAAACGTTCAAAAACATAGCCATAACGTGTGTCTACTGCGTTCCGAAACCACTATCTCACTCACGATCACAAGACAACCATTTGAAACAGCGCTATTTCCTTCCCTGTCCGAGCCAAAAATAAAACATTCCACATGTTTCCCACTGCTGGTGCTGTTTTCTGCTGGAAAATCGGCACACAGCTGCCACAACACCATCGGCACCGGGTCAAAAAACGGAAGCAAAACCATTTGTCCAAAACTGAATGACGAACACAGCTACCAGGGCGCGTCCAATCGCGTCGTACGGCCCAAAACAAAATTAGAACCCTTGCGACATTGCGCCGAGAAGTTGTTGCGAATTTATTTAAAGCCACTCGCACGGTTCCCGTTCATTGACTGTTGTTGTTTTTTTTTGCTGGTGCTGTTGGTGCCTGCAAGAAACCTTGCACCTTGCACAAGTTCACGAGTGTACCGGTGTCAACCGCGCACGTCAGAATAAGGAACTGCGTCAAGGATATCGTCAAACTATTGCACTTTCAACGCTCAAGACGCTCCGCTCGCACGTTCGAAGAAGTGTGTAAGTGTTTCAGGTGGCCAATAAAAATAAAATAAACCAATTAATCATCACAGTTATTTTGGTAGAATTTAGCGATGATCTAGTACCACACTGTGGAGAGAACTTAATTACATAATTCCACCACTTTAACACGTTTGGCTTTTCAGACACCGTCGCTCCCTAAATCCTAACTGCGAAGAGATGATCACCAATAGCACGAGATCGCTGCTTGATCATGTTTCCGCATTCCATTTTAATCCGAAAATGGTTCTCACAAGATCAGTCTCGCTAATGTTCGTCTGCATCTCGTTGGCGCCACGACAGCTATTAGTAACTGGCTCTCCAGACGGCGGTATGTCACTTCAACGGTCGGCTTTTCTCTCTTTCTCTCTCTCTCTCTCTCTCTCTCTCTCTCTCTCTGTCACAACACTTCTCGCACGCCGGTAATGTCAGAGATCGTCTGCAGACGGAACCATTTTCACTGATGACCACAGCGATCAACCTGAGCGGCGGCGGCGGCTCAACGCAACCATTATCGCTAGGATGGGCAGCATACGGAGGCACGGCAGCATACGAACGAAGAGGGCCGGGCGACAACGTATGAGACCCACTAAAATGGTACCGATTTTCTATTTTTAATATAATCCTAGTGCAGGCAGACACATACACACACACACGGACACACAAGGGGCCAGACTGTTAGAGAACATTCACACACGCGCCAACACATTCACGGATGGCAATGCATGGCACCATAATTCCACACAGCGACATCACTTACGCTCATCGAAATCGCGTTTGCCCGGGAGCGCTATATTAATATGGTAGCGATTATTAAGGAAATTGATTTTCACTTTTCGCTCTCGCGAAAATCTCCTCGCACGATCACGGTGAGGATTATTAAGGGAAAATAATTTCGGTCACCTTTTCACTGGCCTGAGCTGATTACACTGAGAGCACTGCGAGCTAAGTCGAAAGATCTGGATGGCTACTGATGGTGCAGGAAAAGCTGACCAGGAATAGCATATCCACCTCAGCTCGGGCGTTGCTTTCGCTTCCACTCACTCTGCTGGTAGCACTCAAACGGGTTCTTTTTGCAACTTCCAGGTGTAACTTCTTTGCCGTCGCCCGACTTTTCGACTTGCACCGGGAGAGTGAAAATAGAAAATATTCTCTCGCTTTTTTATATAACTTCCCCACCGGAGGGTGCTGCAGGCCGGAACCGAACTGGACCGAGATGCGTACGCGCCGACGTTCAATCACTGACTGGCGAAAGTGGCTGAGCTAAGTCGAAGTGGCTGCGAGTGAGAGCGAATTGGGTGTTCGCGAGCAGCGAAGTGTTTGCTCTTCGCTTCACAAAGAGTGCTGGCACATTAGGACGTAGGTTAAATTTAATTGATCATTAATTTGTACGAATTTGCGTTCATCCAGAACACAACATGGAAGACTGTTTGTCTGATTGCTCCAGTCAAGTATATGATAGCCACCCTTTTTAAAAAATTAGATCAATAGTAATATATATCAAACGAACTCATTTAAGTAGAGGAAACCGAGTTCGTGTATCAATTTTGTGAATTAAAAATCCATTTAATTAAAAATCCAAATTATGTTTCAAAAAGATTGTGCACCGCGCGAACCAACTGTCCTAAGCTGTGTTGCATCGTGAGCGATTTTGGGCCGTCCCGTTTTCGTGCTCCTGAGACCACATATTCACACAGAAAACACGGCCACTGTCACTGTGTGTGCCTTACGGACGAAAACTAATTTTAGACGAACTTTATCGCCTGCGACTTGCGTGCAGAGCTTGCCCACGCCGTAGTACACCCGTTGAGAGGATCATGTTTTTTTGCCGACAATTTTCGGCAGCACGTTTCGAAACTGGCGCGATTTCACTTTTGCGTCATCGAGAGTGTGCCACGTCAATGGGTGCGACGAGGGAACGATTGCTATTGAAGGTGGAGAGCGTGTTTGAGCGTTTGATCGTGCAGCAGTGTTGTTTAAATTTTATTTATGTAATGGGTGGTATGTAAGCAACTTGAATAGTTCCATATTTGAATATTATAAATATTATTTCAAAATGTATTGTATAATAAGTCATGTTTTGTTGTATTGGTGCGGAAATAGAGCAATTTTGCGTTCAATTTCCACAAAACACCAGGCGTATCCATTGACCCGAGCACGTGCTGAAAGCAGTACAATGTTGTTTTTCCTTCATTCTTTTTGCAACAAACCCTTCTTCTTTGCTGGCTTCAACAACCGTGTGTGATACGGAAATAAATCCTGTGTTTTGTCTAACACACAAAAACACACACACTCTCAGAAGGACCTTGCCCCAAAGTCTCGTGAAGAGCATTGACAGGCCCGAGCCTTGCGTTCCATTTCGCCGTCGTCATTAACCTTTGCCCGTTTTCCCCCCGTTTTTCTATTTTGTCGTAGGCAAACGCCAACACGGCGCTGTGTGTTCGCGCCAACGAACGCCGTGGTCGAATATCGAACGGTGAAGCTTTGCTCGGTTTTGTTTTTATGACCTCGTTCTTAGGCTTCAACAGGCGCGCCAGTTTGCACTGTTTGACAGTTGCGCGGGAGCACACGCACACACACACACACACGCCAGCAGAGTTTGATTGATGGATGAAAACAAACGCGAGCGAACGTGCTCGTGTAAGCCGAGCGAGCTCCTCAAAACATGACTCTTTCCGTAGCCATTTGACATGTACCGGCATCCGAACGTGGGGTGCCGAGTGTGCGCAAAACCGGGCCACCGTGCGAAACAACCGGTATCAACAGGGCAATGGTATTGGTAGAAAGCAGGAGCGTGAACGTGTGGCTCAAACCTTCCCTAAACCTTGCATTGCTACAACACCAAATAAACACGCGTGACACGAAGTTTGACAGCGCTCTCACGCGTTGCTCTTGCTCTCAGTTGGCCGAGAGAATTTTCCCTTTCGCTCTCTCTGGTTCCACTGCAAATTTCCACGAACACCACGCAGCCACGCAGCAGACGGTTCTGCAGTCAGTCAGTTGTTCCGTAGCTTTTCCGTAGGTTAGATGGAGCGATCGTGCCGGGTCCGTTGTCGGCTGGTTGGCTAGTTTTTTGAAAGAGGGAGGCCCTCATTTTCCACACCGACTCGTTTTTCGCTCCATCGCGCTTTCTCGATCCGTTTTTTGCCTTCCCTTGCACCTGTCGTCGCCCGCATCGTACTGTCGCGGCCTAAGCTTATCGTTTAATAGGCTTTCACCTACAGTGCCGGAAAATTAAACCTAAACCCAGTGTCCCAATGTGTGGCGCAGTGCTGTGTGGTGGCGTTTCGAAATGATTTTTTCCTCTCTTTCACTCGCTCGACGCTCGGTGTGTTCTAATTATTCATCGCAATAGTAATCGAGAACATTCTGAGTTCTGAAAAAAAAAACAACCAGAAAGAAATGTAGTTTGACGCCACCAGTGTGTGTGTGTGCGTGGAAAAGCTCTACTAGAATCGTGTGTGCCTAATAAACATCACCTGATGAAACTGCTGTGAGGTTGTGAAACTCGTAAAAAGGATATTTGTACAGTCGGCTTCTTGTTTTTTTCCCGGCGCTACGGTGATGCATGTAGAGTACGCATGAAGTCCTCGTGTGTGTGTGTGTGTGTGTGTGTGTGTGTGGCTGTGACATAATGCGGTACCGATCGGTTTCCCAGGGGTTTCACGCATTGGACCTTCTCTCCGGTTTCCTCACGTTCTCTTCATCTTCTTCTACTGGCTGCTGAAGAAGGACGGAAAGAATATCTAAACCCGCTGGGCTGGCCTGGCTTTATCCTTGGGTCATAAATTGGGAGCACAAATCCTGCTGTCCCCCCCGGGTGATATGGAAAAGCGTGCACCAACACAACCATCACACCATCGCTGAAGGGGACGGATGTTGCGGTTGTCCTATCCTGACGATAAGAACCAAATGCACCAACAACCATGGAACAACGGCTCAGCAAATTGTGTTGAACGGAGGAAACGTGCTTTCGTGCGGCAAATCGCTTTCGTGGAATGATTATTTTCCCATACACGTTGTGTGGCTTAAGAGGAAATTAGAATTTGAATCGATTGAGGGAACAAAGCAAACAAAATACTAATTCTCGATACGTTTGTATGAGCTACCAGCGCATTTCTCCAAACGAGCGTTACGAATAGGCCGTCGTGTGGAAAAAGCATTTTAATTAAAAACTCCCGCCAACCAACGTGCCAGAAGCGGTCGATCTTTCCGTCGAGCATTAGTACATCAGCTGCCTGGTTGAAAGATTGCTGCACTCTGCTACCTTCTGCCTCGCAATGGACGGATCGGCACTGTCAACGTTTCCGCGAGGAGCTCGCCCAAGTCCCAGCAAGCGGGCGGCTAGTCAACCGATGGCTGCCACAACGACGCTGGCCAACAACACAGTCAGCAGCGAGGCTAGTAACGGTGGTTGCGAACGGAACCGCGAATCGTTGCCCAACGGTACAATGGTGCGGGAGCTGCGCCGTGAGCGAGAAGCAGCGCCGCTGGAGAGTCCGCGCGACTCCCCGGCCACGAACCGGATCCGCACGTTCATGGGCAAAACGCCGAGCGCCATCAAGTCCAAGTTTCTGTCCGTGCTGGGCAACAGTACTGAAATCATTAACGGAATCTCCAACAAGGTAAGCATGTTGGTGCATGGGCATGGGAGGTCAGGAGGACAGAGGACACTAGTTGAGAAGGTCACAGCTGGATCGATGCGCCTTGCGGGGAATGAATTGCGATGGACAAATCTTTCCCGTCAGGTGTCGTCACTAATTAGCACAAGTGCATAACTGGCGGGCGTTTGGCGTGGATTAGTGCGCAAGCACGTGTCGTAATTATGCCATCCGTGCGTATGTATGTGTGGTAGTGTGCGGGGAACACAGGTGGGAATTATGGATGGTGGATGCTCTAATTAAATCAACCGATAGGCGTTACTCCCTGTAGCAATTGTTGATTGAGCACAATAATACGACCAATGAGGAACATGTTTGAGACGTGAAAGAGAATGAAATCTCGACCAACATTTCACCTAAAAACATTCAATTAAGGCACCACGCAAGGTCAAAATCTGAAACTCAAATTAAATTAACAATTCTTATCGTCCTCGCGAAAGAACTTCAAACTCAGTTTTATACTTGTTGGAGAACAGAAGCAAAAAAAAAACAACGCGTGATTCCATCAAGCTTACAGCTTACACAGCTACAAGCCGGACAAGCTGTATGCGATAGCGCTGGAGGCAAATTTGTGTATCGGCTTATTTCACGCTCCACCGCCTGTTTCTTTGTGCCGAGTGGAGGACTGAAAAGGAAAAAAGAAGGTCACCAAAGCGCCCTATTTCCGCCCACCGAAAAGTCTACGAACGACGAAAGCACAGGTGCAAACTTGCTGTGTGTGTGTGACTCCCCCTGGGGCGTACGGGCTTGTTGCAGCCAAGACACCGCGTAGCTTATCAAACACACGGTGGTGTGTCAATGGGGTGAGATGTTTTCCTTTTGTCATCGTTTCACTATTCACCCACACGCCGTTATCGAGAGAGCGCGCGATTCGGTCGAGCAACTTTTCTTGTGCCACTTTTAAAATGCCACCGAGCACCAGTGAAAGTGAAGTTGAAAGTGCGGGGTTTGGAAAGAGAAAGCTTTGCCTGCTTACACTACCTCCACCAGTGCACGGTACCTTTTTTTTCGGGGGAAATGACAAAAGGGTCCACAGTTTCCGTCAACCAAAAGGTACATGCATTATTTATAACATCCGTCAGGTGAGTCGCTGGAATGACGTTCTTCCGTCGGCGGCGGCGCTTTATTCCGATCAAGTTCGGGGCAAATGATTGAGGCAGCAGCAAATGGATTATCCGAGCGGCGTGCGGAATCAAACATCCGGACGCGCATTTTACGCCTTCTGGTGTGCTGTGGAAATGCTTTGAGCCGCTTTGAACCAGAAAACGGTTGCCAATCAGCGTCTAATCAAATTCGGAGAGGTGAAAATATGGTGGAAAAGCGCTAGCACTATCGATCGATCGGGGGGGTTTTTTTTTGCGGTCGGTACCAGATGCTCAGGGACATTGAGTGGGAGATGGAACAGAAACAGAACCCCTTTCCCCGTAAGACACAGTAAAAAGCCTGCAGATAAGCAAACGAGCAAACATCCTCGTCAGACGCTGCTTCACACTGACTTGGTTATGAAACGCAGCTTTTATGCGGCTGGGTTTTCCGGGCGTTTCTTTTCACGGTACTTCACTCACGGCTCCAGCGGTTGGAGGTTTAGGCGAGTTTGCTTCCAGGAATCGACCGATCGATCGCTAAGAGGTTTCTTTACATTCCTTTCCGGCCCCGCACGGCCCAAGCTAGGTAGAAGATATATGGAAGGTGATGGGTTATGAAATCGTTTGTCGGGATGTTTAGTGGCACGCCGGTTCAAGATAATTGATGGAGCGGATGTGATGGGAAATAGGTATTGATTGATTTATGGCACGAGAGCGAGAAGGGGAAGAACGGGTTGTTTTGTGAAGTGTGTCAAACGATGCAGTCGGCTAATCTTTCCAGGAAAGTTTATGTGTGTGTGCTATTTTATGATACATTTTCCATCTTCCGACCATCCAAAGGTAACAAGTTTAAAGGAAAGTAGTATCAACAGAACCTGAGAAAGGATAAACCCCTGTTTGCTTGAGGATGGGATATTTAATGTACTCTCAATACGGTCGGTCGTTAAAACGTGGGAGCCATAGGGACGCTCGGCTCAATCCCATTGTTAGCGAAGGGATGAAACGGAAAACGCTCCATACGACCAATCGATGACCCTTTCAAAGCGAAAGCCTCTTGAGGTGCAATCCGAAAAAGGGTATTAACAGACATCAATCTACACAATCCTGAACCACCCAGAAGAAGAGTCTTAAAAAGGATGTGTGTGTATGCATGAGTTGTAATGGTTGAAAGATAAAATATGGTCCCAGCTTTGGTGATTTGATTAAAGCGGATAAATAATTCAGCAATCCATTCATTGGTGAGACTGGGTTGGTGTTGGACTCGATTGAATTGGATAGGAAAAAGCGTGCTAAATAATGGAGGAAAAGGGTAGAATTGAATCAATGCAAGAAAAGACAAAATCAATCCATTGTTATGGATTACGAGTATTTGAAATTTGTTGTAAAATAAACACTCATTCAACATCAGCTTTTGGGAATGTATATGAAAAGAAGAACCTTTTCACTAAACGCTACCGGAAACCACCACACAAGCCTGTAAAGTATAATTATTTTTTCTTGAATCGTCTACCGGTTACACGCATTAACCGATCGCTCGCTTTTGCACCGCAAGTAATGGCTTCCCTCCACATCACCTCTCCACCATTGTGACCACCGCTGATCGACAAATGGAACTGATGCGTAACCCATTATCGAACTAATTAGAAAACAAATTGCTACCAGGCCACGGATTCATCGAACCCCCCGCACACTTTGCCCCATTTTCGCGCCCCAACGGAACGTGAGCGTCTCTTCCGTCCTAACGCCGCGTTATCGCCGCTGCATAAAATGCTGAGCCTGAGTTGGCTGTTTCGCAGAGAATGGGTCAATGGCGCTGGCGCTGGTTGCATAAATTATGTATCGCTTTAACGCTCCACCGCGTCCAAAAAAAAAAAAGACACAACACTATCGCATTGCAGCGGGCGCCGTTCTGTGTGAGTGTGTGAAGTGTCAAACGATTCCCCGGTATGCAGTTGGGCCACTGATTCCTCCACACACCAGAAGTGAGCAATGTCCGTCCACACACACACACACACACACAAAACCATCGAGGATGACACACTCCACTCCATTGTTTGTGACTGCATTTTTTCGGTGGTTTGAGGTTGCAACAACGATGACTGTGTGCCTGTGTGTGTGTTTAGTCATTTGCACTGTTGCTCACTTACTTGCCCCTGGGTCTTGGTCGTTGCGGCAGAATCTCGGAATTTATGGTGCGGAAAAGTCGTGCAAGAATGTGACCGCGTGCCACCGCCGGGCGGGTCTGAGATACGCTTTCCAAGATATTGATCGGTGTTTATGGAACGTGTTGTGCCGTTGTTGGGCCGCGTTTGTGGCAGCCAGGAGCGCACTGATGATACCAAACCCCCCTCCCTCCCCCGTCGCCATACATGTGCAAGATGGGGTAGATAGGACAGGTCAAAGAGGCAGGGACTGCTGGCTGTAAAGAAAACGATAAGTGAAGCCGTCTCACGGCCGGCCGGTTCTCGTTCGGTCGCTTCTTGCAAGAGCCAGGTTTTTGCAGCAATTGGCTGTTTAGCAGGGAAGGGAAGGACGAAGGGAGAGAGAGAGAGAGAGCTGGGGGACGAGGGTTTAATGCAGTATGTGAGGATGTGCCTGTGTCCTTGCGGTCTTTTTCTCCAGTGATCGGGCATTGCAGGGCAGGTGTGAAACGAATGGGACGGCCTTGTAGCGATAAGGACGTGAGCAAGTGGTGTTGCCTTAGGTAGAAAAATTATTTACACAGCTATCAAAGTAAGTGTGCATGGAGTGTTGTGCGTAGAAGTGTTTTCCGGGGAAAACGTGTAATCTTGTCATTGCTCGTAGACCAGAAGAAAGGACTCCATGGAGAGTTGCTCGCGTTATTTTGTTTCATGCACAATTGCTCTGCAAAGTGGCAATACTAATCAAATATTATGATTAACGGAATTATTTATCACTTACATTCCCACGAGTGGATATTACGAATTCAAAAATAGTCCCTGTAAACATTAGTGTAAACCTCTCGCCCTCTCTCTCCCTGGACAGCGCTTACCGTCAATTAGCTGGCTGAATAATTCATCGGCAGCTAGGCAAAACGGTGGGCCAGATAAACGATGGTCTGCGGCAGGCAAAAGATCACCGAGCAATGTCCCCAGCAGGGACGTATAGAGTGTGCAGGGGGACACAACACGAAACGGCACAGGAAAAATGGAAAAGTTGACAAAGAGGTACACTCGGTCATCCTGGCTGCGGTGGTGTTCTGCTTTCCATATGCAAAATAGATGCAAACATCGTGTCGTTTGGGCAAATGTTTGACCGGACTGACTGTTTGGGTTGGCTTGGCGTGTTGCGGCAATTTCAACCAGTGGTTTTTATAACACATACGAGAGTAGGGAGGAGACTGTTCACTCCTTTACTGAGTTTTGTGTTTTGGAGTAGGGAAAATAACGGACACGAATAAAAACTGAACATATCACACAACAGAACAGCCATGCTGAAGCCTTCAGTTCCCTTTTTGTGTAGTCCAAAATTAGGTCACCGTCGCTACAAAATGAGAGGTTACTAGCGCTCTGTGACACAAGCACATTCACCTATACCCGATACTTGAAGCGAAGGCCATCGAAGGGCAATCCAAAGCTACACGCGGCACGTGGCCGGGACACGAAATATCCCATCCGATAGCGCTCGTTCATTCATTTCACTGATTGGTTTTCAATTGAATCGAGCCCCGCTGAAGATGAATGGGGGACCTACTGGGGACCGGTGTTGTGCTTTGGGAAGGGCCACTGGTATCGGTATCCTCGTTTTGCAAAAGGCTCCTTCACCGAGAGCGTCCTTGACCGTTGCTTTCCAGGGGGGTTTGCGAGGACCGTCGCCGTTTCTCACAACGAAAGGAAGGCATTTGACATTGAAGTGTAAAAGTGCTCACGGGTGATAGTGACTAGTTAGCAGTGGAAGGTCGTTGAAAATTGCTGATCCTTGAGCTTGGATGTCGGTTCGATGCTGTTGGCAAGTTGGCAGGATTGGACGTTAATTTTAAGTAAGTGGTTCGCAAGGGTAATGAGGACTTCAAAGAAAATGTTGGTTAAGGAAATTCTGGTAACTCTTCTAGAAACCATCTTGAGCGGAATTTATCTCCCAAAAGTTGTTGTAAGAGGTTCTCATTCGCCTAAAAGTGACTGAAATAAATGATACATACGACCCTTTTAAGGCGAAAGGTCTCATCTCAGGCAAAGCATTGAGTTTACTGAATAACAACTGTTTGACCTTTTGCCACTCTTTCACCAGATTGATGCCGCCCTCAGTCTCACCTCGTCCTCCGACACCGAAACGACGGCCAACCGCAACCAGATGAAGGTGGACGACATGCTGCGACGAAAGTACGAATCGTCCAACATGAAGCATCCAGGTGAGTGTGGCAAAATAAAAACCTCACAACTTGTCTCCACCTTCAATTAATTTACATAAATGATCTTTTTTTTTTCTCGCATCACAACAGATGATACCCGCGGCGAGCATCAGATCGACTACGAGCTGCGTCGGGCGAAGGAACGACGGGCGCATGAGGAGGTCCTTTCGGGGCGCTATCGGAATCCAGCCTTCTCACACCGTACGTACACAAGCGATGGAAAAAAAGGAAAATTGTTCAAAGAAGGTATTTTCTTGGTTTTACAGTTCTACCGCCACCTACTCCTGTTCCAAGCACACCACCACAACCGGTGCCAACAGCGACGAGTACGGCCAAACCGATGACGACGACGACGACGACGACAACCGCCGGCAAAGAGGGCGAGGAGCGAGTGACGGAACGGGCTCCATCACACAGTCTCAGCGCTGACTTTAGCCACAGCAACTTCAGCCAGAACTCGTGCTCGCTCGATTCCAAGTCACCGCAACCGTCGGCGGGCGGGCCGGATCTGGGCGAGACTCTAGGCAGGCTGGGTGCGACCAACAACGCCGTTGCAACGCCGGACGGGTTTCCCTGGGGCAGGGACTTTTATCACGGGCGTGAACCACGGCTAGGTAAGAGCGGAGCAGGAATGTGCGAACGTTATTTGACCTTCCCGTGCGTTTGGACAGGTATTCCTAGCAGTGCCTCCACCAGTGACAACGAATCGTGCGCCTTCAGCGGTACGCTCGAGTCGTCCGAGCTGAAGATGTGGATCCGGTCCGAGTCGGAAAACTCCGTCCCGTCCTGGGCGTCCTCCATCAGCCTCGACAGCCAGTCGGAGGAGGCGGTGCTGGACTTTATGAAGCGGTTCGTGCGCATTCTCTTCCACGACAGCTCCAGCATAACGCTGCAGCTCAAGTCGGACTTTGGGCAGTTTGCAAGGGTGAGTTGGAGGGAGAAGAAGGAGAAAAGAATGCATGGGAGCTATTCTCTTCATCGATTAAATGCCTTTGATGGACCTGAACTGCTTACTAAGCAGCTAAACTGTAGTAAATTTCCCTCTGAACTCTCTCTCTCTCTGCTTAGACGGAAACTGGACGATTGTGGTTTTCCCGTTTGGTTAACGCACAGCGGGCCAAGACGAAGCGGGTGGACGAGTCCACGTTCTACTCACTGATTCAGTATTTCGCGATCGTGCTGTTCGAGTGCGCCGAAAGCGAGGACTACTCTCCGGCCAAAACGCTTATGAACATGTGCTTTACCTTTTACCATGATAGTAAGTAGTCTGTCTGGAGTTTGGACGTTAGTGTCCGATGTCTCACTTTTATGCATTCCAGTTGACGTACCGGGCTGTGATCCGTACCGGGAGTACCTGTACACCTATCTGCGCGATCAACCGATCTGGCAGACGTTGCGCTTCTGGAACGCGGCCTTCTTCGATGCACTTCAGACGGAACGGAAGCACCGGCCGGTGCCACCGACCGTCAAGCATTCCCCCAGTGCACCGCCGTCACACACGAAACAGTCGTCCAAAGGCAGTGGAACCGTCCCCAACGCAGGAGATCCATTTCTGGGAGGCACGGAGGAAGGTGCGACTAGCGCAGCGACACTCACCGTTCCAGAGCAGGAGCGGTCCTCGTCCACCAGTGCTTGCGACCGGACTGATCCGGCAGAGTTGCAGGAGGACAAGCATTACCATCAAAATCTTAGCTTTGGTCAACTGGGGTATGTGGAGGGTTGTGGGGAAGCATCTTGTTACTCGCTTAATATAATTAATTGTTCCTTTTTGTAGAAGTTTCACGTGTAACATGCACGCATTTGGACTGTCCCGTGAGCTGTGCAATGAGTTCCTGGTGAAGCAGAGTGTCATTGCCAATCTTTCACCTGGTAAGAGAGCAAACACCACGCGAATGTACTGATCCATCAAAATGTCTTTTCTTATTTTAGAGCAACAAAAATTGCTTCAGGAAAACGTAGATCGCATGTACCGCGAGACGGACCCGTGGCGGGAGAACTAGGACACACCAAGCGAATGATAGAGCGCAACGCAACCGACCCTGCTACAAAGGGGGTCGTCGAGTCGAAGGGATAGTATTTTGTGATAACTTTTTGTGATGTCCAATAGCCGAGGAACCCGATAAGTGGTCCTGTTTCCTATGAGAGATCGCTACGTATCCAAAAGAAGATAGTCTAATCGATCTACAATCAGGCATCTTTGAGCAATAGATTTCCATACCCTGCGCATTTGCCTACTCAAGGTATGGTAGTTCCTTCAGGATTTTTAATACCCCGCATTGCTAGTTGCTGCAGTGTTTTGATTTAACGTTTAATTAATAGCAATTTCGGATGGAATGGACATCTGTTTCTGAAGTGCTGAAGAGTATCAGAGTGAGTTAAATATGGAAATGTATAGATCACGAAAGCAATACAACCAATCGGGCGAGTGATGTGCAAAAGCATTTGACAATAAAGCATACAGACGGGATTAAAGCAAAGAGGATGGAATCAAGCAAAACTGAACAATACGATAACAAGAGGAGCTGCTGCTTAACGTATCGCGCCCGCGTGCGATTGCAGAGGGTATTAAAGTATATCATTCCAATAAGAAATGAACCACAAGAAGTGATCAGAGCAGATCGAAAGATCGTTAAACTATTCGATAATGAGCAATGCTTTAAGTAGGGTTAAAGAAGACACAGACGAACACACGAGGTACTAACGCAGAAGGATACGCCAGCACTACTACACACCAGTTGTTATGTCGAATAAGCAATAAGGAGCAAACACACAACTCTTTGAGCAGCAAGTAAGAAGATAACATAATCGTGATACAAAACGTTAACTAGTTCATAAAATATTTCCAAAAGTATTCCGCGGCGTGCGGCTGGTGATGTTAGGGACAGGAGAAGCGAACCGGGACGCCAAGACGCAGACACACGGTGGTACAAGGTGTGGATGGTATTGCAGCCGCATCTATTTCCAAGTACATAGATTTCTCGCCTATCACAAACTAAACCAAACAACAGAATAAACCCTCAAACCAATTCGAATGCAACGGTTACGGCTAAAGTTGACTTGAAAGAAAAATGAAACACTTGCAGATTATAAACCTTCTCGTTTGTCTCTTAAGTACGTTCTATCTTAGTAACTTTGCGTCTTTTAGGTGGTATGCTAATCTTGTTCTACTGCTAACTGCTAAACTAAATTAAACGACCACTCGAATTCAAAAGAACAAGCGCGCAATTGTTGCGCACGCGGGTGAAACTTTTCATCGCTTGCATGCGTGAAATATTTCACGTTCAACTTGCGGCGCACTCGCAACGCAAACCGCCATCGCTGGGACGTGTAGGGGAAGGTAGGTAAAGACGGACACGTTAAGGGAAATGGTAAAAATCTAGGGATATATAAGTGCAACGACCATGAAAATTTGCATACATTATCTTCCACTCATGTTTAATCAGAAAATGTGTTAAAACTTTTAAGTTTCCATCGATTTTTGCGTTTTTTTCATGAATAAAAAACATGTTTTTTTTCGTGCAGTTTTGAAATGTTCGGGTAAGACGGACACCTGATATGGGAAAGATGGACACCATGAAGGGTAAGATGGACACCTGTAGAAAACGTTGGAAAGTGAAGAATTTTACAGTATTTTAACATATCCTATTGCTTTCCTCATTCTGGTACGTACATAAACCAATTCTAGGCCAATTGCAACGCCGGTTCATTCAGCCGTGGTTTTAGGAATTGTAAGCACCGCTTCTAATATATCGTAGAATGCAGCATCTAAAGCATTATTGAAACATCGCGCACTTACAGCTGACGTTGCTCCAGCTTACAGAACAACAGTCTAGAACTTCCTTTAAGGAAATTACTCCGCGAAAAGACCAAGACCCCAGTATTTTTGAAGGACTTGTTAATAGTTTAATCCATTTAATCCAAAATTCAACATTTGATATTTGTAATCCCATAGAATTTCTCATCTATTCCTGAACAATGTCGTATAAATGCCTCATCTTTTTATTGCTTAAAGTTGTCCAAGTCTTGAGAATATATTGGATTTCGTGAAGCGCCTCATCAGCGTCGAGTGAGTAATAGCATAACGAATGGCTACTATTTTGACCGGTGATTCATTTCTCGCTTATTTCAATACTTTCTCTAGTTACTGATTGATTTATAGCATCGGAATAGCCTTATTTAAGGTATTTGAAGAAATATATTCATCACCAATTGATATAAGAAGTAAAATAAATCAATAAATTAGGTGTCCATCTTTCCCTACAACAAGGTGTCCGTCTTTCCCGCTTTAGTGTCAGAATGTTTAAACCACCAAAAAACAATATTTTGTATTGCTTTTACTCTCGTTCTTTCGCCAGTTTTTTCATTAATGATCACGACAACCCATTCATGAAATAAAACTTCCGGAAATATAAACAATACAAGTTGTAGAGCTTAAGATCGGCAGTAGTCAAATTAGATCCACAAGGGTGCACATGATTGAAAATTTGTTTTGTTCGTGGATTCAACCAATTTTATATATATTATGCCAAAAATGTTCTCAAATGTGTTGTTTTACCTTCAGTTTGGATTCTACATTGTTGAATTACTCGAAAATTACCTTTTTCATGCATTTATGAGAAGTGTCCGTCTTACCCGCAGTGTCCGTCTTTACCTACCTTCCCCTATAAATTAATCGCAAATAATTTATTTACCATAATTTACTTTTATTTTCTCACTTCACTAAAACGTTTAAGTAAACTGTTCATAGCACACGTGCGTTGTGGAAGGATGATCGGGCGGGCGTCTGGCTGCGATGTAATTTGTTTCTAATGAATTCTCGTCCCCTTGTGTCGCTGCGTTCAGCAAAACGGATCAACGTAACACGTTAAAAAAAAGCAACAACAATTCGACATTGTCACATTGGTCGGTGGGAATCAGCCGCAGCGCTATCTAATCAATACGCAGGAATAGCTGCACCGACCCGGCCCGATCGCGACTACCCCCGCGGTAGATAATGTTTTTCGCCCAGGCACGGCACTCGATGCTGATGGTCGTTTTCGCTGCAATCGGGAAAACAACGGGGAAGGTGTGAGTCGAGATATTGTCATGCGTTGGGATTACGTGCTACATGTGGCAAGGAAGGTGGATGACAACTTACGCTTCGGTCGGGCAAGATGTACGGCGACGAGTGGGCTCAGATAGCCGTCGATGTTCATGTATGGGTAGTAGTACGCTGGGAAACCTTGGCTCGGCAGGTATTCGATCGGTCCGAGCTGGTTTTCGTCAGTGGCGGTAAGTTCCTTACACGTCACCCACACCTGGCGCCGGTCCGGAGCGGGCAGCGAACGAATGTGAGACACCAGATCGTCGGGCATGTCGGTGGGCAGATCGTCGACGTCTTCGTAGAACTCGGGCTGCCAGCCATAAATCTATGGGAAGGAAAATCACAAGTTAATCCGGAAGAACTATGAAACAAACGCTCTGTACTTACTCTGTTGAGCTTGATGAAAATGCAAGGCGCCGATCGGTTGTAGCTGTATCCTGCCGCTGCCGAACACGGACCAAGGTTCTTCACATCGAAGGCACACACGTTGCCGGCCGTTGGTGGAGTGTTGAAGTCACAGATCACCTGATTCTTGCCACCTCCGGGCAGCAATGTATGATCCGCGTACGCTGTAAATGAGAGATTCACCGTCGTTAGTCACAGGCACCGTCGTCCATTGTTTCTTCCTCTCCGGACTCTCTAACTTACGTGCCAGAAAATCGTTGAGCATGTTGACCCACACCGCAACGTCCGATTTGTTGGCCGCCACATACTGGATGCTATTGATGCCTTCCGCTTCTACTGGTTGGGGGCGATAGCTCACGCCAGGGTTGGTACCGATGCGCGACTCATCCAGCTGCCACTTCGGGTATTGATGGTTCAGCGTGACCAGCAGCCCCTGCATACAGATGGCGAACAGTGCCGCCAGAACGGTGTAGAAGCAGGCATAGAAGAACAGTAGCTGAGCTGCAGAGTGGAGTGAAGGAGTTGTGCAAGAAAAGAAGACGTTAAACGGGAGCTTTACAAGTGGCCGCGGAACGTGAGTCTTGCCGATATCGCGATGATAAGTGGATCATCCGCCAGCGGGACAGTATCTTAATCGGAAAGCACATAGTAACACCGCTCGGACTCGGGCCCAGCCGTGATTGTAGGCACTCTCGCAGACAATTAATGTGATCAACAGTGTCCGCGGAGGCCCCGAGTTGCATGTGTTCCTACCCCCTGAGAGTCGGAATTGCACTCGTTATCGGGTGGCTGTAAATTATATGCATCAACGCACCGTGCTGGGTGGTTCG
This sequence comes from Anopheles arabiensis, assembly GCF_016920715.1. Lineage (NCBI taxonomy): Eukaryota > Metazoa > Arthropoda > Insecta > Diptera > Culicidae > Anopheles > Anopheles arabiensis. The sequence continues at coordinate 916,676 of NC_053518.1, forward strand.
TTGGCGAACGTCTTTCACATAATGGTGCTTTAATGTCGTTCTAATAGGTGTACATTTGCAAATTCATCAAGAGAGTCAACGGTGGAGTCCACAGTTTGTTATTAGCCACAGACGTAGGTGACAATCTGTTTATCGCGTATCTGCCAACTTATCGTAGGGATTGTTTATCGTTCGTACTACTTCAAACCGGTTTGGCGCTATGGTTGGTGCACTGGCGCAAAGGTGTTTTGTATCAAATAGTTTTGAATATCGCTGAGAAGCTTCTTTCCCTAGCGTAATAGCGTAAACAACGGAGTTGGAATTTGCTGACGACCCACCTTAATAGCAAACCCTTTTTTCGGGTTCTGTCCAACAGCCCAATCATTTAGGTAAACAAGTTATCCGAATATCCCCTCAGTCTCCCACTCTTCTCACCCACCTAAAACAACGAAAACAACACACTACAACTACCACGACCCACCACCGTTCGATAGTTGAGTGAGTTAAACGGTTTTCTGTATATTTAGAAACCGAAAACCACCCGTATCCGGTTCAATGCAATCGCAATAAGCCTTCCCACCGACGGGTGATCACCCCCACTTCGCCCCCCTCGAATGCACTTCTTCCGTGGTATTGTGGGTAGTAAGCAATGGGTTAGGGGCGAGGTTACACCGTCAAGAAAAAGTATTGTACACTGATACCTGCGAACGCGGTAGCTATCACAAGCAACAGACGAACGCTACTAGACGACACCGGTTTGAAATTGGACGATTAAATTTAGCTTTCGTGTGGTTGCATGATTGTGTGCGTGTGTGTGTGCTATAGCACCCAAAGAAAAATACTGTGCGAGAGAGAAAGTGTCGTTTTGTTTCTGCAACAGAACGTTGTTTCCGCTGTTTTTACTTGCATTTGAAACCGCCCGTGCCGACCATTTGAATCCACTGTTTGAAAACGGTTAAAGTCGGAGGAAATTTAAGCGGCTCGTTTGCACGTGTGAGTTATTTGCTGATCTGTGTACCCTCCCCTGCGAAACATTGTGTTGTGATAGCGTTCCGAGAATAGGTGGACCGGAATCTTTGTCACAATTTCCCAACATTTTCATCGCATTTGGTTGGCGCAACGCGAAGCACTTGCACTTGGTTCGTGCATGAAATTCCGCGGCAAGTGTGCGAGAGAGGAACTGCACTTGCACCAGTGGTGGTCACGAGTAACACCCACTCGATCTACACCCATCCATACCAGTTTTGACGTGAACGGATGTAAAAAACGGGCAAAATTGCATTGATTTGTATGCAGATGCGAAGGCGAGCGATCGGGTCGGGTGCTCATGCATTATGATCGACCGGTGGGTGGTTGATTGATTCGCAACTATAAACGCATATTGATCGTAATTATAGCACCCTTGATAGACTTGGTTCAATGAGAAACACGGTTTAAAAGGAAACTCGGTTGTGTTCAAGCCAGTCGTTCGATATCAAAGTGTTAAAGCAACACTTTGAGTTCCTTTAATGATAGATGATTAGAGCAATTATTTCAATACACAAGATGTGTGTAGACAGTATTTTAATAATTTTGTGTAATGTGAAAGGCAATCTTCTACGACTTCTGGAGTGTTCTAGAGAGTAAGTTACTCTCAATTGAATGAAATATTTCGAAATAGATGGATGAGATTATTCAGAAATACTAATTAAATACTAGGTTAAGGTCATTTCAGTCCGCTCGGCTTGACGTTACGATTATGCAGACTGTTGACTAGGCGATAATAAAGACTCCCTAGCGTAAACACACATTAAATCGTTTTTTACACCTCTGCACGATGCTGCCCCGCCCAACGCAGCGTCCCTTTGCGATAATCGAAAATACTGCGCACGATGCGAATCTATCATTCGATCACTAATTTGTTCATCATATAGACACGGCTTCAATTTACTTTTCGCTCCAGCCAGCATGGATGGATGGGGAAAGAGGATAGGCAATACCCGTTGAATGCCACAGCCGTCCCTAAACGCTACGTAAACAATCTGATCTGCAAAATAGAGCCGGACACCTTCCACCAAGACGCCATCATCCAGTCCATCCCTCCTGCCCGAGATCGATCATTCGAGATACGTTGCACTTCCTTCCTATCGCTAATTTAACGGCTGCGAAAGCAACGCAGCACGAAAGTGGATTTTAATCTCGCAGATGCACTTGACATCACTCCGCTGCTACATCGATACTAAGATATCAAGATAGAATGAGAGAGAGAGCGAGAGAGGAAGAGCGAGTGGAGACGCCCGAACCGGGGCCGTTCTTCCGTTCTCTGTCGACGGTGGGTGGTGGTGTTTTTCTTTTCTCTCTATTTGGTTCACACTTTTACCACTTCGCAAACAGCAGGCCAGCGCCGAAACTGGCGTATCCGCTAATTAAATGGCAAGCGAGCGGTGAGAGACAAACACACAGGGACCGACCGAATTAAGTGCCATCAAGATAACGCCAGATGCCGCGGTCAAGCAGGGAAGGAAGGGCTTTTTCGTGGCCGGCAGAGGCGGCTGGAGGAAGATGTCTTCAATTGTATGGTTTTGCTTCTTTTTCGCATCCAGACGCTAGGAGAGGTAGTAAAATAAAAGCATAATCATTGTTCGCTTCATACGCGAATGATTCATCCCGGCACGAAACCATTGCGCTTGATACCGGATTCCAAGAGATGTGACTCTAAATGCGATCAGCAATGCGGAGGTAGTGCAGGATTGGGGCAAATAGAAAAGTAATTCAACAAAGTTGCTCGAAAAAAGTTTCTCGAAATGAGCACATACAGATCGCGTCGAGGCCCTCTGCCAGGCCCTCTGTTTGTTGGCTAAGTTGGCTCGGTTACAGCACGGTACAACGACCCATTTATACTGTTTATTGACCTTGGTTCTATCGCCACGCCGTGTCAATAGTACAGCTATGCTGCGCACAGTTCGGTGGTGACGCTGGGGCTGAAAATCTTACCCAAACACCCTCGCACACACTGTGCCGCATTATGGAGCCGCCCCGCTATCGAAGACACCTGTTGGGCGTGCTAAATTATAGTTGTGCCTCACCGGTCGACGAAATGGAGCGATAAGTAGCAGCAGCGCAGGGCATGGATTTTGGCGCGCTGATATTTTTAGATCTCCAAAATAAACTAAAGAAGCCAAGCATCAGAAGAGCAAGTATGTCTGCCAGATGGCACGATGGGCGACGCTGCTCGTGATGATCTACTTTGGAAGAATGTCGTGCTGGGACCGGGGAGTGGCGAAGAGAGTGCCAAAACATTCTCAAAAATGTTCCTATTTAAGCGTCCAAATTTACATGCAGCGGTGAGAAATGGCTGGATTTGCTGGAGTAATTGAGATACTCGCTGGAAGTGGACCAGTAAACAGCGTCTGCTTCCACGCGCACAATCATCAGCGGGTGTCCAGCAGCAACGCCAAAGCATGGAAAAAGTTCGTAGTACGATGGAAAAGTCAAGGTTGCAAGAGTAATGGGCAGGCAATGGTAAAATATGGATGATTAATTGATTGATGAGCATTTTAATGGCAGAAGGATTCTGTCTTCCAAATAAATCCAGATGCTGAAACCAGCTGAAGAGAGCTGGCTGAAAACATGCAAAAACCCACGCCAATGAATCAGAGACGCTAATTGCTGGCATAATTTTGTAAGCAAAATCTATCACCATCGCAAGAATAGCGTATTAAAAGAGACAGTTTTTGGATTTGAGTGACATATGGTCCTACGGTCCAGTTGAAAGTTATAGGAGGAATGATAATTATTGTGCCTGAGTGGCTTTTCACATTGAACTCCTAATGAAACATTTCATCATCTGAGATGAAATGGCGACACTGCTAACTTCACGCCTTTGAATCTCAAGGTGGGAGGTAGAAACGCTATTGGTGATGTTGGGAAAGTGAGAAAAGATAGGAAATTCTCCTTGTTTTATGTTTAGACATTCAAATCCCTTCGAACAGTGAACAGAATATTCCAGTAATTTATATTTTAAACATGGAAATAACACACGGGAAACTACGATCTTTGGAGTGCCACGGTGTGTAATGAAGCTCACTCATACACACATATCAGTTGAGTAACATTGCCATTTCAGAAGATCATTTGTCCCAAAAGCATATGTACTGTTAGGTAACTTTGTTTTCGACACGTGCCTTAAGGGCCTCTCCAAGTACACTTTTCCCCAGAAGCCTATAAAACACTCGAACCGCCAAGATGCAGTGGGACAGACAGTGTCCCATGTGACCCGATATAGCAGTGTTGCAATTTCTAGACCTACTACAAACCCAACACAAATCCCACTGCCGTTCGGCTCTGTGCCAGTGAATGAGGTGAGCTGGGGCATGATTCTTTCGCTTCCAGCCTGGGGTCTGTTATCACGGAACTATGCCATCGTCAGCGCGCGTGTATGCATCCGCACCCAAGCAAATGGTTCCCAACCCCCCAACTAAACCTCCCGAGCACCACCCTAGTTTCGTTGATAACGTTATCAGCCACGGGACGAGCTAAGCAGACTCGGGGAAGTGTTTAAACACTTCCAAGGCCTGCTCAAGTGCCCGATTGGTAATGGGTAGCGAAGGCAGACGACGTGAAGGATCATCGCTATCGAAACACTGCAGTAAGACCGGACTCGAACCACTTTCCACCCGGTGCCGATGAAGATGTCCACTGAGCTGGACAGACGATTGTCTTGCAATATTTCCACTGGTTATCTCTGTCCCTCTATGTTACTCACCCCAGCCTTTGGACGTGCGGCCAAGAATTTTGCCATCCTGCGAGTTGTAGAGATACTGGCCGAGCGTCTGCTTTTCGGGTTTCGTTGGAAACTCGTACGTCCGTACGATCCGCGGTTGACTAGAGCGCTTTTCTGCAGGCATTTTTGAGCCGGTACACCACGAAAGTGCGTAAGTAAGGATCCGAAATTATTTGCTAATGCTACCACTGCGAAAAGAACTGTGCGGCCACTGTGGTTCGTATGCTTCACTATCACGACACGAGGCCTTCTTGGCGTCCGCTCGGTTTCAACTGCTGCTGGGGTTAAAGGCGAATATAAATTAAATAAATACGGGTTGGATTTCCTTTGCTCTGGAGCTTAATTGCACTGCAAATTGAGACGTTCCAGTGGGGTAAAAAGGGTGGTACGATTCTGAATTATGAAGCTATTTCACAAACATTGCAACAAGACCACAACGATCAGTTAAATAAGAGCTGCCTTAAGAAGTATTAATTAAAGCAATTTTAAACTCAAACTACAACAACTAACTTCCAAAACAACACTACACTGTGCGATCAATATCAACATACAACATGGTGAACGAACTGTCAAGCGATTAGGAACTTGGATATTGAAAGTACACACACCCCGCCAACTGCGATTTGTTCTTTTACTCTGTTTATAACTGGGCACGTTTCCGTGGAAAGTAGATTATAAAAAGTTGAGATTGTGTTGATTCGATGTAAACGCACACACCACTACCACCACCACCAGACACACCGACACACGCGGAATCGAAAAAACTAGCTGCTCCAGGTCGAGCTGGGCAACCGATCTTACTGCTCCTACTCGTGCTGCTGTTGGTTGCGTCTTTTCAGCCAGACGTGTACGCACGTGTGGACGACCGAGAGACAATTGACAGCTGTTAGATCGCGCCAGTCCTGTTTACGATGCGTTTCGGAAACCGATTCACTATCGGAGCGCTCGATGTGAGCGAGAGACAGAGAGAGAGAGACCGTATTGCAGGGTATGATGTGCTGGGTTGTGCAGGGTTGTATTGAATTAAATTAGTGCTTTTGTCGTACTGAGAGTAGGATAGTGTTGGCCAAAAAAGGTAACAATTCAAAAGCCTTCTTCAAGAAAAAAATTACAATTTGCTCTCATTTACATTTAGCAGTTTCCTTATTGTATTCAACTCCTATCGAACGGTGCTTCTTAATCACGGATGAAAACCCCTTTAATGAAAAAGAACTCTCCCGCTCTGCACACGCAACGCGACTTAATCGTTTGATAAAGTCGAAACCGGCACAGTACGGCACGCAAAAGATGCCTGCAGTGTTGGGCAGTGACGTCACTGATTGAGTGTTTAATGGAACAGGTTTGATAGCAACGTTTCGAACGGTTTACTGATAACGGCAACTGCGGCAAAATCATAGACAACAAAAAAAAGTAGAGAAAATTTTACACAAGCCTTTTCTGTGCGGAAATCGATGTATTCTTTTATCTGCACGAACATTTTGTACAAAACGTGTCGTAAGCCTATTTCTGGACGATCCATCGGTTTCGGTGGTAAGTTCAAGCTTGAGAGAGTCTTATCTGGTCGCAGAAGACGCATCAAAATTTCACTTCGAATATTATTTTACATCGAGTTGAATTAGGAAGATTTCATTCATGTCATTCAGTTTGAGACTTTTTCAAGTCTTAGGGGTTTGCTTCAGGTCAAACATGTTTTCGTAGTCTACTGTACGATCAACGCACGATGTCGATCGTCCGAGAGCCGTCATTTAAAAAAGGGCTTCTACCATTTCCAAAACAAATTTCAACCCCCACCGGTTCAACACCTTTACCAGCTTTATGCAACCTTCTTGTCTTCCTTTCCCCTTCTCCGGCCCTTTCCACCCTAAAAGCCCTATAATAAAGGGCTCCAAAAATTGGCGGCCTTCATGGTCGTGGTGCACGTTGTTGGTCAGGGTTAAATCGTTTCCCAGAAAAACCGACCCGAAATGGATCGTGTTGCGTGTTGTTTTTTGTTCGACCATCGCGCTCCCCACCGAAAACCTGTTTTACTGAAACTGCACCATGTCTTCTTATGTGGAGCAGCCCGGGCATTGTTTTGATTCGGCTGTTGGTTGTTGATATCGTCAACCAACTTAGCCCTCAAAATGTTGAACCATGCATGAGAAGACACCGTGAGCATCGGTGATGAACGCTGCCCGGGCACCTTGGGGCTTACCTGTTGATGTGGACTCACTCGCGTCGGGCGGAACTAGTTTCGTTCAGTTTGAGCCGGGCACATCCAAAGGCTACCGGTGGGAACTCTCGCTGCATCGCGTCAGTGCAGATGGAGGCTTGTTACGTTGGAGGGTTCGGTTGATCGGGTGTGCCTATATTGGATGTAATTATCGACGTCTTCAATGTCTGAGGGTGTAAGATGCGAAAAGATTACGCTCGAAGTGAGGCGGCTGATATCGCAATACGATGTATGATGGAAGTGGCAAATGGTGGGTTGTATTTTTAGTACCGAGGTCTAGAATGTCCATCAACTTGCGATTTGCTTCGTCACCATCTGTTCGGTTCGCATACATTAAAACGACTGCCAAACAATTTGACAGTAGTACATCTTCGTAGCGGTAATGTTTAAAAAATTGGCCGTTGAGTTTATTTTAGCTCTCATCGCTCTCCAGGTTCACCATCCTTGAGTCCCATATTTCCGTCATCGCGTGGGCGTAGTAGACATCAAAACCAGAGCTCGAGCGAATTACTACTCGGAGGGTAATTAAACTTGCAAGACAGGGATCGTACACCACGGCTTGTTTATGATACGAGCGAACGATATTGGTCAAGGAAATGACCAAAGCTTGTGAATGTTGTATGTGTTAGAGTCGGTTACATTGTCTTTAAATATCGCAAGCATCTGATTTGTACATTGGAAGTAATCTGCTTTACATACTAGTGCCACGCTACTCATGAGCGCAGTAGTAAGTCTTCAGCTCTGCCAACGGCTAAACCGGACACGCACCGCACACAACACCTCGAGATCGGCTTAATGAAGCACGCATGCGGACAAGCATGAATGGGATATAACCGGATTGTACCAGGTTCGTATTACCGGCCCCGACCATCTCCATCCGTTCACAGTCGTAAATTTACCCCGCTTCTCACCGGTGAGTTGACATATCGACACACTCACCATGTTGCCACGCTACCCCGAATGAGTGCCCTTTGCCGTGGAATCGGTGAATGTGTTGGGAGGGTAATGATATTTTTTGGATGTTAACATCACCTACATCACGATTGTGAGGGACAATTTTTGATACGAATAATTTGTAATGACATTCAACTTTCATTCTAGAACAACAGGTCTCTCCCTATCGAGCCGACATAACTCAATTAATACATACGTTCGAAGGCAACGTGACAGTGGTCAACGCAGGATGTAAATTGTCGTGACATGATTTTTTGGAATCTTCATTAAGACGAGCCTTTTGCGTATTCATGGCGTATTTGGCAGGGAATGGGAATACAAAACATCTGCCATATGTTGACACGCATGATGATATTTTGATAGGATATCCTAATTGAAAATCAGTTCGAAAGCATGGCAGAGTCACACAAAAGTCAATGGCCATTGTAACTTTTTGGTGAAATTCTGGAACGTTTTGGACGCAAGTGAATCTTCGAATTTTCGCTCACATCAGATCTTTATTGAAACATCATTATTGTTGAACATATCGATCCTGAAAGTCCACTGTCATCGAATGCCGTTCTTCTAAAGGGCTCAACAACTAATTAATTAGACACACGCATGTTATTGTTTGATTTGTCGATAATGCGTTTCAACCAGCCAAAGGCAATGCTAAATGCAGAAGGCTAAATATCTTCGACACAAGCTGTTAACTAGTTTGTTTATTGTCAAGTCAGTCAACCCGAAGAATGTGTACCGTGCTCCAGATTTGGACCTTTTAATGCGCAACTAAGCATTTGTGAAAAACATAATGATTCATTGACCATGAAGCACGTGCTTGCAAAGATCATTTAACGTATTTCGGAGAAGTTGAATACCCACTACAATATGGCGACGAAAGCCGATCGAATGTGTACGAATTCCAGCAAAGTTCAGAGCGCCGATAAAGCATTATCTAATCTGGGGTGGACGTTCGTTCCGCAAGGTCTTGCCTCGATTTTTGGCGCAGTGTCCATCAGAGATTACGGATTCACCTCGGGTTGGTCCAGGGTTGCGTGCTGCAACGCTTTCATCCCAATTGATTTGATTGATACTTTCCGATACATCTTATACATCATGTTGATGGAATGTCAATGAGATGTTGTCTTTTTCGGGCGAATAATGCAGAATCAACTTCCAGAATTGCAGTCCAACTTTGTCGAGTAATGAATATCACACAATCATCCATCTTATCATCGACATTGATGACGTCGACGTTGCCTGTGTCTGGTTCGATATTTTCATGCATTGCGGCAAGGTGTGTGGGGTGTACTTTTTATGATTCAAACGACATAATCAACACTTGTGTGACTCTGATCGACCGCCTGCGCAACGATACGGTTCTACGCGCGAAGAATAAAGGATAAACAACAGACTCGTCCATCAACTCGACTCGAGTTACGTAAGAGCTGGAACAGTAATCGCGACCGGGCTCGGTACCGTCCGACCGGCAAAGTTGATATAATAATTTATACCACCGAATGCACAGTTGGAAAGCGAACACACAAGCCAGTACTTCCCGGCGCCAGTGCATAAATGGAAATTTCATTTAATTTCTTCTAATGCATTCTCCTGCCAGAAGCGTGGTCTGCCGCGGTCGCTTATTGTCGTTTTATTTCCTTGGGTTGTGTAACATGTTTATTATCATGAAACCGATAAAGATCGGCTATAAAGTGAGGTCAAGGGTATTCAAAATGCAGTTCTACAAGCGGTGAACTTCCAACGGTGGCTGGAGCAAATGTCCTGCAGCGTTGTGGCGCTTATCAAATGGAAAACAATTGCGTTGTTTTTCGAAGACCAGCAGGATGTGTTTAACTGCTGTTAGTGCTTCGTCAGGGGCATGTTGTGGAAGATCGATTGCCAGTCGAATGTCACATCAAGCTGTGCTGATGTTCGATATTAATTATCGCTTCGAGCAGCGACCATCTCCCTTTGTGGTGTTTTTGTTCATTTGTACAGTTTTTACTAGCATATTTTCTACATAAGTGTAAAACCACATACATTTTAAAAGTTCTGTCTATAAGTGACATCTCCTGCTGGGAAGCATAATAAAAGTTAGAACCTGTTATCACTTTAGCAACTAGTTCAATGCAGCAAGCGACACTCAACTTGCGTACTTGCGCGACTCGTCAATGATAATCGGGGTGATAATTGCTTCCGATGATGATGATACCCATTTGCCACAAGTGTTTAAATGGGAATTACTTTATAGAAGGCTCATCACACACGACCGACGCAACACGCACTCACCCTGTGGCGCCTTCGAAGCTCGAGACGACGACAGCCCATTCCCTCCCACAGCCCCCCCCCCCCCCCCCGTTTTTCTAACCCAATATTGTACACTCAAACACACAAATCCACACAGCGCGATATGGCCTTTCCATTTTGTAATCTTTATTCGGATCGATTGGTATTACAGATACACAGGTTCTTCTTACAGTTTGCTGACTTTGTTTTCTTTGCAATTATAGCACAATCTATAGCAATGCTGCGAAAAGCGCAAAAGGATGGCCGCTGGCTCGGTACATGAGGCGGTGTTTGCATCCCACCAGAGCTGTTTGCTGTCCGTGCCGCATCGATCTCTACACCGTTCCTCGCCGTACGGAGCACGATGAAAGATACCAGAACTACTGAACGGCGACTGTATGCTATACCGATTTGTCGCTCAACCCTTTTTGTGGGTTTGAGTTTATTTTTTCCTCCAACAACACGTTTGGTGGGTGAAGAGATTAAATTTTAGATGAAGAAAAGCTAAATAAATGTCTACCTATCTTCGGTAATGCTTCTGCCTTCCTGCATTTACCTTTGCTACTGTCTTTTAGATGTCTGTTTCGATGCTTTTTGCAATCGAGATTCATTACATGATGTTGGGAGGGGAAGAGGGAGGGGGGTTTGATTGGTAGGTTGATTGATATATTATCGGTAGGTAATTTTTTAATGTTGAAACAAACAATAGTAAAATTAGAGCGGAATTTAGATTCCTTGGACGAAATGGTTCTACGACTCTTGTGGGGAAGAATAATTTATGCAATAATAATTTGAGTGTTTTAGTGACAAAATCGAAAACAACCTTCTGCTAGTGCAACACTAAATACACACGCGTGCACACGCACACGGTCAAGCGTGCTGTGCGAGATACATTAAAAAGGGAGGGACACACCGAGGGAACTAACCTGTACAACTATTCTACAAAGGGGCAAACCGTTCGAGCGCGACGTTCTGATTTGTTTGCTGTTTGGGAAGAAGCAAGGACATAGATCAAATGCATATTTGCTCTGTATTATCTCCGAGCACATAGCACACATTCAAATCAACTAAAACATACGTTTAGTAATGCTTCAAAAACAAAGGTGCAACTAACTGTTGATAATCTTGACGATTCACTTTTTTCCATCCCTGATGTTGAGGTTGTCGAGCCCTGTCGGAGCTTTTGGTTCGAGATGACAGCGCCATCTAGCGGGTAAAAATAGAAACTCCTCGCTTGGCGTTGGTGTTCTGTAGCTTTTGCAGTTGAACGAATGCAACGGATTTTGTAGAGTGGTTCCAAAGATAGCTAACATCTGTCTACGAAAAACTACTATTGGCACTTGAGTTATACAGTAAAGAATACTGGGTAAAAGACATCCAAAAGATGAGCTATTGCTACGTTTACGATTTCCGTTTTTTTCTTCTTGAGATATACGATCGGAATTCAAATAATTGAACGCTTTCTAGTCGGTATGCTTATTAGTTGTATGTTCGATAATTGGCATACAACTTCTTCTTGTTGAAAACAGTTTAACTAATAAGCATGCGCTTTACGTGTTGGCATCGAATCAACGTTCAATTAGTGAATTCGCAGTGTACTGCTGGTGGTGTAATAATTGGTTCCAAGACATCTTCAGACTGTCCATTAGATTTGATCTACTGTAGCGTGTTTTGAACGATTGATGTTGTTCCATTATTTACTATAATAGCTCCCTCCTTATTACTATTCTACAAAGATTTGTTCCCATGTGATCATGTGATTTGACTTTTGACAGTTTTGTGCGTTTTTTAAAGCAGATAGAAAAGAAATGAATTTGTGCGTTTGATTCGGCTATCTATTGAGGTGGGATATTGTTGTGTGGCACTCGCTCTCTCTCTCTCTATCTCTCTGTTCTCTGTCATAACCCTGCTCTACCCGAGTACAGTAATACTAAAACGAACAGATCAATGGCGACGGGAGAAAAAATGATCACTCACCAAAACATGACTAAACGATGAAATTCGTTCGTTCTTCGGCGGTTATGAATAGTGGGTTGGATATTTTTAGTCGCATCGTATTGCTCAGCTGGCAGTAGTACAAAAATTAACGGGGTGGATAAATACGTGTGACGTAGCGGATGCTAGTGTGGAGTAACGTACTCGTCTTTCGCTTCCGTGCATATTCAATTGTTCCAGCATCATTTTAAGATGAAGCAAGCCATTCGCACTGTGCGTGATCTTGACACCGCGACGACGATTTATTTACAGATGTACAAGAGCCGTTCTCCTTGAAATTACCCTTTACATGGTTACTCTCGCATTAAAAACCTAACCTGAATACCTTTCCTGGTATTACGATCGCGGAGATCTTCAAGAGCGGTATGCTGAAGCTGTTGATGATTGAACAACCTGTAGATAACGAGATTCGTGCAAGCTTCATTCAAGCGTACGAAGAAATAGAGATTCTTTTAGGATGTGAAAGCTCAAACGTGACGACAAAGAGATTATGTTTCTAAAAACACTAACCGCTCCCGCGGGAGCTGTTTTGATAGGTGGTAAAACGAACAAAAAAACACGTAGTAGCAGCACAAATTCCATAACGATCTATATAAAAAGTAGTTGCATGATAACGATTGATAAAAATACTGCCCGCAGGCTTCCTCCCGTATGCAAACACGCTTTGCATCGCAGTATATCGTGGAAGAGAGATGGTTCGTGATGGTGAGGGTGTATCGAACGGAGCCAGCATCCACGATGCAAAACAAACGAGATTCTAGGCGCCGCTTATAGCCGCTGCTGCTGCTGGCACGGTGTAGCTTGGTTTTGTAGGTAGTCTTCTGGATCTTTCGGCACACCACGCGATCAACTGCACCGGGTAGTACCGATCACCAGACAGAATGGGACAGGCGCACGATCGCATTGCGCCACTACCAGGACCCATTACGTGGAAGCTGCGAGATCGATTTAGTCAATCATCAGCTCGAAGTGGACCGTTCCCATCCGTTCGTGTCTGTCGTGCTTGATGTTGTGGGCCCAAGCTTTGCACTCAATGTTGATGATGATTCCACCTACAATGAGCACGTCAGTTAGTAACGTCTTTGTCAGAGAGCCTTTGGTTGGCAATCCGATACTTACGAACAGGCCGCTCGAAGTGCACCGCAACCAGCGGGCTCAGATAACCCTCCGAGTTCTCGTACGGGTAGTAGTAGCCGGGGAATCCGCGCCGCGGATAGTACTGGATCTGGCCCACGTTCTCAATGTCGGCTGCGTTTTCACCCTCGCACGAAACCCACACAGTGTTCATCTGGAATGAAACCGGTATCAGTACACGGATGGAAAGACTCGACACTTCTGAATTGACTCGATATCGGCCTTACCGTGTGCAGTTCCTTCTGTTCCTTCTCCTTGATGTAATCTTTCAGATCGGTTGGCATGTTCGAGGGCAGGCTGCTCGACTCGTTGTAGAACTCTGGCACCCAGCCATAGATTTTGTTCAGCTTCAGGAATATGCACGGTGCGCTCTTGTGGTAGTTGTAGTGGTTCTCCAGCGTGCACGGTCCGTACTGCTTAATGTCCACGTCGCACACCATACCCTTCGGCGGAGGCTGGTTGTAGTCGCAGTTGTAGATGTTCTGACCACGGCCCGATACCTGTCCGGGAGTTCGGTAATCTGCCCAATAGTGATAGAGAAGATTGTGCCAATATGTGTTTGGAACATTAGAGTTGGATACTAAACTCTTCCCTTATTGTTAATGGAGAGCTAACGATGCCCCAGTCCCAGGTGTCATTCAACCGTTGCATTCTGGCGAAAAACACACTAAAATCACATGTTTGCTTAGGACCGGGGGCTGGGAACAAAAAGTCTAAATATAACATTTCAAATCCCAAAGCCAATCCCAACCCAAGCACACGAGATTGTGACGTCCTTTCCCCATTAATTGAGGAGCAAATATTGAAACGCACAGACCTCGTGATGTGTCAAGTAGCGTCCGGGAGGGAAGCTGAATTAAAAGTACCGAAAGTGTAAAAAAAAGGATGAAACCATGCATAAAATATCGCTCCATTGCGATCATCATGTGAGAAGCACGGAATTGGTTGGTTGTTATGTATTTTTTGTAATGTTTAGCTTCTCGGTAGCAGTGCCCAGAAATCGGTGCTGCTGCGGTCTCATATTTTCGAGCCGCAAGCAGCAAAACTCACTACCGTGGTTCAGTACAACGGTAGTGGACACTCTCAACTCGATCGGGGTGTAAATGTCATAAACAATACAAAAATAGAAACACTGCCGCACTGCTTCAGTGCTCCCAGTGTTTGCAGGGATGTGCCGCGAACGAAACAGCTGGCACCGCTCCATTGGTCCATTATTTTATTAATTAGTACGCTGTGTTTTTCTGCAGCGAAATACCATGCGAGTGTATAGCTTCCCAAACCGTCGTCTCTCGTGATCGCTGCTGGTGCTGGTGAAAAATAACACCGGTACCTGTCACCGTGATTCTTACCTTGCAGAAAATCGTCCAACGCGTCCGTCCACATCTTGTAGTTCTTCTCGTCCGTGCCCTTGTACCAGATCAGCGTGCTCTCGACGTTATCCTCCGACGGTAGCGGACGGAAGCCCAATCCTGTGAAGCATGGCAAGAAGAAGAGAAACAGCGGCATAGCCGTACAGTAAGCAGGAGTAAATCTAACAGGCTAAATCTAACATTTAATCGTATAAAGTCGCTCCAACCCAGCCACCAACTTCGTTTCACGGTACATGGTATCGCCCTTTAATAATGTCGTCCGTGCTTTTTTTTGCGTGCCCCTACCAATCCCCTCCGGAAATGAACCACAGTCTCCAAAGGGTCGATTATGCGAACAGAATTACCATGCACAATTTATGGCGAATCGGACGCTAGCTCGGTCCCGGGCAAAAAGTACCCCACGCGTAGCGAGAGCGGCATGTCCTGTGTGCGGGGGCTGGCTAGTCGTTTATGTGGCCGCCGAGCATTCGGTTCGGTACGGGATTTGCTTCCAGCAGCCGAGTAGAACATCATCAAAGAGCCGTGCGTGAGAAGGACGTGCGTTCTTTGTTGTTGTTACTCTGCCAAGCCTCCCGTGCTGTTGCGTCCTGTTTGCGTACTACGCAGGCTGTTCTGCAGTACGTGCTACGCGGAGTAGGAAAATTTGATGGAGGAAATTCTTTGCGCAGGAGCGCGCCGCCCTACTGCAGGAGGGAGTAGCAGCAGCAGCCGGGGTTTTCGCTGCACGATGCGAGATTGTCGGTAGCGAAAGTAGGTTAATTTCCCTTTCTTTGTGTTGTGCTAGGCCGTTTCGTTTAGGGATGCTGTGTCGCTAAGAAAATTGGCCTACGCACCCACGGTTCATCACCACCTGTGCGAGTAAATGGGAGTGAGGGGGAAGAGGACAAAGGAAATCATTGCACACGCATTTCCTGAGCTCCAAAAAATGATGCACATTTCCTTTTACGAGCCTTTCTTTTTGATAAAATCTTTTCCATGGAGCAGTGGAGCCGTTGCTCCAACCACACAGTATTTGTCACCCGATAGCACCCACGGGGAAATTCAATCAGCAAAGGAAAATCATACATCGAATGGGCAAAAGGATCAGATGCACTTCGTTTCGCCAATTCCATTTGCCAGTCCAAGTTGGGGGTGTCGATGGCTCAATCGTGCGATTTCATATCAATTTGCTTAGTTCCGGGGCAGTTTTTTCCCGGGCTTTTCTCGTGTGCCTCTCTGGCTTCGTTAGCGGGAACGCTTGCCCACTGCTAACTGGTAATCGTACTTTTTTTTCGAAATCGGGTGGAAAAAGGACGCTACATGCTGCTTTGTGCATACGGAATCAAAGTCAAATGTAAATTTATGCTGCGACGTTCCTGTTCCTTTGTTGATAAGGAAATCCTTTTGAATCGGATCGTGTTCGTATCGGTCCTGGGGTATGATGTAAGAAATAACAATGTCTTCACACGAAGACGGGCGAAAAAAGGTGCAAAGAAACATTTTTGCAGAAAGTTTTGGAAATCATGTTTGATTGAGTCGAAGAATGGTTGTCAAACGGAAAAAGGGATCTGAATGTTCATCGCTGATAAAGTTGAGTGAGAAAATGAAGACCGGAATTGATTTTACATTTATTATGAGGAAAGTTTTTATCACTCACGTATGATTTCCTAAAAAAAAGGGTTTTGGAGAAACAGAAAATGCAATTTTTCAAATTCGGTCTCATTTCGGTTCATTGCGAAAAAAAGAGCTTTATGAGTTATAATTGCCACTTGAATATTCATTACTAGCCATACACCAACCTACTATTTGCAACAAATTATGACAGAAAATTGTTGGCCGAACAGTTTGTTTGACCATTACAAGCTCATTTGTTAAACAAATTTGACGGATTGCCATGAAATTGGCCCTCGAGAGTCGTGACCACAATTGTGGCTCAACCGAAGGGATATTATTGTGATAAAAACTCGCTACAACCGTACTGCTAGTGTTACCACTCCGAACAATGAATCGTTTCACAGCATCTCATGTAGTTGTTTTATTGCATATAATTGCAACAAGCATTGAATTTCATACATGTGTAGTCTCTGTCAACTATCTTTATCCATCCTCAACGCATGGCTAGAAAGAAACGTTCTCCCGGGGCTCGGGGATTCACCATTTTCTCCTTCTAACCTCAAAACATCACTTTGAGAGTACATCATCACCGGCACTCACACTTTGCGCGATCGAGCAACCGCGAATATCACATTTCAGGGTTGTCCGCCCGGTCTGGCGGCTTATTACGATGTGAAATAATTTGATCGTCCGCTTCCTGCCATTATGCAACTCGGCAATTGAATGTGCCCTCGATCTGTTCACCAGCACCCTGTCCCACCCGCTCGCTATCCGGATGCTGGATGGACACGGTTCCGAAGCTTCAATGGCAGATAATATAGAAGAATTCATTCAGATCACATTGAACACGAATCAGTTTTGTGGCGAGGTTGAGGCTCTCTGTGGGAGCATGAAATATATTCTCGATCCTAATCATAGGTGCGATGCGTGCGCACTCGTTGGATTGATGGACTAGAGATTTTGCATATGCAAATATTGATCGCACAGAATTTGTTTCGGGTTAATTAAAAATGCGCTTTAGATCATGTATCTCGGCAATGTATGTATCTCGATCGTCTTACATCCGTCTAAATTATGCTCGAACCGTTTTGCAAACAAATTACCGGACAGCAACAAGTAAACACCAATTTGCCGCCGCGTTTATGGCCCTTTGATTGATTGATCCGTTTCCAAATGTCCAAAACCTTTGCAACAATGATTGATTTGCATGAGACAGGAAAAAGGCAACTCCCCTCAGCAAGCAAATCGCACACATCGTTCTAGATCATTTTTCTTCAGCTCGTTACGGCGGCGTTCGTTGCAAACTCTTCGCTCCACCTCCACCGAAAGCCGACCGATCGGTAGCGCACACCACAATGTCAAACGTTGACCTCGATACAGGTTTTCTCGTTTGGAAAAGCGTTCAACCATGACGGTAGCCGACGGCAATCGAGTACCGTGCGTGCCGCCGTAATGGAGCGGTACATCCAATTGGAAGCACGAGTAGCTACTGCAGGCCCGATCCTCCGATCTAGCCCGACCTCAGCGCCCCTGGTTCGATCGTGGGTTTGACCTGTCATTGATGAAAATTTTGCTAAAATTATACCACCCGTTTATCTAATTATAGCCTGCCCATTTGCAAGATGGTGGAACCTACTTAACGATGCGGGTCGAGTGTCGGAGAGGGTCGTTTTTAAAAATATCATTAATGAAAACCCAGACCAACCGCGGATAAGTTATCGGGGGCGAAATTGATGCCACTCACCTGGATTGGTACCGATCAGCGACTGGTCCATTTGCCATTTCGGAATGCGGGGATCCAGCGTCTGGAAGAAGACCCACATGCAGACGGCCACGAGCGCGGCTAGGACGCTGTAGAAGACGATGTAAAAGATGCCGATCTTGGCTGTAAAGAAAAAGCAAAAGTAAAGGATGAGTAATCAGAATAGCTTGAGTGTATGTGACATCAAATGATTATCAAATTTGAAGGTTGTATGTGCATAATCCACCATCCTTCCATTCTGCATCTTGCATGATTTGGCACTTCTTTGGAACGGTTTTGTGTCGTAGCTAACGATTCGTAACGGACGATACATAGTTGAGCTCAACAAACAGCTACAATAACAGCAGCACAAAAACAGCAACACGGCTTTGTCCGTTTTGAGGTTAGGGACATGAATTGCATTGAGCTAGTGGATCACCTTTGACAGCTTCTGGTGTGGGGGACAGCCTTGGTGCGGCTCGATCACTCTATCAGCGAGCGGCGAGACACGTTCAGACGTTCACTTGCCGGTGGAGGTAATGGGGAAAGGCACACGAAGGCTTCCATACCAGCATATTGCTGACAGCATTACGATGCCTTTACAAGGTGATGGGTCCGGTAATGTGGTTCGGGCCACTTTCGTCTGGTACGCGGGTAGTCCGTGTGTAATTTTAACAGCTCAATATCGTGGCTGTCGAACATCAAATTGTTAGTTTCGGTGCAACTATCTGCCCACCAGTAGAATGCGCTGTTCGACATTCCTTGCTCATCCAACTTGCTAGCCGTACAGCATTTCGTAACACCAAGCTACCAGGAGACGACTCACAGTGGCCTTCTCGCATTTCCCGTCAATCTCGCGAACGGATATTTAAAGCTAAATTTATGCCAGACATTCGCCTCCTCCACTACGGCTGTTAACCGACGAAATGGCAAAAAATCGAACAAAATGTCAATACGCTTCGGGAACGGGACAACAGGTGCATCGGTGCGCGAAGTTACCGAAGGGTGTAAAAATACCGCCCAACAAATGTGACATGTCCACCTTTGGCTGAAAGTGTCCCGTGTACCTATGTCCAAAAATAGGGAATATTCTATTATCTTTTTTTATTATTTTTTATTTTGCAAAACTAAGTACGAGAAATGTAGCCGAAAAGCATTTTCCAATTTCCTGTCAATGAGATCCTGCTGGCACGCTCCAAAGCAAGGAGGTACTGTATGGTGATAGATGGATTTGGATAACATGACACCGGGAAACATTATCCATCCAATGTGTTGACAGCTGCTGTCGGGGAGAAGTTACGCTCGAATAGGGGTCGATGGTTCGGGTTCAATTTGTTTATTTATGGCATAGCTGAGGCAGCAAACCACTTGTTGATTGAATGTGCACGAATGTGTGTTAAGCATGTTTTGAATAAAAATGTTTTGGAGTTTAACATTGCTTTAAAAACACTATTCATACGTAATAATTAACATAGAAAGTGTTGATTTTGACATAAATTATTCGATTATAAGCCCGTTACTTTGAAAACTTTTTGATCCACCCAATGAATCTCCAGCATAGGGGAGGACACCACCTGTTCGCCAAAGGGGGAGAAAAGATCGGGTGATCGTGCATTGCACACTCACACAAGCTCACACGCACACCTTTGTACGATACAAAGCGTGTTCTTTAGGTTGAGTCACCGGCTTTACCACTACATCTGTACCGCAACCGGTAAGATTTGATCCATCCTCTGTGACTAACACACCTTCAATATCCACACTACAGACGCCACCAGACATAAGCAATAGAAGCAGCAACACGGTAGGAAAAACAAACAAACTCCTGACACATTTCAAACACAGGGTGTACCGTTCTCGCGGGAAAAATGGGGGAAAGAACATGGCCGAGTGAGCGAAGCGGGGAAATTAAAAACAAAAACAACGCTCTTAGCCACCCTTCGCTCCAGCCACGCACACACCGATCTGTTGTGGACGCAGATGGTTGCCATGTGAACCGCGTGCCCCCTTCATTCATGCTATTCGGGTTCCACCCTACCGCTTCGATTGCATCTGTATCAGTGAGAACGTGTTGGTGGGGTAGTTTAAGGGTACCGCACCCTGGTGGCTATAACCAGGCCGTTTCGTGACATGGTCCGCTTTGAGGTTACGCTGTCTACCGTCCCCCATGCAGCAAGAGGGGGAACAATTCGCGAACCCGCCGACTAGGGGGGAGGAGGAGGGATGGAATTGGAATTGAATTAATTAATCAAGATTGAGTTTCACAATAATTGCAGCACGGGTCGGAGAGTCAGCGAGTCACTCTGAAGACCGGAGTCATACCGGAAGGCAGATACGGGGTTAAGTTGAAGATGCATACGACAGTAGGTCGTGACCTCTAGAATGATTGCCCCTCTCAAACTCGCGTGGTGTGAGGGTCAAATGGATTGGTGTGAGGCTAGCGAGATATTGGAGTAGCAGCAGTAGAAGAAAGCAGCCACAGAAGGAGATTGGTTTATGATTTACGATTGACATTTTCTGTGCTCCGAAAAAGGCTCTAGCGGCGCGTTGGCAGTTACAAGACACCATGCTAGGCCAACATTCGTTTGACAAATGACAATGTCTTGTATGTGTGTTTGTGTGTATTCTGACCGGAAAAAGAATGAAAACCGACACGACCTAATCTGGCTCAAGGGCCCAAAAAGGAAAAGGATTATCGTCATTGTTTCGTTATGGCTTCGAATTATTTACAATGGGACTTCTTGGCGTTGCCTATCACTACACTCTAGTGAAGCAATCTCGTTTATTGCGATATTAAGATCTTCTCTTTTTGTATCTTCCGATTGCTACAAAGAAGGGGCAAGAAGAGGCCAACCTCGCGAATCGCGTGTTTCATTCGAACGGCAGAACTCACGTTCGTTGGCAACATTGAGGTGCATTATTGTTCAAGGTTTTCGCTGCAAACTTATATTCTGCAGACGTTGTTGAAGAGCTGACCTTAGCCGAGGCGTTTCGCGTGTGATCACAACACGTCCCTCTGATCGTCACTATGGTCATAGTGCACCAGCGCCGATATTCGTTTCGGTAAAGTCTGCTGCTGTTTGCTGATGCACGCCTGTGTTTTACTTTGATAAGCACATTTATCCGTTGCATGCATGCTCCCGGACTGTCGGATGACTGTGTTTGTTTGACGTCTGACGGTGGGCGGAATTTGAGACGGTCCCATTAAAAGTTTAAACAACTGCAGAATGCAATGCGCGTGTTAAATATGCTGCACAAAGGCATTTGATAAGCATCGTTTGTTCTTAGTGCACAATGGATTAGGGAAAGAAGACACAGACGTTTCAGGAGAAATGGTTGGTGAATCGTCTTTTGTTGGTGTTATGTATGTCGCAAATCATGTTGCAAGTTTCTTATATTCAGAATGGACATGCAGTAATCGTTAAAACATTGCATTTCAGCAAAATCTTAAGCTTTAATTTATTGTGTTAAACATACTCAAAATACTCCATGCGTAGATCAACATCAACAGCTTAGTTTCTCCACTAACCATTAAAGTAACTAGCAGCTTATCTCGCTTTTCCAATAGAATCGCGTGGTAAGCTCCAACGATCTGAATCTCATCTTTTCACACGCGTGCAGCTTTATTAGCACATCGTTTATACTCGCTTAGAACATTCAATCTGTATTGATCCAATTTCTCACTCATAGTTATACTCATATAGATGTTGGTGGTGTAATGAAAGATAAATGGGTTTGGCCGGCGAGAGCAGTCCATAAAGATCTCTAGAATCGTAATGAAGGATGCGTTTACAACCGCATCTCATCAACCCGAATTATCTCTTAGTTAAACGCTAAGGTATGTTTTCACTCAACCTCTGATGGATTTACCGGACGGATGGTACCGACCTGCTGGATCTTCTGTTACAAATGAGCTAATGCTAGTGGCCGACTTAGAACAAGCAATCGTTTGTTCGTCCATATCCATCAAACGGAGTGGGTTAAAGGTAAACATAGCGTACCGGTGCGTCTGGTGGTGAAAAATACTCTTTCTGAAATGTCTATCGTGGTTTAATTTATTTCCTCACCGAAAACAGTTTTACGTCACAACTAACCCCCTTAGTGCCCTTGGACCATTGTATATGTGCGTGTGTGTGTGCGTATATGTTCAGGTTTCTTTAGCGTGAAATCTCGTCCCATAAACACCGGTTTGTTTTCTACCTTCAGTTAATGTTAGCAAGGATTTTGAAGAGGGAACCAGGGCGGCATGAAGGATTAGTGGGGGGATTCCCGTGCAGAAGGTAGAGTTTCGCAGCTTCAAGAAAACAGGTTTGTGCCAAGAAACAGGAGTACGGTTGAGCCTCCCGCTGTGTACAGTTTCGCGTCAATCCGCGCAAACACACACACACACACATCAAGGCGCATCATCAAGGTGAAAGAGGAAGAGGAGAGAGAGAGAGAAGCTTCGAAGAAGAAAAAACCTTCCCCTATTTAGATGTAATCCATGCTGGTTATGGTCTGACTCTTTCCCTCACGCCACAATAACTATATAGCGAACCGGTTTCTCTTGCAAACGGCTGTTGTTTTGCAAAATGCTATCGTGATCGTGATAGGTTTGAATTCCAAATTCATCATATTTGATTTCGAATGTTTTGCAATGATTTAGCTGTAAACTTTCCTATTTTGTCAATTGATTGTAGAAATCGATGTACTTTAATTTGGAATTCGCCGTAGGGTTTCTGCTGAACATTAATAATCTTTAAGAAAACCAGATCGCTAGCGGATACAATAGAGCCAGTTTCTCAAGTAAACTCGAAAAAGTTCTATCTCAAATTATTTGTAATAAAAACAGCTGTATGCATAGGCTTAAATAAACTTCACATTATGTTGATCATCGCCACACCACGCGCGAGCGGCCGTCTTTACATTTCTACTTCACGCATTCAACGCATCCAGGGATAAGATCTCGATTCCGAACAGCACTATAAATCCCATTGTTGTTGTCTATTGACAAAGGCAGTTATAAAATCTTTGCGAAAACTCTCCTGTAAACGTTAGAATCGCATCCGATCCGGCAAATTCGGTATCGTCCTCGCTCCGGAGCTAGTCGAAGCGGCCCTGCCGGAGGTAATAATCGTAAGCTAAAACGGCAAGTCGGTTGGCTCGACTCGGTAATTGGGTGCCGTAATGGTCGTTAATGACATTGGAGTACATTGGACGGAAACGGCCGGCCGCGTAACGAGTGTTTGGGGAACCGTTTAGTGCCAAACACTGACGTATACGAGTATTTTGGGCCGGTTGGGTCGGCTTGGGCGCGTGCGACCGACCATCGTGCCAATCGTGTCACCTGAGAGTTACCAGCAAGGAGTGTGTATCGCGTTTCCAATTGGATTCAATTTCATAGTTGGATCAATTTAATGATAAGGCACCAAAAGAAGGCACCGCTTGCTAGAGCGTTGGAAATTAAGGGCGATAACGACTTTGAATATTACGATATTACGAATTCACTTAGAAAGATATGCTAACTATAGGCTTATAATCGTCCTTAATACTTTTAACCATTGAGCACCACTCGAAACTTACCCCAGGACGTTGCGTTGCGACCAAGGACCGTACCCTTGTCGGAGTTGTAGAGGAAACGGTGGAACGGAATCGGATCCGGTTTCCTACGCATGAACGATTCATGCTCGGGCTCCGGTACGGAGGTTGTAGCCGGCGATCGGGACTTGGACATGGTCGGATATTAAACACAGCCTAACACTCTATATGCCACAGCTAATACTGCGAACCGAAACGATAGACGACTATTAGATAGGGGTCAAAGTGGGAATACGCGTTGGGTGAAAAATAAGGACAGCTGTCAGACGGTTAAAAATCTGTAGCGATCACTAGTACCAAGAGGGCTAGACATTGTACCAAATTTTGAGTTCACAGGGGGGAACAATAGAATGCACTCATTTTAACAAGCGAATCACATAACCACAAACAAGTGACAGGTTTAATTCGAACGATGGCTTTCGTACGTCACCGGCATCACAAAAACGTGGTGCAAGGACATGCGAGTCGGGCGGATTCTATAATAATCATCCCCTTCTGAGCGGGCACTGTCCAAAATTATACTTTTGATCTCAGACGCACGCACGGTAGCATTCATAGACGAAGATCACTGGTTCGTTGTTGTTTGTTGGCGTGCCAAGAGCAGAAAGGTGACATAAACGGACGGTTATAATGTGGTGTGATGGACCGGGGGAGTTGATGAAGAACAATAATTTAAATTTACATTTTATTTCAGTTCCCCACACGTTTGCGGCACTCAGCTGTATACACACATTCACATCGCCAGACACATATCCTACCCCTTAAGCACACACTCGCGCGTACACTCACACACAAACGCGTTCATGAATTTATTCTTGCCGCACGAAAAGGGAGACTTGTCTTAACGACTGAGGCAACGCGACAAAGGGCGCGGCATTTACGGGAGGCAAAGGTAGAAACGTCCGTTCATGTCTGGGGTGGATAGCGATGTCCCTGAAGTGTTCTGGTTTTAGGACTATTTTATTTTTTGTTTTCTCAGTCCAAAAAGTCTGATCATGAAAATTGTCAGGAAGGAAGATCAAGATGTTTTCTGATCGCACAGGAGCCACCACAGGTAACAACATTTACATCGAACAGGTATCGAAAGGAAAAGGTATTTGAAGGAGAAGAAAGAGAGAGAGAGAGCGAGAGCGAGATAAGGCGTTGGTAATGATCGATCGTTTTACAGCACAACGCTTCAAGTGGCATCTTTAAACAGGTATGGACAGCTTCACGCAGGTGATGATCGTACCAGTAACGCTCATCTAAACATAGAGCAAAAAACCCCAATAAGACTAGAACACAATTGATATCGTTTTGGTGAGAAATTAAACGCGCCAAGCTCCGATTATGCTTATTTTTAAACGCGTTCCCGGGGTTCGGCTTTTAGACGGGTGTTACTTGGCGCCCCCCCCCCCCCCTCTTTGCTTCGCAACCCTGAATCATGGCCCACGACACACTTTAACTAGGCGGGGTCGATGAGTAGCGATGTGTTGAGCACTGGCGGTGTGGCCTTTGGCAAAGGCATAAGTATTTTGCCGATTCGCGATTTCAACGCACGCACGCACCGTCGGGCCTTTGGCGTGCGGTTCAACTGTTGGCGAAATTGTGCTCTATAATAATTGCCCACTCGTATTGCACTGTCACGTTTTTTTACACAATTTGTGGCATTTTCAACATGAGCGAAACATTAAAACACATTTTCTTAGTTCCTAAAACTATCACGATCACTACAAGCGATGCTGGCCAATGCTAAACCTAATCGAACAGATTTGGACACAATGAAGGCATCTACCCTATTCTAAACCCAACTGAACCCTTTATGGAACAATGAACTAGCTGATCGCCACTGATCACAGAACACAATGTTTGATCTCGTAACGGAGACCAGACATCAACACACCTTCCGAGAGCGACCGACCGAGAAGAGCGTCTCTTCGGTTCGAGAGTAAATTATAAAAGTGTTTGTATTGGGCCCAGACGCTAGCGTGTCGAAAGTGAGACACGCACTATAGGGCAGTGTCGCTTAGCAGGTGGTATGTGCGAGTGTGTTACTGTGTAAATATGAAAACGATAGCTTGTAGGATTTGTAGGACGAAATAAGATTAATTTTAATATATCAAGATGTTTCTTATTTGAATCATGGAATGGAACAGAATAAGTATAAAGGATTCTAATAAAACAATTATTCAACTAGAACATTTAGATAACATAAAGTGATAAAATAACTGTAGCTAGTTTGTACTGGGAATATAAACCGATTCTTGAAATACAAAAAAAAACACAACAATAATGTGTATTCATCCCAGCAAAGCAATTAAACTAGAGCATGATGTTGTTTAAAAAGAAATATGATATCAACCAAAGCCAGGCTAATTTCGGATTCATTTTTACACACCAGCTTCAATTGATTTTGCACTCATTGATGGTTGCATTACCAATTACATATAGCATATTTCTGACATACTTTGCGATTTTCGTTTGTTTAATTGTTTAACATGTTTGTTAAGTCTGACGCATGTGGTTTTGATCATTTCGTTGCTCAAATTGGTAATGTCTAGCGTTCAAAATAAAATAAATTATATGTTTTTTTTATGAGTTTGTCCTATAGTTATTCATTCGTAATTGTGTACGAGTGAATGAAAAAGCTATCGATTGAAACGAGATGGAAGCATATTTCTCCGAACTGAACCGAAGTTTTCCGATGTTAAACGTGGCTAGGGTGCAAGAAAGTTGAGCGCTACTAGTTATATTTTCAAGCAACAGGGTAATATTTATTTGTGTATGTTCGGTTGAGCTACAGTGAGCTACAATGTAACCAGAATGATGATGTTATTGTTGATGTTTGTTTTGTTTTATTACTAGCGTGATTTATTCACTTGAAATGGTCGTAAAATTTCAACATGAAGACTATAACGGATACATAAATAAAAAGCCTGAAAACTTTTTAATAAATTACCGGAGAGACAAAGAGCTTAACAAAAGCGTTTGTATCAAAATTGGTGTAATTTAAGGCTTAATTGCATAAAAGCAACTTATACACTCTATGGTTAAGATTAAGAAGGGGCGGTTCCGTTGTACAGTAATCAACTCGAACGACTCAATAACATGCTCGTCATGGGTTCAAGCCTAGAATGGACCGTCCCCCCGTAGCAAGGATTCGCTATCCGGTTGCGTGGTAATGAATTAAGTCTCGAAAGCATGTATAGGCCGGCATGTCCGCGTAGGACGTTACGCCAAATAGAAGAAGAAGAATGATTAATATATCAAGCAGCAATGAACGCTTATGAAACAGATAATAAGATAAACAAATTAGTCATGTTCTACAACTAGATAGATCCACGATAACAACCCACTTTTGCACTATCCCTTTAAATGTATACCCGTGTTTTGCCCGAGCAGAAATAGACAACGACGATATTAAGTATTACAGCGTAAACCCTTTTCGGGTTGTGTCGTTCCTTGGATATTAAAAGAAAAATACCATCGCTTTCTAATGCTGTCTGAAAGGCAGAAAATAGCACAAAAGGGGCGAAGACATCAGTCGCCTCCGTAAGCTTCCGTATCACACGAACCAGCAGGAAGTACGCATTGGTCCATAACCCTTGATCCTTTCACTGCCGGAACGCTAACGCTTAGGAGCATAAAATTCAATACCCAAGCTTCGGCCGTTACTTTGCCCAGCATCCATTATTCAAATGAAAGTAATTTTGCATGCACACCCATTCCGGTCCGGATCACAACAAACGGCCAAGCGCCGCCATCAGTACGGCGCAATTGCGGTGGTGGAAAACGGAACATTTCGAGGTGCGGGTTGACCTGCTTTTCCGAACCATTCTGTAGTGAGCCGCACGGTTAGAACATGCTTTCACTATTTCGATTATTGGCACTGATAAGGGTTGAATCGGATGGGGTCGCTGACAACTCTTTTAGTGTTTCGTGTCCGTGTCCGTGCGATCAATGGGCGGGGATGGGTTCTCTCGCACTCATACGCATGTTTCCGGCACGTTCTCGTTCCGGAAAGGGTATGCAATATATGGGAAAGTTTTGTCAAACCCTGCAACAGCACAGCACGTGTTAATGGTGCAAATATTGTTTGAAGTATTATTTAGTCAACTGTGATGCTTTAAATGATTGAGGTTGGATAAAGAATTGTCCTTTAACATGCAGGAAGTAAGCACTTGGTAAATCTCCAAAGCATAGTCATAATCAATATCAATGTGAAATCCTGTGAATTTTTGTTTTTTGTTCTGAGCAAACAGAGTTCAAATGTAATAAATAAGTATCACTTACACCAACTAGACGGCGTGCGTCCAAAAATGGCTCCTTCTTCTGAATTCCATAGGAACAGCTGAAAGCTCTGCGCCGTACTCCGATTGTTCGGAGTTCGGTAATACTGCTGGAACTGGTCGAACGGTTCTTCTACTGGCTTCGGCATGACTGTATTTTAAATTATTATCACTATCACTGTCACTTGGAGTATAGTGAGTCGACTAAACTATTGTATTCCATTTTCGCGCATAAGAAGAAGACAAAGAAAAGTAAGTAGAAGATCATAAAGTTAGCTCGAATTTGGTAAAAATATTTAATTCTATGTGGCTTAAAACATAAACAAAGCTGCTTTTATGTGACCTTTAAAATATTTCATGGCTACACGCGGTTTATTCGTGTTTTATTTTTTTTCTTTTAGCAAACATTTAATGAAAAAGAAAATAATGCACTGGACCATATATTGGCCCTTTGCTTCTTGCACGATGATGTCATAATGCTTCTTTATATAGTCACACAGTTTTTTTTTCATCTTGTTGCAGTAAAACAGTATGCAGAAAGAACAGCGTCTCCAAGTCTCGGCACTTCTGGCACACGAGTCGAATGTTGCAAAGGACTTGCTGTGTTTCACGTATTGTGGCACACTTATGGCATGCAAATCACTGTGCCAAGGAGCAAGAAGTCTCCATGGGGTTCACTATGTTGGATTCTTCATAGCATTACATACACCAAATCTTGCCTCATTGGCACACAATCCAGTCGTATCACACTTCACAGTATTTTCATAACACATGGATGGAGAAAGACCCACCACATGTTCCTAATTTTATTATGCTTAATATCAACAAATTTCACTGTAGAATCTCTTAATAATACAATTTCCATAACATAAATTTCACTGTTACATAACGCACATATTTTACACTTATTCTACTAGCGCTTTATGGAACGTGATGAACAACACTGTTAGTCAAGTACAGATATCTGTAAATTTTAATAAAAACTAGAACACACACTAAAGACCCACCGATCGTGCAACGTTCGCGGGACACTGCAAGATGGAATCCAAGACGTTTTACTTCCGATTGTGCGAACGATCAAGAACCGACTGAAGACGTTTCGCTCGCTCGATCGTATCGGAGGTGGCTTGGACTGGCCTGTCCGTGGTGACCGCGAGCGTAGCTGGAACTGGAGCCCGGCCAGTAAATGTGGCCGCCCCGATCGTGACAGTGGTGTAGGGCAGCGGGACAGCGGGCGAACCAGCATGGACGATCCTCAAGGGAAAGTGTTGCACCGAGTGCCGTACAATGATGAGCTTAAACGAGCGGTAATTTATTACGGTAGCGCAGGGCAGTGGTTTTAGGGATGATGGAGGATTCGCTGCTGGCATCGGGTCGGCGAGGTAGCCGTGTTTTTGCATAAGCTGGGTATGGTAGCAAAGAAGACAAGGGGCAAGCGCTTTAACAGGAGGATTAGAGGGCTATGGCGGATCATACCGGAACGTGATAATATCATCATGTGCGGTTGACGTAGAGTGCTAGAGGTCGATCGATGTGCTAGAGACAGAATCGACACTATTGTGTGTTTCTAAGATTGGACCTAGCGAATGAATTAGATCGAACTATGAGATAAATATGATTTATGAATAGCTCACAGTCTCTGGGCAGTTTATTGCTTCCATGCATTAACTCTGGTTAAATGAAAACATTTAATTTAAATATAGAATAGATATTTTTTTATTTTCCTTATTCATTAAAAAGAAATATCAACAACAGCAAATTTCTGATTATATTTTTTCCAGACAAGGCAGCATCCGTTCACTTAGCCTCACTAACCTAGAGATCGCATAATCAAGAGCACATGGATAGTGCCAACCTCATTCGACACGGCGTTGATTGTGACCGTGTTCCCGCCATGAATACCAATTTCTCCACGCGTCGCTCGTGCCGTGCGCTACTGCCTGAAGGCCACCGGTCCAGAACTCCGTCAAATGGACAAGCGTTAGATAAGGTTTGCGGCGCTGTTCTAGCCGGTACCTTCTTGGCCACCGGAGGTACGTTTAGATGGTGGGCACATAAATTTTCCAGACCATCCGTAATTCACACTTAACACCGACGGCACGGTCCACATACAACTCCAACTCCTCCCGAGCGTTTCGCTATTGCTGTGTAGCTGACTACCAGCGGGGTTGCTTGCCGCGTTTGCCAACGGCTAGAGCAGCACAACCATGCAACCGGACGAGGATGATCATATCAGCATGATGATGGTCAGTTTGCGATATGCTCGGCTTAAGTGAAATGTCTTTTCTTTTAATCTCACTAATCTCGAGCACTTGGCTTAAAGTCTGGCCCAGTATGGCCAGTATTGTGTGTGTGAGTGTGTTTATGTGTCGATTTGGCCACAGCTTCTAGCCGGGGGCAACATTGAAGCAGGATGTGCTCATATATTGACAATGGGTTTATGCATGTGCACACATTTGGTTTGTCAATAGGTGATTTCCGCTCCGCCCACTGCCACGGCACTCTGCTCGACGAATATCGCCAACAGGGCTAGAGCTCATCGCTGGTAGCATAAAGCTGGTGCAAAGCTGAACGGTGCTGTTGCCGGAGCGAAGCAGTGTTGAATGAAATCTAATCTGATCAATGAATGAGTGACGTGTGCGTGGGGTTGATCGGTTGGGATTTATGACGCATTGTGATTTTAATTGAATTATAGAAGATGTAGCACGATACCTGCGATGATGTAATTATGAGATCAAATGAGAGAAAAATAAGCATGAAAAAAGTTTTAATAATGGTCAATTTTTTCCTCCTTTCTCTTCATAACATTTACTCGGAGACTACAACGAGATCAATTGAAAGGTTAACGCACAGACTTCTAAAATATCTTTGAAGAGTAATATTCTAATTGAGCTCATTAAATAATGTCTTGCATTAAGCCTTGTGAAACACTAGTTTCATTTGGTATGGAATGTGCTATGAGTTTAGCAACGGTACATTATATTTATGCAATGCACTGTACATCACAGCACGCACACAGTGGTACTGCGCATGTCACAGTGTAAAGTTATCGTGAATCTTGAGGACAGATTTTAAACAACATATCTATGTGGTTCATTCACTGTTTCAGAAGCTATGCCTTGGCAGTTATTTTTCCGGTAAAATGTCAAAATGTCATCATGAAACAACACTTTAAAAAAATCAAAGTTTCCATTACACATTTGAGCAGTTTTTGGTTTCATTTTAAATAAAAAATACTTTATTTTCCCCCTTTTTTCATGTTTCCACACTTTCTGCTATGCCTGTGAGAGTGTGTATGTGTGAAAGTGTATGTGTGTATTGCCGTTCTGGTTTTAGTTTTCGCCTGTCCAATAGTTGCGTAGAGAGCTTAGACGTAGACCTCTCCACAGCAGATCAGGGCGTTCGGGCGCATCCCGAAGCTTTCTTGTTCAACTAATAACCTTCCTATATATGATTTTGTTTTAAATTGTATAATAGTTTAATATTAATGATAATCATATTACAGTGAAATGTATAATTATCATAAATATAGTCGTTTGTTTCTTGTTGTTGATGCTGCATCTGCTGCTGTTTAGTGTGTTGAATGTTAGTTGGCTTTGCAATGTTGTTCTGTTTCGTTATGGGAAGAAAATGTTCTAATCGACTCTCCTTGTCGGAAGGCTAAATAAGCAACCAGCTCGCAATAGATGAAATTAGTTTCCACGGTATATTCATGTTATTCGTACGCTTTTCCTCTTCCTCTTTGGATGACAAGAGTTTGGTTATTTTTAATCGCAAGAATCCGTTTGATCACCGTTTTAGTACCATCGTCATTCGTATTCAACTTCTAGGTTTGGTTTGGGTTAGTAATTGTTGTTCATTTCAGTTAGAGCCGAAGGTTTTGTCCATACAACTGAAACGCGGTAACACGGCAGCATCGGAAATCAATGAAACATGGGTAAAGCTTTTTAAATTGTGACCCGCACATGGGATGGGGTATTTCGACGGGTTAAATTTTTGGTTTTGCGTTGTTTGATTGTTGAAACGGAAAACAGAGAAGAAGAGGGGCGTTTAAATGCATCTGTTTGCTAGTTACAGTTCTCTTCTCATGATCAACTAAACACACACGATCGCTCTATATGTTGACTCATCATCTGGCGCAGTAGCACACTATGTATCTATGAAACAGCATTAAATAATTAACGTTCGAGTAGCTATCGGCACTCTTGCTTGGTTACACTGGTGTATCATACAAACTTCCGGCAGCGTTGTTGCCGTACTGCTCTAACAGACAACTTGGCCGGGCCAATGGCTGGGCGAAAAGTATCACATTTTTACATGAATGCACTCTTGCACACAATCTTTCCATCCCATGGGACTTGCATTTGTCTCTAACACACTTGCTGGAGCCTCTCAGCTCAGGAGCATAGTGAAACGGTTTTGCTAATAATTTTCTTCCTACGGGGAGCAGTGTCTAGCACGTATAAAGTGGTAATGAAACGTATTGAACCAAAACATCAAACCAAACGAACAGTTTGAAAACTATTCACAACTAGCAAAGCGAAACGAAGAGTTTAAATGAGTGGAAATCAAGAGCTCGAATATAGTTAGTCTGCTACCTTAAGTGTAGCTAGTGTTCTCTTAACTTACAAATGTTTACTCCTCGCTCATCAGTGCAATCCTATGTTTCCTTATTTATTTTCTATGTATTCTTTTTTTTATCTCAAATTTACAGGAATCTCATCACTACCACCTTTATGCAGTTCTGTTATCAATAATACCATCGTTATTAATTACTTTAACTATTTGCTCCGTTCGGTTGCATGTGTAGAATAATTATTTTGCGTTCGGTTTTTGCGGCAAAAGATTAAACTGTAGCTCTGTAGAGGGCTTGCCATTGCAATCCCACATCAGCAATTGCAGTTTGAAATGGATGTGTTGCAGCTTCGCTTTAATTCCAACGTTTTAACGTACTTGTTTCCTCTAAACTAACGATCCGATGGTTCGCTGTGTCATCTAGGCTTTTCAAATATGTTTTATTGGGTAATTTCATTTTCTTGTGTTTATTATATTGTTTTCACGCCCTTGCAACATAGTCGCACATTCGCTGGTTTGTTTTGCGATTGTTTTTCGTTTATATAGTTATTTCCTTTTTTTCTAACTAAGTTAATAGATCTTATATTTATCAAACTGTTTTAACGTCCTCGCTTTCGTTTGTCATTAGTTTAGTTGAATCGTCAATCGTTATCGTTAGAGAGCAATGTATGCAATGGTATGAGAAAGAAACACTAAACGAAACAGAAGGCAGGAATCATTTTTGAAATGTGGTAATACTTTGTTGAGCAAATCAACCAGTTCAATATGAATCTGCACCACAAAACTTATGGAGAAAATCCCTTTGAATTCGACTTTTTACTTATGTTTTGTTCAATTTTTCCAACTCATTGGCGACCAATGATTTGTTCGGCAGAGTTCTCTATGCCCTTATGTACACAGTTCATTTTTCAGTCATTTTGTTTGGAATGGAAAATAGGTGAATGCTTACCTGCTTACTTCGCTTTGATTTGTTTCTGTCTGGTGAATTACATTATCGTTTGGTCTTTGCTTCAATATTTTCTTTTCATTTACCTCTAGTTTTGCTTTGCTTTTATGTAAAGAAGAACGAGTTTTCTTGTTGTATGTTTTTGTTTTATTTCTTACTCATGTGTTTTATGTTATTCAATAATCGCTCTGCTTCCAACTCCCAACGATTGCTCCGAAATTGGCTTCCTAAAACATGATAGTCATTTCTATTCGCTCCGAATTTGTTTTTACCTCGTCTCGCTTGCTATGGAAAATTGCATTGCTTTGGACTTTGGATCTTCATTTACTTTTCCGTTTTTTTTTCATACTAACGCTCCTCTGTCTGACCCTGTGTATAGAACGAAATGAAATTTCCGGCACGGGTGTTTCGCACGCGGCACGCGTTTTGTTTCGTTAGAGTTTGAAGAGTATGATTACTTATGAACAATAGGAAATGGAAGGGGGAGAGTAAATAGTATAATTAGAAAGCGTTGGAAAGGAAAAAAGATTTATCTTAGTGTGAGTTGATTAGGGTGTGGTGGCAAACTGGCCATGGTTTGCAGGGACCGCTACATTGGCAGCCAAAAAATGTTCGTCCCGCTTATACTGTTCCCACTGGTTTTTTATTTGGATAGTTTCTTAAATACCGCTTCACTTACATAGCGTATAGTTTGGAGGTGTTGTTTGTATGGGAGTATGGAAAGGAACAATTGATGTTGAATGATAGATGTTATGAACATGGGGAAATACGTTCCACTGCAAGGGTAAGCAAAAGTAACAAGTTATTGGAAATCTGTTAGGCTCACTAGAAGGACTCACGGTGTAGAAATAGCGGATGGATTGGTTCAGATGTCGACAGAATACATTCCTTTGGCTGATTAACTTGGGAGAGTGAGTTCACGAAAAGGAAATCGACGTTATGGGTGAGAGATGAAGAAGAATGTGATTTTACCTGTAAATGACTCATTTTCAAAGCGGAAATAGATGTGTGTATGTTTGTGTGTGTGTGAGTGGGTATGGTTTCTATTTCAACACACGATAATACTTGCAGCAGCACACCTACCTATCCCCACTATCAAAAAGCACTGAACGTTTACAGAAGCGTTACGACAGCGTGCTGGCAATTTGCTATCTGCTGTCCTTCGTTCATCAAGTCGGTAAGCTGAGCTGAGCTAACCTGAACTTTCGTTTGTTTAGAGTCGATCTGTTTAATTTATATATTACTATGTTCACTTCTTCGCTCGGTCTCCCTCTTGCTCATCAAATATTACCTAAACCTAGTGCTACGCCTTGTGGAGTCTGGTTTGCTTTTCCCTATGCTTGCGTCTATATGTATTTATATTTATATTTATAGGGTTTTTCTATAATATCTTCCTCCTTTTGCTTTACCTATATACATAGAATCCAACAGTTCTGCGAAGTTAACAAACAGACGCCTCTGGCATTCTGGTGGTCGTGTAGGTCGTGTGATTGGGGGGTGTGTATGCTACCAGCTTGCTACATCGTTCGTCTGTCCAAAGTACATTATCTACTTTCAGAGGAAAACAGAGTGTCTTCTGTTGCAGTACTAGCTCTCAGTTTACTCCACTGAAGTCCTTCAACAATAATCTAACAGTTGCACCTTGATCCAAGTACTGCGCCGTGCTGTCTCTATAAGTGTGGATGGCTGGATTTCAGCAACGCTCATAGTCAAGTACACATAATTGACTATTTTAAATAAGTCTTCGGTAGTAGGTGTCAATAGCTATTCCGTATCATACACAAGTTCGTTGCTGTTTCAGTTTCAGTTGTGTATACCGGGGCCATTGGCGCTGGTGGTTCTGGAGGTGAAAGAAAGAGTGGACAGGCAAGGAGCAGCAAGGATTGCATCCTTTTGCCGCGCTTATCCTATTGGAGGCTGGAGACGCTTTTCCAACAAAATACACCGAACATCATCGGAAGTTTCCAAAAGCGTCATACAAACGCCACATCCAGCGCGGTATCGATTGGCAGTCCGGTGTTTTCGTTCTTTGCGATCCTTAGTGGTAAATATTAAACCTACAAGTCTTGCAACACTGTTGCTGGTAACGGTGCAGTCTGCAAAGGCCCATGCTTTTTACATTTTTACAGTACCTCGACAAGTCTTTACACTCCGAAACTGTAAAGGGAAAGAATTTCAGTGTTAATAAAGTCGTGCTGGAGGAGCTCGATCGTAGGTCGGAGGTGTACTCACGATTCGAAATACATGGTGGTCCTTTGCAAACTTTCATGACCGCTGGTCGGGGCAGCTCACGACACGCGTTGCCTGCCGGCTTTTTCGTGCCGTACCATACGCACTGTAGTATCCTGTACTTGATGCCCTGTCCTTCGCAGGCCGCATTACACTGCCGAATGAGAATGAGAAGCAGAAAAAACGAAATTAATTCTTTCCGGGCTTTTTATGTTATATCGAAATACAGTTACTAGACAAAACCTACATCTGACCATGGCTCGACACGCCAAACACCTTTGCACAGTTCGTTGTAGCACTCCTGCTTGGTGACGGGCTTCTCCTGGTCCTCGCACACCTTCTCGTCGCTACGCTCGCCATCGAACTGACAGTACACGTCACGCCGCTGGAGCGCCGTGTGCCACGAGAAGCACTTGGACTGCTGACAGCCGCTCCAATCCGCTGTCACCCAGCGCGGACAGTCGATGTTGCCACATTTGTCGACCGTTTCCGGCACCGGCAGGCCAGCGTCCTCGCAGAAGCTGTTGTCGACGGTGCGGCTGGAATTGCTCATCCGTAGCATGCAGTGGGCCGATCGGAGCTGAAGTTTAATCGAAAGTTAATGCCACGCACTGTCAGACGGAAGGCAGCGTGTCTCATCGTACCTTGTATCCTCCCCCATTGGCACCGCATGTCTGTGAACACTCGGACCAGGGCGTTGTCATCCACTCGAACTCGTAGCCCTCCGTTGCCTGTCCGTCGTGGATCATTGGCTCGTCCACGGATTCACTGGTGTGGCGCGATTTCAGCAGCTGATACACGTTCATGGGCCTCGGTGGCTCGTCGTCCTCCACATCCCCTCTCCCGATCGACCCATCGAACGGATCGTAGCCGCGCTCGGCAAGAAACTGCTGTCCGTAGTTCTTACTGTTGCTGAATGTCTGAAATGGCCAAAGAAGCTATCATAGGAAAAGAAGCAAACGGACAAGAAAGCGAGATAGAGAGAAAATTAGTACGAACGCTGGGGAAAATTGTTATTGATTAGGAAAAGAGCGTACGAAAAGGTGACTTAAATAAGTGATGCCGGGAAAAAAATCGACCGGCATTGAGAGGTGATTTGTTTGGTGAGTTTTGTTGCAAAAATCAAAAGGTGCTTGATGAAAGTATGCACTATACACAGAGAACGAGAGAGAGAAAGAAAGAGAGATTGTGGGCGATTGGCTGTACACTTATACCCTTTCATCACAGTGCATGTGGGGTTGTGCTAGGCACGGGAGTTTGGAGCATTATGATATGAGTGATGTGAAAATTGTCCTCCATTTATCAAAAACAACACTGCTTTTCCAGGAAATGAGAGCGAGATGAAAAATAAATACAGTTAGGCTGAGGAAAATTACCTATTTGTGTCCATGTGTGTATGCGTTAGGGTTACGGGAAGGAGGAAAGGATTGATACGGGTAGTGGTGACGGTTGGTAGGAAAAGAAGAAGGGAGAAAAATTCAAAGTATAATATCGGGTTTGTGCTTTACTATACGTTTGATCAACAACATGTCCTAATTGGGTGATTGCAATACGGTGTAATAAAATAAAAAACAACAACATACAACACAGACACAAACGAACGCTTCATGCTTATAGTACGGAGAGGTATGGATGAAGCTTTCCCGCAACATAAAATATTTTTCCCCACAGCAATCGCCCTGGGGCACGAATTACGAACCTCTGGGCGAGCGAATTTCGGAAACAAGCACAAAATTATATTTAAAAAAAACCTCACAGCACCACCACTCAACCACTCGACTTTACTTGTACCAATGCCCATCGCTTAAACTGGCTCCAAAACGAAACGATAATTAATTAAAGTAATTAGTATTTCTCGCGGGTGTTTCGTTCATTTTTTTGTTTTTGGTTCATTCTTCTTCCTTGCCGCCGCCGTCCTGTGGACAGCATAAATCGTGTTTACCAACCAGCGAGCACAGCGTGGTGAGATATTTGGCAGTGCAGAACCTGTTGTGCAGTGGTGGAGTATGTTTTTTTAAATAATCGTTTCACGTTTTCACTCTCCTCTTTCTCTGGTCTGGCGGTCGAACAACTTCAACCGCTTAATCGCAAACCCGGTGAAATTTTGATCAAGGACATTTGTGTGGTTGATGTTCCCCCAAAACCAAGTGACTGCACGGAGAAACAACAACCCGAACGACACTGCGGTCGCTCGGGAGTGGAAAGGAAGCGTGACGCATAACGCTTTTTTTTTGTGCCGCCCAACTCACCATAAAGTGGGTGTTGTTTGGTTTAACAAAACCACGATGGCAACATAATTGAAAAAAAAAAACGCTCTTAAGTCTTGCGGGACGTATTTCAGGCAGAGTTTGATTTTTCCACCCCCATTCTCAACGACAGCTGTTTGACGTCGAACGTAATGTGGCGATCGAAAAACAATTATCCCAGCAGAAAAAACCGTCGTTCCATTTTATGAGCCGAGTGACTGAGCGTTGGCTACATGTGATAGGGTGTGGGTGAATTGAATTCACTGTTTTTTGTTTGCCATTTCATTGAATTGCTATGAGTGTGAAGGCATAAAAACCAAGCTAGATAAAAGTAGTTTTAGTAATCCCGGCGGATTGTTTAAATCTCGGATTTGATTTCCCCATCGGGCAGCGAACGCGGACACTAGAAAGGGTGATAAAAGGCCATTGACAGTGATAAACGCACCCATTAGCTTTGCCACTGTCAAACCGTACGAGCGATTAGTGACAATGCGATCGACTGATCTCTTCCGCCCGATAGTGCGGCCGGATGTTGGGCGGCTGTGTTTTTGTTTATTTGTGAAAACTGCGTACTGCATATTATCGTTTATGGTGGGTTTGAGTCCTTTTTTATGGGCCGAAAGCTCTCCCCAGCCTCTCCCTCCCCTATAAACCGGGACCATAAAGAGGGGAGGACCAGCACTTCCATCTCCCACAAACACATATGCGAAACCGGGGTACGGTCATTATGGATTTTCGGTTGAATATTATACCCAGCCCCACACCTCGCCACACACGACCGAGATTAAAGGGGGATAATTATGTTCCGTAATAATTTATTTACGAATGAAAAATACCGGATTGACACATTCCATTCGTATGAATGCTTTTAATTAAACCGGCACCGCAAATCGTTGCAATCGTCGCTGTCGCCTCCACGCCTGGTTTCCCCATTCGGGTCTGCGGTTCGTGGAGGGCTCTTTCGAATGGCGTGTGAAATGTTTGCCGCTGGCTGAACTGCCCGCTGGGTGATTATGAATGCTTGTGTTATTTTTACCTGATTTATATGTTTGCTGATTGATTTTTTTGTTGTTGCTGTTGTGCCACGCTTGCATATTTGCGAACGGTGCGAAAAGGATTATGGCTAAATGTGATGCCAAAAATTTGGAGCTTTCCAAATGAAAACATAAACGCATTTTATTTATAGGCAAACACATTCATGATAAATATCTGCTTATGCGCTGGTTTCATGCGAGGAAAAAATGTAGCACATGTAATATTGCACATGGGCCCTTTTGCATTGCAAGACATATTAATAATGCAGATGTTAATGGAAACGATGTTAATGGAAAGGGATGGATGTCCTTGTGGGATCCTTTTACCCCGGGAAACCCTTTCCCGGAAGGTTTCATGTGATTTGTGATGGATGAAACCTTTTTCACGTCATCAAGGAGCCAGATCCCTGTGTGGTGTTTCAGATACGAGACAGCAGAACGAGTGGCTCGTTGGAGGATTGATAGAGAACAGTAGCGAAGAAAAACAGATGGACTAATCATTTACAGAACAAAAGCATTGCGTTGTACTCGAAGAGATGCAAACAGACAGCAAAGAGCCAAACCGCAAAGGATATGAAATATCTCTACAAGTACAGAGATACGCTTTTAGGGATGCATTCTTGGAGGCTATTTACAGTGTAGAGTACATCGGCTGTGGGTGGTGTAAGCAGCAAGGGAAAGAAATAATTTTGCTTCTATGGCATGGCGAAACAAATCATAAGACACAACATTGAACACAATCATGCAAACGTAAACAGAAACATAAACCGTGCAAAGAAAACCGTGCAAAAAAAGACAAACACAAAGCGAAACCATGCAACGACAACCTGCGTGCTGTGCAGGCGTGAACTGAGGCGTGCTAATATTTCGTTTACAAACTCTGCACCACAAAAGGTGGGACAAATGTATCCCTCCCCTCTTCCGGTGTAGCTTCGGTGAAAGTTTTGGTAAAACTCCTCATCTCACCTGTAGGCCGGCCAGTAGGTGCTGGAAGTGGGGCAACGGTAACGTGCGGGTGCCGGAACTGGCCGCGGCCGACGCGTCCGACGCTACCGTACTGCCCGACACAGTCATTTGCGAGTGTGACCGCAGGGGTTCCTTTTTCGGTCGTGACGTGACAGGGGATTGATTATTCATTTGTTTGATTCAGTGACGGAGAAGTTCAGTTAAAGAGTTGATATTAGCGTTGTGATAGAGAGAAGAGAGAGAGAGAGAGACAGATCGGCGGGTTAATATAGCTTACAAAGGAGGATATAGTGGGGAGCGTATGTTTAATGTATTACTAGCAGAAAGCTTACTCCATACGGTTCGCAGCAGATTGGTTTGGTTTTCAGTAAGCATCCTTTACCTCCACTTTCTGGTTGAAGTAGTAGAAATATTTCAAAGAGAACGTCACTTACCTCATCATCCGATCCATCGCCGTGCTCAGTTAGAAGCGTATCCTGCTGTTGTCGTTGTCGATTTCTCCCCCGATTGCGATCTCGATTCTTCCTTCCACTAAGAATTAAGATAAAGTCAATGAATGTAAGATTTGCATGCTCGGAA
The DNA here is from genome assembly GCF_016920715.1 of Anopheles arabiensis. Lineage (NCBI taxonomy): Eukaryota > Metazoa > Arthropoda > Insecta > Diptera > Culicidae > Anopheles > Anopheles arabiensis. Next base: position 957,101 of record NC_053518.1, read on the forward strand.
GCATCTCTCTTACCTCTTCTCTTCCTCATTCCCATTGGCCATGGCGTACGAGTTAGCCAGCAGTGCATTCGGATCCGCTCCCCGGTGTCGATCGTGATCTTCGTTCGGCTGATTTTCGCCGCCCGGTTTCGCCTTGACGGCCAGCTTCAGATCCGCATGGCTCAGCCCAGCATGGCACGTGTAGATGCCAGCCTCGCGGAACGTTACGTCCAGTATGCGCAGTGCGCCCTTCTTCGACATTTTGATCTTCTTCGTCTTCAGCAACGGTTGCTGATCCTTCGTCCAGCGGATCTTAGTGCGATTGAATCGCTTCACCGGGCACTTGATCTTAACCTGCGTGCCGTAGAAGACGGTCGCCGCACCGCCAATCTTCAGCGTAATCTTGTTCTTCTTGGGGTCATGCTGAATGAAGGTAGAGTTGGTGCCCGCAATCGGCGGTCGCTGATCTTCCGGTGCACAGGCCTTGGTGTTGCAGGGTTTCTTGTCCGGCGGCTTGCTGCTTGGACACATCGATGCCGGTCGCTCTACCTTGTGCTCCTGGGCCATGATCTGTTTGCACTCGACGCGCCGCTCCTTGAAACCTCCGCCACAAGATCTGAAGTTGAGTTCAGTATCGATTATTTGATTGTTCGAGAAGATGTGTTACTGCAGGTACTTACTTTGAACATTTGCTCCACTCGGACACCTCCCACCGGACAGGACAGTCGATGATGTTGCAGTACTGTCGGTCCGGTTGTGGCTTCGTCGTGCACATACTATTCGGTACGATCATTGTGTTTTCTCCTCCCCTTGTCACCTCGTGGATGCACGTCACCTCGCGCGTCTGTATCCCAAAGCCGCACGACTTGGAGCACGGTGTAAACTCGGAATAGTTCCACCGGGGAGGACACGGGATGTCGTTACAGGTGCGAATGCGCGCTTCCGGTTTCGTCTCGGGCGAGCAGAGAAACGGAGACACAATCTTGTTCGTATCATCTCGCACGCAGTTGATTATCAACTCCTCTACACCGCCGAGACAGGACGCGCTGCAACTGGTGTAGCCTTCCTCTCGCCAGGAGTACGTCTTGCCCGGGACGGACACGTGTACCTTAATGTTTTCCAAACTCTGCCGATTTCCATCTCTGTACGTGCAAAGAGAGAGAGGAGAAAAACATGAAATATTACCATGGAGGAAATTAACTAAATTAAAACCACCCTAACCCAACTGAGGAAACAAAAAAAGGCAAGAAATAATGTACGAAATAATGATTGGCTTTCTGTACTTGAGATAGGTGTCCTCGAAATTGTGCGAGTACGAGCACGGCTCCATGACGCAACGTTCCACCTCGTCCAGCGGTTTGTAGGCGTGACAGAGCGAATCGTTTAGCACCGCGACGCGCTTGGAAAATTCGAGGAAAATCTTGCACCGGAACGGCTTCCGGCGGATCCCTTCGCCGCACGTCACACTGCACGGTGACCATTCGGTGTCCTGAATGAAGCTGCAAGTCCGCAAGCAAAGATACGTACGAAAAGCATTGTGAGAGGGAATGAGAGGAGGAGAGATTGGAGAAGTAGACAGGAAAAGAGAGAAAGAGAGAGAAAGAGAAAAAGAGAAGCGATAAGAGAAATATATGTATATTATAGACGAAGAACGAATTTTTGAAGGTAAAGAAGAAAGGAGCAGAAAATACATCATTACATAGAGATAGAGAAAATGTTAGTTAAAGAATCGAAATGAAATGTAATTACATGAATCAAATATTAGACAACAAAGAACATACGAAAAACACCTAATTGAACGTTAATGGATAATGTAATGGATAATAAATGTGTTAGTGGCGTAGGAAACGGAAGTAGATTAATGATTTAACGCGCACTTTAATGTCACACGAAAACTCAACCTGTTGTTAGAGCGAGTGTCGCTTTAATTGAATGAAAATACGTTGCTCTTGTGCTGCTACCAGTGCCCAGTTTAGTGTGTCGTCATTTCCATTTTCGATGCGTGCATATTTGCCCGTCAAACAAACGGACGAAATAAAGAATCTTTTGGGGCGTGTTCAGCGCAGGAGATTTGGTCGCACAAACACTTCAAAACAATCACAAATTTTCGTGTTTCTAGCTCTGGTGCCAGAAAAATGCGCACAATCAAATAGCACGGAACAGCAAACACCGGAGAGCAAAACCAACCGGGCCCCTCCCCCCCCCCCCCACACGGTACACCGGCATTATTGTGCAAAACGCTATGATTGATGTCGGAAGCCGTGTGCAATTGCAACGTGCCGGACGGTACGGCGTACTGGCATGGGAAAAACAAAAGCATCAATCAGTGATGCGAGCAACCGGGGCACGGAATTCTACGCCTCGGGAGGTGTTCTCATCTGACACCAGTAAGCGTGGAACGGCGATAAAAAAGGTAGAAAAAACAGAACGGTGAGCGAAAAGCTCTGGCAAGAAATGAAAGGCAAAAGTCGAACGTCGAGCTAAGGGAGCACATATGCAATGGCATGCTGCGAAGGAATGACGCGATGATGGTTCGAGGAATTTTCCGCGCGAACGGAATGTCTTTGACGGATCGGAGGAGAGTCCGTTGCCGGTTTAGTCGAACCGTTGCGCGACCGGCTTGAGTGCAGCTTGTGTCATGGCCGGCTAGTCGTGCGGCTGGCACCATTCGATGGTATCCATTTTTCATCCGCAGGTTTGATCGTTTCGTTTCTGCAAAGCTTTCTTGTTGTTTTTTTTGTATGTTTGGTGAAGTTTTTCCTCGATTCAATTGCGTCGTATTGCAATCGGAATGACTTGATTCTGCTCAAGGGAAACGGTTTTCCTTTTGCGTTTTGGTAAGCGTCACCCGTTCCGGAGTTCACGGAAGCTTCTTTCTAATGATGCTGCTGCACATGCCGTTGATGATGATGGAGGTGATGATGATGAGACATACGCTTTCTGGAGTATGATTGCAAAGTGACTTGTGGCTTGGGAACAAGCAAGATTTTTTTTCTGGCCCCCTATTTGGCTTATTTTTTACGCAAAAAATAATATTTTCATGCACCACACTGTGCAGGGTTGGAAAATTGTTCGCTGGATGACTTCACTTGTGAAAGACGACGTAGTGGAACGGCACTCAGGGTTTGTCGATTCAACCTGAGTGATCTCCTACTTTGAGGGCAGAAGACGAATGCAATGATGCCGTTAACCTGGGCGCTACTTAGCACTTAGATTCATCGAAATCGGTGCGATATTCGTATAGGATAAGGATGCGATGAGCATGATTTGCCAGATGCATTCGTGAGCGCTCTGGCACGTCTGGTGAGAAATTGATTTTTCAATGACAGATTGAGTGAATGAGAAGGGTGAAAAAAGGTAAAGGATGCTCTTTCGCTTTTGCGAACGTTTCGTCAACTCATGCCCGGCCAATTGAACGAAAGTGCTGAGAAACAACGGTGTAATGCTGCCATGAAATTATGGTGCAATTGTTTGATGACGTTTGATAGGGCATGCGGTGTTTGTTATCGATCGAGCATGATGGAATTGCATGATTACAGTCGTTAGACTGATGACTTTATTGTTTGAAATAGAGATTAGTGAAGCAAAAACAGAGCAAGGATTGTTAGACGAATTCATGCTGGCTGTTGTCTGTTTTAAAAAGCAAAAACTAAAATGTGGAGACGCCTGGTGCTGTACAGATGGGAGTGAAATAATGATCTTTTTTTAGCAGCCAATGTAATTCTGGAGCCTCAAAAACACATGCAAACCGTTTAATATTTCCACACGAAACTCAATCCGTTCGCAACAAACTGTACATGCACATTCGCACCCGTGCAGCACCCGTGGATGCAAATTACAGCCCAACGATACTTACGTGGCTTCACTGGGCACCCGCTGGGAAACAATTTTCTCCGCCTTCGGTAACCGATCCTGCCGCAGCGGTTGTGCATAGTACGGCTGATCGTTGTACGTCATCAGCGTCGGATCGCGCTCGTGATGCATCGCGGCCTTCTCTTTCATCATGGCGGAAATGCTGGCCCGCTCTGCCTCACTCTCGACGCCCATCGTAAGCCCATCGAAGTCGGATGCTGACGAGGGCGGAACAGCGATGATGCCAGCATTTGATGAGCCCGAAACCGTTGTACCAGTGTTGGCACCACCACTCAGTGCCGACGAAACCGAACCCGCATTACAGATGATGCCCGTGGTGCACGGTTGCCCCGTGACTGGCTTCGCTCCCGGATCGCACTGGGCACTGTAATGGCCGTTCGTGTCCATACACTCAACGCTGCGCACCTGAATACCGCTGCCACAGGAAACGGAGCACTATAGGGGAGAGAGAGAGAGTGAGAGAGAGTGGTCCAATCATTAGGAAATTGTTCGGGTGGTTGGTTTTGTCTTGGCGAGTGGGTAAATTTCCTCTCGATTGGACTAATTAGGACGTGGCGGGCACGCAATGTAATTTACGTGGGCTTGCTGGCTGAGAGTGGAAGGTAGGATCGTAGCAAGTGTGTTGTAAAATCACAAAACATGAGCAAATAAAGCGAAATCACTTTAGGGCTCAGGAAGAAGGTCGTGGTTGCATGTGTACTGGCGGTCCATCTTTATTTTCATCGTTTGTTGTAGCTTATTGGCGACATAAATGGTCGTCGTATGTAGGCTGGACCTTGATAGTGAGAGAGTTTTGAGAGGAAAAAAATCTCCAACAACACGCTTACCTAATAAATCAATAAATCTACTTAAACTTACTCACACACACACACATGCTCAGTTATCGAAGGCTTTGAGGCGGACTTCTGGTTCGGCTCGACTTCCACAGCTCGCATGTCCTAACCAGCAATATCGAAGCTATACCATCAGCTTCAACAGCACCAAATATAAAAGAATAAAATGTCCAAACAAACAAACGCACCACTTGGAGGGGCTGCGCCGTACGGGAGGAGGAGGATTTTTGAGTAGGACGAAATGCGAAGCGACCAAGCGAAAAGCTGAAAGCAATAAGCAATGCGCCCAATCGACCAGAGGACACACGTGTGAGGCTATTGTTCTTACAAATTCAGCGATAAGGCAGCGAGTCCTATTTCCGCCGGCAATACCCCACCACCTCTACCGTGTCCCTTCTCCCACAAACACGTAGGCTGTGGCAATAAATTCACAGAGTCGGCAAATTTAAATAGAGCCATAAAGACGGCCATTTTACGACTGTTGTTACCATAAGCACCCACTCGATCATATTCGGGTCGATGTGTCCATTCGTTTTGGGGCGACCGTTTCTTGATCTTTCTCCCTGGTGAGCGCGTTTTCCGGCGGAGCTGCTGTATGGGCGTAAATGATTTGCTGCTGCTGGTGCTGGTGCTGTAGCAACACCACACACACACACAGACACGCGCGCCATCATTCAGTGCAGTATATTGTTGGCAAGGAGTCGAACATGAGCTGTGTGTAGTTAGACTTTTGGATAAATCGAACGTAAATGTCCGGAGGGGTGGTACATACAGCGAGCAAGTGGTGAGAGGATACTGTCCAAACATACCGCGCATTGGATCATATGAACACGTTTGGGAAAAAGGAACATATTTCCCGCAGCACGTGTACAGTGGGTGAGTGGGTGTGGTACAGGAGGAGACGAGTTTGTGCAGATGATTTGTGTTTTTGGTTGTGGTGTTTTCCGTGCTAATGTGTTGAGATACTGTGCTGGGACGGGATATTAATGTTATGGGTTAGTGTCTTCCGCCACGGAAGGCTAGTTTATTGTATTGCTGAAGAAGTTTCCAAGAAGTTATTGAGCCAAAAGTTGTTGCAGCGTTCGGTGAGAACATTCATAAGCAAACTTGTAACAATGTCGCAAGGATTTGCGATGGATTCAACTGCGTTTATGCTGGAAATCTGTTGCAAGGAACTTGTAACGTGTATTAAAAACATATTGAGAAAAGCTCAGGCTGTGTTTGACAGGAAACGCTTTCGATTTTGAATTTTCGTCTTTGGTTTTCAGCAGGTGGTAAACAGAACATTGGACGGATGTGTGAACAACCATTCCCGGAATGTCGCCACCAAATGGCAGCTGCAATATGTAACATTCAATCTGGACAGGACACATTTTATTCTGAGAATGTTCCAATTTTCTAACCCACTCCGAACCCTACTCCCCTCGACACTACAGCGCAGTGGGAACAATAACGCCTCTGCTAATTACAGCACACTTCAATGGATCGTTCCCATTATTGATGGGTTTGTCGTTTGTGTTGTACGGACATTAAGCATGCCATTATACTAACAGCTGCATATCATCATCATAAAGCGAGCCATCGAATGGTGGCCAACACTTCCCGCAGCTGCATTGCCGGCCGGTTGGTGAAGCCAACTTTTGCCCCATAAAACATTCTTCAGTAAAACAATTTCCCTATTGCGATGTGCGACACGACTTGGCGCAGACCCACACGTCTCACCACTGCCCCATTCCCATATACCATCATCAGTGCCGAAGCAATGGTGAATGACAAATTTGGACCGCGATTGGAATGGCGGCGACGACGGCGGCCGAATGAATGCAAGCGGTTGGCAACTCGGCAGAGAATGTGCATTCGTCGTGGCTGGGAGATGGATTGCCGGAGCGTCTGGCCACCGAAAAATGGCGTTGCCAATCGTAACGCGCTCAGTGGAGCCGACGATTTATGGCTAATTACTGGAAGGATGGTGTGGTGTTTTATGGTGACTGGCTTCGTCGATGGATGCGTCGCTGGTGCATTTGTTACACCGCAGGCAATAAAATGTATATAGCCCTCACTGTACCGGGCGCGAGCAGAGAGTTGTTATATGAGCAGTCCAGGAAGTGTTCTGCCTGCAGACAGACATACACACTGATGCATTTGTTTTACATGCAGTAATGAAAAGGGAAGTCTTCCTTCCGGAACCGACAGGACCGAGCGGGGTTTTACTGTGCCGTTGTCCTGGTTTTGAGGCGTAGCAACTCACGTGGCAAGGGTTTTTAAAATGATAAACTTACTCATTACCGCAGTACTGTGTCCCAAGTGCTCCCCAACACAAAAATGGGACAACGCCCAAATGCGTCCAATAAATATGTCTAACTGTGAAGAACGACACTTACCCCACTCCATTCGCCGACGACCCACTTGGGACATTCTTGGACGTTGCAGGGTTCCTGATTTTTCGGTCTCACTCCACGGCAAGCCTCGTCCGGTACCTTGTTCTTGGCGCCATTGCTTTCCTCCGCACAGACCACCACCCGTTCGCGGATGCCACCGCCGCACGGTTTCGAGCACGATCGCCAGTCGTCCGTCACCCATCTGGCGGAAGATAGACCATTAAATTGACATTAAAGATTAACCAAAAAAGGGGGAAAAGACATAATAAGTCGCAGTTTTGGCTTTACTCACTTCGGTGGGCAGAGATGGGTATTGCACTGGACGACGGTGGGCTCCGGTCGGGAGGAAGCGTTGCAGAGTGACTCCTCCACGTCCACGCCGGTCACGCGGTTCCGGCAGGTCGGCATGGCCATCTTGTAACCTGCGAATGGGTGAAGTATAAGCAGCGTTTAAGTATTGATTATTACAAGGAAATGCAAATTGTCGCCCGTTCAAAAGGTGAATGAATTGATATAAATATAATTAAATGATATTTTCCCCGGTATCGAGAACTCTGTCGCCTTCCCCACTGAGAGCCTTCAATTTGCATCTGCTTCAAAGGATTTGTCATTACTCGGTCGTCATTTCACGTTCTTCAAAGGAAAACGGTGTCCACAACCCAGCCATAGTGTGTGTGTGTGTGGGATGGGATAAAAGGATGATATTTTGGTTTTAATTTCCGTTGTACGCCTTTGATGCTGTGCCCGTGCCGGTGCGATTTGAAGTGATTGAATTTCTTGCGCAAACACCGTTTCGGTGATATTTTTAGTCTAATACCTTAAGCTCTTTTTCCTCAATCCTTCGTTTTTACGGTTGGGCCTGGTGGAAAGCATTTCTGGCTTGAGCTGGTTGTTGTCTTTGTGTGTGTGACAAAATTCTTTTATTTGGTACCCGGAGTGTGGGTGTCTGGATCAAAGCTTTTGCTTCAATGACGACAGCGCGAGTGCTTTAAGCGAGACCAGTAACTCACAAACGTATCGATAGACTGAGAGAGAGAAAAGGCTCAAGATGCGTTCCAGGAAAAAATGTCATCAATCGAATAGATCATTATTTTACTTGACAACGTAATCTCGGTATCGATATGGGACTGTTGGTAACCGGTGGCAAGAAGCGAGTGGGAAGAACCGTCTGTCAGATCGAATTCTATTGTCGTATTGTGGTGTGTTTGTGTGTGTGTGTGTGATAGGCAGTTTATGGCGTGTGGAGTTTCGATTCGATTCAGTTGAGAAACAGGCCGGATGAATGTGAAGGAACGATGAAGTTCTAGCGAAACAGATGATACTAAGACAGCTCTTCACGAACACTGTTATGCTGGAGCCTTGAGCTGTGAAATCAAAATGAGCTCTCCCAGTGGTTCACGCTGTTCAAGCTGTTGGGACGGGGTTTTGCAGGAAAAGCAGACCATTATTAGGAGAATCATACGGATATAATTATGTAGAGTTCCAGTGTAAAAGGTATTGTTTCTCAAAAATTACTGACATACGTGTAGCCTTCAAACGAAATCGTTCGAATCTATGATTAACACGGAAAAGCACACGACTGGTACCAGCTTTCGATCAGATTCACATCTCTAATGAAGACGTTTACTTCGACCGACGTCTGACATTGAAACCCCGCCGAGCTTACCAGGAAATAGAAACCCAAACGTATTAAATTCTCTGTTCTGTACATCGGTTCCCCCTAGCCAAGGGCAGTCAGAATTCATTCCAGTCACATCGGCCACAAACAGAACAGTTCGAGCGATACTTACCACCTCCACAGGTTACGGAACACAGTGACATGGGTGCAATTTCCCACTGGTAGAGTGGCTGCGTACAGGACGTTCCATCGCCACCGCACACACCGCACACATCGATCTTCTTCGTCGAGCCAATCTTAAGGTCGCATCCAACGCGCTGAAAGTGAAACAAGCAAAAAGCATGTGGTGAATGTTTTGGTGGCGGGGTAGCAGCAAGGAATGTGTCTTCTCCAACATCCGAACACAATCGCAGTCGCTAGTCGCCCATCGAACGAGGAAATTATACGAAGAGGATGGTGTATTAAAACAAAACAAACCCCTGCCAGCAAAACACAGACCAGACAACAGCGCGCGCCTCGGTGAAGAGATGTCATCATTTTCTTCCCAGATGACGACCATCAATGGGAGGGCAAAGCAAAAGAGGCGATGAAAAATTCATGTCACCTAGGATAAATCAGGCCCGTTGCTCTCGCCCATATCTTGTTCCCTGCATCGTAGTACCTGTGCGGCAAAGGTTGATGATTATTGAAGGAAACACTTAGTGCCGAAGCGGCATGCTCATCAGCTTCCGTACGACGAGCACACCAGTCAGTCGTCGGGATCGTGGGGATAGAAAATCGTAGCACCACCATCGCCGTCGTAGTGCTCTAAATTGGCTTGAGCCGGCTTACGCCGTAGGTGACATTGGATTTTCTTGTTCACGGTGGTGTGTGCCGTTTACGTTTCGCGGGCGCTTTCGTGAAACCATCGACTTCTTCCGGGGCTTCCGGGCTACAACGCAGCTGCAGCGGAAGATGAACTTTTGAGTGACAGTGGTGATGCTTTTCGGTTGCATATTCTACTTCATCAGGCGCATGATGTAATCGGTGCATTACAGTGTGCGGTTTTCGTGAGAAAGGACGATGTTTGGGAGAGCAAGAGAAAGAGAGAGAGAGAGAGGGAGAGAGAGAGAGATTCTTAAGGGTGCTTGGCAGGGGGGCATACATAGAAATCGACTTTTACCGACAGGGGCTTTAGCAATGGCGATGATGGAGAAGTGGAGCTAATGCTGCTAGGTCTGGGAAGTAAATTTGCATGTACCCAGGCGAGGGAGCATCAATCAATGCATATCAAAATCATGAATATTTGAACTTTTGCTTTTGGAACACTTTGTCTGCCCTACGGGGTTGGGAGGGGAAGTGAGTTGCAAGGGCATGAATGTAAGTGTGTTTGATGTGTTCACGGCTGACAACAGAAGTGCTCGTGTTGTTCGAATGGGAGGTTGAGTATGTTTTGATAAAGTATTTGTTATTTTTTCATCCATCGCTGATTATGCCATACATACATTCATAAACGAAGTCTACGGAGGATTTATATTTGTTCAATTTTGAAATTCATAGGTAACAATTCTCTGAATTATTATCATGTTAACATGATGCATGTAAAATGTAATAGAAAACAAACACAAAATCAATTAAAAAAGCCTAGTGACATTGCACTCGTCGCTTTGTATGAATTGCTTTTCATTATGAATAGTAAACAGCATACGGTGTGTATTTATAATTACAAAGAGCCATCTACGTTCTAGTTGGTCAACACAATACCGATAAGGTCCTTTGTTGTAAATCAAATTAAATCTGGATAGAACGGATGAGTTCAAATTATTGACTTAGCAGTATGTTTAGTCATCAACTAAGCTTATTTTGGTGAGGCCTTTACTTCAAAATTCTTTCAAAATTAAACTCTAGATATATTTGTCAATTACCTATGCACTACATGGAATTTTACACGATGCTTGTGGTGTAGTTTTTCCCGAGAGCACATACAAAAGGAGAATTTTCTCCCTTTGGTTGAAGATGCTATTTACGATCCTTGTCGTTTTCGGGGAAAAATTGTGTATTTTTGGCTCACCGCAAAACGCACACCAAACTGAGACACTTTCCAGCTCACATGTACGTATTCTTTTTTCAAATATTTCCTTCACACCGCAAACACGCGGTCCAAAAATAGAGCAAAATGACAGCTCACGTTGGTAGGAATAAAAATCGTTATCTACAAACATTGCTGTACATTCGAATCAATAACAAACTTGGGTGCAGGTGCAGGTGTAGGTAAGGAAATGATTGGAATAATCGAAATCAATGCTTTAATTCAATTTCGGGAAAAACGGCCTTTATCGGGACTTGTTTGACCGTGGTTTCCGGTGTGCGTTGGCGTTTAAATATTCATTGCATAAAAACGAATTCCGAGTAATGGAACGGCAATGGGACACAGGAAAGCCGATGATGAGCGTAGGCTCGATAGATGGCGGGAGACAGTGCAGGCGGTAGGGAAAACTTTGCTCCAAACAAAATGTGCGATTGGAACCCCATTGAGCAAATGTTTGTTCGAGAGGTAACGCACTAAATGAAGTAGCTTTGCCACTGTAGCAGAGAGTAACATTTCCTTTAGCCGTGGTTGTGTGAGCACCATGCCCGAAGGAAACTCACCCAGGGAAAGGAATAAATAAATTGCACTTTTCAAGGTGTTATACTTAGCCTTCCAGCAGATGCCGATCCCGGGTAGGTTTCCCGATTCCGTTACAGCAACTTTTCCGCGAAAGTTTTGCGTTTGCCACTTACACACCCGCCTCTTCCGGTCGGAGAAAAAAACGGGATGGAAAATATCGCGAACACAACGCACTGCCGGGCGTTTGGGAAAAGCTTTTTCACTGCTCGATTTCACTCGACTAGCTGGAGGCGACTTGTGGCACGTTTGGTATTTGTTTTTCCACGCAATCTTTTGCAACAAAGCGGGAAGGGTTGAGAAAGGGCAGGCTTAGCAGGGGAGGAAAAGTTTTCCAGTAAATTACACCAAACAGCGTACCGGCAGCATCCGCGTCGGTTCGTAATCGTGCGTTTTTTTCCTGGGAAACGTTTGTGCGTGCTTCTTACGATCGGAAAGGGTGATACTCTCTCTTTTTCGCTCCTTGTGTGCATGCGATTCAAGTGCGGCAGTCCCACACGCGGTATTTCGCGGTTGCTTTTTTGACGGTTGAACCGGAACACCCGTCGCGTGGAAGGATTCGGTATGAAGCACGCAGCAAACAAGGGCTTGTCGATGCTTCGTCTCCGAAATGTGACGCCAAACTCTACAAATCGGTGATTCTCGTGGGAGGAGTTGTTTTATTTGTCAAATAATGACTCGGCTGCTGGAGGGAAAGTTTTCCACTTTTGTCCCATGCAACAGGGGCGGGCGTGACATCGTGACCGTGATTTGTCCCGTAAAATCTCTGGGAAGTGGAGTGTTCCTATGATTTAGGATTTTCTTCTAAGGGAAGCGTGAAACTGGAAGTTGGTCAAGTGTTTAATTAAGTGTGATTGGAACGATTAATAGAGAAAGAGAGAGAGACGATAAAAAGGAAAAGTTCAATGTCACATGCGTTAGATGTCTATAAATGAGCGGCTTCATCAAATAATGTGTGGTATCCTTTGATATACTTTATGTTTAAAAGCTTTTCTTCTCGTTACTCTTTATACCATTTTTAAATTAAACATATAAGAAAAAAATCAATGTTGTATTTGTTAAAAAAAAGCCTCTATGAAAAGGATTGCACTCACCAACACACCCGTATCCAAAAAACCTCCCCGCATCTAGATTGGTTTCAAATGAAGTGAGGAAAATTTTCGTATCAAATATTTACCAGCCAAGTTTTCCAATTTTCGCTGATAAACACACGCAGCAAACATGGTGTGCTCTTGAACACAAGAGAGCACGTGTAAAATGGCTCCAAAGAGAAAGAAAAAGCACGCATGAAAAACACACACACACACAAAAGCATCCCCACCAGAGTAAGTTAAAAGTTTTTCTTTTTTAAGCCAACTTTCACCCTGGTCAGGGTGTACGCCAATATTCAGGTACAAAAATAAACCACATCCTGTTGGGGAAGCTAACACGGTTGGCATTTGACGAGAGAGTGGAGGTGGTTCAAGGCTACAGAGCGTGGAAGGGTTTAAGCATCTTTCGGTGTAATTACAAGATGGAAAAGGTCAACAAGAGGATTCGCTGTGAGTGGGAACAGATTAGTTATAGTTTATTATTATATGAAATTTATATTTTATTCTAGAAATGTTTCGATGTTTTGCTCTTGTTTGGGTAAACAAATCAATGATGAACATGTTTGATCAACACACACACACGCGCCCGGCTGCTCAAGATATGCTCTATGCCGATACAACAAAAGTTCCATTTAAAAACAAAATGAAAGCTTTATGACTATGCCTCATTCAAATGTATTTATGCTACATTTGTTTTCTAATTTTCTTCCCAACCCTTTTGAGCCACGGTAAGGACCAACGCACACCAGCTACCAATCAGACCGCTCTCGGAAAGCGCAATTTTAATAGCACACAGGCTATGAGCTGTCGTGTCGCGGCTTTTCTGCTACCCGGTGGTGCCGTTTACGCAATTCCACTAATTTGTGCGTCATTAAAAAACCGAATACAAATTACCGTCTGCGGCTGGCACGACGCAGGAGAGAGAAAAAGTGCCAACTCATTCCCTTCCCTCTCCCATGCACTCCTCGTACGCAGCCTGAAGTTTCCTTTTAAATAATAGTTTTTGTATTAATAATTCATCGAGACGTTTTATTAGCTGTATAATGTTACATAAGGACACGCCGTTATGAAGCTGTGGTATGTTCTGCGCGCGTGTGTGAGTCCCTGTGTGTGGTATGTTCTCTGTTGTGGTTCTCGATAAAGCACAGCATGTAGAAAACAGACCACAAATGGATCAAAAACGGCCTCCCGTTCCCTCTCGCACAAGCCTGCCCGGGCCCCAAAAACGTCGGGCCTCGGTTTATTCATCGTCCTGTACAACTCCTCCCCCTCACCACGAATTCCACCCCGAGCAGAATCGATCAATCATTGAGGGTTGCCATTTGTTTTCGACGCATATTCGATCAGGCAGCCCAATAACAATCATGTAATCATAGACCATGGGGCGACGGGTTTCCTTTCCCATTAAACCACATGCTCCCCAGTGCAGGAGCGGATTCGGATGGATTTTGTTTTAGCTTCGTCTCGCTTCCGCGTGCAAAATCTCCCAAGACCGATGCGTTGTGCGATGTGTCTAGCTGCCGTACCAACAAGGGAAAGGCTACTTGAATGGGTCTGGCGTACCACTTGATCCTGAAACTGATAATGGACAATCTGTTTTCACATCGGCCCCGACATCGGCTTAGGTCAGCAGCAGTGCCATGGGGCTGCCATAGGCTGTCATCTTCCGGTACGCTGTGCCGGGACATTGTCCGTACGGGGCTTTATACGTTTGACCTTTTTTCCCTTGCACCGACCCGGGGCATGTGGTCTAATCGTTTAATGATTCAATCTCCTTCCCAGCAATCGGCAGCATCGGCAGCGGAGTAGACACCAGCAGTAGCATCACGTTCCGGTGCTTTTAAGCGAAGCGGAATTAGGTACCTACAGTCGTCCAGAGGGAAGACCGGAGAGCTCTGACGTACGTGTGTCTGGTGCTGTCTTGTTGGAGGTTTTCCGTCGGTATCATTTTTCTTTTCTGTGGTTCATAGCGACATGCGACGAAGACTAGAGAAGGGAACGTTTGTGTGTGTGCGTGCGTGAGGTCAAATAGAAGAGACCATCATCATCTTAAAGTTTCTTATGTATGCATGTGGCTGTTTGTGTGTATGTGCTGCTGTAATCAAATCTATATTCAAATGAAGGCATGAGGCCACTTTTCGTGCTTTTCGCTTCGGTTTTGGCGGCAGTTGTAAGGACGATAAGCGGCGCTGACGCTAGCACCATTGCTCATTTCGACAAAATTGATGATAATATTGATAGAGCAGAAAACATCCTTACAAAGCTTGAACCACACCTTGGTTGGGGTGTTTAATACGCCAAAGCGTACGCTGCTTTCAATGCTCCAAAAACTTCAACCAAAGATTCGCCGTGTATTTCCACGAGACTCGCCCTTTGCTAGAACTATTTGCACCCGGGAGCGTAATAAATTATTGCCAAATTTAATTTCACCCCAATTATCATCCAATTTCGGCCGAGGCATTCGTGATGGTTTCGGGCTGGTTATGTCTTCCTGATGGCTTTTACTACGCTTCTGGGGGAAACAAACGGAAAGCTAGAGAGCACAGTGCTGCTTCAATTCGGGGCATCCGTTCACCTATCTTACGACGCAAAAGATAGCAAAGATTCCTGCACCCGATGTGAACCGGAGAATAGTTCGGGTTGGGGTTTTTATGGAGAATCTTGGAAGCCGGAGCGGGGATAAAGTAGCTATTACGAAGCGTTTCATCTATTTCTGCTTTCGGAGGATCTCATCAACGTATGGGTTTATCTACGCTTTAGCAAAATTATTATCACCTTGGTGAGCCAACCATGTTAGCGTGTGTATGTGTGTGAGTATGGGAAGGCTTGATTTTCCCTTTTTCTGTTCGGTGCTTGAGCTCAACCATTCGCTTGTAAAAGAGCACACTAAATGCCCCCAGAAGGTTGCGTAGAGGATGCCCCGGGAGCAAACAGAATGGACCATTGTGCTTGTGCTTTAGTAACAGAATCATCCTCTGTGCTAAGCAGCAAATAGGGAAGGCGGGGCAGTGTTTCGACCTTGGGTCAAATAAACTATGAAGAAAAGTGGTGTTTGTGTGCGTGGTCCAAGCATGTACTATCCTGTTTTCCATTTCCTTCAGGGCTATCCCTGCGTTTTGATGCTGCTTAACAGTCCAAGCGATTGACGATTTGTACCAGCTAAATAAGGGCTGTGGAGGGAGTGAAGATCTGCACCCAAAACCACAGTCTAATCCGTGTAGCAAAAGCTGGTGCAAAGAAGCGGATGCTTGTGACTGTAGCACACAGCGGGTGGTAGAGCAGTGAGCCACACAGGAAAAAGGTTCCATGTAGTGGGTGCGATTCAAAAAAATAAAAATAAAAATGTGAAGCAAAACTCTTGTAACATATTCAGTGCCGTAAAGCTGCGTCCATATTTTATGGCCCTTGCCTATTTGCATCATACATTCTACCCCCGGAGAGCCACGCCGTTTCGAACGAGCATCGACAGAAACGGAGGGAAAAAGGCCAACTAAACGCGTCAAATGCATACGGCCGGCGTAGTTGGGCAAAGAGTTTTACATCGAGTTTTTGTGGTCTCTGTTCTGTTCCATATGCAAGCAGTCTGGTTTATGGATAGCGCAGTGATGAACATAGTCAAAGTAAGGGCCGGGAAAAAACACGAAAAGAAGGTTTTGTTATTGCTTGACGGATGTTGTGGTTTTATTAAAAAGCAACTACACGCAACCGATTCTCGTGCGTTTATGGCGAGAGAAAGCTTTGCTGTTGGGATTGATGAAGCTTATCTGATATCCCCCCCAAGAGCTTTTGTTCGTGTTTGTGCGATGGAAAGTATTTTAGCTGTCAGAATAAAACTCTTATTTTTCGGTGGAATTTTTAAAAGGTTTGTGCATAATCAGTGTTGAGGCAAAAAAAATCTCTTTATACACAGAAATGTAAATGACACTAAGTAATTTCTCGAATCAATTAATTAATGGCCTATTTTTAGCTCGCTCTAGTGCCCGCCAGGCCCTTTATCTTCCGAGCTAGAGTCAATTAACGCCTTACTACATTTCACAAAAGTGCATCGGGTAGAGTGGAAATAAATGAAAGCTTTGCACCTCACCTCATCACACACACAAACTCTCAACGACTTGACGCAGTGAGCCATTTAGAATTCTGTCCATTCCAATTTGGTGTAATTGGGTCATGAACCAACGACTACATGGGTTTGGCTTTTACACTTCGGATTCTCGCTCTGCTGTTACCGTCTTGCAGTGGAAAGCGGATTGTTGCCACCAGCCACAATAGTTGTCCCCGGCAGCTCATCGCTTTCCACCCAAAAAAAAAGGGGGGGGGGAAAGAACGATCCGAAAAGAAGACGAGTAGCCAGTGCTGCTGATAAGTGCCATGTGTCTCACAGTTTTGCAACGGAAGAATAGCCGGTTTGCTGGTGTTTTTGTGTAAGGACAGACGACGCCTAAAGTTATACCATTGCTGGCTACACGACGTGCGCACATACACAGCGAGGAGGGGGTATTAGAAAAAGCGAAACGTTTTGCACATACTGTCGTCACCTTGACTCGGTTGGTCGGTTTCATGCTGCGGTTACCTCAGGGAAAAACTATCACTCTGCCCCAGGAGGGATGGATGGGAGACAGCAAGCTTTCCACGCCAGCAACGTATCGAATAAAAGACCCTTTGCCCGGTGCTCTATTCACAGTCGATATTCGATGGAAAACCACACTCCACACTCCCTGAGAATGGTGTCGAATGGAACGCTTTTCCATTTTCGGTTCGCACACACATATACACACACACGCATCGTCACATCGTCGGGGTGTAGACATTGAGACGGGGGTTTCGGTGATTGCAGACGTATTGGGGTGTCGTCTTTTGGCTTTCATGTGGTGCGCCAGGGCACGAATAGGCCATTACCTATAGCCTCTATGCCGGCAATATGTTTCGCCGGAAGCCTTTTGTTGCCGGGGGCAAAGGTGACCCGACACCAAGTGTCATCATCATCACCATCATCATCATTATGATCGTCGTCTACGTGATCATGTAAATCAAACATTTCATCTAGATGGGCCGGCAATTACGCGGGGAAAAGTCTTGATGGCGTATGTCTTAGGCGTGGACCACAACAATCGGCTTCGATGGGGCACCTTCTTCTTGCTGTAACATGAGCGGGACAGTTTCGTGCATTAATCGAAAAACTTTGCACCATGACAGAACCACTTGACAAAGCAGCACACCCGGGAGCAGTGAAAGGAATGGGAGAGAGAGAGAGAGAGAGAGGAGAACTGGAAAGTTGTGGCTTTATTCGTCGCATTGAAAGCTCGTGCCTGGCCTGCAACACAATGTATGCAACACAATACCGAACCAACGGGCGTGGAAATTATTGACCGTAGCAGCTCGATACGGCCGTGCTGGGACGGAGTGCTGCAAGGCCTTCAGCTGGGCGACGATCCTGGCCTGAGTGTGCTCGCTGGGTAAAGTTTTGCCGCACAAAGCATGCACCAGCTTACATTTCTTCTTACACCTTGAAGTTGAGATTCATGAACCGAGAAGCAAAGCGATGGAATGGAACAACTTTTTGTGAGCCGAGAAACTGAAGAAACTGTTGTAAATCCGTCGCTTCGCTTTTTTGACTGCTTTACATTCTTTCTTACTTCAGGGAGAGCGAGACGAAACGATGGTACAGGAGAGGGGTTGTCGTCCCACTTTCGTCCCAGCTCTGCTAGACCATGATCAGCGGGAATCCGATAAGGTGCGCACTGTGCAGGACACAAGCAGAGAAGCGAGAGGAGATCTTTGCATTTACCTGACACTTTCCCTGGATGCACATGTCGAGACTGCCCGGGCGACATCTGGTACCGTCCTGCACTCGATTGGAGAGCTGCACGATGACGCTCGGTTCGTCGTCGCTGATGGGAAAGGAGTCGCCGGCACCGGCCGAATCCGGCATATCCTCCAGCAGGTGCTGAGGTCGGCCCCTGGAACGATTGAAGTGGCAAAGAAAAAGTTGTTAAAACAGGTTATAACAGGGAACGTGTGAAGCGACACGGACTGGACTGGTGGAAAAAGGGGAACTGTGTCCACCCCGTTTTTCTCCCCTTTACAGTTTGTCCCCATTCGGTGCATTAGGCGGATTTGTCGGATTCACCGCCAACGCCAGCGGATCGGATTTATGATGGTCAGCAGTGTAAGCTACGTGCCAGGTGCTGGCCAGAGTGCTAGTGGGGAGCGTCTCCAGATAAAGTTTTGTCGAAACAAGCGAACACGCTCTATCACGATCGTAGCTCGGGGAGGGAAGATGGTTGTACGAGATTAAACAAGAGAAGCATAAAACTTGCATTTGCTGAAAGTAGATTCATTAGTTCGTCGTCACCGGTGCTGCAGAGCTGCACTTTAATGATGCTGCAGCAATAGACGACTCCGTCTTGCAGTTTGTCTCATTCGTTCCCGTTTTTTGTGCGCAAGACGGGCGCGCAAGGAAAGGGGGCGAATTTGTAGCGGTGTGGTTTGAGCGATGGAGTAAAGATTGACCAAAGTTTGCCACCCAAGATCAACACGCTGATGGTCTTCTGTTCATTGAAATAAACAAAGTTTCATTGAGTTTGGGTAAGCGCAGTTGGGGTTGGGACTTTAACCGAGCTTTCGGGGGCTGGATGGGGGTGAGATTAAATTCATTTGCATAGTTTAGACTCTTTGCCAAAGTAAAAGTAATCGTTGGTTTGCGCAAAGTCGTTACATGAAGTGGCAAGAGCTTAGCCGGTGCTTCTTTTACAAATGCATGCAGTTGAATGTCTTTCGAATGACGCTAGAGGTTTTAGGTGCATTTTTTAAATCTTGCTTACTTTTGACAGTCAGTTGTCGTAGTTTAAATACTGCTGACATTTAAAGCGTATTTGACGATAATGAAATACTTCTAGAGATGCAAAAGGGTGGCACAATATTTTAAATATCATATTTTCTGTTATCAAACTAGCTCAATGCAAGGACATAAATGTTAAGAAATCATATTTCTATTTGCATAAGGCTCTTTTTAAGCATCATACCCGAACATCCTTCTTGAACACCAACATTTTCCTCATTCTCTATCAAGAATTCAAGCATTTCCAGCCTGCAGGTGGAAGAACATCGGCGTACTTTCCCAAATACCTCCGTGCTGCTGCTATGATCCATCGACTTAATCGACGCTCCACCTCCCAGCATCCCCACACCTTCACATGCATCGAATGCACGCGTGAATAGCTGGTTGAAACGCTGCCTACACAGCATCCTCAGAGACAGCGGGAGAGATTTGCAGCCAGCGGGTGATATATCATTGCCTCTGGAGCGTCTCGGCAAGATAAGAAGGTAGCGAACTCGGCCACATTCCACCGGAGGAGTGTCTTTGATCGAAGCGAGTAAGTTCGAAAAGTTTTCCCCCTGGTTTTTCGGGAACCTTGGGCAACCTTGTGAGCACCCGTTGCGTCGCTGGCCGTTTCGCGCGTGAACCTTCTTTCAGCCTCGCTAAACCGAGGCTTAAATCATTCCTCCGCACGCTGGATGGAACTTTTTACCGGGAAAGTTCATGATGAATGTCGCTGACGCGGTGGAGCACGAGCGGAGTGAGCGGAGGGGCAAGCTATCGCTAGCAAGAAATTGAATGTTCTACGCCGTATTCCCGGAAGGATCGATGCTCTTTTATCGGCCAGTTATCGATAGATTCGATGGGATGGTGGAGTGGAGCTAGGTACGGGATCCTAACCCCAATGCCGAGCTCCAGAAATCCCGGATACGGGTATGCGCTCTATTTTTAGCCGAGCGAAAAGCCAAGAACCAACCGAAAAAGGTACGAACACTTGCTTTTAGTGAAGGAGGCAGCCGTACCAGGGGAAGAATAATTGATTTCTGCCAGATGACTGCACGTCGGGATATCGTTTGCCCTGGGTCGGCTCAAAGGATGATAAAAGTTAATTAGCAAGATTGAGTTTGATTGAATTAGGCGCGGAACGGACGGACGGGGAATTTCTTCTCGATCGCATGCGCGATCCAAGATGAAATGGTTCGTTTTAATCTTTCAAACAATTTGTTAATGTGCTGTGTCGGGATGAGTCAGGATCAGGATTTGTGCTTCTACGGACGGAACAATCAGAATAAAGACGCTAAAAGATTGCCCGAAACACAGCGATAAGCATTAAAGCAGGATGCTCTAGCTTGGTCAACTTCATGTTTTACAAGCTGTGTAAATTTATAAACAATACTTTTATGAGCTCAACAACCTCTTCCGCATGCAGTCTCGGCATTGAAAATTACAGCGAATTAATTCATTTAATTCTTGCACGATTTCCCCTGTTTTAAGCTGGCACTTTCACGAGCGAACATAAAAACGGTGCGTCTCGTCCGTGCTGCTCCGGTGCTGCCGGGAACCGTGAAGGCGCGTAAACTGTGACTGTCCCGGCACTGTTTGATACCCCAGTATTACAAGTTATGAGCAGACTGTTGAATTTCATCATCATCTCTTCCCAGAATCGCGGAGATCGTGCCGCTCCTTCCAGCATTCTAGCTGCAGCTACTGAGGCATGCTGCTTTTTATTTTGCTTTCGCAGCTTTTCCGTCACCCGTGCAAACAAGCGCACACACCGTAACTGAGACGTTACAATTCGTCGAAAAATTACGATCTTCCGGCGGGCCTCGGCGTGTCGTGGTGGCGTCGCCGTCTTTTTTTATATTTTCATCTATTGTGCGTTTTTGCTGCCAGAAACGCGGACAGGCGGACAAGGCTTAATATTTTTTCTTCCAGGAAAAGAGGCGAACGACCCAAAAGCTGTCCATGCGAGCGGCACGGGAGCTGAAAAATCGAGCACTTACCGGCAGGTGAGGGCGCACGGTTCCGAGTAGTCGTAGTGTGGGGTCCACTTCAGCAGCGCACCGTCGTACGGCACGTCATCGTACGCCGAGCATTGGTGGGCGCGGAAATCCTGCTGCTCCGGGCAGGGCTGCGCAGCGTGAAGAGTGGGGAAAGAGAGAGAGAGCGAAAAAAGAAGATAAAAATGAAGATTTATGCTCAATTACAATTATGCACGCTTCGCCAGACCCGCCGCACGATGGATGGGTGTGGGAGTAGCGCTCCTACCTGCATGTTGCAGATTTTATACCGCACCGCGTCGCCTTTGCAGCCGTGGGGTGCGTGACAC
Source organism: Anopheles arabiensis (assembly GCF_016920715.1). NCBI lineage: Eukaryota > Metazoa > Arthropoda > Insecta > Diptera > Culicidae > Anopheles > Anopheles arabiensis. The sequence continues at coordinate 978,663 of NC_053518.1, forward strand.
CGGCGCAGCTGGTACGCAACGCCACCGTCGCACGAACGCGAACAGGTTGACCATTCCGTCCACGATGACCAACCTTGAGCTTTGGCTCGTTTCTGGCAAAATAGATGGTGTAGAGAAAAGTATCGTAAATCGAGTGGAAATTCTTGCGATCAGCAGGGAAGTGGAAAATATCGGAGTGATTGAATTCAGTATTAGTCAGCAGATCGATAAGGACGTCTCATGATGGGAATGTTGATTGATATATGGAGGTTTAAAAGAAGAAGTTTACATGTACTAGTTTTGATGATAATGGAACAATATGCATGTGTGTTTTACACTTTAAATACGGAAAGGAAAGACAGCTCACAATCTGTTCTTGAATTAAAATCAAAGCTCCACTGTGCTGTTCTTGCTAAGAGACAAAATCCAAGAAAAGTCCATAACCACCTCGTCGATGTTCTGATAATCGGAAAACTAAATCGACTGTACCAGCTTCAGGACTAATTGCATCTCGATGTGAGGTAAATTGGAGCCACCTTTCCGTACTTCCGAAGCATCTCGGTCTGCATGTGTTTTTTTTCGGTTCACTTTTTCAAATCACATTCTTACCTGTACCTCCTCGTCGTCCTCATCCTCCAAATCTACGCCCGACGGTGACCAAGTGCTTAGGGTTTCATTCGAACCACCTCGGTTATCTTTGTGTGTTGCCTTGGCCAACGTTAGGATCAGACACTGGAAAGAGAGAAAAAGAGAGCGAGAAACCCGTTATATCGTTAGCTGAAGTTGGCTAGGAACCGTGGCACAGTCGAAATGAGGAAAATCAACCTCAACTGTCGGTTGTTGCAATTGCAACACGGAGAAAAATAATAATAAACGGAAGCCGCCGAAGAAAGATGCGGGCGAGGTTCGGGTTGGAGAGGTTGATTGGAAAATAAACTAAATTAATTGATTTTTAAGCTGACAATAATCGAAAATCCTCCACAGCAGCAGCAGCTGCTGCAGAACGTCTGCGAGTGGCCACGATGCCCGGGTGGCATTTGCCGTGGCTTGAGCGCTTAATTGACTTCTCATTGATGGGAGCTGTTAATTGAACGCCATCCGCCCGGCTGGCCGTGGAGGACTTCTCATTCGCTTGGCATTAATGTGACATTTCTTACTCGACACGGGTTGGCACGGGTACTTGATCTTGTTTTTGCTGCTGCTGCACGCCGGCGGAACGAAGCGGCGAATATAAAGATCGCGCAAAGACACAACGCGCCAAAGCAGCAAAGCCAATGCACTTTCCGGCTTGTTCGGTATTATTGATTCAATATGCACTTCGAGTCGTTGCACCGCACGATTGAGGTTTTGCCCGACTACGGTACGGTACCGCTTTCTTGGGGGCTTTTATGTGGAAGCTTTCAAAGGCAAGCAACAGTACCCGGGAAGTGGCTTGTGCATGTGGCCCGTGCAAGCTAGTGGTGGCCATGCCATCGATAAGCCTCCTTGAGGCTGAAGCATCGAGATTGGCTCGAGTACGGTAGTGCAGTGGCGTGTGGAGTGTAGATGCAGCGAGCGAAATATCAATTATGTGAAAATGGAAGGCTCATGCATGCCGGTGGAGGTGTTAGAAACTTAGAAACGGTCATTCGATCGGTTCTGGCTAATTAAACAATTTCGTGTGCTGATGTAGATGGTGGGGAGGGGGCTAAGATAGCAGACAGCAAGACGAGCGCGTTAAGCTGCTTGTAATTGCATTACATTAGGCGTAGGTATAAATTGCAGTAATGGATGAATGTGGTATGTGACTGAACTAGATAGGCATAGAATCGAGGAAACTGTTTCCAATAGACTCAAAGGCATCATAGTGAGAAATGATTTGATTGTAATGCACTGGAAAGGATAGATATTCGTCAGCAAATAAACATTGAAAATTACAATAAGCAAATAATGTTCTACAGTTTGCATACTCTTAGACGTGTATTATTTGTCTTGATACCGATACGAATACGCTAAAACCATACAACATTGATTTTAACAGAGACATACATTCTATAGACGATAAGAAATGTCTTGCTCATCTCATTGTGCAGTATCAACCACCCCTTCGGAGCGGATCGAATCTCCCGATGGGCAAACAAATTGAAAAGTCTATTTGATATCGAAAGTATGTGGTTGTGCTCGTTTGGTATGCATCACTTTGCAGATCGTCATTCCCTCGGCGAGCAAACGCCATCAAGCCATTCCACAAAACCATCACCAAATCGAAACAATGACACGTGCAGAAAATCTACCGTAAGCATATTGAAAGAAGTGCATCCGATGGCATTGTTACCTTCCAGCGAGAATCAAGACAAACGGTAAAACTTCTCTGCTTCACCATCGAGAAGGATAAGAGGAATACAACAACACAAGGTAAAAGAACATAAACAACTCGGTTCTTGTGGGTCGTGTTGGGGCAAGAGCTGCGTCGTTACGCTTCGAAGCTGATGGAAAGTGAAGGTCTCAGACGCAAGAGAATCATTTCATCGATCTGTGAGAGCTCTGTGTGTGTGTGGGCCAAGCTAAGCTTGGAGGACGGCTGGATGGAAAGGACGGAACCGAAGATACACAATTCAATTATGAGTCCAGTTTCGCTCCAATTGCATCGTTGGGACGTGCCTGGGTATAGGGAAAGCAAAAGTTAGTCCAAGAGTCCCCGATGATGAGGCGATGCCGCTCGGTATCTTGAAATCAATGCAAAAAAGGAAAGCTTGTGCATGCAGCATCACTCGGAGAGTATACGGAAAGCCTTTGCGCTGAAGTGGCTTTTTGTTCCGCTTCTTCCTCGGACCCTGCGGGGCTGACCTACAGCTTTGCGAGTACACCTGGTGCTCTTGGCCGGGTGTGCTTAGGATGGTTTGGGCCGGGGCACTCCAATCGATTCCAGAACCAGAAAGCCACAGCGGGAGCAAAAGAAAAATAAAAGCTAACCTTTCCTTTTGCTGTGTGGTGCGATAGGACATGGAATGCTTTGATCCAGCACGCTCGATAAATGGCATTGGCACTTCCGTTTCGGTTGATGTGATTGATACACGTGACAGAGCAACATTCTCTTCTGTACGGCAGGTGTCGGTGGTGTTCGGGGAGGCGAGGAAGAAGTGCCCAGGTAGCGCACATGTTGTATCCTTTCTGAAGCAGTAAGGCAGGCTACGTTCGTTGCCAGCTGTTGAAGAATGCGGAACCCATCGCAAATGAGGAAAGCATTGGGCTCTCTTGTGTGAAGATACGCTTAGTGGTTATGCTGATAATACTCAGGAACCTATCGGAGTGTGTTGCTACCGGTGCCAATGATGATGATGATGATGATGATGCAAACAGAAGCATGGATGGAAGGGATGACAGTTAGTTTTCGGTTTAAAGTAGCATCTTCCACCATGAAGGGTTTGTACTGTTCTCGCTGGAATGGCGGTGAAGCTCTACTAAGCTCTAGAGCCTATCCGTAACGATCGATGGATTGTGAAAATCCCTAAAAACGAATTATTCCCATACAACGACAAGCCTCGTCATCCTTGTGCGTCAGGTGAGGATGAAGAATACGTGAAAGCGTTCAATTGCTGGTACCATGATATCGATATCCTTTATCGAAACGGGGCTGACTGGAGGCTTGTATGCAAAGGCATCTGAGGGGTTTCGCCGAAAACGCTCCACCTGAATCCCGGATGAGCATTGTATTTGCTTGGGACGTAATTTTTGACGCCTCTTCTGTGTGGGCTTTCTGGTGGCATCCGGTCGGATAACTCGCTCTCGAAAGCCTTTGGGGCATGATTTATGATTTTGTAGCAAGTGCCAATGAATGGTGATGAGTTTTTTTTTTTTGCTTTCCTTCGCTGCTGCCACTGCTGCTCATCACGCCTGGGTTTGGAATGGCTACAGGGATGGATCGTTTGAGTGACCATGGCACCGGTTGACGAAGATGGCGAAGCTGAGTGGCTATTGAATGGAGTTGTGTCGGTTTTCCATCATAACCAACAGCTTTTTTCTCTTTTTTGTCTATTTTTCGTCCTGTCCTTCCATTCATTGCCGACTTTATCTGCGCGCTCGTTTAACCGTCACCCGCTTCGTATAGGCAAACCGTTGGAATGGACACTTTCAAGTGGGAACGGCTTAACCCGAACCAAGAATAACGTAACGCTCCGACCCATGGGCAGATAATTTTGATGACGCTCCAGAGCATCCCATCACGGTGACAGAGGGCGTGCACAAAAGCATTGAAACATGCCCAAACCAGACTTCAAACGTGTTGAGTTTCGAACTGAATAGGTCGATGATAGTTTCCCGCAGTACCAGTAGAGCTCTTCAGGGATGGGCTCTTCATTAGATAGTTGGCCTCAAATGCAGACACTCGGGTCGGTTTCATCGTTGATAGCGTACCGGGAAGGCTGTATCGTAACCATCCGCAAGGCATGCTTTACTTGCGTTTTAACACGCCCCAGTCAACAAGGGTCGGCAATTGTTTTCAAACCGGTTGAGTGATTGAGTTTTCATAACATTCTGATTGTAATTTGAATGGTGTGTTTGTTAATATTCTGTCAAAACGCCATCGCACTGGTGGTGTTTGATGAGCACAACAATTGATAGGCTGAACCATTGCAACATTACGCTAGAATAGCCAATAGTTTTAAATATTGTTGGAAAATGAATTTACGTCTCAACATCATTCTAAAGCTTTCTTTTCGTAGTCTAGTTCCATGGAACCGAGTAATCTGGCTCAGCAGGCTCAGCAGGAATCATACTACAGCCTACTTTAGTTATCATAAACCACAGGCCCGCTGGTATAATTAATATTGAATAGATTGAATTGATTGCGGTGCATTTGATGCTTTGAAGTTCAACTCATGCATCATTCATGTGAAAGTCACCTAACAATCTATGGAAACTGACCAATAAACTGAGAACTTGACAGTATGTTTTTATGTCATTTTAAGCGTATTGAACTAGCGTCATTTTTAGCGCAGACTGTATTTATTTATTTAACAATCGTTGTTGTGTGAGACATTATCGACAACTTTTACGTCTATGTATGGCAATCATTTCCCAAAATTTAAATTGTCAACACTAAAACATCGAAATTTCATAGGCAATTCAACATTCCACTTAAAACGCTGAGCATCAGACTAATTCATATTAATTCAGATATTCCATTTTCATGGACAAGTCCAACCGGAACCGGAAGGAAATCTAGCTTATGTTTGGTCATGGGCTAGCCTTCCAGGTGTTGAGCGGTCTCACCCAGAGTACAACGAGCACAAGCCACATTCGGACACACACAACTTCACACTCATACACACATTATTATACTGTGTTTGAATCAGTATGCGAGATTGAAAATGTAAATATGGGTGCTGGGGAAATGGTTCCCTCTTGGATCAGTCGTGTCTCAAGTACCCCGAGAGTATGTCAATTATATGGGATATCTAAACTCGGTGCAGTGGTGGCAGAGAAACGGCTCTCACCGCTGTGGCCCCTGCCGAACGACTAGATGACTGCGAAAAGTGGTCATCGAGTTGATCCAGCAGCTTGGCACTTGGCAAACAGCGACGTCCAATCGGCAGTCGAACGATGGCAACCGTTCCATGCTCCCCGTCAGGTCGGGCAAACAGATCTATGGCACATTCACTTTACAAAAATAGCATTTACATAAAAGTGTTTGGATAAAGGGCACTCGAGCTGCAGGGCACGGGGGGGGGGGGGGGGAGGAGGCCACCGGTTGTAGGTATGCCACGATGCGGTTGTTTGAATCACTTTCACCTGCACCATCGGAGGAGTGGGGAGGCGGAGAGTGGGAGAATTGAAGGTTGAAAGGCGTGCAGCACCGGAACGACTCCGGAAAGCACTTCTAGCACCGTCTACCGTTGCAACGTTCCTCGCTCGGTACGGTCCGGACCACATTCCGGCCACCCAGCACCGAACAGCCCCAATGGATCGGTCGCTCTCTTATCGCAAAACCGGAGCCATTTTGCTGGCGGGATTTATTTCCCATTCATTTTCCGGCGTTCGAATTCCGGCACACTCGACCTCTCACAGTGCCAGTGCTACGCGCCGGCAGCGAGCGAGGCGCAAGGGCGAGGACATTTTTAAAATAGACTCTTCCGATCTGTCTTTTTCCCGCGCGTGCACTGTGGCATAAAAGCAACGGAAAAGCACTCGATAGTGCGGTTACTCCGGTGCAGTTCGATGGTCTTGGCTCTTTTCACAGGTGTGTACGTGAGTCCTTGGAAATAAGGAGGGAGACCGAGCACGGGGGATGCCACTTGGGGAAGCACTCGGGGAGCAAGATAAGTGAGTCGGTATTATGAACCATACGCTTCTTCATATTTTTGCCAACGAACGAAGTGGAAGCATCCTTATCTTATCCGACGGTGCATTTACTTGGTCTCGTTGAATTGGCGTTGGGTTTTTTATTTTCATTATTATTTGTTGGCCCTGACCATCCGACTGTGTGGTTGGGACAAATTTTTAATAGCGCCCAATTGAGTAGATCTTATCCCGTATTAGAAACTGGAATGATTTATAGCGTTTAACAAGGTGAACGATGAATAGGGGTTTGAATTTAAATGTCTTTTTTTTGTATATCAATTACGAAACTTCGATCGATCGTTAAGCGCAATCAAATAATTCGCCTATCCAGTCGCTTATGCTTCGCCGATTACATACTGCTAGGCGCAATTTGTAACAAGCTGTTCAATTATTGTACATTTCGACGCTTGACTTGTCTGTTTTTTCTCTCCATTCCACAAATTATTCCCCCATTGAAAACTAGCCGCCCAACTCAAAAGCTCCAAACACACAAATTGGTTACCGAGTTCAACACACCCTATGCTCAGCGCTTTAGTAAGCCAGTAAATTAATTACTTTCCCCCTTTTGTGGCATCAATTCGTACCAACCCTTACCAGTGCGGCATTGATTCACTAACGAAGGGCGTAGCTTATGGACACTCATTTTTCCTTCGCCTCGAAGCGGACCGATTTCCACTTCAACGCTGATTTGTTGGTCTTGATCGAGCCAATCGTAACGGGGAGCAATATATTTCTGTATCGTGTTTTTATGCTTCATTTTTTTCGCCCGTTTCCCGGTCCGTCCGGTGTATCGGAATCAGTTGCACCGATCGGTGGACGTGATAGTGCAATTATTCCAGCAGGCTAGTCTCGTGGAATGTGAAACATTTGCCAACAACACGCAGCATGGGTGAGGATGTTATGTTTGTTTTACATTTTGTATCGTTACAGTACAACGTTCCAAAAATATCTGCCCGCGTCGCCCAACAGGGTTTGGGTGGGAAACGGTGGAGAAAAAATACGATTCTCATTCAAATGTTGCTTCGTGGTACTGCATGTGCGTCGTAATCTCTTCACCCATTCGCCACCCAGCGATTCATTTCGCATTCGTTTTCATTCGTCCCACGCCGGCTCGTTCCCATGATTACAACATTACCACCTGCTCAGCTCGGGACCGGTGGGGGCGGCGAGGAAAAACATTGCATATAAAGTTGTTTGTGAATTTTGCACTTTGTTGTGAATCATTTTACTGTCACTGCTTTGAATCAAGCGCTCTCGTCACACGTTTCTTTACGAGAGCCCGAGTGAGTGACGGGATTGAACTTCGTTTTGCATGTCACACGTGCCACCGGGACCGCTCAATCCTTCACCGTGTCCCGTCCGTCTGTCCCACATGTTGCCCATTCCAGTAGCTCGAACGCCTCACCCTGGCACGAGATGCATTATTCTGTTTTTATTATATTTTCCACTTTGAGTAGTAAAATTCATGAATATGATTAAGCATAAAACTCTGCAGCGGCCCAGCATACTGTGAGCGAGGGAAGGGCTGCGATGGTTTACGACGACGATGCAATTTTTCGTTCTCGAGCTTCGAGGAGATACGTCGCCCGGGGCGCGAAAAAAAAGTGCTCGAGAACAGTTTTGTTTTACGGTGGCCGATGAACGATGACGATGAAAAGTTCGTTTCGTAACGAGAAGTGAGTTTTGCCACCCGGTTGTTTTCCCAAGTGTTTATTTCGAGCGCTTTTGTCGAGCGAAGGGAGCCAACGCTGAGACAGAACATTCCCCGGGCACAACAAAACTGGAAAGTAACTACACAAGTTAGATTACGTTGGGAAAACGTGAAAGTTTCCCAGTAGCACGTGCGTGCACGGTTTCGTTTGTTTCATAAATGTCAAGTAATTTAAATTGCAGTTTTAAAGCGGTAGAAGTGTCGCTGCACACAGTGGGATAAGTACAATCTTCTTCAGTTCAGTCGGGATTTCGGGAAGGTTAATAAAGTGGAAAAGTTTGAGTTGCTTTAGCGGTGAATTTGGTGTAAGTGATTTTCATTGCTTGAGAGGAAAGTATTGCAGAGGTATAATAAGTTCAAGAAAATAGTCATGTAATCAGTGTTACGGTGTAAAGTAAACTTAAGTTGATTATATTAATTGATTCTGCAAACAAAAAGGCTTAAAATCATTAACATGTGTGTTTATAACGTAAACGATTCCTCAAATTTTACGCAGCATGGGTTTCCTTTAATTGTTGCGTTTTTCCCGAAATAGTTAAATACATGCTGTACAGTTCAGAGTAATAAAAACGAGCAACATTTCTGTAGCAATTAAACGCAACAAGCGTACCCGTTGTTGATATCGGTCTAAAGAGATTAAAATTTCCTTCCTTCCAGTCGCTCGACTCAACATGTTGCCGTTACCATTACCAACCATTCACTCTCTTCAACCCAATTCGCCACATTCAATGCACAATCGATGCTGTAATGTAATTATAAATATCGAGCTTTTTATCAACAGCTTCATTTCTGTGGCTCCACATCAAACGAAACCGGGCAGCAGGGAAAGCGTGTGGCCCCGAGTGCGGGATGAAATATTCCATTCATCCTTTTTCCGCCAGATACTTTTCACACATACACGCAGGTACATACACTCCCTGAGGAGATATGTGCTGCTGTGTTGGCTGAGTGGGTGTGCGATGCTTGGAGGGGAGTTTTACTTTCCACCAACAACTCGTCCGTATTTATGTGTTTTTCGTTCGTACTGGATTATCCGACCATAGTATTCCGTCGGTAGGCCACACCGCTCGGAGTTTTCCTTGTTTTGGTTTCATCTGGCGCGTTTTCCCTTTTTTCCTCGGGGCTGGAAAAATCCCCGGAGGCTTTCAGCTCGTTCAGCTTTATCTCGTTTAAATACGCAATCTTTAAACATGGTACACAAACACACACACACGTGTGCCCATACACACACACAAACACTGGGTGGTAGCATTAGGATTTTCGGGAAACACAGCCCCGACTTCCCGTTTGCCACCCGCCCAGCAAGGGATGGAGGTAATGAATATTTTATCAATTATTAAAAGTTAGCATGATTTTATTAGCCACATTGGTTTGAATATTTAATTTTCGTTTTGGCAGCGCCCGGCCACTGCCCGGGAGCAATGCCTTTCGGTCAGGTTTGCAGATGCGGGAAAAATGAGCCCAAAGTTTACCATCCTAATCCAATTTCCCCTTGCGCTGGACGTGGCGCAGAAGTGAAAGTTCGTGTCCAGGCGGCTCACTCTTTCTCTTACCAAAGAGGTTTTCCTTGGGATCCTGTTCACTTTCCTCATCCCCGGTGTTTTTTTTTCTGTTACGCCCCGGATGTGTTGCCGTGTTTCCGACTGATCGGTTCCCTCCCGGATGTCTGTTCACATTCCGCGTAGGTTCCGTCCCGCAGTGACCGGCGGGGAGGCTGACATTTACGCAAGGCCACTTTGCGCTCAAATCGACCTTCGCCAAAGGGTGTGCAAACAATGTTTTCAAACAACATAGGGTCATTTTAATCAGTTTAAATGTGACCAAACAGCCTACCACGGGGAAACAGGGAAAACGGAACTGCCAAACGGACGACCTCGTTGTAGCAGGCGACACCCGTGACGCCGAAGCAGATGTGAATTTTTGTAGATTGGATGTTATGCAAATTGTCGACCCTTTCTTATGTGGGCTTTTTTACGCTCGTGTGGCAAAGATGGAGCTTTTTGTGGGTGTGTGGGGTGTGTGAGACTGTGCGTAGTATGTAAAGAAACAGTGCCAAACGCGTGCGTGCCATGCGAAGTGCTAATGGTTTACAGCGAGCCTCTTCGCATTGGTTTTTGGCTCACTTTTCGGGTGTACAAGATGTGGAGCGTGTTAACAGCGAAAGGATCGTGTTGTTTTGGGGGTATTGAGTGCCATCAAAGGAAGGGGGTGCCAAACGGGCATGTAATTCGTGCGATAATTTGCCACATGATTCGCTTTTATGTCAATGTACTGCCATTTACAGACATTAAGATTGCCGTCTTAATGGCCTTTTAGGAGAACGATATAACTCTAGAAAATGACTTAGAACGAACGGATCGATTAGTATTTAAAAATATTAGATCAATTTATTGGAAAAACTATCAAAACAATAACATAACAAATAAGAGTATAGAAAGTGAAGTGCAAATATCAAGCGTTTGATGATCACACCTAAGCAACACAGTTTTAGTGTTTTGCCACATTGATAATCTGATTAGGAATATAATTTAGCACATCGCTTGAGATACGTTGACACCGTCGAGACAACATCAAACAACAAACACACACACACAACAAACACCAAATCAAACTATCAGCTCCTCACCGTGCGAATGTTCTCATACGGTCCCCAAAGCACTCGCCTTAATCCGATCCGAACCGTTTCGACGCTGACTTGCTTACAGTAGTAAATAATCAAATAAACCCTGTCAAAGGCTCTGGGCGAAGACTTCTCTCACACACACACACGCCCAACCCAACGACACCCTCCGAAATCCCAATGCACATCTCACTTTCGCTTCGCACGTGCATATTGATTTTAAATATTTGATAGAATTTTAAGAGCTTCGTGCTCGTGCGCTGATGTCACGGCACAAGGTGCATGGTGTGTTTTGGTAGAAAGAAAATAGTAAAATCTAGGCACTTGGAATCTTGGAAAACTAGAGCAAAGCGAGAAAAAAAAAATACAGATAGAACTGTACCCAATGGAAGGTGTGCTCTGCCTATGTGCTGCCAGCAGTGAACTACGGGTAATACGAGCTGCTGTTTGATTGTTGTCGTGTATCGTCCCCATCACCATTGCTTTGCGGGAGGGAAAACCCCTCCCACGGTACAATGACAAGCTCCAAGAGTGACTATTCGGAGTTGGTTCACTTATTTTTATCAACGCTCAAGGGTCTGGGACGTGGTGAGGAGGTCGAGAGACTCCCAAAATCCCTCGGAAAGCAAAAACAAAAAAAAAAACAATTCAGACAAAACCTGTCCGCTGTGCGGTGCAGAAGCATCGTCCCGGTTACCGCTTGGCTTGGTTGGGCTGAAGCGGGAAAAGTGTCAGCAGCAACCAGAGTGCGAGCCGCCTCTGCAGGCACCAGAGGCCAACGAGATTGGCTGGAATAAAAGTTAATACATTATGGAGACGATGCCATTCGGTGTTTGGGCCGTAGAAACTCTCGCCACCGTTGGCACTCCGAACCGAGGAAAGAGCCGACCGAAAACGTAGCGGCGACACAGGACACAGGAACCGAGCGAGCGCATGTTTTGGATGGATGAATCAGGACACATTCCAGAGAAGGGGAGGATTGGGAGAGGTGGTAGAAGGGACACGGAAAATAGTCGCGCCTGGACGGGAAGCGATGCGAAACATTCCCCATCTAATTGACTGACGGAGGCTGACAGTGTTTGTAAATTATTTATCAATCTTTTTCCCTCTGTGTGCACGGGTTTTGTACGCGGGCACGGGATTTGTTTCGGGTGGAAGAGAGGGGATTGTACTGAATTGTTTGCCCATGGGAGTGGTGGGAAAGGTTGCGGCAGTACTTTGTTGGTGTACTCGCTACCGCAGCACAGTAACATGCGAGGGAAAGCCAACCGTTACCGCTCGTTACTTTCGGTCGATTCAAACCAAAATGACGATGGGTTGACGATTACGGAACAAATGAGTGTGATCAGTGTAGGTCTTCCAGTGCTGCGGGTTCCTCGGTTTCTGCCGCTCCGTAGAAATTCATCTATTTGACGAACCTGACCGGTCTGCAAAACACAACAATCGGTTCGGGGGCTTCCATGTCGCTCGAAAAGTTCACATTACTGCTAATGAAGAACGACATGCGGCAGTTACTAGGTACTGGGGACTTAACAAACACACCCAGATACACACACACATGGAGGAACAAAAGAAACATAATGTACACAGATGTTTCGAGGAGCGATGGTTCGCTCGAGAGAAGGTACCGTCTGCAATTGGGCTTCGGCAAATGGTGGTGCATAATTTAGAACAACACTCCGTCCGCGTGAATGGTTCATTGTGGGGACGTTATATTTAGCATGGACAGCCTTGAAAATGTGTTATCCAAACGTTACACGACGCCATACTTCGATCGGGATGGGTTCGAAAGAAACGAATAAAAATAACGCGCTGCAATCAAGTGACATTGAGCCTTTTGCAGTAAAGTATGCAGTATATGTATATGCGACGATTCTGCACACAAATACTTAGGAATGTTAAACAAAATTTCCATCTTTTCGTTATCGAAATAATTATTTATGTATCAAAAATTATCAAAAGTGATAAAAATAAGTGCAAATTATTTTGTTTTTGAGCTTAGCAAAACTCTTTCATTTATTGAGAAATTCATTAAGACTTTTTCGTATGATACAATGATTACAATATTCCCAAACGTAATCCTTGCTCATATTATTGAATTTGAAACCACCATCTAGACGCTTGTTAGGCTCGATTATAGTTCCATTTTCTTGGGTGCATAATTCACCCAAGCCCATATTTTGACAAGCGTCATGTAATACTTTGAGCATAATTTAGAAACGTTGCAACCCGTTTGACAACCTGTCTCCCGTTGTGCAGCCGATGATGTACAGCAACAATCAACGTAACAAAGGTCGCGCGTATCAAGTGTCCTTCACCTTTCGAGGCGCTGTGCAGCCATCGCGGCGTCGGCACGGGGTGCATTTTTGGAAGAAAGTGGAAGAGAGTAATAACCGTACGCCTCGAGAGCGCAACTTCACTGAAGCTTCATCACTAGAGAGACACTTGATTGTGTGCACTCGAAGGAAAAGTACTTTTCACACACACACACACACACACACACATGCTCTTGTTAGAAGAATGGGGAAAGGGTGGGATAAAATGTGCCTTGTTCATTCTTACCCGAGAGCATGTATGACAATTTCACGTAACGTCTAAAATGGAGCAACGATTGTCGAGTGCTTAATGAAGTTCGTCGCGTGTAGGCGAGAGTAAGGCGGGTTTTTTTTTTGGATGTGGAAAGCAACATCATTTGTTCGCGTACACCTTAATTTCGCTATGGAAATTTGGCCCAAAAATTGATCGTCGTATTACTGTTAGAATGGGACGTTATTCAAATTTTTGAAGGAGAACTCCACTTCTTCGCTCGGCTGATGCCAATCGTGCTCTTGTCAAGCAGAGCTGTAGAGCAGGCAGAACATGTGACGACACTTTTTTCCCCGGAATCACTTCCAATGAATAAAAAGATGTGTAAAGAGGATGTATGTTGGTGTGTGAGTTTTGCTGCAGTACCTGAACGTCCTGATACGATCTGCTTGCTGTGCCGGGGGCAAACCAGAGTAAATATATTCGTAGCAATGTAGGAAGAATCCGACCGGGTGTGGTGGTATTAAGTTTCATTCTTGACGTATTCTTTGGTGCTTTATTTTGTTGAAAATTCTGCCAATTTAAACGCTTTTTTCACTATTCACAACCTTTTTGAGAAAGGTAGATGTTGCTTTAAAATATATTATAAAGCTTGATACAAGGGCAATGTCGTAATGTAGCGTAATTGATATTTTCTTGGTAGATCAGTTGACAAGTGAAAGAAGCAGTGTTTGAATCTGATATAAAAATGAAAACAAAAGACATTCAAAACCTTTTCTTAAAGCCAATGTGTCCCATTCGTCCCTTTAAAACAATGTTCCGCGTAAACTCAATAAAACCGCTACCATCACCAGACGACAGGCACGTCAAAACCGTCTCACGAAATGAGGAAAACCGAATAATCAACCAACTTGTCAACAGCAATTTCCCACCCCAAAAAGCCCAAAGAAATACACAGTTTTGGTAGTGATAAGATAAACCATCCCACGAGTACCCACCACTACCCCTTCTACGAGACGGGAAACTTTTTATCCACACCGAACGGCGAAACGAGCAGCAGCGGACGTCGAACAAGGTACGGCGAGATAAATTGAGTACGATCCGGAACCATTAGGCGAAAGATTAAACTTTCAGGCGATCCTGAACCGGAAACACGCTAAGTGACAATTTTTGGATGGAAAACGCGAAGCGTCGGCACCAGCCAGCCAACCATAACGACTCGTAACTGCCGTACAGGGTGGGCTGGCGGGCTGGCCGAAGAAAAACAATCGTTATGCTTCACCGGCACAAACGGTTATGTCGATGATGGCGCGGCCCGGCGAGTGTCCGCGCTGTAGGATCCAACCCAATTTAAAAAATTGCCATTAGTGTGCCCCGCGAAGAAGGGAAACGGGTGCAAAGGCTATCGGATTTTCGCACTTGTGAACGGATTTGAATAATCATTTCACTCCGAAATCGGAACAATTGGGCTGGGTGACGGGTCGGCGGTCGGCTCGTTCTAGCGTAACCAGGCTGAGCTACTGTCTTCCCAGTAGGAAGTGAAAAGTCACGCAGGCATTGATGTGGTAGCTGCGATGATGATGATGATGGAAAGGATAAAAGTTAGTTCGATAGGTTTGGAAAAGCAGCGAACGTGAAATCGTGATTGTAGTTTAAACCTTTGTTTATGGAGTAGGATTTTGGAGCATCGATGGGAGGGATAAGAACCGTAAAAATAAATCAAACTGTTGTGAGGAAGTTTTTGTCTTCGAATAACGGTTCGGATGTTGTATCAAATTCTGTGTGCATGGAAAAATCATGGAGACGCCCAGTACTTTAAAGAAATGGAGACGCATGGTTTTTCACGCAAGTAACGAGCAGACGACAGCACTGTACTGCCTCCTACAACAGTTCAATGGTTTGAATATTTAAAATAAACAACGCTACGGGGAGAATGCGAAACGTATCGTATCGTCGTGCACGCCTTAACCTTTCCTAAAATACAATCAACCCGGTTAATGAACCATCTACGGGTGGATTGTATTTGAACATTTTTAGCTAATATTTATCGACCATCAGCATGATGAGATCCGGCCCCGCCTCCAACCGCCACCGCAAGCGTTATGAACCACGAGCTACGAAGTTTCACAGAGATTTCATCCAAGCTGCCTGCCTTTAATAACGCCATTTCGGATGGATTGTGTGCGCGTAATGTGTTTTAATTTTCCCTGCCGGCGGGATACACGTGCTCGCATTTTCAAACAAAGTCATTCGCCATTGTCTCCTGTACGCCCAGCAGCGAGCACAGTAAACACTTCATAAAAATTATATAACCCACTCCGACAACGCACGCCCCGTCTTTATGAAAGTGCGGACTTACGAGGATGGGGTTAAGGTACTCTTATGGGAGGTTTCCCAACACTTCATTCTACCCCCTCGTCGTCGTCAGCGTCGTTACAAGACGACAGCTACTAGCTGAACCCTCTCGCAGCTTAATGACACTTCGCAAGCAGCATAAACATGAACATGTTGTATTTGAGTGTAGGTGTGTGTGTATGAGTGTGTGTGTAAGCGCTCGTTGCAGCTGCTAGAAGCAAACCATGAGCGGACGGCACGGTTCATCTTATCATCTTTTAACCCAAGACAATCGCCACCGTCACTTTTGCTAACCATGGCGGTGCTAGTGGTGGTGGCGATGGTGGTTGTGCGAGCAAAATCAAGTTGTTCGAAGGTTAGTTGTCAAGCCGTGGCCACACTGTGGTAGTGGTGTTGTGTTGGGGAACAGTGGTTAAACAAAGAGAGGGAGAAAGAGAGAGAGAGAGAGAGAGATCGAGGAGCTACTTACATAAATTTATACTAAAACATTTAAGACGCCACCGTGTCTGCGTCAATGCCTCGTATTGGGGGGACGAAAGCTGATAGGGGTGTGGGTGCAAATTTGCAAACATGATGAAAGTCAGCTCCATCTCGCAGCAGTGAAATGCGCAACCAAATTCCAACCGTCCCCGGCATGCGGAAAGGATGCCGATGAAACGTTACAACCGCTGACAGTCGCGTGCGGGGAAGGATACACCTACGTGTGTGGTTGTGCACTTATGTGTGTATTGCAGACGGCGAGAACCCAATGTGGTAGGATGGAGGATAAAAACGTAGAGGTAGAGATTTTGATTGGTGTGGCAAAACGGTCGTTAAATCGATCGAATATCAAATTTTAGTACGCAACGTGCTAAAGTCTCACGAGTCCCATACGTTCCATTAAAAAGGGAATGTGTTTGTTTAGGGATGGGAAGGTTTCTCGCTTTAGCAGCGGGTGGGTGTTGTTACCTGTCTCATGAAAGCAACGGTACAATGATGTGGCTAAACGTGAGCGTTCGGTTAAATGGGTTGGTAGAGCGAAAAAGAAAACGACTCTTCGAATCGAGGACGTGTGATAGTTTCGGTTTAATCGAGACCTTTTCGTGACGCAATCAAGGACCGGGCGGGTGAGTAGAGGCCAGAAAATGAAAAAAGAGTGTCAACGTTATTTTGCGGTGGTTTGTTTCAGTGTCATTCACCGTGGTTGACAGGTTTTTGGTGGGGACATTCGAGGTCAATGCGGTTTCAATTACACAACCGTTTATTTTAAGCGACAGAGCATTACAATGTTTGATTAATGCTGCACCGGATTGAGTTGATTGAACATGGCATACAAGCCATAGCTTGCAATACGTTGATATGCTTTATTTCAACATGGTTCGTAATACTTTTTATCTAAAAAACTATCAATTTTTATTCTCACACAAAATCTACGGAACATTCCGTCTAATAAATAGATCTCTGGAGAGGCACATGATCAGCTTCATTTGCCTAATCATGTGGAAATGGAAACCCAGCAGGGAGGGAAAATAAATTACACTCCACGCAAACCCCAGATAGTCCCAGTGAGCAGGCACACATACGTACGCAGAGGCATGGTCGAACCACTTGCTTAAGCATACACACACACACACAAACACGCAGACAAAACTTTCACACATGCTACAGCCCACAAAGCCCACTTGGCGTCTTTTTCATTATGAAGCTAAACTGTACAACAACATGTTAATCGCATTATCCCGGCTTAGCAATCCAACGATATCAGCTCCCGATCCGAAAGACTTGCCTGCTCGCCTACGCTGTGTTCACATAAAATATAGCACTTTACCGAACCGAAGCTACACGCCAGCATAACCATCCGGCCCTCCGACTTCGAACAACACACACACACGCACGCACACGAACGATGATCTGGCCTTTCTGGGCCCAGGCCCTCCCGGAACAGACACACACAGCCGCTCGATTATCAATTTCTGAAGCTAACCTGTTCATAGATTTTGCTTTTACTTACACTTTGGGGAGGCATCATTTAGTCTCGATACACCCGGGCTACGAAGGTGCAGATTTTGCAGCTTACGATCAAGCAAAGAAGCGTGCCTCCGCGGCCTCCCAGCCCCCGCTCCCGAGGCTTTGTGGCCGTGGGTATGTTTCCCTTTCAATTTGATACTATGATATTGTTTGCGTTATCTGTTTTGTGTATCTTTTCGGAACGGGGGCTCGATCGTGCGGTGCGCCCTGGTGCTGGTGGCAAAGGTACACGATTCGCCCGGAATCGGATGCCGGAGACACACACACACATACACGTAAATTTGGCACACGCATTGTGGGGCCAATGAAGCAACAAGGGAAAGGTTCGCACTGTGAGCATGGACAGTTTGCAAATGGACATTTTTTTTCAATTTAATGAGTGATTTTTTAAAGTTTTATCTTATAGAATTCTCGTTGAATTAGACACATTTACAGGAAACACAAGAATCATAAATCGTTGATGAGGTTTTTTTGATACATTTTTGTACAGTTGTACGTCAAATTAAACCACAAAAAAGAGAATAGGGACAAAAATTCTAGCTTATAAAACAAATCAATCTAGTTCCAACCATTCTAGACCACGTAAAGGCTTGAATAATGGGTGATTCGTCCTCATTTTTTCAATGTTCTGAAGAGCACAGTACCTCTCAAGTTATGATGCAACGATATGAAAAGAATGCATTCTGGATTTCCCGAATTAAGAACCATTCAACGAAAGCACGTCGAGCGGCGGTTTGATGGATGAACTTCTCTCGAAAGGTCCGCTCAACAAAGCACACTGCATTGTGCTCTTTCTACCCAACCCAACGTCCACTCGTCCTCCACGTCACTGGCCATATTTCAGCCAGATAAAATCGGCACCCATCACCAATATCAATTAATTCAACAAATATCAGCAATTATAATAATGCCCCGTTTCCATATTTCATCGCTGGAAGTAATCCTCGCGGCATACGGACGACCTACATTCCAGGACTTTTTTTCTCTCTCTCTCTCTCTCTCTCTCTCTCTCTCTCTCTCTCTATGTAGGTGGTGCATTTTTCGTCTTTTCCCACGAATCACGTGCCCAATTCGAGCGCTCATATCCATCACGCGGGTTCTTGGTGGTATTTTCCCCCATGCCTTTCCTTTGTTGACATTCAATCCCTCGGATTTGGTTTTCGCTTAATTCGTTCTCATTTATTTTTTGTTTTATATAAACCGACTGAGATGCACCGAGAGTGGAAGGTGTGGAAGATGTGTTTGGAATGTTGGTTTGTATTGTTGTTGTTCGAATTCATATCGTTTGCCTTTCATTCTTCGATGGCACACGGAATCGCCGGAATATTTTTTTGAACGCTCACACACCCCACACCTGTACACGCTGCACAGGACGGAATCAGATAAAGCGGGTAAATATTTACATAACTTTGATTAATTTGTTCATCGTTTCGGCCGGCGGCCAGCGTCCACCATTCGCCTTCCCGTGATGGTTAGTTATTCTTTCGGGGGGAGCACTGCGATCGTGTGCTTCCTTACACGAATATCAAACACAGGAATCGGCAACACCACGCTGATCCTACCAGCTGGACAGCGATAAGCATTTGTGTTTGTTGATTCGAATTCCAAACCGAAAAGAGGGAAAAATAAACTCTCCCGGTGGAACACGAATCAAACAGCAAACAATGGGATGCCCAAGAATCAATGCATAGTGGGATTAAGCTGATGGAAACAGGATATAAAATTTGTGTTTAGCTTTATTTTCTTCCCACCATGCGAGCGCGTTAAAGAGACGTTGCTCTTACGCTTGTTTTAGGAAACAGTGTGTAGCGCGGGATAACTTTGAGGAAAATCTATTACGCTATTTGCTGCGAATTGTTTGTGCATATTTGTACACTTCCCGGAGAACGGTTTGAGCCTCCTCCAATGATTCGTTCGCGACTCAACTTCAACCATTCGCAAGTGGGTGGAAAATCAAAAACCATCAACCAACGACACCACCACGGTTTCTGTGTTGTGCCGTTGTGAACTTGCTCCTGCGGAAGACATTGTGCGCCTTAATCTACCCCGAGTACGCCCGAGTTTTGCGCATCACCAAACATTTCCGCCGAATAGGTTCTCATTTCTCGCAACAAAGCAGCTTCATTTCGTACCGTGCGCTTAAAGACGCGTAGCGTCTGTTCTTTCGCGCTGCTCATCCCGATAAGCTCCCTAATGGAAATGGGCGATTTAAATGGAAAAGCGCGTGAATCGCGGGAAAAACAAAAGCCTATCATTTGGACACCACTTTCGATCTCTCCGGGTTTGGCTGTTGTTGATCAACAAATGTGCGCGAGCAAACGCAAATTAGTTCTTCTGCTGGCACGAGCTTCGATACATTGTTTTGCGCCGCTGTCGTCGCTTTAGAATTCAGCGAACGTTCATTATGCGATGGATACAGCGTTTTTGGCCCGAGATTGGAGAATGGTTTTTAACGAACCTTTCACAGGGGTGGTGGTGGTGGCGTTAATGAAAGGAAGCGTATGGTTGGCGTGGGCTGGCCGTGGGTATGATTGTTTATGAGCGTTGTTTGTTGAATAACTAATTTAATTCTGATTCATTGAGTGTTTTGTTGGTTCATTATGTAAGCTTTGTTTTTACTAACACTCATGCAATCGAAACATTTTCCATGAACTCATACTTTAAAGTACGTTTATCGGTGTATTTTATGTGAATATAACTTAAAAAAATGTCGTTTAATTATGGAATAGTGTTCATACTTACTAGTAGCAATATAATTTCCTTGTAATCCATTTTTATCAACTTAGATCGGCTACCATTTTTTATTTCTTATCTGAAAGTATAAAAACGAAAGAATATTGCAACGAGATTAGTAATGTTATTAAGATTTATTACGCAGTTTCAAACATAAAATGCATACAGTCGTCGCTCAGAAAGCAAGCGCCTTGCAAAATTATCAGGATAATTCAAAAAGTAGATTATAAGCTATTGCCCCTTTTAACTCGACGCTTCGCCGTCTTCAATCATCAAGAAATTATATTTGCCCTGCTGCAAAATGGTAAAGCTGTTGCCATAAACTTACAGCCAATTTGAATGCAATTTAACCAGTCTCAGAACTCTGGGAATGGAAATAAAAGTGACTGTTAAAAATCGAGCCCGCCGTTTAAGGCTTTGATGACGCGAACTGCTCTACTGGCTCTGCTCTCGTGCCGAAAGCTGCAGGAAACTTTTCGATAATGACGAGCGTCATTATTCGAAGGCAGCGGGTTGTTGCTTTTGGTAGAAACTTTATGCTCAACGTTTCCAGTGTAAAAGCTCTCTCTTACAAAGACCCCAAACGGGGAGACGTGGCGGGATAAACCCGTTTGTGAATATTGTTTTATTTTTCTCTGCCAGTGAATGGGTGGAAAATGCAGAGTTACGAATTTCATTTGCATTTATTTTATGGTCTGACGGGTTTGCACAATTCGAGCGTAAAGTTTAAGAATGAATGGTGTAGGTGATTGAGACTTTATTTGAGATGAATGATTGTTGCGTTTAGTGTGTGAGAGCTGAAGGTAAACAATTAAGACCACATTTCGGAGAAAAAGTTTAATTGTCAAGAATTGTTTTACATTGGTTTCAAACAGAACATCAATTTAACATACACTTTAAAACATATTCCTCGAGTGATGTTTCTTGCATCCCACTTAGAGCCATGCTAAACCGTTAAAGTATCCATGGCCACGGACATAATTCTTTGGAAAGCATCTGAAACAAACCGGTCAAAAGGTAAGCACACACGAATTTCCAGTCCCTGAGTTATTTCTCCTACATTCGTTCTCAAAAAAGAACCACAACTTTGCAGCAGGTTCGGGGCAAAACTTGCTAGCCACTCTCAGCGCAGGCACTCGAAGAGATACATGATTTTTGCCTTCGGGGCCTGCAGCCGCTTACTGCCGAGTTAACACGGTAACGATAGTGCACGAAACTTGGCGCCCTAAACTTGTTTCGGGATAGTTTCTTAAGAAATATCATGTCCAGAAACTGTTCAGCAGCGCAGGGCGTTGAAGGGGGGTTGCAAAAACTACGATACATTCAGCACTCGGTTGGCCCCACCTTTGGAAAGGCAAGTCCCGGTACAAGTCCAAGTTGGCGCTCAAGAGAGCATCAAAAGTTGAACGGCAAGCACAAAGAACATCGTCAGTCACTAGTTTCGGTTGGCCGAGAGACTTGGAATACTTAGAACAAGGGTAATGTTTCTGTTTCTGCTACACGGTTGCGTTGGACACGGAAAGTTTTTCCCCACAAAGGGAAGGTAACGTACCACTGTGCAAACATGTTCATTTCCCCCTGCTCTCGTCGTGCTTGTTGAGCTCTCCGGGCATCATTTGCAAAGTGATTTAATCATAACTACTGCCGTTTGGGGCTGGATTGATGTTTGCTAGCATCAAAACATACAAATCAATCAGCATATTGGGCCGAGAGTTCGTTGAGCATAGCATTCTGGAAGTTTGGCTTCGATTGGGCTGTGTCGCGCGTCGGGCGGGGCGTTATTTGTTCACGATTACAAATACAAGGAACAAATTGCAGCTAAGTGAGTTTACTCAGTGCAATTAAAACGGTAACCCATTTTTCCCATTGCCACCTGCCACACGGCTTTCACTCATTCAATCACTTTAAATGATCTAAATAAATCCTCGCGCGGGAAAGCAGCCCAGCTGCCGATCGGTGGAACGATGGATTTGATCAAACTTTTTAAAATATTCATCACGTCACATATTTTCAATCACCATCCGAGCACGTTCATCCCTGTTTTAACTCCGTGCAGTCCAGAAAAAACTCCAATCTGGCGTATGTTATCAGCGGATACGTTGTTTGTGTCGGATTGGAGCGTTTGTGAGTTGTGCATCTGTTTTTTTTATTTTGTTATGTTGTGTGCATTATTTCTTGTTTGCCTTTTTCTCTGCTGTTGTTGCTGTTGATATTTGGCTTGGAATGATGTTTTTCAAAACTCTCCCTCCGCTCCTCGCATCTGCTAGCGGCCATTTTATTTGCCTCCATTTTCGCGTACAATTTAAAGCAATCCCTGCGCTACGCTTGTCAGTCAGTCCATTATCTGTTTCAGTGTGGCTTT
Source organism: Anopheles arabiensis (assembly GCF_016920715.1). Lineage (NCBI taxonomy): Eukaryota > Metazoa > Arthropoda > Insecta > Diptera > Culicidae > Anopheles > Anopheles arabiensis. The sequence goes on from NC_053518.1 coordinate 1,001,274, forward strand.
TACTTGTGTTTTGCGTTTTTTCAACCGGTGGCTGTTTCATTTCTGTTTTTAAAATTTACGCTTTCCGTGCCTCTTTTTTCATTCCTCCCACACTATCTCTTTCTAGTTTGGCGCTTTTTTTATTCATTATTTGTAGTCCCGTTTTTCCCCCCTAGAGTTTCCAAACAAAAAATGTCGGCAAACTAACCTCAACAATCCAATTTGTTGGCTATGAAAATTTTATCACGTTTTCAGGTTGTGCACGTTGTTGTTTTGCATGTTCTTGGACTCTATTTTTTATTTTGCTCCTCACCACTGAATATGACTTTGCTTTTCAGCCATCCAGCCGGGTGCCAGTGTTTTATATTTTATGTTGCTTCTCCGATGGGTACGCTCGCATAAAATCCCATTGTGGGTCGAAAGGGTTTTGTGCGAACATGTGCGTCAACTTACGCGTTCGCACCCAGCCTTACACGTGTCCATTCGCAACACAACGCTGCTGTGGGGCCTGACCTTTTCCAGAAAAATCATTTCAATTGAATTGCATTGGGAGTGGAAGGCTGAGCGTATACTTTTTTGTGTGTGTAGGGTTATGACGACCATACAAATTCCATATTCCATCATTCTTTACGAACTATTCCCATCGTATTGAAAATGACTGCTGCCAAATTTGGATTGCCGTACTTTTTTCCCCCGAGCAAAGTTTCCCCTCCACCAAAACGGGCGGAAGGCACACCCAAAGCCCCGCCACACGAGCTCAGTTCATCTATCAGCCCAAAGCTAACAGGATTTCGGTCCATAAATCTGAATCCTTGCTAAACAAACTGATGACCAGTTTAGTGAAGCTTACAGCGCGCATGCAGAGGAACTGAACCGTTTGGCCCAACAACAACAACAACAAAAAGGGGAAAGAAATAAAGCAAACCTCTTCCCTTAACAAATGGCTTCCGTCAGTCTGCGTTCAGGAAGCGGATAGAAGCGAACGCACGGCGAAAAAAAAACATTTCTTCAATCGATCACGAGACGGGAATGGCAACCTAAACCCCCCCCCCTCCCAAAAAAACCGACTGGAAACAAAATAATACCCATGCCATGATTCTTCCGTTCGCAAATTTCCCGCCCTATCGACTGCTCCACAGTCAGCCGCAAAACGACAACCAAAAAGCGACGCTGATCGATGTCCGTCTAAATGGTTGACATCGTTCGACTGTTGATGGGAGGGATGGAAGTTTTACGGCACTGCCGGAATGTTGAGGCAGTGTGTGACGGTGTGGCGACTCCTTTTCACCCACGTGTGTGTGTGTCTGTATGTGGGCCATTGGAGTGTGCCATCAAGATACGGCCGTGAGGTGAAAAATCACAAGTCAATTGAAGTGAGTTTGCTGTTCGCGCAACGGGAACGGGTTGAAATAAACTTACCATTCAAAGCAAACCCCTTTTTGCATGTCTGTGTGTTTGCGAGTGTGTGTGTATGTGTGTGTGTGTGTGTGTGTGTGTGCATGTGATGTTATTTGCAACATTGAGAGCAGTCGAAGAGTCCTTTCGATATAAAACACGTTTCGCAGGGAAAGCGATCGACCCTACCGTGTAGAGAAATAAAATCCTTTTTGCCACCGAAATACGATCCCTCTTGACAAAGTTTTCTTTCGGAATTTTCACTGCCTCGTTTCTATCGAAGGGGGAACTTTTCTTCTTCTTGCGTACTGTTGGAGGCGATGTTTGGGAAATTGTATTTGAAAAGCGCAATTCAACCCACACACACACACACACACACACCAACAACAGGCATCGATCTGCGTGCAAAATGTCATGTCAAAATAGCACTCTTGCCCAGCGGCACCGGATGGTTCCGAAATGGGGCGGAATGCCACTGCCGAGGATGTAATAACACTCATATTTACTTCCCACAGACACACCCGGCCCCGCGCGTTTCCCAACACCCACAGGCCCATCCATGACCATTGTCACTAGTTGTGTTTTATTTCCCATCATCAAATCTCGTCCCCGGGAAAGAGAAAGCGAAAAAATGGCACGAATAACACACACTGGGTGGAGGTGTAGAATATTGGATAGCATATTTCATGACATTGTTTATTTCAAATTCATTCGTTCTTCCCTCTCCCTTCCTGCAGCCTTGGTGGAGAGTCAGGCAAGGTAACATTCACCCCGTGATTGAGGGATGTTTCGGTAGAGAATATCGTCATTTGTATCGCAGCCATGCGTGAATATGCAAAAATGGGTGACGTACCCCGTGTCCCTCAGCAGGTACGGTCCCGTGTAAATCTAACCTTTATCCCTTCTGTCTCCCCTGTGGGTGAGTGTTTATCAATAAGGTATTTTTTATCGCATTGTGGCAGTGGATCGATTCGGTCGGTCGTAGGCACGCGACCAAACAATCTCGCCCCGATCGTCGTCGCGATTGAGAGCGGAGTTTATAGTGGGGGTGGGCGCATAGTAATAAACGTGTAGTGTGCAATGGGAACTGTTTAGTACGCGCACACGATGGCAAGCGAAATTGCTCTGCACGGAAACGGTGAGCTGATCGGAATGGATGGTTTTCGGGAACGTAAAAGAAATGCTCAATTTAGTGATGGATAATGTTGCGACGGTACGGAGCGAAGGGGAGGTTGCACGCAAAAAAATGAACGTTCGATTTTTATTGGTTATGTTTTATCGTTTTTTTATAGTGCATGGAATGATATGCTGTCCAACCAATGGAAACGATGTAGAGATTCTTTGAACTTTGGCTGTAGCAATAATTTCATAACATTTTGAAGGTTTGCTTTAGTTATTTTGGTTTTAATTTAAAACGCCCAAAAGTATGCAAACCGCAACACAATCACGATTATGAATACGTACGAGGAAATTAAATTTTTACTTTAAATTTCTAGGTTGTTGATGGGCTTTACAATAAAAAAACAACTTCCATTAGGTCTCTTTAGTTCCCTTCAGCTATCGAATAATGAAGCGATCGTGCGTTCTCGTCACGTTCCTTTACCAAAAACAACTGCTTGCGACCGTTTGCAGATAAAATATTTATCTTTCTCTAGTTAAATTGACATTCGCAAACAGTTGAGCTACTGTTTTCCCAACAAATCGCAGTCCTAAACAAACGAGTAATCGGACCGAAAAGCCCAACCCCAAAAGCTCACCAGGGCGGGGTAAGATGGGTAAGAACGAGGTGTTAACATGGCAAGAGAAAGCGTACTTCATTTCCCTTTTACAACACGCGACAGCAAATCGGTTCGCCAAAAATTTCTAGCGAATTTGCGATCAAGTGCTTCTAAGAAATTCTTTTTGTTAGTTCGTGCAGCCGGGCTCTTTTTTGGGGCACTGCCAGACACTCCCATAGGCTGGGTAAAGTGGTATCGATTTTTTTCGTGTGTGTGTGTGTGTGTGTGTGTGTGTGTGTGTGTGTGTGTGTGTGTGTGTGTAGTCCTGCTAGCGACAGGCCGATCTGGTTTTGCGGTAGATTAGAAGATAATTGTTTGAATTTAATTAAAATTGGCTACATGGGTGGAAATTTGCCAGCACATGTTGGCAGTAGTCGTAAAGTACGGGCACGGATTGTGTGTGTGTGTGTGTGTGTGTGTGTAAGCAACCGGGAACGGAAGCAACGAAGGAAGGAACGGCTCCGGTTGTTACAGCGAGCTTTTATGCTTCGACAAGCATTGATTGTTTACCGGCGGTACATTATGCTCGGGATAAGACATGTTTTGTTGCTGCCGTTGTGTGTTTGTTTTATTATCTGCAGGATACGGAAACTGAGCTTTGCGAGGCCCGTGTACGGAATATCGATTACATATGGGTTGTGTGTTGCTAAGCGAAGGCACATTCCTGTAGTCTAGCGTGTGCTGTGCTTCTGGGTTGGTTGAATGTTTATTTTGCGTTCGGCAGGAAGTTTGCAAAAGAAAGCTTCTACATGCATGAATTTGTTGTAACGAGTTTGTGCAACATGATTACCCTACACGTACCATGAGTGGAAACATTGAAAGCAATGCTTTCCTCTTATTTCTAGATTATTTTCCTTAAAGTCATATGAAAATCAACGAAAAACCCCAGCTTCAAACTCCCTTCATCACGAAAAAGTGCGGCAATAAATTCGTACCAAATTAACTTAAATCACCTCGCAAAGCTACATGCCAACCCGAACACAATATCAGCTATCTTTCCACGTCCTTTTCCAGGCTGCACATTCCAGCCCTCGGGTGCGTCGGATCGGATCATCAAACTCGGGCCTCCGCTAATTCGAAAGAAAAAAGGACGGATAGAAACAGTTGCCGTAGGAAATGACGCCGTTCAGGGCGAATTTCCTGTGCGCCATTTGTTACACGGTATGGTTAAACCTCGAACACTCAGGGTTTCGTTAAGAGCCGAAGGTTCACGGGCACCGAAAACAAATCTAGCCCACGGGCCAGAAGGCAAGTCTGGCATCCGTGGGTCATCGTAGAAAGTTGAAAATATAATAACTCGTCGAACATTCTCAAAACCAACGCTTTAACCTCTGGACGTTACTTTGCAGGGATGGTAATGGAGTCGAACCAAAATGAGGGTGGCAATTTCGGATGATTTTTTCCACCCAAGCTACGCTTTGAAGCTATTTCGATTAAACTTTTTCTTATCTCAAATCGGAGAGAAAGGTTCATTTTTTCACTTTTTATCCTTGCAAGCAGAAAACCCCAAGTGGTTAGAAGAATGTCGAGCATCGATCGAACGAACGGCGAGAGTAAATGGATTTGCTCGATGGAAGTTGATGGTTACGGCAGGACACTCCATTGATTCATTGTGCCGTAAAGAATGAGTGGTGGAAAGTTCAATAAAATATCAAAAAATCTCAATTGAGATACACCAGCCACACCACAGCACCACCAACTGAAAGGCTGATTGACCAACGAAAGGACAAAAGCATTGGGTAGAAATCTTTACGTGTGGCTGGGAAGGAAAAACTTTGACCACCCACTGGCAAAAGTTTTGAGGGCCAACAATAATCGACACATTTCGCAACTTTGCCACTTCTTCACTCTTGCTCTCTCTCCCCCAGAGGAAATGATTTTTATTCGTCCCAAGGGAGGACGCATCAAAAGGTCAAGGTATTAAGAGCCGGATGAAGGACGGAAGTTGGTTGGCTTTCCCTTTTTCGCTGGACGATACGCACTTGACATACATTGTTGGTAAGGAGAGTGAAAGCACATCGCAAAAAATCGCTATCGGTCAAGTTTAATCCTCTCGAAGACCCACCAATTGAAGGAATTTTCACCCGCGAAGAACCCTTTCGCCACTCTGAAGAGGGAAAAGGGAACAATGTTGGTAAAAATGCGCCGAAGTAAATAATTCAGCACCCACAACCGGAAGGGTATTAATGTTTTTACTTTTTATCCTTGCTCAAAACCCCACAGTCGCCGCAAGGTGAAGCTCTCCCAAATTCCCTTGCTCGTAAATAAATCGTTGACATTTACATTCAACACTTGAGTGGTTGAATTTTTAAATGAATTGCCGAACGTCCGTCGCCCTCCGCAAACAGTGAGTAAGTGGGTGGAAGTCCACAAAAAACTTTCGCTCAAGCACCACCAAATGTCACCGATCAGCGAAGCGTTTCTTATCAGCATCCGGAAGGGCGAAATGACTTTCGCTGCTTTATTCCTTCAGGAGCTCTTGACGACATTGCGTTTGTACAAAGTGTGAGCTGTGTGTGATTGATAAGTCAAACTCTCGGCCAATCTGCGTGGCCAAGCTGTTTGTAAACTGTGCCGTGCCAAGACGGGCAGGTCCCGAACGCTGAAAACAAGAAAAATGTTGTTTACTCACCAAATTTCTCAACCAACTTGGCATTTCTTTTCCTTTCATTTTCTACCCATCTTACCGCCTTCTAAATCGCTAGGATGCTTTGAGGATTTTTCTTGCTCTGTTTGCCAAATAGCGCTACCTCACACACACACACAGCCAACCGCAGCGGATTGACGGGGCGGAACAGCTCGAAATTGAGTGTTGATGGGAGTTTTGGGACGTAGGTTTTTCTTTCTTCTTTTGGCACTTTTCACTTTTTTGCTGCCCCTGCAAAAGGTCTAGTGTTTCAACCAGCGTCATCACTCACTGGTGGGCCCTAAACGGGGGGAAGAAAAAACGGTGGCAGATATTTTTCACCTTTTTTTATTCGTTTGGAGTCCATTTTCAGCCAACGGAGCTCGGTTTTGCCAACGCAATTGAGGAATCAAAACAAATCGCCATATTTCAACCGAGCTCGATAACAATGCCGAGAATTGACCCACTCTTCCGCCAGCCGTTGGGAGGCATTTAACGTGATCTTTTTTTTATACGACTGGCTCACTCTTCTACTACGGTTGATGCACTCGTTGAAGCATTTGAAATTGGAAATAGACAGAAGGTTGATTGAACGAACAAAGTTTTGCGTTTCAAATAAAATAGAGCAGGTCAAACATACCATATGCGTGTATTTTCCACTCGTAAAAACATGAAAAGCAGAGTTTTCCTGCAGCACTATCAACAGACATTCTCACACAAAATATGCAATACGCCAACAACACATCAACTTGTAAGTATTTGGATGCTTTTTCCGATACAAAATCAGCCCAGCATTATGAACTCCGAATCGATCCTTTTTGTGTTGTAAAACGTCGTTCAATAAAACGTTCAAACACCAACTCAGCATTTTCCGGCACAAAGGCACCAACAAAAAACGACTCCCATTTATGTGTCTGTCGATCACCCGTTCTGGTGTCTCGTATTAAGCAGCTAGCCCTTCTGCCCAAGTCGGTCCGGTCCAGTTGCAACTTCCTTTCGCGCAATCTTTCCGACTTTATCAATTGCACTTCCTGCAATTGCAGCCAAACTCGACGTGCCCAACGATACAACCAACGTGGCAGAAGGGCACTCTTGATTGCTGTTTTATTGCAGAAAATTGCACTTCCCTGCCATTGGGCTGGCGTGGCCGTTTGACAGGGTGACGCTGGACGATGACAAAGTTGGCAAAACTTTGCAATGCATTCCGCGCCGCCGCTTTCCGTCCCGACTGTTGCCCCGGCTTGTTTTGTCTCTTTGCGAACGGGATTTGGACTAAAATCACGCGCTTTTGCCACTGTCTCGTGGTTGCAGTCGCGGCGAGTTTGCTGAACCAAAGTTCGGAAGCATCGTCTGTCCCTCGCGGAGGTAAAATGGTTCATCATCGTACCCGGAAATTGCTTCACTTATTTCAATATGAACCATACAGCCGTTTATTATGCAGTTTTACGGCTCCTCTTAGTGCGTTTTTTTATTTGTTTCGAACGAATGCTGCTGGAATAAATGCTCTTAACCTATTTTCGTTGAACGGCTTAAAAAAGAAGAAAAAAGAAGAGAAAACAAACAGCAAATATTTTAAACTCACTCCTCAAAACGGCCGGAAATCTCTTGCGGCACCAGATAAAACGTGACTTTTGTCCGAAATTTGCATTAGCAAAATTGTTTTTTAATGCATCGGGCCCGATCCTCACAAGAAGCAAACAATTTAAAGAAAAAACGCGTTGCGACAGATTTATGAAGCGTGGTAGAAAGTTTTATCGCAAAAAAAAGTGAAATAAAATTATGCACCGGATGTTCATCAGCAGGGGAAGAAGAGCTTTAAAAAAACCTATCACTTTTGTTCCTGGTGGCACATTTTATTTCACATGCTGCGCTAGGCACGTCTCTTTCTTGTGTGTATGTGTGTGTGTCTCTTTTTTGCTTATAAAATAAAAGTTTTCCCAGGACCAAAATTGCATAAATGCATTAGATGAAAAGTTCATTAGAAGAATTAGGAACGTTGACCGAAAGCATAATGCTGCTCTATGATGCAATAAGACACATTGAGGTCAACTGGTTGCATAATGCCTGCACAAAATAATCAAATAAAACCGAAATTTACCCACCAAACTTATACTACAAGTTAAAACTATTCACAATGTATAAGCATCATTTGGAAGCAAAATGTAAGGAACGCAAAAAGGTGTTAAGATTCTCACCGCGACCAAGATAAATGCTTGATTTATTCTTCCACCTTTAAAGCGCACATTGCTTTCATCGCCTTTGCCAGTTTTATGTGCCGATCTGTTTCCAACCTGCCGATCATCACCGCCTACGTCGAAAGCACGGAAACCAGTCCGCAGACCGCAGCTCGATAGCATCGCAAAGGAGCGCATGAAACCGCAGCCGCAAGGGCCAGAAAAGCCCAGGTCAATCCCACTGCACAGTGGGTATGCAACGGGCACACACAGCCACACAAACACACAAACACACACACGTGATGAATGTTTACGTTCTGTTTATACGGTATGGTGCCGCTGTACATGTGCCGAACCGATGGAAGCTACACCGTTTGCTACACCATGTGCGCGGTGCCGTGCGCAAAACGGAGGCGGCAAGCGGGCAGAGGTAGTACAAAAAGCACGTTACGGCCCTGCCCTGCTTGATCGATATCCCTACTATTTGCCAGTTTGATTGATGCCATGTAAATGTTTTCGGCATAAATTGTGGCATTTTATGGTGACCGCAGCCGGGGGCAAAACAAATGGCTACCGATACGGGGTATTTGAGGACGCCATTCGCCGGCCCATACGATGACATCGTTTTCTGGCGCTGACGCTTGATGTTGTCGCGAATTGCCCGACTGTGGATGTGTCTGTTTTGGTTTTTCAACTCATCTCTTCTTCTCTATCGGGTCAGGATGAGTACGGCGTGCATATGGTGAGCTTTAAAATTTATTTCATCACCAAAGCCTTTGTTTTTGTGCCGCCAAACCGACCACCACAGGATTGGCATATGGTTTTGTCCCACCCCCTTCGCCTCACGGAATTGATTTTTATTTTCCGCTTCAAGCGAGTAAGAAATAGCTTACTTGTTTGCTGCACCACGGGAATCAAGCAATTTTGATATTAATTTATTTAAATGAGATTAATTTAAATCGCCACCAAGCAGCAACCGCTCTACACGCCGAAGGAATGTTTCACTTGGCACGAGCAAACGACAATTGTGTATGCACTTTGGTGCCATTTTTCTCCCCCCCCCCCTCTTTTGTAAGTTGCTTTCATCGCGACGTCAGCGAACGAAGCTTGTTGCATGTTACGGATTCATTATCCAGCGGTGAAACAGTGAAGAGGTTTATTCTTTCTTGATGCTTTTTGCCTTCAAACCCTCCACTTTAGCGATACACACGTGCATGAGAGGGGTGCGCATGTTTGGCATTTTCGTAAATTGATCTCACATGCCTTCGTTAATACACTTATAATAATCCATAATGCGCATGTAGTCAGATTAGAGTGTTTATGAGCTGGAACTGCTGTATCGAGTGCCATTTTGTCCTTGCCTTCCCTCCGTCACGACCCAGCGGTGCATGTAAGTGCTCTTATCCCTTAAAAAAGCGCCCCGAGTAGAAAGCTCGTTCGTTCATCGTGTTGGTAAACCTAGAACCATGAGTCGGTTAACGGCTGTTCATCGAGCTAGTCTGCTCCAAGCCACCGATGTTGAGGGAAGAAGATCTGGGAATCATTTGTTCGCTGCTCGCGTGGCTGGCAGTGGAAGCGCCCTTGGTGGAAGCGCTCAGGGCTCTTTCCTTGCGGCGGTGCGGTTAACAGTATGTAAATATAAATTGATATAATTAATTATGAAAATGTTACCGAACGGAACGCTGCTCGCATCTGACCTAATATTCTGTGTAGCCCGTGTACCATTAACTGTCGAACGAGCAATCTCGGCAATCGACAATAAACATACGACCCCATCTGCTGCTGCACCCCATCCCCATACCTGTTCCCTCGTTCAGGGAAATTCCATTCGCGTTGGGAAAAAGCGTGCTGGGATGGCTGGGAAAGCGCGAAGCGAGTTGTTTTGGAGGGCGCTTAATATCATACGCCAGGAGACCTCCGCGACAGTTCGCCGTACTGTGCTGGCTTTTATCAGCTTGCAGGCGCACAGAATGGGTCAATGTGAGTAATAAATCAATCACGGAACATACGATTCGGTAGGTTGGAACGACGAGCCGAAAAAGGTGTCCCCACACAGGGCGCGGGTGGCATAATCGAACGTTTCTGCTCGGGCTGCAATTAATATGTTTATTTACATCGGCTGTTGGATGCAGGCAATTATAGAAAATGGAGCGATTTCGAAGGAACAAACGGTGGGGCTTTTGCCCTTTTTTCGTTGAAGTTGATTGCTCCAGGGAATGAGTGAGCCCGTGTTGCAGGCTTCACGGCTTCAACGAACGTTATGGTGATTGAAGTGCATAAGGTCCTGTTTTGATTGAGTAACAAATGTAGGTATTCACATGCTTGACTCAATTAACTGTCACGTGTAAAGCTTGTAATGTGTGGAATGGCTCGTAAAAAAATAGATCCATTGTGGTGTGTTTAATATGAAATGACATTTGGAGGGGTTTCCTTCTTTCGAACAGTATTCAGGACACGATTAACGGCAACAAGAGTATAGTATGGTTGTTTATTTATTTATCGAACTGTTTTTATATCTGTTGTGGAATAGGAAATACTTCATTTCATACACTCGCAGGCAATAAAACTAACGAAGCTAACCTCCCAACGCAAAGCACATAATTAGCCGTGGGAGTGAGACGGGGAGCCTAAAACTCAGTGCCCATTATCGTTTGCCAAATGGAAAAGAATTCTCGCCTCGCATCGAACCCGTCTTCTAGCGCAATCGCTTTCGTACGCGACGTGGAAAGTATGACCAAGGTCACATTTAATGATGGAAAAGAAACAGCAAAGTTTATGGACCGAGTCGAAGCTTTAAGCTCATTTATGTACCAAACACCGACAGCTTCAAGAAGGAATTATAGATTATTTTGCGCATATTTACATCACCGTCATAATATTGTTTTCAACCTGCCACATCTCAGAAGTGAGTTCAACATCGTAAAAGAATCTTACTCAAATTATTATCACCATACAACATCTAGAGCACACTTGGGATCTTTCCGTACGCTTGTTCTCCTTTCATAGCCTTGGTCGTGTGAACTCACTGAAGGCCTTTTCATGCAACCTTTTCCCAAAACTCAACCTCAAACCACTCGTGTGACGATCGCTGTCTTTTCCATTACCGTACCATTTCACAGACTACCTGTCTTTGGCGGGGCCTCCCAGAGGGATCGAGGTTTCGACGACGGCAAGGCATGACATCGAGCCCGGGTGAGTTAATTTCGGGAGCAGGAATTGATTTTACGCCACAGGGACCTAAATTAGCATAATAGGAAAATGGGAAAAGTTCACTCTTCACGCGCGCGCGCCAAGTGAGGGCATGGTTTTGGGGGCTGCCAAGCGATGGTAGTAGCAGCAGCAACAAAAAAAGGGAAACGAATGAAAGCATTTGGAAGCGAAACGGCCGTAACCCGGCAGGAGAGCGACATAATAGGAGACAAAAAGGCGCAGCAGTCTATTTTAGAAACACAAAACCCTCGAGCCCGCCCGGTAGGAGGGATGGGTCCGCAAAGAGGGTTGCTTTATTTTTTGCCGCTTCTGTGGTGATGAGAAAATTGCCCACGGCCAGGTGGTGCTTTGATTGTGTTGTTTTCCTCCCCGTCCAACTCCAGCGACATCCTTGTCACGCGCCACGCGCAGTACTCTCGAGTAAGCTTTAACGAAATGTGGCCAGAAATTTACCACCCTGGCGGAAAGAAATCCCTTTCGCCTGCCGGTCCCGGTTGGTGGGTGGAAAATGGTGTCATTTCGTTGAGGGAAAAATAATCGTTTATTCAGGTAGCGGTAGCGGTACTGCTACGGCGCAGTGGAGGGTTTGCTGGTATATTGCATTAGCGCGAGACGTGCGCCTTACCTTGGCGCAATGGGACAAGTCTACTCAGGTGGTCGGTAAAACGGAAATTAATGTTCACCCAACAACCGATTGCGCCCGACTAATATAATGCGCTTTTTTGGTGCGTACTTTGCTTTCCCGACTGCTGAATGCTTCTTTCCCAGTCTATCGCGACATGCGATTGCAGTTGAAGTTCAGCAAAGCAAAAAGGCAAACCGAGAAACCTTTAATTCTTACTCAAACTGGGTGAACTTGGTAAACTGCCTCTCCTACTTTCTCACCCACCCAGAGCAACCCCAAACGCGTCGTTGCGACCCACACAGCTATCGTAATCTGGAATTAATTTGCCAGAAATTACACAACATTAATCATAAGCATCACGCAAAAGTGCGCCAGCGATAGTAAGGGCACTCTGCAACATTATTCCGCGGGCAGAGGCGCTTTTCACTTGTTCTGGTTGTTGCCAGTGCAAACGGGCGTCCCTTTTAGTATCGCGGGCCTTGATTATTGCCTTGCGGTAGGGCTTGAGTGTTTCCTTGTACGCTTCACTTGAACACTGAGGCCCTTCACCGAGCTGCTGCCCGCTTCATGCGGTGGGAGTGTACATTTTGTTCCAACAATCAACGCTAATAGCAGACGACGACGATGACGTGTGAGTTTACGACCGGCCGAGAATGTGACTTTTCTTCCGCGCCATCCGAATAGGAGGGAGAGAGTACTTTCCTCGAGAGTGGGAAAAGTTGGCTGGGGAGTGAATGAGGTCAGAAAGTCTGCTGCATGCTTTATTAAATAGAAATGTCTCCAGCTTACCTGGACACTCAATACGGCTGCCCTACTGTTGCAAAATAAGCCAAGAAATGCTAAGGATTTCGCTAACAGAATTCAACAACTCTCACAAGTTTAACCATTATCTGGAATATACTAAACCAGTTTTAATCGTGTTGCTTGTTTCAAGCTATTGTCTAGTGGTTCCATGAAAAATAATGTACAACATAGCGAACAACATCTTTGTGGTTTGCTGACCAATTACATTCCAATTGTATTATCACGTTCAATTGATGCCACACCGAAATCCAACCACTCCGTCCGCCCGTGCTCGTGCTTGGCTGCTTCCCTGCAAAACAAAAAATCCTTCTGGTGCAAGTAATTAAAATTAATTACACCTCTCTCACAATGAACAACCTGCTCGCTCACATGCAAATCCACAGCAGCACACATTGGCGCGTAAATTCAATGATCATCTTTGTAGCCAACGGGTGCATGCCACGGGAACAATAGAGGAAATTAAAACCAGCCACCAATATCGCTTATTTTATTGTTATATCGACAGCATGATTGGTTATGAAACGTATACCCAGTAAGGTGGTGGAAGGGTATCATATTTTAACACAAAAAAGCCTACACTCAGGCGGAACATTCCATACCCTTATGCATGGGAAATTATGCACTTCAGCACCTCCTCATTTTTTGGGGCAATTCACACGTGCAGGAACACAATGAAAAACAAAAAAAATAAGCAGCACACCCTACAAACATCATCAAGCCCTGATAATGCATTTTAATCGCTTAATAGTGTGCTCTGGCTTGAGCATACGCGGGTTGATAGAGATTGGTATGAAAAATGGCCCACTTCAAACTATTCCACGCGCGTGCAGCAACGCATTGCGCAGTGTCTGGCCGAAGGGGAAGGAGCAGTTGGGACGATGGCACGTGCTATAAACTCAAAATATGAGGAAAAAATGTATGGAAAAGTAGGTACAAACAATGAACACTTTACGGTCGACTGACATCACACCAACCAGGGCAGTGCAGTGTGCAATTGCGGACAACATAATTCCGCCCAGCACTCCCCACCACAAACCCAGGGCAAGGTCGATGAAATTTCACGCTTCTCACACCCCCCACCACCCGTCCTGCATTTTAGCTGCATTCTGCTGGACGCGCTGGATGAAGCGATTAAATTGGGACAAAAATGTGAAACCCAACGAGCCTTTCTGTCCGAGAGGCACGAATAAAGCACGAACCAGACAGCACGAATCGAAGCTCGATTTAATGTTGGTGCAAAAGTGCATCACCACCCACATACTGTGTCGGTTGTTGTTGTTGTTGTTCAACAAACAATCAACCTCCCCCCACACTAGTTTGCGGACCACTCCCAAACTGCTCGAGTCTTTATCAGGCGAGGAAAGTCTTTAAAGTCGTACGCGAATGCAAACGCGCTCGGTTCGATCGATCACCCACGATGAACTGGGTGGTCATGGCAGCTATTAGCCGTGCAGAAATGAACTCCAATCGAATGGGCTACGGCTGCCACACAAAGGTAAGGCGGCTGAGCGATGGGTTCTCTTTATCTGGTCGTGAATGCCATTGTACGATCGCGAAATCCATTTAATCGACGCAAATTTATTACGAAACGCAATACTTATCTATGCCATTTTGCATCGTCGTCCACCGTCGACAATGCGCCTCCAACCGCAAGGGTGGTCGTGACCCTTGATCTTGGTTGGTTTATTCGCTCCCGTAGCATAGCGGGGATTTGCTTTAATCTGGTCCATTTTTTCTCCTCACATTCAAAGCTCCACTTCGATCCCACCATGCCTGTTTGGGGAACGAAATTGAGCGGATTTATGGCAGAGGAATGGATTACTGTTGGTTCAGGCCGGGATCCACAACGTTCTTTCGTTTCTAACCGTAGGCATCATTCGCGTTGGACATTGTTGACGTTTGACGCTGTGATGTTTATGGTGGTAGCTGAAGGTTATGGGAAAGAACAGACCATTTCTCGTCTGCATCACAGTCGGTGGGAAACGTTGGGTGTTTACGTGTGTGTTAAACGTGGAAGAGAGTAAGGATAAAATTCAAAAAATGGGCACGTTTTGGGGTAATTTCATCTTCGGCTATCTGTCTTCGTTCGTGTTCTCAGATCCATCGAAAGGATGACCGTTTGTTTAATCGTGAATTAATTGAACTGAATGGACCGTGTCATTTCGGCCTTAAAATGTGAGATAAAGTTTTGCTCTTCCTTCATTTCACCGTCACAAATGATTACCTCCTAGCAAGTAATGCTTAACACGTGTCAAACAGACATCAACAGAACCTCAAACACTGCCAAAACACGTGCCACTAAGTGGTCCATCAAGTGAACCGTTCGCACTGAGGAACGCAAACAGCTGTGCGAAAATGTGCCGAAATGCTTGCAGATATCCCGGATTACCGGAAAATGACCTTAATCCACGACCAATGAAATAAATTGCACGAGAAATGATGCCAACGCAGCAAAGTAAATACATTGTACTGAACGTCTTACTTCCCCTAGTTTGACCTAGAAAAACACGAAAAGGCGTTTATGAGGCAGATGGTTGCAATAAAACTTCTTTTCTTTTGAAAGAAAGAAGTTTTTAGCTAACGCGAAACAGAAACGTGATCATTTAGGGGATGTCTTGGCTGAATCGTGTTACTTAATCCATCATCTCATTATGATTGTGTAGGGTTTCCTAGAAGATCAATACATTTAAATGATTAAAACTTTTCCTAGAATAAAAAGTCCCAGCAAACAACTTTTATCCAAGAACAAAACACTCCACAATGCCGAAATTAACGCTCGGCAAATGATCCGACGAAAGGACCCTCGCTAGATACACACCATCCGTCCGCGTTGTCTTGACGAGTGCTTTACACTGCTTGTCCTGCCGCCAACACACTCCAAGAACAAAGCGCTCGTTTCTCCTGTTCCCTGCAAGCAACACGAGGCATGATTTAACGCTTAACGCCTCTTTTGTTCGCGCATTCTAATATCCACCTTCGACAAACTGGCGAAAGCATCCCGCACAGAACGGGACGATGAATTATGATCCCTTCACGCCGGGATCGAATCCATCCTTAGCCGGTGTGTTCCCTCGTGTTTGCGTGTCCCCTTTTGTTTGTGCGATGAAAAATGACCTCTCCCCGTACCGGCCAGCGGGTGCTCGAAACCCCAGATCGCCCAACCCCGAAATTCCACTGCTAGGCCAGCGAGGCCTGCTGAGGCTCTTCCAACACACACACACTTACGAACGCACGCACGCACGCAAACACTCTCGATTCTGGTGCGAGGCGCCCACGATAACCATTGAGATAAATTTGATTGGTGTTTACACACTTTAATGAGATTCCTAACCTCACGCACCGAGTGTTAGGGCGTGCAAGTCCTGCTTCTTGGGCGCTCGGCGGCTGACGTTCTTCGAGCGCCATGACACCGATTCGAAGGCTCTCTCGTTTGAAAGCTCCCTTTTCTCGACGTCTTTCTGGAGGGGTTGAGCGGGCCCACGACAAACGAGGGAAAGATTAATGTGCGTGTGTGTTCGTGGTGATGACTAAACGCTTTTTGGCCAACAAATCCTTGTTTTAGGTTGCTTTTCCTGGAAAGGGAAAGGAGCTGAACATATGGTGCGTACAGTTGTTGGGAAGAGTTTCCATGGCGGAGGACAAGTTTCCACACACCAAACCAAGGTGATCATATTAATATTATTGTCGCACGTGTTGTACAACGCTGAGAAGGAGATGTTCCTGACAATTTAAGGCGACCTTAGAAAGCGGAAAGCTTCACTCTTATACATTATGAATTTAAGGAAATAAAGTTCTAAAATTGATTCACTTGCATATTAACGCCTTTTTTGCGTGCCAAATACAGAATTTCAATCTTTTGCAACAGCTTAACCTCAACTACTGTTGCACATCTGTTCGACCATGTCCCCAGCCCAAAAGCACTCTGTTCGCATGTGTGTACCTGTAACCAACACAAGGCCATTAACAGCGGTATAACAATACTTTTAACTCGACTAACAACAACAATGCCGACCATATGCGTGCAATGTTGCTTTTGGTTGCCTGTTCTGGTGTACCAGCTTGTCGGATCTATTCGCCCTGCGCTGCCGTACACCCAGCCAGCCGAACCGGGCGCCAAAACCAACCGACCGAACGGGCGTGTGTACCAACATAAACGCCAAACAACGGCACCAACTGGTGTACAACAGCAGCAACAGCAGCAGCAACCCTCTCGACAACAGACTTCAGCATGGTGTGAAGGTGGCGGCTTCTTCGGACTACGCGGTCGGTGGTCTACCACGATGATGCGAACCCCGATGTGGCTGTACCGTATGGTGGCCGGTGTGTGCGGTTAAGCCTGATGATAGTAATTAATTTCAAGTGTTAAAACAAACATAACACATACTCCTACACAGTGTCACACTTTCTGCGCTCCGGTTGTCCGTTGCACGGAACCTGGGCCTTTCGTCGGCGGGGCGTTACAAGCTAATATTGGTTCTTTCTTTTTCTCTAACCACCAGCATGCCGGGGCAAACCCAACAAGCGTACACGTGGTGAATGCCATGTAGAAAACAACCTTCTTTCTGGCGGGTCAGTTGACTTCAGCAGACAACGAACGCTTGTGGAACGCAACACATTTCTGCCCCGGTGTCAGTTTTGTTCCTGTTTCCTTCTTTCCCATTCCCTGTCCTCTTGTTCGGAAAGGTGTAAAATTGTGGCGCAGGTAGACAACCACCTTAAGACAACAATCGGCTCCGAACAATTCTTCCGTCCTCGAGTGGTTCCGTCCGCAAGACAACGCAACGAACTGGTCTAATGGACTGGCGAGCTGAAGGTGCTGGTTGGTAAATTTTAATGAAGCGTGACAGCGTGCCGTGAGACTGAAAGCGATCCTTTTCTGCCGCGGAGCGATCCTTCTCCCGGGGAAAGGAATCTCGGCAAACGATAACCACGACGACGACGACGACGACGGCAACGAAACGCGCAAGGACCACCGGGCGTATTTATCTTGCTGCCTGGAGTTGTTGCTCTTTCCTTGTTCCGCTCTTTTCTTACCTTTGCTGTTGCTGTTACTTCTGGCACAGCAAGGGTATTGGTTGTAACGGCGATGATTACAGCAACGAACGCCTTCGCTAATGGAAGGGCGCGCCAGTGCATGGGTCCCGAGAGTTTCTTCTCACAGGATTCAAAGATGTCGAGCGCTTTTAGAAGATGCCTTCCGATGAGTCATATAATGTTTATCTCATTATCGCATCGGACAGGCGAAGGGATGAAAGGCCCCGGGGACTATGGTTGGCCGACCAATTAATGCCATAAAACTAGATTCCTCGGAAATGAGGCATTACTTTTAAGCGGCGGGCTACGCTGGCGAGGGCTTAAAGATGTTGACTTTAAGGCGAGCGTACATTCTACCCAAATGGCTAGATATTAAATCAATTTGATAGTGGCATTAATTATCAAGGGATCTTTTAAAAATAGCATGGCTTGTGAGAACATCAAACAGGCCTCCTAGGCAAATTACACTGCCTTATCATATTCCCCAGAAAAGCTTATCAGCAAATGTTGTACTTCCAATCTTTGAGCAAACAATGGAAAAATCAACAACGCAGAGCGAAAGGCTCGTGCATCATCAACATTGTTCTACAACCCAACGAACAACGATCAACGCTGATCGATCATTGTAATCGCATTAAGTTATTATTTTCCACTCCCATACCCGGTACGGAACTGCTGCTGCTGATGATGATCTTCTTCAGAAAGCAGACGCATGAAAAACGATTTAAGCCTTCCGAGTGCTTGAATATGTTTACCTTTCATTCATGCCGGTGCGTCTCTTAGCCTTGCCGCTCAATCCTTGCCTACGCAAATAACGCCTCTGAAAGCACACGCCTCGCCAGATCTTGAAACAAGTAGCTATTCAAAGAAAGAGACCGTTTGAAAGGGATGCTGTCGTTTGAAATCACAGCATCCATTCGTACTCCATTGCACTGACTCTTTTGACATTTTTCTTCAAATCATCTTCATCACAAGCCTATCATGATTATTGCAAGCGTCATGTCGTGAATGCTAAGGAAGGGGTTCCACTCGGGCGGCAAGTGTCTCTAAATTATGCTTCATTACATCCATCCCAACGAATGTGCCTGAGTCGAGAAGCGGTGGGAATGTTTTGCCCAAGAATTGCCTAGAATCGGAGGTGCAACCGAGCATGATGGTAAAGAGGTCGTGGCTCAGGAGACGAGTGACACAATGCACTCGAACCACTCGAGATGCCTTTCTTCTGTTTCGCTCTCTGTGGAGTCGGTAGCAGCAGAAGCCTGGCATCATTCATTTCGATGATACTTTACAGCGTTGTAAGAGAGATGTTCGAGACGATGCATACGGAATGAAGCCAGCCTGAGCCTACTGTGCTGCCCTTCTGGAGGCAGAGAACTATTGCCCACTCCTCACCGAGAATGCTTTCAGGTGAAAATTTAATTTGTTGTTCGGAGAGAATAAAGCAGAAGCACGTTCTTTCAGAAGGTGGAATTAATTCTAGAAACCTGGCAACAGTGACAATCCGTAGCGGCCGGCAGAAGCTTTCAACACCATCACCGCCGAAGCCAAACCAACGGAGATATTTTAAGGTGAGGTCGAGAATCCCACCAGAGAATAAACTCCCCCCAACAGTGAAGTTGATGTAGATATTATAATCCCCGGAAACGGGGTGACGCGGTAGCTTTAGAGCACAAGATTAAGTACTCTTCGCTTGGCGTCAGAATCGTACTGCGCCTCGGGCCGGTAATGAGGCCAAAACCTTCACCGTTTCGGTCCACGCGTTTTCGGACAGCTCGCGAGAGTGCCTCGTTATCATTGATGATGTCCTCGGCCGGTGGTCGCCCCGCAAGTGAAGTTTAATTAACGAAATGTAAACGAACAAAGACACCGTGTCCGTCGTCGGAGCCGTGGTCGGGAGTGATATTTAACAGTCGCAAAGCCAACGCCAACGTCAGCCAAGTGCTTGTGCGGTGGAAGGCGACCCGATGCGGCGCTTCTGTGTGTTTTCGATGCGCTGGAAAGGTAAACTGTTTAGACAACTGAATGGCCGATTGTTTGTGTGCGTTTTGTGTGTGTGTTTTTCCATAAGGAACCCTAAGATTAACCCCGCCGCCACTCCAACCTATCCAACCCCCTGTTATGCTAACGACACTTTGGTTGTGTCTGATTATTGAAACGCACCCACGATGATGGACGCGCGGGACAGAGATTTCGAGTGCAAACAGTGGCCGTTCGCTCAAGTGACATTAATGTGCCGAAACCGAACGTACTGCGCCATCGGTTGCTGGGCATGAGGGCGATGGTTGTGTGGGAGGTTAGTGCACCCGGCACTGACCTAAATACCAGATGCCTCCTTCTCACGCGGGTGTCACGGTTGAGTGAAAAGCAACCCGCCCCGAATGGACGACGAATTTACTGGGTTCATATTTTATGCATGAACGCCTGGATGTTTCGCATCACAATGGCTGAATTGTGGATGTGCGAGTTTGTCCTTTGTGACGTCGTTGCAACGCGATGGTAAAAGGTCCATTAAGCGAAGTTAGGTAACCCTTCTGCAAACTTTGAGATTTGTTAGAGTTTATGGAGCGTTGGTATGCAACTATCGAGACAAATGTAGCTTGAATCAATCATTATATTTTCAACACTAATGCAGCGGAGAAAATGCACTTTCCGAGCAACTGCAAAAGAAAATCCTCTGCTTTGCAAGAGTCCAAGAGATTCACCCCACATTCAACACGTTCAACAGAATGATAAAAGTAAAAGTCTCCTTTCGCCGGGCAAATTAACCAACCTGAGCCTCTTAATTGATGATCCCAACATCAAAGCAATTAAAACGCTTCAGCGTGGAAAAGGACGACATTAGCTCTCGTACAAGCAACTCTGGAACAAATGTCTATAGCAACAGCATCAGCAGCAGCAGCAACAGCAGGTGACACTGATCAAGTAGCTTGATTTCAAGTCATCCCGGGGTAAGCTGCTGGTTTACACTCTATCTCGCTCGCTTCTTTGTTCTACCACCACTAACTACAACCTGTTAACAAGTGGGTTGTTGAGCGTGGCAAAGGAAACCGGGACCGAAACCCCTTGGACCGTTCCGGAGCAGTGTCATCTCTTGTTTTCCCTTGCCTTCCGAACGCGTTGCGGTCGGGCGAGTGTGAGCCGCTGTGTCTAATGGCTCACTTCCGGCGTTACGTTTGTCGGGGGCTTAGTACGGCGGCTGACCAATGGTGGCGGTGGTTTCGAGTGTAAGCTGAGTTATTATCATACGATAACAAGATTAGCTTCTTGTCGTGCAGCGTGTCGTTTGACACCCGAGATCATATGGCAAACGCTCCCTCCGTTCGCGGCTCAGATATGGGCTCAGTGTTTGTGTGTGTCTGTGTGGGGAATGAGTCTTTCTGGGAAGTATCCACAGGACACCCGGCCGGATGAACTTAATTAATGGCCGTGGAGGTAGACAAAAAGGTGTGCTGGATGGAAATTAGGCAAACATTAATGGGAATATATGAGCTGCTTACATGACACGAGTTGCATAAAGATATCAGCATAAATGGTAGCACTTTCATAAATATTGAAATGTGCTTAAAAACCTCCAGATGCTTTAATGTAGTCGGCAGCACTCTTAATCAATAGTTCCATCACACTACCGAAATCGTCTCGAGTGCCACCAAAATTTATCCTTCTGTTCTCTCACTGTGCTCCAGTCAACTGAAACGAACAGATTCCTTTTTGCACATTTAGGCAAACACTTCCAACCGATGGGCAAACAACCGAAAAACGGTCTTGCTCTCCATTCGCTCACACAATGGCAACCTGCAGTTTTGGGGTGTCGTTGAGACGTACTTCAACCATGGATAACAGTATTTAACATGCGCTTCGATCGTGACACCGTAAGCCCAAGACTCGGTTGTATGTGTAAGTGTATCCTCGATTTCTTCGGCAAAGATTCCGAACAAACCATCCAAATTGGCAACGGTTTCGGTTGGCGGGAGGCAATCGTGCGAAAACCCTTTCCCACAGTGTAAACGAACCGTTGATGATGATGATGATGATGACGATGGACAAGATTACTGTGCTGCAGGAGAAGTAAGAGAGATGGCTCTAAGTTAACCAACATTGGACAGGTCACACAAATTCCACCCAAACCATAATGGACGGAGCAAGGGCTGGCGGATTCTACAGAAAGCATTCTTCTTTTTAGGTTTAGGTTGGATTTTCACTGAAAAGGGATTTCTTTGCATTAGGGCGACTGAGTTGGCTTCGTTTTTTTTTGTCCAGAGGGAACAATTGTAAGCATTGGCTTAAAGATTGTCGCTCAGTAACATACGAAACGTTTCGTGGATCTGAAATTGCTGAGACTAATGATCTACGCTTTTTGTAGTAAATAAAATTCATTTGTGGAATATGACTTAAATTCAAGAGTAGTTTCCATAATAGTCTTCAATAAGTGTGCATTATTGTAGGGAAAACCCGTCAACAAAAGATTGACCAAACTAAAGAGCGTCACTGCTCGTAACTCACACCTTAGCTGACTCTTCCAGGCCGCCGTTATTAAATCAAGCTAATTGAATGATTGCACGCTGTCGAAAAAGATCATTAAAAGTGAGCCGCGGCAAAAGTGGAAAGCAAATAATTGACTTACAAAGTTGACGTTCGCCGGTCGGTCACAATGAATTTGTGCGCTCCCTTTTCACGCCATTGCCACGATAACGACATTTGCATCGATCGTGGCACCGTCCATCGTGCCAACGACCGGACCGAGCAAGGGACCAAAGGACCCTGCAAGAAATCCTGTCACCTGTTAGTCATTTCAGCCCGAGTCGTCATTCAGGCAGGAAAAGGTTGAACGTCGGCCGACACTGCCGGCTGGATGGAAAGATGTTAATGAAGGTCGTAATAAATCAAAATCGGTGCTCATTTTCTAACTTGTGTCGCCCGGTTTATCGGACCGAAGCGATTGCCAAAAACGGTTTCACGCTTTTCATTCCAGCAGCCTTTCCACTTTAGCTTATTGGGTTGAGCAAAAGGCTCCCTTCGAACTAAACGGCATGGGTGGGGAGCTTTCTTTATCACAACCAACACAATCAGTGAAGGAAGTACGGTTGAAGAAATGGAAACGAAAGGAAATGTAACGAAATAAAAACAGATCACGCCCCTACCACACCACCCATGTCTTCCGAACGACTCATACCGCGGACAGGTCCCAAGGAACGAAATAAAATATCAATTAATCTTCTGCGGGGGCTTTGTCTTGCCAACTTTTATGACAACATTAATTTTGTTTACCAATCTCACCCGAAGCGAAACAAAACTTGCCTGCTCTTCCGGGACGCCCGTTGTTCCCGGATAGATGACGTTCGATAAGCTCCAAGGAACGGCGAAGTTTTGCGAGAGCGATAAAACGGGCAGGCAGAGTAGACAAGCGAGCAAACGAGCGAACGAACACTGCCCGAATCAATCAATTTTCCATCAGTTTGGTGTCCTGGCGGAATTCGATAAAGTCCACCGCGACAGGTAGTTGGATAGTTTGTTTTCTGTTGCTGGGACGCGCGAGCAACATGGGGAATTTGTAATTTGTAATGAAAGTATGGCCATATTAATGATGAGAAGGAGACGAATAAAATCTCAGAATGCAAAACGTAATCAAAGTTTTGCCATAGTAAAAGTAATGTACAATAAAAGTCGTTTATATTAAATAACTTCTCTCCTGGCTGTTGCAAGGACACACTTAATTGATAATTAATTGCCAACGGTATCGCATCGCTACAGTTTCTGATCACCGAAAGAATATGGCCTCAAAACTCAACGAAGCATTCCAGCAATCCCTTTTACAAGGCGACGTAAAACCCTCAACATCCTATTCCACTTCGGCTGAGCGAAATTGATGAACTTCCAGCACAACAAAGCCTCCCCGGGGAAGGTTGCCTTTTTGTGAAAGTGATCAGTTTTCCATCACGCTTCGATGTACCAATACAACACGAGCCTCACACTCCCATTTCCATCACCAACCCCATTGCAGCAGCGGCTTTGTTCTTCCGTGAGCTGATTCATTAGACGGCCTCCTACTCAGCGCCGTATTGAGCAGCGTTCGACGCGTGGAGGAGGAAAATCCTACGAACCCTCGAAAGGTCCGACCCGGCGTCCGTTGCAAAATACACTCACACATACAAACCAATCGAACTGGAAAAAGACTATTCGGCTTTTTAGCGTTGGCGGCACTCGGTCACTCCCTGTCTATCGCTCGTTCTTTTTGAATAGTCAGACTAAGAGGATTGACTTCGGTTGCGAAATGGCAAACACGGTCCACGACCCGCGCCGTATCCGGGAAATGGGGTTTGGATTGTAAAGCAAGCGGAAAGCGGCTGCTGACCGTGTGTGTGTGTGTATGTAAGGATTCTTTTCCAGCTGTCCTTTCTGCTGTACCTGTCTTCGTAAAGCCTAAAGAAATGTCACCCTTCTGTATCCAGTGAGAGAATGCTGAAAAGGACCTGCTCTCCGTAACCGGTAAGCTTCGGCTCAAGTGCACCGTGTCCGGCAAGGACATACCAGAACTTCCCCAGAAAGTGATAAGGGCTAGGGAGCCGGCGAGAGGCTCACCTGTTCGCGCAGTTCTTCAATCGACCATTCAGCGAACCTTGGAGCTCTTCAATCCTGTGCAGGAGGAGTGGCGCCTTTATAACCCAGACACTTTCCGGTTCTCTTGTTGCACGAACCCACTTGAGACACGATGCTGGGGCTTTTTTTGTGTGTGCAACGAAGGGTTCTATTGTTTACCATTGAATGAGAGGGTGGAATCCTTTTTGTGTCCGTTCATTGCTTTTTTCGCCCTCCCAAACGCTGGGATAAGCCATCCACGGGACGACAGAATCAGAATCGAATCATTCTCACAGAGTAGTTGTGGATTCTTTCAACTGATTACTGTGAGGGCCAAAGGGATGAAGGAAAATTAAAGCACTGTGAAGAGACAATTACGACCGGAACGTACTTCTATAATTAGGAAACGATCTGTTACAGGAGCATATAACAGTGGACAAGAAAGTGCCCTAATCTCAGTCGAAAGAAAAAAAAGTCGTGACTTTATACAAGATTTTGTAGCATGAATTGTGTGAAATTAAGGGTGCGATGATCTTTAAATAAACCTTTGAAAGCGCTGAGCGATGCATGCACAGTAATGCTTTACATTTCGCACCACAAATAATGCATGTTCAAGCTCGCGGAAAGCTTTTCCACAGAATTTAACAAGCGCCCACTGCATCGTACCGCATTTTAGATTGTAAACGAAACTCTGCTTATTAGGCAACAACAACAGCTCTCTCTCTCTCTCTCTCTCTCTCCATGGCATCGTGGTAATGATTATGTTGTGTGTTGCATTCCGTGCAGGTAGTGCCAGCCATATCAGCAGCAACATAGAAGCGCTTGCACACACTGCAAACACCGGCGCTCTCGCCCCTGACCTGCGTGCAGATAAATTATACAACTTCATCGCTCACGGCATGCGAAAACCGCACTCGCGTCTCGGTTACATGCACATTTTAGCAGTTCATGAGCAGGTCGGCGTCGGAATCTCGAACACCTACAATTCGGACCCTAGCACGGTGGGTGGAATGTTTTTATTAACATTCAGTGCTCGTAACGACACCGACTGCCGAGGGGGTGCCGCACCGACTGATTCAGAAGTAGTCTGAAGAACGAAAACGAAAAAAGAACGATCCACCCCCCCAGGCGACCAGCCGACCAAAGAGAGCTATTTACATTTACAACGGCACTCAGACGCCCCCTGGTTCGGGCGGCTAGAACACCTGACCTCAGCATCCAGTCCAGACTTGACCGATGTTTTTGTGGGTCCTGCCTTCTTCTCCTTCAAGTTGTGCCGAGAACGTGAGTCAGCCCGAAACGCACACGTTGGGCGAGGTTAGGCCTTCTAGGGCGTGTGCACTATTCTATCGCAGGAAAAAAAGGCAGAAGCAGAAAAAACAAGCAAGACGTCACGCACGGCCCAGAAGAAGACTGTCGCACACGATCCACACAAAAATTCCAGCAATTCCATGCACACACACAAAAAATGCCACACAGTGGCAAAGCACACAACCTAACAAAAACTGTCATCATAAATCAGCTTCTTATCTGCAACGGGAGAGGGAGGCAGTTGCTGGAGTTAAGCCAGCACATATTTAAAGGCTGATCTCGTAGTCCGACGGATGACCACCGAGTTTTATCCTCATGCCCTTTTTTGTTGTTGTTGGGGAGTAATTTTTCATCCCAAGCCAACGGTAATGTCTCTAGCGGGCCGGCCGGAATGTTGCAAACTTCCGGCGCTACCTGCCCGGCCTGGGTTGATTTGGAGTCAGTTCGGTACGTGCTGTGTGTATGTGTGTGTGTTTTTTTTTCACGTATAAAGACCAACATTGCGTATTCTGTCCGGCATTAAAAGAATGGAAAAATAACTGTCAAAACTTCCCACCGCATCATTGACGTTGGTGGCTGGACGGCGCGGTGAAGTGCCCATTTCCCACCCACCCACGGGGCATAATATGGGATGGTGCATGCAGCAAACGGCGAGAAAGGGAAACGAAACGGGAGCTAAAAGTTTGACTTTTCCCCAAGAGGGAAACGATACGGTTGGCGTTAGCGTTTGTGCCGAGGATATCGCGCAACTGCATGTTTGCGTCCAGTTTTGCTTCCCTTCCCGCCTTCGCTGAAGAATTTCACTCATTTTCTCTTGCTGTCGCAATTCTACGCCCTAGCTTCCTCCCTCTCTCTATCTCCCTTCCTCCACCAGTCTGGCTTTATTGGGTTAGCTTTGCAACACGCCACCCGCTAGGGTATTGTAATAGAATTAAAAAATGTTTTTCAAAAAACCCAACACAACAGGAAGCACACTGGAAGTTCTATTCTTTCCCTGCCAGCTCGAGCGGACATTGGAGGCTGTGTTTGTTTTTTTTTCACCACTCGTGTACTAATTTTTACACATCCTTCTGTGCTTTTTCCGATGCGCTTCGTGGCCGGAATGGGAATGGAGCGAAAAAGAAGGGCAAAAAACTGCCCACTGAACGTGACATCAAGTTGGAGGTAAAACTTTTCACTGTCCGTTCGGATATTGAGACCTCTCTTGGTGTACACACAATCCTAGCACAAACACACACACACACGGAAAGGGGAAGGAGGTGACACACTTAGCCATCAGCATCCCTGCGGAGCAGCGCCAAAGGTGAATTGCTACAGCTCGTATGACAAGCATGATGCTATGCGGCATGTTTTCGCTAACTTTTTTGCGAAGAAAAAACACAATTTTCCATCAAGCCTCGCCAGGATCTTCTGGATTTTTTCCGTTAAAGGATGTGTTACAAAAAACAGAGAAAGATAACTACATCCAAAAACATAAATTGAAAAGTTTTGTAGCTTTATAGCAGAAATTAGTAGAGGGTTGAATGGAATTATAGAACAGCGACCCTACCGCGCAGTACTGGGAAGTTAAAACGAGCATAAATCGAACATGAGCTAACGACGACTGACATGCATGGTGGGTTGGAATTCCAAAATCCAATAAATTGTCTTGTGATGTGGCTAGAATTATTAAAATACATAACCTTGACAGTGGAGCAAAAGCAGACATCAGTCACTTGGAGCCTTCGATGTTTAATGGCTCCTCAGGCACACGCCATGGCATAACAAGCAAAAGGGGAACAATTGGCAGAAATTATCTCACAATACACTTCCCAACACTTTGCGCTAAATGAGGCCACATTCAAAGCAGCCAACATCGTCAAGCCTCTAAAACGTAATTCCAAAGACGTACGTACAAAAATGGGTGCACAGTGCTGTTGCATACGCACGGCCCATCAGCCAGTTAGAAAAAGTGATGTACTCTTATGCAAATTCATACCCCCGGTCGCTTCACGTTGCCTTCATTTCTAATAACCCACTCACCTCCTGCCCGTTCACGCGCTTCCCGTCTGCTGAATTTTTGTCGAGTGGACATTTTACTCGCCACCCGGTTCCAAGTACGACGAATGCTCTGTCCGCTGCTGCTGCTGTTGCTGATTTGTCGTACGTGCCAGAGCATACGACCAGGCCCAGCACAGGGGGGGGGGGGCAGAGGACGGGGTCGCACGACGCTCTCTAAAAGAAGGATTGTTCATTTGCGCAGCCATACAACAGCGCGTCTTTTGCATTTTTAAATGCCTTTCCTCGCCCATCAGGCCACGACTGCTCGGGACCGTTGGAGTGGAAAATTATTCATAACGCTCCGAAACCCACTCCAGCCCGTGCCCGTGCTGGACAAACTTTTTGCCTCCCCTGCCGTCGTCCGGAAGAGGTTCGTGTGTCGCCTGTGTGCGATGGTGTCATTACAGCATGACAGCGTTCTAAGCAGTGCTAATAGGATTTACGGAAGCCTTTATGATGGAATGTGACGGAAATGGAAGGACCGAAACCATTACCGGTAGCCTAACTGTCCAATCGACCCCAGTTCTCCCCTCTCTTACTTAGAACGGCCACCGGTAGGAGGCCTGCTGACCTTATGGGTTATCAACGGGTATGTGTGTATGGAAATGTGATTTTTTGTTGTTCCTTTTAGTGCATTTTAAACCCACAAAAGCCAACGACGAGGTAAGGCCAAGGCAGTAAATTTATGAAAAGTTGTCGTACGGTGAATTTTTGGGGCCTTAAATTAGAGTCACCGTTAAGCGGGCTGTACCAGTACTCGGACCATGTTTACACTGAATGACCTTGTGGACCTTTTTCACAGCAATGGGGACGGGACGATGCTGAGTGGCCATGGATGTTTGATAGCGTTTAATGCAAATAAAGAGGACAGTAAAACTGGACACCGGACAGCAAACGCATTAAAATGTTTGCATTACTTTGCGTGAGGAGCTGCAGATGCCGGGAGATAAATGGTTGATGCGTTAGTGGTTTGTTACAAAAATGCACGATTTGTGTAGCGTATGCAGATTTTGGAATGAGTCTTTTCTTTTATTAACAGTTCGTGAGCTATCTTTTCAGAACGCTTTGTTATTTGAATTAGTTTTTGGGTGAATCTCAGGGGAAAGCTTACTAGACACTTATTATGAAACTTGTGCTACGATGCTAGTATACTTTTAGGCGGAATTAAAAGTTATCTTCATATCACCATAGGCATTTTCATGATCATGCATTTATTTAATGCAAAGCCTCAATCTTTAATCCTTTTTCTAGCAGATATTTGCAATCCCTTTAGATGCACCGCTCGCCACACAAAGACATTCAATAACAGCGCGCTCAACACGCCCTTGTGTGATAGGATAATTGTTTATACAAACACTCAGCCCGACAAGGCATGCCTTCACTAAAGCGAAAGAAATAAGAAATAAAACACACCAGCTGGAGCAAACTCCTCTAGACAAAATGCAAACAGCATTAATACCGAAGCACCGCCAGCATTCGATTCGAGCCGGCACAGTTTCACCCTGCAGAGCGCAGATCGTGAAATGCAAAAATGCAACAGCACTCACATTCCATTCGTTATGCCGTGGCATTGCTGTTAGCAAACCTTCCCATGTCCCACCATGTGCCCAGGATGAATGTGCGGCGTTTTCTTTAGTTGGAAAATAAATACAGCACAGCATCCACTCAACTGACTTGCCCCGCGCCGACTGAAGCCGGTTTTGTGGAAAATCGCTCTGCCAAATGCGGGACGCGGTGAGGTTAGCAAATCTGGGATAAACTATTTTCCATTATAAAAATATTTAAATAAAATTTAACCCCAAGAAACAGTCCACACGGGCGGGCTCGAAAGGGTGAAAGCAATCTTACCCGGAGCCTTTTTCCGCGTACAGTTGCTTGTTCGCTTTCCTTTTTCCATGTTCGCAATTCAAATGCATGCGATTCTTGCTTTCTTTTCTGCTAGTTGGTTAGCGTGGAATGCGCCACGTCTTTACGGTTGCCGGGATTGCGAATTACGTGAGACAACGACAGATGCAGTGCTTTACCGTGTGGCTAGAAAGTCCTTACCTACAATCCTCTCGGTACTTAAACTAAGGGGGGGAGTGTGTGTGTTGGAGCACAAGTCAGGGAATCGAAACATGCCACCAGCTTGCAAATGGAAAATGCAACACGGATCCTGCCCTCTTCCGGAGGAGATGCGTTGAACTTCCGTTCGGAGCTAGAGATAGAGAGTAAATACTGTCGCACTATGTCGTCACGTCGTTGAATCCTCCTCAATTTGCCACAAATTGAAGACGAGAGCAAATTCTTAAGGACAATGTACAAGACGCCCTACACAGCGAGCATTGATCTGAGAGGCAACAGTGGCAACGGAATGGATGCAGCCTTGTTTCTTTGGAAAAAAAGTATCTTCCACTAGTTGGGCATTCCAAGAGGAACATGTATTAGCGAAGGCATCAATTTATTTGACAGTCAATTACCTTCCGCTCAAAGCAAAATCATCAACAAACCCGTCAGCAGCAGTGGCAGGAGCAGTGACACGCGTATCGCGTTTTCGAAGATAAACAAATCCTAAGCAATTAGCTTTACCGTGTGCTCACCTCACCTCAAGCGGCTGCGTGTGGGTTTTGCGTCATCAGTCTTTTACAACGCGTCTGAGCTCTAAAAATAGTTGCTTGTGGGCAAGAGTAGCTAATTAAACAATCTCCATGAATTTTCTTACGAAAGTAAACGGAAGCAAATCATCGGCACAGAAAGCACAGATAATCGCCCCGGACGAGCTCCATGGTAATGAGCTAGATGGTTCGTGCATAATGAGCAGCGCATCGAACGCCAATTAGTTCGATCATCGACTAATGCTCATCTCAGCGCTACGCTACGAGTCTCGGGAAATTCTACGGCATTTCTTTCTCTACTACGACTCGTGATCTTTTCCTGAGTTAATTATTGCTGGAAAAATGAAAAAAGACACTTCAAAAACTGTCTGAAACAAGGCTCCCTGCAGCGTAGATACGTTTCGCTACACCGTAGTGCTTTTGTGCTCTCGAGTGCAATGTTCCAGGGTAATGGGAGAATAGCTTCATTTGAATATTTCATCGTTAAAATTAAAAGCCACCCAGCGCGTGGTTGTATTTGCAATTCATTTTCCGATCACTTACTTCTTTTTCTCACGGTCGTCCGCGGGTCTGCCACAGAGATCTTTTTGGAGCTGTTTTTCCACCAAGCTTTCGTCCTGACACTGCAGTACCGTAATGTGATGTTTGCAGGTGTTTTCGGGGACCGAAAATACATTCCACCGGCCGGCAAGGGAGAGCAAGTCACCGACACTGCTCACTGACCCGGAATGAAGTTTAAAGACAAGAATGCAAACATCGGACGCAAATCGGACGACCTTGTCTGGCAGAAAGAATTGCAGGGGGAAGGAGGATTTCCTGGAAGGAACCACAAAGCAAAAGCTACGCAGCAGCAACGGAAAATTGATTTCCCAGTAATCGATGTTTAGTGTCTTGAGGTGGAAAATCAGTTATTTTTTATACTGTTGGCCAACTACGACCCCGAGCACGGTACAGTGAACCCCTCTGAAGAACCATAACAGACACGGCATTCCGCAAAAAAGGAAGAGAAGGAGAGAGAGAAAAGGCACGAACCGCTGTAGTACACAAGCCCACTCGAACTCGTCCCTAAAAACCCCTCCGACTGGTTCGACTTGTGCTGCCTTCAATTATTTTACCCGAGAAAAAGACGTTTGTTGCTCGGTTTCGGGCGGAGGTCAAGAAATTTCGGTCCAAAATGGCCATCCAACGGCCAGAGCTGCCAGCTGGTGCGCTACACTTTTACCCAGAACCTTCCAACATTTCGAGGGTTTGTTGCTCATTTCTGCTCGCAATTGCACTCCCATCACGATCCTCCCGGGCTGGGACTGGGGGCATTCTGGGAGTGGAAATGAAATTTTGATGAGACCATCAAAACAACATGAGCAGAATTTACCGCCGTGTGGACGAACGCGGGTGCGGCCAATGGATAGAAGGAAGGATCGATAAAATTGATTGTTGCTTTAAGTGGCCCCATGGATGGTCCTCTGGTACCCAGAATGATGGCAAACATCGTTCGATCACGCAAATTTCACTGCAGCACTAAACAACAACTGGGTTTGGTGGCCGTGAAATTGTTGGTGTTTTTTGTAAAGAAAAACGATTGGTTGTTGAAATTCTTGTAACATTACATTAGAAATGTTCCGTATGACCAACGGAACAGAAATTTCGAATCTGGTTAACAATATTTGTCTTACAGTATTTCCGTCAATGAGTACAACATCAATCCATATATGCTTAAATCAATTATGCTATCTTGTTTGGATATTGGATGGTTTCATCCGTCCATCGTTCACTGATGATGAATAACAAATCCTCCTGTGCGATAAGAAAATGCTGCGCCAAGCGTTTACAATCTTATCGAACGACCCGGTCATCATCCCCCGGTGCAAACTTTACTATGAAAATACTAATAACAACCTGGTTCAAAACAAAAAATAGCTGATCCCTTTCAAACCGTCCACATGCTTTCTGACCAATAAGTCAAACTCTTCGTTATGTGTGAACGAACTTTCCTAATCAAACTAACAGGATCGTTACACTGCACCAACGACAGCGAACAATGCACATCGCTCGCGTCAAGCATGCACCAGCAATTGGCAGGATAAACTTACAGTCGGTTGGGGGAACGCAAGATCCCAATGCTCCAATGAGAATCGCAACAAAAAAAGAAGAAGAGCACTTTGGACGACAACACCAGGAAAGAGTGTATGTGTCCTTGGCACGGAACATGTGAAGTAACAAACCTTCCAAGTTTCGGTCGCTTCTGGTAGTGGTGGTGGCCTAGAAGTAAATACGGTTCCCATTTGTCGGGGAAGAAGGAAGGAGATAACAGGATGCTCCACGGAAGCTGGTGACATGGCGATGAAATATATCCTTGTCACAATTTGTTACCTTCGACCGCTTGACAAAGGGACGGTGTGGAGCGTACAGAATGAAAGCAAAGTTCTGCTGCAACCCGGGGTGGAGCGAAGCAAATCGATGATATTGGTTCCGGGTTTTCAATGCCCGCAGGAGCGACGACGGCATCGACGTTGCAATTTCGGGCAGCTCATCCACAGCGAGACCCAATAAAGATACAAATTTGTTGACATCGTCACTCGTCGATGTTTGCACTTTGGTGAGCTGTTGGGAATTCTTTGGCAGACTTAAAATATGCATGCTTGCTCGGGCAGGAGTTAGCAATTCATCATGACAAATAGGACGATGACGGCAGAATGGAACGATTTGCAACTAAATCATGCAGGTATTCTTCGATGGTGGAAATACAGTTGTCAAGACGAGAGCAGAATAGTCCACGCGTCATTCTTAGGTATTTAAATTAAAGCATATTTACTGTCCCATTCCCGCCGCGAAGTGACCTAGCATTCTCTCTCCGCAAGCATTTAATTCTACCACCAACTTATCAACGGGTAGCTGAGCTTCCCGTGGTGCGAAATATGATCAAAGACACCCGACAAGATCCGGGAGCTCACATATCAGGCATCGGGCGATGGTTTTCACCCTTCAGGGGAAACCAAGCACAGTGGGATTTCTGACTGACGTTGGCTCGCAGTATGAAAGCTTCGAGATAAATACCAGCACGAGAGCGATCGGGCATGCTTTCACACCACACCGCAGTTTGGTGACATGCCGGAACGTTTGATGTGAGCCACACGGTATGCCGGTCCGTCCGTCGTGTTGGTGGACGTGTTAAGAGCGTGTGACGTCTTACCGGTACTCTCCCCTGCCACGGTTGACCAGCATTGCCAGGGGGAAAGCATTAATCGATGAGCGTCAGTTGTACGTTTGGAATCACGCCGTGCTGACAGAAGACCGAGAAGGCGTACATTCCTTCAATAATAATCTTGAATGCAATAGGAAGAAGTCCGGTGATAAGAGTGTTATCTACAAAGCTCTTGCAATTTATTATATTTTTGAA
Organism: Anopheles arabiensis; assembly: GCF_016920715.1. Classification (NCBI taxonomy): domain Eukaryota; kingdom Metazoa; phylum Arthropoda; class Insecta; order Diptera; family Culicidae; genus Anopheles; species Anopheles arabiensis. The sequence goes on from NC_053518.1 coordinate 1,034,814, forward strand.
CTCATATTCCTTCAATGCATTGAAATTCCCAGCAGAGCATTAAAAATATCGTAAAACAAAGCCATATTCTTCTGTGCTGCTTAAACGACTGATTCAAACTCATTGCCTGCTGAAAATTTCACCCTTCCTGGTTCACAAAATTACCTTCTTGAAGCATATCAGACTCTTCCTCCACGGCACCGACGCCATCATCATCGTTATCGAAGACGATCATCACCGTCGACTCCCCGCAAGCAATGACATCGGCAACAATGCGAAGCTTCAGAAAATACGACCATTTCCCGGTGTTTCCCAGATCACGCCCAGACACGCGCAAAGAGATAAAAATCGGGAAAACGAGGGCGAATACACGGTCCTTCCTTTGGCCCACTTTCCACCGCCATGCCACCATTGTCCTGCCACCCACCTCCCGATCCAAACCCCAGCACCGAAGACGTCGCAATCGGTTCCAGCGCCGCAGTTTCGGTTCGTTGGCGCTAACGATAAGGAACAGCCGATGGAGCCGTAGATATAAATTAACGAAAATATAGGTGAACGAACGACAACGAGCCAAATTAAGTGGCCCCGAGAGCAATTTTTCTTCATCTATTATTTGTGCCAGCGGCCATCCGTTTTCCGTGCTTGTGGTGGTGATTGTGGTAGGGGTGGTGGTGGTATGGATTCGTGATTCGTGGAGCATTCATGAGACGTCCGGACGAAACGCTGCTTCGCTGATGCTTCGTCACGTTAATCTCATTAGACGTCAAGCCACAGTGATTTCTGTGCCCGGATTGCGAACAGATTTGTTCTGCCAGCGGCCGTGCGTCAAAAACATGATTACGTCCTGCGAGCAGTCGGGAGCGAGGGAGCGGGAAAGTGAGAGGAACGGTGGCAAATGGTGTGACGGGATCAATACGGGGTAGATGTGTCCTGGTAACGGAAGATGGATTGCGCGATTATATGTGTCAGTGTGCGCGTGTGTTTGTATAGAAATGATTCCTTCATGACAAATCACGACAAGGAATGCCAAAATTCGCTGCACTGTGGCTCTGCTACCGATCCAATATGAGAAGAAGTCCGCCAGGAGAGAACCAGACGATTCTTAATATTAATTTATCAGTAGAATATACTTCGTGTAATTTGCAAGCCATTCATATGACCTTTTTAACCTATCATGATTCAATAATGTATTCCATCGATTTAGTAAATTAAAGTCTAAATTCGGAATTTCCATTCCCCAAAGCTCGCTCAAAAATCATCCTGAGAAGGAAATGACCACAAAGCCGAAACATTCCATCGCGCTTTAAGCGACGAAAAATGGCGACTATTAATTCAAATCTCCAGCCACCCATCCACCTCTTCCCAACACGTGCAATGCAAAGCTTGCCTTCCCGGGAAATCGGAACCCGTTCATCAGCGACCGTTTGTCGCCGAACGCTTGTCGAACATCGCATCACCCACACACAACCTTCTTCACTGTCCCCGCAACGATTCGTTAATTTAGTCGCTGACAGACGCTGGCATCGGTGGCCAGAAACCGGTGCAGTGGGCCGCAAAAAAAACTAAAACGCCCAAACCGAATTCGCCTCCCGTGTGCAACTACCGTGCACCACCAACATCACACATTCAAACACACACATACACATCACCTTCAGCCGTAGCGTCACACATAAAGTTTTAGCACCTTCGGTCGCCGGCCGCTTCTCTCCGGGGCACTATTCGCAATCAATTGCGTAAGCTACAATAACAGTTCACAAATTTCGGTGACTGCTGGCAGGAGGAAGCGTAAGAGGGGAATCCGAAGCGCCCGAAAACTGCACACCGCGTTTTGGTCTTCGATCGGGTAAGGGGTTCTTTTTTTCTTCTCTCCCTTTTTTTCGGCCGTTTGTTTCGTGTTTGCTCCTAGTGGCCGAACTGAAATCCGTTCAACTAAACCGTAGGAGAGGCGAGGACCTGGTCGACCAAGAGGCGGGAGAGATTTACACCCCAAGAGGGCACCAAAGTCACACCAGAATGGCTCGTGGATGTGAATTGGCGAACCAAAAAGGAAAAGAAGAAAGGGGGAAAGGGATAGAGGAAAATGCCACGTAGAAATAGTGCCACAAAACGAGCGATATCAACAAAAAAGATCATGTCGTTGTTTGCCATTTTTTTTCCTTCCTTCGTTTTGGGCCTGCCAATGCAGCCCAAGTTCGCTAGTTCCGGTGTATCAGCGAGAACTTCATCTTGTTTTTTTGTGTTGCTTTTGGCTGGCGTGAGACTCTGCTAGGAACAGACCTGTCTAACTCCTGGCCACTCTCCGCGTGGAAACTTGATGGGGAAGGTTTTTTGGCTGGGCGAAAAAAAAGGAACAACCCAAAAAGATAGGCTGAACCCGGTCATGTAAAACAGAGCCACACAATGTCCTCTGGTAGCGAAACGGAACCGGCAAGAGCAAGGACAGGAAGCGGCAGAACGACTGTGCTGAGACAAACAGCACAAAACACTATCGTGTGGATAAACGGACGGGCAAACCCAACCCCAACCGATGGGGCCAAGGCGGCACAACGTGGCAGAACATCAACCAACAAAAAAAAACATGCTGGAATCGTCGTCCAAATGGCTTCGGTGAAAATAATTTACTACTTCCCATGGTTCCGGCCAGGGGACTTTGTGGCGTCGGGCTAAAATGTGTTTACATCACACAGCGCCTGACCGCGGGCATCCCCGACTGTCTATCACACGTACGACCACGTGCAGCGACAAACACAAGAACGGCATGCGATAGGTCGGGTATCTGGGAGGGAAGGAGGGGGGAGGGGTAAAGTTTTCTTCTTGAGGTTTATTTTTCATCGAGAAGACCAGACCGCGGCCAGATTGTATCAGACATCAGGCTGACCGGGCCGCAAACGCGATGATCTAAGGACTCTCCCCGAGCAAACTTTTTGGTTATCCGCGCGAAAAGCAAAACGAATTTCAATCTGTGACCGCGGTGAGGTGGAAATTTATCCACTTAAAAGCGATGACAGTGAATTTTGGGACTCTCGCTAACAAACCCTCGGACGGAGTACATTAAACTTTCTTATAAATATTGAAGTACGTACTTATGTGATTGAGCTGATGAAATATTCACTGCACCAACCATTTCCAAGACCCGGCCGTTTAACTGACATCGTCGGGCATTTTTCCGTTACCGTCGCCTAATGGATGCGATACGCTTTTTTTGCTGAGGGTTTTTGTACGTCTTTAGTGACACTTACCGGTGGACAGCTGGGCGGGTGGAGCGTACACCGCAAAAACCACAAAGCGACAAAATTAGCTAAATTCTGGGCTCACGACGACTCGCTGGACGCCTGGGAACTGCCATCGCCTAATGGGCGACCACGGTAAAGCAAACAAACAATTAAGATTAAGATCAGAGGATTGGTTTTCCCTCGAATGGGCAGGCAGACCGTTAAAATCAATACCACTTGCCATACCATCGTTTGGGATGGGGATTTGCTCATTTCAGTGTCATTTGTCTCTGCTGTTTCGTGTACGTGTCTGAATGTCCTTCTTGTCGGGATGATGGTGTCTATGGGAGCGGCTCATACGTTCCAATCGTTTCATAAAATTTAATTGGCATTCTATTCCATGGTGCCAGGGGACTCGTTCGGATTCGTTGCTCGAAAAGAACATCTGTTGAATGTCTTAATATTCAGCACAAGATCCTCGGAAGATTAGATGAACCTTTGAATCTATTAGGCCTTGTCCATCTTGATATCTTTTTAATCCAACTTTTAAATGACACACTGTTGTCTTTAAATGTGTGAACTCGTTCTCTGCACAGATTTGGTGTCCTTTCCTCAGAGAATTTGCATCACGCACCACCCTTATATCTTCAAAGAGATCAAAAGGATAAGCAGAAAGTTAGCTTCACACAACCATTTCTATTAATTACTGACGCCTTTTTGGATGCTGTTACCCTTCACACTTATGCTCTCTTCCTCTCTAAGCCACCCAAACGATGTCCAAATGATCTAGAAAGCTCTCATTCGCCCGAAAACGACGGGTGCGCACAAAGTTTTGCTTCCCAAACCGTGTGCTCCCACCGGAAGCGAAACTTATGCACGGCCAAAAACAGAAACTTCTAACTCAGGCCCGCGTTCATTAGCCCGCTTGAAAGTTATCCGAAACCAGCCGACTCCCGTGGGAGTCCACTTTCCGTCCGACCGGGTGCCACGGGGAAGTAATTAATTCATGCACATCCTCATCCTCGTCCGAACGGTGGTCACTCGTTTGATTATTTATCGCAACCGCTCAGCTCAGCTCGTGCTCGAGGACGTGGGCAAGAGCTGTTGATTTACACGCTTCGCTCAGTGCGATGCAGTTTGTCTAGGCAGTTCTGTGGCACTAATTAAATGGACCAAATCCTCCAAGCTGCGGGTGTAGCTAATGGGGACTGTGATGCGATGGTGTGGCATAACTTTTGCTTCCAAGGGAAAGTTTGGCTGTTGGTGTGATTTTTTCAACAACAAACTACAACAGCTTAAACATCTGGTGGGAGAGATTTTGCAGTGAAGTCTCTTCGCTGCGCAGTTTTTAAATCAGTTCTTTATTTATAAACTCACAGGTGATGACATTTATTTTTTGTATCTACCTACGTGGGAAACGGAAGAACTAGCGAATGAAAATCATTCTTGTGGAACCAAAATTATCGGTGCTTACCTGAAAATAGACATAAAACGAACACGTTAGTTTAAAAAGATTATTCATTTTTTAGCTTCAACATATTTCCCACAGTCTCTAACCCGCTCTAACCCAGAATGATCCCTCATAAAATGAAAATCCCGTTTCAATATAAGCAGTAAAGCAATTAACAACTTTGTGTAGACTTTATTAGTTCTTCTAGGACAGAAACCAGATAATGGCTCTGCCAGATACCTTGCGGATACGAGAACAATATAACTACGAACGGAAGCAATTGCCGTCCCTAATCCCTTTATTCCAGCGTGAAACTATCGCTCCATCAAGGATCGAATTGCTCTCGACTCCCGCTCCGGCTCCATTATTACCCACCTCTTCCCAGAGCGATAGATTTAACACAGTCATTAGAAAATGAATAACAGCTGTCGGATGACTTTTCCACCCGTTTGGCTGATCAATCAAAGCCAATCAAGTTATCGCACTGACGTGTTCCTGCGGTGCAGGCGCGTTGCCTCCGGGCATCGGCCTTAATTTGCCGGTGCAGACAACAATCGATCAGAGCTATCCAATGTCGGTGCTCGTAAATTACCAGCTCACTTGCACTGAGGATGACTAGGTGCTCATTTAGAAGGAAACGGTTACTGGCAAAACGGTTCCACTTTACCCTTCTGCTGGGCACTTCAAAGGCATTGTCATTAGCAGAGCAGCTCATCGCTTTTCCAGCCGCTTCTGGCTTTGATTGGCATTTCACGAAAACGAGGCTGGAACGTTCAAAATGCCATTTTGTCGATATTGGCGGGCTCCATTAAACCAAATGGTTCTTCTCCGAACAAGTTGAGGTTACAATTTAATCTTTCAAACTGAATTCATTAGCAATATACCCACTCATTTCATCATGTTCTTACACATAACCAATACCTCCAGTTAAAATAGGTATATCCAGTCTCCCAACGTATCTGCTCCGCACCTAAAGCAACGATTGCACACTGCAGCAACGAAATTGCAGACTGCATTACTAATCATGCATTTTCGCATGCTCTCACCTTCCAAAAGTCAAGCAGACAGAGCACGACGCCCACTAATGCAGATGGCGAAGTTAAATAAAGCGTCCCCGGGATCAAACGACAGCAAAGGGCAGCAAAAATCACTGCAGCACAGAATGCTCCACCCTGCGAAAGGGATTGCTCTTCCGCTCCAGGAACTGGCGAAGCGGGAATCTCATTTCAGCGGGACATACTTGCAACGTGTCACAGTCATCGTGCGCCACGATTATTACGTTGCCCGGATGATGATGAACGTGAAATAATGCTCTAGTCGGGGAGTGCACGTGCTTCGAATGCACTGAAGGGCAAGTTCTGCGAGAGATGCAAGCTGCGTGGTTTTCCATCAGCCAGCGTGCTCGGCACGGAACGGCAAAGGGAAGTGCGCAGAACGATGATGATGAGGTTGCAGTCAAAACGATGAGGTACAACGTTGCAGTTGGTGCATCGGGGGTATTTTTTTTTTCTCTTTTCGCATTCACTGCGGGACACGGCACCGGCCAGTTACTGGTTGACGTTCCGGTACCCGGGAATGGAATCGGAAATCGTTGTGCCACGTTCGCAGCTGCTAATGTGAGCGCTCAATTGGTTACGACATCCGGCCTGTGGTCGTTCTCGGGTGCCGGCTGTCTCGAGCCAGCCGGCGACCTGAACCTGGGCGTCGTTGTCGTTGTTGGCGTGCCGGCGTGCTTGACGAATGTAATTGACTTTGATTGGCCCACCGGGAGGGCACCGATGGCCAATTTGGGACAGTGGGCGGCTGCCAGCTGTAACTGTTTGGAACGGTTTACTGGGAAATATGGTTTCATTTTTCAATATTCGAGATGGTCTTTACTGTTGGAAGTTTGTTCGGAAACTCCGACCATTTAAAGGTGAACTGTTCGAGCTTCGTAGATTTCTAGCTGGTGCTCAAAACCTAAAACAAGTCTCTTTCCTTCGCAGAGCAAGACACAGCAATAATTCTTATATTCTCATGGCAGATCTCCATCATCATCTCTTTCGCAATAAATCTTTTTGTCGGCAAAACATGCCCATAGCACTACTAGGAAGGATTTACGATACATGAAGCATCAGTCTAATTTGAAAAAGAGACCAATTACAAGCTTTATTTCAGTATAACGATCCATCCATCACGATGTCATCCGATCACGACACGCTCACAACCTGTCCTGTCTGGTCGTTAAAAGCTTAGAAAACGAACACACTCCAGGCGTTTGTTTAGCACACGAGTAAATTGAGTCATTGAAAGGACCTGTTCCTTGATTTTTCTCTCGGCTTTGCGAACTATTTTGAAAAGGATTCGTTTTTCATGAAAACGGTTCAAAGTGAAGCAACGATTTGTTGCACCCATTTGTTGTGTATGCAATAATTTACTATATGGTATTCGTAATAAATTGTACCCATACTAAATGGATTGCGTTCCAAAGCTACTGCTCAGCGAGAAAGAACGATAGGAATGTAAACCGGTCAGCAAACTATATGGACTGCCACTTCCTCCAGCACTCTTCCGGTCGTATATTAAAGTTTGGTGGCCAAGTTGGTCATTGTTCTACTCATCGTTTTGCAGGAATTCTTCCCACCATACAACCGGATTCTCGCTCATAACGATGCAAAATGAACTTCCACTGCCACTGAAAGTGAATGTATTTTTGATATCCACTTCCCTCGAACAAAAATCTAGAGAGATATCTTTTTCCACTGCCACGCCCTCGTTCCGCATAAACCGATCATCCTCACAGACATCAACAAAAGCGTATGCTAAGCTAGAGGAAAGGTTAGTTAGTTAGCCGACTGAAAACAAAGCCACCGTAAATGCGATTTTGGGGATTTCAAGTTTCGAGCACGGAGCTTCCGGTAAACTTTGGGTCAACTTCAAAATTTAGTATCTCCCGTACGAAAGGGAAAGAGCATGTATCTGATATTGAAACACGCTACCACGGAAGTACTGGAATAACGGTGAACGGTGCACTGGATTGACCCTGTTTCCCGGCGGCTTTCCGGAACCCCGTTTCACCCAGATCCACCCGGCTCCGGATGAGAACGGAAATTGACACTGACAAGACAGCTCGGACTTGAGCGGGCTTCGACCTTCATCAAAACACGCGGTGTGCGTGTTTGTGCCGAAGGTTTAGACTTTTGCCGAACCGAACGGCAAACCCTCTCTCCACACTGCACAGACACAAACTCAGAATCGTTCAACGGGATGACATCAGCCTATCGAGTTACGGTCGGTGTTCCAATTTTCCAATCCCCAAACTCGATTGAAGTGCGGAGGAAAACTCGTCCACAGCAACGGCAGCATCCACAGTTTGTGCGGTGTATGTGAAAGAATGAACAGAAATACTTTCCAACAAAGAAGACAACAAAAAATGTGGCAACATAAAATATCTACATAAAGACTTTAAGCACATCCCACGCCTTGAAAAGTCGTTCAAGTGGAACACCGAGGCAGCTTTCTCGATCTAGACGCACACGGGTCCCTGTAATGCCGTGCGTAAACAGACACTCAATGGTATTAGCAGCTCCAAATTGGATTGAAGACTGGGAAAATGTTTGATGTAAAATTGACGTCACGAAGGACGACGGAAAAGTCTAAAGATCATTGATGCTTCCAAGATGTTTTCGGAGTATATTTTGAGATGATTTAACTTCACTTCTATTTTGAATTTGCTGAGCTGATTGGATGATCTCTTCTTTAAATTAAGATACTTCAAGTTCACGAATAAATGCAGCGATTTAAGTATCAAACAAGTTAATTTCTCTTTTGTCTATAACACCTCACAAAAGAATAGTTGTATGAAAATTTGCTATCATGAACATCTCTTACTTTAACGAGCGACAAAATCAAACGACCAAAACCAACTTTCCACCAAAGTCTAAAAGTTGTTTCCCTCTAGCCATCACCAACAAAAAGTCGCTACTGGGAAATCCAATTATCAAATCAATGCCTCCCATGCCCGGTGTTCCCGCGGTTGTCTTTTTTGATTATTCGAATGACATTTGACGGTTTGACGGTTTGTTAGTCACAGGAAATGAATTCGAATGCATGAGTCGCGTTTGCTTCGCAGGACCGTCCTTGAAGGCGAAACAACCGAATCAAACCTATCGACAACACAAACACACTCACACACACACACAAACACTCGAACAAAACCAACATTCGTTAGTTCCGGAACCTCGACTACACAACCGATAGACGAGCCTCCCAGAAAAAAAGCTAAAATTGTCACCTTTTTGCACACAAACACACCTGCGCCGCGTACACCTTCCACAAACACTAACCGCAACATAAACATTCACACCATTGTGGCCACACTAGCTGCATCAAGCCAAAACCCCACAGGGCTTGGGAAAATGTTTTCGAATTAGCATCGAACCCACGGCCGGGTTTTGGGGTGACTTGGGCCCGAACGTCCCAACGCCCGTTTCTAGTCCCGACTAGTTGGCCAAACCGTTTCGCCAAACATGACAAACGTCGAGGCAAACGAATGGCCCAGTAAAAACGCTATGTGAGAGTAGAGAAAGCACAAAAAAAACAGTTCGCGTGCTATGGCGGCATCGTTTGCCATTGGGCGAAGGACGTGCATATCAGTATGGGAACGTTCGTGCATTTAACGAGCCATTTCAGAATGAAGCTTTAAAAGAACAATTTCAAGGCTAGCGCGTGACATTAAACTCTCGCAAGGGTGGACTTGTGAGAGTAAATTATCAGATTCATTCATTAAAATCATCCGTTAAAGTGGGACGTTTTTGACAATCAATCTTGTAGCTCGCTCTACGTTTTGTTACAAGAATAGCAGAGCCAAAATTAATCAATGCTGACCTTCCATGCAAGACTGATCAAAGCGTCCGTGCTAGCTCTATTGATGTAATGATAGAAAAGGTTAAGTTGATAAGGACCGAGACCGGGCGTCCAAAATCTGATTCTCATGTCCGATTTTCCTCACCTCACCGTCTGACTCCTCCTTGTTTGCGTATTGCCTGCACTACCAACTTCACTGGAAGCTCGTCCTCGTCGTTTTTTTTGAGAAGGATTCTCCAATCCAGGAATCTATTACGATCCTTCAGTCGATCCGTGTTTTATGTTTAAAACATCACCATCCCTGATGTACGAACGCTGTCCGAACTTTTGACGTGGGAAAGGCCAATGGACCTCGCATCCACTCTCGACCTTCGCTGTCCCAATTCCACCCGTATGCGTAAAGTCAATCAATCGACTAACGATTGATTATGCAGACTCTCGACCCGTAGAATTGAGCCGATGCCGGGTGCCTCATGTGTGCGCCTATGATAGTACTTTTCCTCCCTAAACATTCCGCCTCAGCCCAAAACGATTCAGTGGACCGAATTGGAACAGACAGAAAAAAGGGACTTTGGAAGAAAAAGACAGCAGCAGCAGCAGCAACAACATAAACCCAGGGGCGGCATTCCGATGTTTGCTTCCCATTGCTTTATGAACTGCTCTATTCCTTCGGGAGAATTGTTTTACGGTGAAGCGACGACCATAAAACCCTAAACAGTCCCATGGAAAAAAAGGAAAAGTTGACCATCCACGCGCTCCCTGGAAGTCTACCCTTCCCCTGGAGATAAAACTTATTGGCCCACGGTGGCCTATCTCGAACGTTGCCCGCTGCCGAAGGAAAGCGCTCCAAACGTTCATAAGCGGACGAAGGTAGTGGGCTTTTTTGCCCCTCCTCGTCCGGTTGGGTTTTCCACCTTGCCTCAATTCGACACAATTTTGGAGCTTATCATCCCGGGAGAGATACCCGTCAATAAATTGAACTAGAGCAGTCATAATTTATGCAGGATCGGGTGATCGGCCGAGGTGGACGAGGGAAGGAATTGAAGGCCCACTTTGTGCTACTGCCGCTGCCACTACCGGAAGACTCGTTCCGAGAAAAGGTGTTCCACAGCAGCAAACTTCTCACCACAAGCAGAAGGGTAACCGCCAAACCTTGCCGCTCCGTGTGCGTGTGTCTCAGCTTTTTTACTTACGGGGATGCTATGCTGTAAAGAAAGCTTCTTATCCCCTTCGATTGGGGTGCCCGGTGGCCAACTTTTCCTCCAGGCTGGGTCAGTTTTATTTTCTCCTCGGTTGTGTTCACCTTTTTTGCTGCCCCCAAAAGACGGGATGAGTTCTTTAATAAAAAAAGATCGGACCCAAGTTGTGCTGTGGCGGCAGGTTTTAAGCGGCCCAAGACATTATGCTGATGCCCGCTAATAAGACGCCTTGGATTTGAGTGTCTAAAAGGTGCTAAATGGGCTAAAGGGGTTTTATGATTTTATTTAACTCCGAACACCAGCCAAGCCGCGTACCAAGGCTTTGGCGGATGCTGATAAAGGTTGGAATGAACCATTTTTTACCTCAAGTTTTGGGGTGAATTGTGAAACGAACTCAATTTATCACAACAACCTAGAGAGAACTGGCAGCGCTTGCTTAAAGAGAACGACACAGTGAAGAGCGTTTGATTTATGATCAACGAAATGTATTATCCCCGGCTTGAGGTGTATCGGAATTAATCATTAAGTAGGAAAGAGCTCGAACGAAATTCTTATCAAACCACTAATGATCCTTGGTTTAAGTATTGGAAATAAAGAAAATTGGAACAGAAGAAATATTCTATTCCAGCGTATTTTCTATCTAACTTTACAAAAACATGTTGTTTGTGTCTGGGAAGAGAAGCAGCGAGCACCTTTTCAAGGTCAAGCCCTTATTTACCGTAACAAATTATTCAACCCTTATAAAATCACTTGCAAAGAAGCTTTTCTTCCATCAAAAGATTAGTGTACCATAGTTTCTTGGGCCTGGTAACAAACATTCCAGCCAGTAAAGTCCGCTCAAGAAAATGGCTTTCCCAGAACGGCAGTGTTAGGTGCTCATGAATATTCTCTTCAATTTACGTTTGATAATCCAATTTTCTGAAAAAAAAGGTTTGCAAATAAAATCCTTTACGCTGTAATCCACAGACCAGTAGAATATTTAGGTTAGTTTTTATACTAAGCTTCTGCAAATCTGGTAAGCTTTTGCTCGACTTGCTTGGGGAAAGTTAAACCCCATTTGGTACAATAAAATAAAAGACTTTTCATCATTGGAACAATTGCTAAGAAATTTCCATGTAATAAAGACTACACCATTCTTCAAACGAAATCAAAGTGTGATCAATCATTGCACTGCAAAAGAGTAATCATTATTACTGTACCAATCTTCGTTTCGGCGTTAAAACGCAGTGCACAGCGAGAGACGCAAACCAGACTAATCCTTCCACTAATCGAGGATGCCCACTTAGAGTGGGCTTAAATTGGGATACCTTTTCCACCGAGCACCGAATCGTACGGCCTTCAGTTTTGTATCCATCTTCCGATTCGGTATTTTCCATTAGCGGTTGCAGCTTTTTTTCCTTTTCCTCTACGCTCGGCCCTGGGACGTAGAACCTTGCAGATGTCGGTACCGCCACGGTTGACAGTTTAATATTTCATGAACCCAAAGTGAGGATTGTCATTTACATTTCCACTTACGTGAGAGTGGGGCAAACGGTACCAGGGGGTACCAGCTGGATATAAACGAATAAACCAACCGATAGACAAACAGACATAATTTCACTCTTGTCCGTTAGTCTTGCTGTTGCAAATCTTTTTCCAAATCGTTCTGAAGAAGTGAAGAAGAATAGTTAAAAAAACACAGCAAATAGACGGACAGAAAAAAGTGATCAAAGAGTACAAGAGAGCTTTTTTTGAAAGCAAATAACATTTACAAATGACATCATTATTTGCGTTTCATTGCTTCACTACAGTGGTTTGATTAACCTTGTACAAATACATTTCAACCTTCCACCACAGACGCTAGTGACAGCCTAAAAAAATCCTTGCCGTTTGATTGTTAATGGCTTTTTTCTCCCTTCCTTCGGCGCAGTTTAATTGTTTCTTGTTGTGCTTTTTATCTGTCTCTCAAGCACAAGTCCTTTTCGCAAAGCTCTTAAGGCGTAGGAACAAACTGCAAACGAAAGCTGCGGCACATTCTAAATGCCTTCGACCTGCTTTGCCCTCTTCGTAAACTAACGAAAATGGAGCAAAAAAAGTATCACAACTTGCGCTTCCCTGTGACCCTCAGCTTCATCCCCCTAATGCCCCCGACCGTCCATTCTCCTTCACCAGCGAGCCGACCCCACCGCGTGAAGCCATCCGTTTGTTGCTGCTCGGAGGACGGATCCATTTCCGTCCCGTTTAAAGCTTTTATCCGGATAATGGATTAATGCTAAATGGTAGCAAATCCGGGCCTCATTCGTACTCTGTATCACCCGAAACGAGCACAGTTCCCCCGAATCCCCCCGTCCTGCACCAGGGGGCGATGGTTCTGTTTCGCAAGCTGTCACCCTGTCAAATGAACGACGAACTGATGAAGATACACTCCGCTTTCCGCCTTTACGGGAACGCGTCTTTTGCACACTAAGAAAGAGAGAGAGAGAGAGAGCGAACAGAGAAAAGGGAAAGTAATCGGAACAGTGAGAGAAGTGAGGGCGACGGAAGATCAAAATAACGCCATGCGGCAAGGAAAGGGAAAGCGAAGCGGAAAAGTCGACTCGCCCGTTGAACCGTCACAAGAGTGGTGCGGATTTTCTCATTACGCTTGTGGTGTTCGCCTGTTCAAATTAAGTGAATTGGGAAGGACAGCTTTTTCTCATCACTTGAGGTCTGCGATATTAAGGGTTAATTAGGGTCTCAAGTAGATAGTTAGAGAGCTTAGGAGATAACGGGAGAGTCGGGCAGGACACGCATAATGAGCGCGAGAAATGCGTAGCCTCGCGAAAGTGCGTAGGTGCGTGAGAAAGGACAGGTGCGCGAGAAGGAATAGGCGCGCGAGCGTAAGGCGAGAGAGAGAAGGTATAAAAAGGAGCATCCGATCGGATAAGCTCTCTTTCTTAATACTCCGGTATACCGCGACAATACTGTTCTCCTGCGCACGATTAACATAATAAAGTGAATATAATTGTAGAAACTTACAAATTGGTGACCCCGACGTGATCTGAAGTGTGTCGTGAAAAGTGTCGTGATTAGTGCAACAAGTGCTAAGTGCATGGCCAATGGATAGAGGAAACAACAACCGTCGTCACTAACGCACATCACGGTCCCACCTCTTCAGCTGTTCACGTCCCTGTTATCATCGTGCTGCAGCGCAGGACTGGAGTATAACACACACGGACACATACACTGCGTGTCGGAACATTAAGGAGAGTGCAACGCGTTACCGCGTGGACAGAGTTTTACCGCTACTACAAAACCTGTCAATCCAACGTACGGGGTGAATGCCATCGTGAAATCCGCGTTTCGGACCATGCGGTAGCCCACATTGTGAGTGTCGCAAAGGAAACCACTCACGGGTTTTTTTTTTCCTCGTTTTCGGATGGGAAGAAGCTAGCCCTCCGAAAACTGACGAGTGTAACACGGGACCACGCCAGAGCAGCGATTTTCTCGTGTGAAGAACAAGGCATAGGAAGCATCGCGATCTTCTATTTGGCAAACCACGTGAAGCAGCCATCGCGATCCTCTATTTGACGGCAAAAACCACAGCCATCGCGCAGCAGCCATCTCGATCCTGTATGGTGGAAACCACGTTAACCCATCGCGCAGCAGAAATTGAGCTGTGTAAAACAACGGGAAGTAGCATAAGATGACGTGCCAATCATTCGACGGAACATCATAGTGAACGAACGGACGCAGATTTCAACGTGAACGAACGTGCGGAACATCGTGGATGACGGGTGCAGCTTTTTACGGTGCAACATCGTAGATGACGTGTGCAGTTTTTCGTCGGCGCAGCCATCGCAATAACGTGTCGAGATTTTCATCGGCGCAGCATCGTCTTTGCTGCATGAACCACAACGCCGCAGCCGCTATCGAGAACAACGAGCTGAGAACCTCGTGGTGACCTACCGGCTGCTGACGCTATACGCCACGATATCGGTGAGCTCGTTCCTTTATTTTATTTTATCTTTTCTCTTATTATAACGTATTTTCCCGCGTTCCATCATTATATTATTATCGTATATACTATTGCGTTAGATATTAACATGCATTAAATTTGAATTTGCCGACCTATTTATATATATGCATATTTATACATATTTCACAATCGTTTCGTGATACGTCGTAAACATTTCAAACAAAAATTTTTTTTTCATCATAATACGCAATTTTCATCAAAAAAAAAAAAAAAAAAAAAAAAAAAAAAAAAAAAAATTCAACTCAATAGTGTAAGCATTTTAGAGAGAATTAGGTACATTTTTTTTATCAGATAGGGAATATTCTGTGAACCCAAAATGTCAAAGAACGAAAGTGATGATAAAAATGCTGGTCCCAGTGCAATTCCGGTGCGAGCCGCGGGGCCGTCATCAGTGGCGGGAACGATGGTACAAGAAAACTCTCATTTGGCCATAGAAAAAATTTCCACAAAATTGCCTTGTTTTTGGGAAGACGCTCCAAGCGCATGGTTTGTGGCAGCAGAAGCTGAGTTCGATATTTCAAACGTTACAAGGGAACGCTCGAAATATTCTCACGTTCTAAGCGTGCTCCCGAAAAACGTCTTGCCGAAAATAATGGACATAATAACTATGCCATTACCAAACAACCCGTACTCACATTTAAAAAGTCAACTTCTAGAAAGGCTTAACGCGAGTGAAGAACAACGAATCACTCAGTTGTTGTATCACGTACAAATGGGTGATCGTAGTCCGTCTGATTTTTACAGACACATGGTTCAGCTGGCAGGTGATTCTGCAAACCTCACTTCCGAGCTTATTCGTAAGCTTTGGTTATCAAGATTGCCAAAAACAATGGAAGTAGCGCTCATTGCCATCGGAAACCGAGAAATTAATGAGCTAATTAAAATCGCAGACAGGGTGTGGGAAGCAACCCAAGCCGGAGCGGTATCATCAATCGCAGGCGTTTCTTCTAGTGAAAGCTCGGGAAGAAATCCCTCGAATGAAACTGCAATATTGCGACAGGAAATTTCTGAACTGCGTAGTATGCTAAGGAGAATTTCCTTCCAAACAGGAAATAATAGAGGAAGACAGCGAGAAAGATCTCAGAGCCAAAAACGTGCAAGAACACCATCACAGGTTCGAAAGCACCCCATGTGTTATTTTCATTTTCGGTTTGGCGAACAAGCACGACGGTGCCAAAAACCCTGCAATTTTTCGCAGCAAAAAAACTAATTTGCTCAACGGCAGCGGCGGGCAACCCGAGAGCAATATTGGGCTCCTCTCGTCTTTTCATTGACGATGAAAAAACAACATTTACCTTCCTTGTAGATACAGGAGCCGACGTGTCCGTCATACCGTACAATCTTTTTGGAAAAGTCATCAAACAAGCTGAACACCAACTAGTAGCAGCTAATGGTAGCCCTATTGCTACTTACGGAACCAAGTTGCTACAGTTAAGTCTTGGACTTAGGAGAGTGTTTTCGCACTGTTTCACACTTGCTGAAGTGAATCGACCAATCATTGGGGCTGATTTTTTAGCGAAGCACGATTTGTGGGTCGACTTAAAAAGAAAGAGGTTGATCGATCATCTTACAGGACAAGAAACGATCGCAACCATCGCTTTAGTGGATACACCTACCCCCAAAAACTGGATGATTGAATCGAGCATATTTGGTGAAATTTTTAAAAAATATCCAACTTTAGTGGATCCACCAGATTATAAAAAGCCAGTTAGGCATTCGATAGTACATAACATCGAAACCAAAGGAAGCTTACCATTTTCTAAACCACGACGTCTGGATCCGAAAAAGCACAAGATTGCTCAAGCAGAATTTCAACACATGTTGGATCTGGGAATCTGCAGAGTGTCCTCGTCGTCAGCTTCGTCACCGCTACACATGGTACCCAAACCTGATTCAGATTGGAGACCTTGCGGCGATTATAGGCGTTTAAATGCCATCACAATACCTGATCGTTATCCGATCCCGCATGTGCAGGATTTTACGATGAACTTGGATGGTTGCAAATTTTTTTCTAAGTTGGATATCATTCGAGCGTACCACATCATACCTGTTGCCGAGGAAGACATCCACAAAACGGCGATAACCACGCCGTTCGGGTTATTTGAATTTCTAAGGATGCCGTTTGGCCTCAGAAATGCAAGCCAGTGTTTTCAACGACTCATGAATAATATCTTTCATGATTTAGATTTTGTGTTTGTATACATAGATGACATTCTGATAGCTAGTTCGACGCGTGAATCCCATTTAGAACACTTGCACATTGTTCTAAAACGTTTAACGGATCACGATATAAAACTTAAGCCATCAAAATGCATTCTTGGTGTGAATCAAATAGAATTCCTCAGCCACACCATTTCGGCGAAAGGGATAACACCATCGCCAGAAAAAATAATGGCCATTCGAGATTTTCCTTCACCATGTTCGGTGAAACAGCTTCAAAGAGTTTTGGGAATGGTGAATTATTATCACCGCTTCATTCCTAACATTTCAGATAAGCTAAGAGTGCTTCACCAGTTAGTAAAAGAGCACAACAAAAATAGGAAAATCAAATTCGAATGGTCTGACGCTTGTGAACAAGCACTAAATCAAATAAAGGATGAACTTTCAAACGCTACCATGCTCGTGCATCCGAAAAGTAATGCTACTTATACACTAACAACAGATGCTTCTAGTGTTGCTGTAGGGGCAGTATTACAACAAACTAGCGAAGGCATTTTGGAACCTCTTGCGTTTTTTTCTAAAACGATGACGCCCACGGAACAGAGGTATTCCACATTCGATAGAGAATTGCTCGCTATTACTCTTGGGATAAAACATTTCCGACATTTTCTAGAAGGTAGATCGTTCACGGTTTATACAGATCATAAACCATTGATCCATGCCCTAAATTCAAAAACAGAAAAATCCCCAAGACAATGCCGACAACTAGACTTTATTTCACAATTCACAACGGATATAAAGTACATTACTGGCGAGAGCAACGTTGTGGCAGATGCGTTATCTCGAATAGGAGAAACCAACGAAATCACAAACTTCACATATGAAGCAATTGCAAAGGAACAACAAAAAGACGAACAGCTAAAACAACTATTTGAAGACTCAAATAGTCAGGCAAACTCCAAATTCAAATTAAATCAATTAATATTGGATAAAAACAAACTAGTATTCGAGTCGTCGACTGGACAGAATAGGTTGTATGTTCCTCAATCTCTAAGAAAAAAAACTTTCGCCAACCTACACAACCTATCCCATCCGGGTATTCGCGCATCACGCAAGCTGTTATCCGAAAGATTTTTCTGGCCGTCAATGAACAAGGACGTGGGAAACTGGACTCGTTCGTGTGTTGGATGCCAAAAAGCTAAAATTGGTCGTCACACTCGCTCGCCTTTGGAAGCATTATCCGTTCCAAAAGGGAGATTTGAACATGTGCACATGGACATCGTTGGTCCATTGCCACCATCCGAAGGAATGAGCTACTTACTGACCATTGTTGACCGTTTTACACGTTGGCCGGAATGCTATCCGATGCCTGATATGTCGGCTAAAACGCTAGCTGAAACATTTGTAAGGAATTACATTCCAAGGTTTGGTTGTCCATCTACAATCACAACCGATAGAGGCAGACAGTTCCAGTCAAAACTGTTTGAAGAACTAACAAAGTTGTTAGGAACACATCACATTAAAACGACTGCGTATCACCCTCAATCCAATGGAATGGTTGAAAGATTCCATCGACACCTAAAAGGAGCGTTAAAAGCCTGCGAAGACAATACGCATTGGATTTCTCGATTGCCACTGATTCTGCTGGGCATTCGAGTAGCATACAGAGACGCATTAAAAGGCGCTCCAGCAGAAATGGTATATGGAGAAAGTTTGCGACTTCCTTCCGAAGTATTTTTACCCTCTGCTGCAAAATCCGTCGAGGACGTACCCGAATTTGTCCAGGATTTTAAAAAAGCGCTAAGGCACATTGACCCATGCCCACCAAAACTAAATGATACAACACCGGTTTACTTACCAAAACACCTTCAAACCTGTAAACATGTTTTCGTACGGGTAGATAAAGTGAGAACGGGTTTACAAGCACCGTATGAAGGACCTTTTGAGGTAGTTCGACGGTGCAGAAAATTTTTCACGGTTAAAATCAAAGAAAAAAATGAATCTATTTCGATTGACCGCCTCAAACCTGCTTTCGAAATGGAGGGTGTCTCCAAAACAGGCAAAACCACAAATAGCCAAAAGAATGTTCGCTTTGCGAAAAATTAAATGAAATCTCAAGTTAAGAGACAAACACTCTCACAATTCTTTTTCTATCGCGACTCCGTCACTGGTGGGGGGTTCTGTGGTGTTCGCCTGTTCAAATTAAGTGAATTGGGAAGGACAGCTTTTTCTCATCACTTGAGGTCTGCGATATTAAGGGTTAATTAGGGTCTCAAGTAGATAGTTAGAGAGCTTAGGAGATAACGGGAGAGTCGGGCAGGACACGCATAATGAGCGCGAGAAATGCGTAGCCTCGCGAAAGTGCGTAGGTGCGTGAGAAAGGACAGGTGCGCGAGAAGGAATAGGCGCGCGAGCGTAAGGCGAGAGAGAGAAGGTATAAAAAGGAGCATCCGATCGGATAAGCTCTCTTTCTTAATACTCCGGTATACCGCGACAATACTGTTCTCCTGCGCACGATTAACATAATAAAGTGAATATAATTGTAGAAACTTACACGCTCTTAGGAGCAGTTTGTGTGATGTGTGTGCTTTTCATTGCGCGCACCGACTTGAATGAGAAGATATGTACTTTGACGTTGACTTGTTTGCTTATCTCACCCTCCTCCCTCCTCCCCTTCCCCCGCAGATTTTCCGCCCAGAGTGAAGCAATGGGGCGACAACGTGGGCAAGCACTACAGCATGCCACCGCCACCACCAGTCGACAATCAAATGCGAAGGACAAGTTAGCTACTGGTAAGCTGGTAAGTAAGCAAAAGGGCGAAACATAACACAACCGTATTTCACAGTAGATAAATCTTGTAATGAGTAAAAGGACGTGTCATTCTAGGCTGCACGTGTTGAGGGGCGATGTGTCGACGAAGGTGGGGCACGAAGGGATTCTGGAATGATCGAACCATTCGCTGCTAGTGGTACACCATTTCATGATAATTCACCATTACAGAATAATCATCTTTTAATCTTTTAAAGTTATTAACGGGACGCTGAGGGACCTATTCCAACCTAAACAACCTAATAAAACACATAAACGCATTAATAATGCAATAATTTATAACGGAATGCATAGTTTTGGGCGTACTATCATTATCGCACTACAAGTTGCCTATATTCAGGCGTTATGAACTCTTTAGTATGCATACTTTAAGACGAAAAGTACTCGTGGAAGGACTCTCATCATCTAAAGCACAATTTTGCCAACTACGTAAGCATGTTATGGTACCATAAAAGAATTCTCCATTTTCCTTCCAAAATCTTACACAATTCAGCCCCATTTTGGCAGTCTGCCGAGCTAACAGCATGCTTAAAGATAATCTTCCATCGTTCCATCCTTCCAGTAAGCAAACGGCTCCTAAAGCTCACCACACAACACCATGCACACTACCAGCAAGCAATGGATCGATGGTGTTCCGCGAGCTTTACATTAGTGGCGCGTCTCTCCTGACGTCAGAGCTTCCTCTTCATTCTCCTCTCCAAATGATTGTTTTTCGGGTTGTTTAGTTTAGCTTCTTGCCGTTCCGCAAACCCAGTGTGGCACAAACAAGCATGTTTGGCTAGACCGGGACGTGGATTGCTACAAAATCACTGTCAGGAGTAGTTAGCGAATCAATGTTCGGCTGGCCCGTCTACAGCAATCCCAGTTCCGGCCCACGTTCTGTGCGAGTTCCGGGACCGGGTCTCGAGTACAGGGAGGGGAGGTTGGTTTTTTAAACGCTTTTCCGTGTCTTTTAAACTGGCGCTCGTGCTTGGGAGCACAGGAAAAAGCGCTGCCAAGAACCGAGAACGTGCTCCGTTGAATTCTTCCCCATTCGATGGGTCGGGAGTGGGTTGGTTAGTTTTCTTTGGGATTTTTTGGCAGGCGGGGCTTGAACCCAGGAATGCTTAAAGACGATGAACCATCGGTTCACCAATCGCTCCCGCCAATGGCAGGAAAGCAGTCATTTCCTTTTTCTGTGTGCTGTCGAAAATATTAGACATGCACGTAATTTCCTCGGAAATGAGATTTTGATTTGTGGCGGGACTTACAGACACTCCGGCAAACTTTAGTGTTAGTTGTTGCTTTCTGTAGCTTTAATATGACTGTGGTTAAAGACATAAAAAGCTATTCAAGATGATAAATATCATTGCAAACTCCTCCGTGCTCAGAACAGTGATTTGATGAATCTTCCTCGAATGAATAGTTCATCAAATATTCAAAAAACTTATTAAACAAATAGTCATAAATTTTCTTTCAATTGCAAGCTCCCGTTCAAATCAAATACACTCAATTTATTACCCACCGTTTAATGCACAGCGCACAAATTCCGTTTCATGCTTTGCCTCTTTTTTTTTCATTGCCCCACTCTACCCAATCATTCATTTATCCAATTTTCTTTCCTGTTTCGACTGCTTGCTCAATTATTGAAACGAAATACCGTTCCAATGTACTTCCGGCAACGGTTTGCGATGCAACCGTTCGTTGTCATTCCTTATCGTTTAGCTTTCGAATTTTCTTTGCAGAAGCAAAGTGGAAAAGCAGCTCGGGAAAAACCTTCCACCGTACGTTATTTCTTTAGTGGATGATTTTATCGCCCAGAGATTTATCACTTTTTCTTGCTTTATTTTTCGTCGTTTTTTTTCGTACGGGGGCCCACCAACCGTGTACGGCCAAGTAAAAAGGCTAAATTGCTAGAAATTGGTTTAAGGATTTTCTCTCCTCACTCCTCTTTCAATCTATCCCGCTCGCTCTCGGTCTAGCGATGTTAACTTTAGCGTGTATGATAAATGAACCTTCACTCGTCAATATTTAAATCGATAGTCCGGCAGCAGCGGTAGCACCAGCAAGACGCTGCAAAAAACCAGGCCAAACGTTTGCAGAAAGCTCCCGGCGCCAGACCCGATGGGCCGGTGCGGCCTGGCAATGGCCCCGAATCCGAAACTAATCAAATACTTTCCGTGATTGGATTCATGACCTCATGTGGAGAAGCGGCCGGTGGACGCCAGTCTATTTGTACTGAATTTGTTTTCCATAAAGTGGCGCTCCGCACACGTAAATGCTTGGGAAAACAGGTACACCCAGGCACACCGCAGTTTTCGCATATCGCAAAATGGGGCCAGGGCTAACGAAAATGGCATCGAGCATGTTTTGAAGTTATTGTTTTGGGGCTTGCCTCATGATTTCGGGAAAGGGGGAGGGAGAGTAGGTGGGCCTCAAAACGGATAGGTTTATTGCACCAGAAATACAGGCAATCAATGCGGTACTTTAGCCGCTTCAGGTTAAATCAAGCAATGTGCGTTTTGATTTGTGGTAAATACATTTCGAACACTGCTGCTACTAATTTGATGCTGTAATTGTAAATCTTTTTTTTTCATAGCTTCTGCCACATTTTGTATTGAATTTAGTAGAAATATTCAAACATACGAAGCATTTTGCCAAACAGCTTTTTCTCCCACCCCTTATTTGAATCAGAATTTCGCACCGGAAAAGGGTTACGGTTGCGTGTCGGAAAAACAAACGCTGTATCTGTTTGTTTTATCACGTGGGAATAAAAATGTGAAATATGAAACCAGTGCCAGAGCCCCCACAGACAACGAACTCAAAAGCACCGCACCGCAAAAAAACTTGTCCGTTGTTATGATATGATTTTTAAGTTCTCTTTAACTGGCAGGAAATGTAATTTCCACCCTCTCCAACTTTTACCTTTTCTGGAGAAATGCTGCACCAGAGACCGGACTAACACTGCTACTACCTTTTGTTGCAAAAAAAGTCCACCCAGAACTCATCCAAACTCATCCAAGGGATTCACAGAACCGTACACAAGTTGCACCTTTGGCTCATCCGTCGAGTGATGATGGAAAACCTCAGAATGGCATGACGAGCACCATTCGTTCGGGATGGCAACGACGATGGTGATGGGTGATTCAATTAAAAATGCTGCAGACAAGTGATCCATAAGCAATGATTAAAAGTACCCTTCGCGCCGGTTCTCGTTGTTTCTTTCACGCAAATGCGGGTGAAAATTGTAGCGAAAAGTTGTTGTTGTTTCCGTGTGCTACTCCGTCCGCTGCTGTGGCGCTGGAAGAAGCTGGCTCTAATGAATAGCCCAGGCGGTCCGGGCATTCGATGGGCAGTAATAAAACTCACACAAAACCGAGCGCCCAAAAGAAGCCAAGAACATTGCGCTGGGTTTGTTGTACGTACAAAAGGCAGCAAACAAATTAGAACATCATCAGCAAGGGGCAGGATGAAGGCGAATCCGGTGAGAGCACCCGGAGAAAATTTGTATTTACACTGGCATTGTGGCACAGGATAAAGTTTGCTGCGAAACGCTACAAAACTGAACCGACACTTGCGAGCTCGGAAGGTTACACGAGGGCCCGGGCCGGGATTTTTGGAAAAGAGCAGCTACAAAATATTTCACTGTTGTTCGCCGCGCCCGTTGTTGGTGTTTTATTTTTGGAAAGTTTTCAATTACTTCCATTGCTTTGATTTGGAGAATTGCAGATGGTATGTCCGATTTTTATTTGCTGGTGCAAGAAAATATGAAAGCTATTCGGCGAACGTTTGTAGAATGAAATATTCCTCCAGCCTATGGTTCAGCAGTACAGAATCAGTCATAAACCATTCTGAATCTAGCATTCAATGCACTGCTTTAACATTTTATAAACTTAATCAACTGCCCAAATCAGTTCTTAGTCCATAAATAATCTGTTTTATAACCCAATATGTTATTTTTCGCTTGTAAAATAAAATAAATCAATACGAATCAAGAATCAAGGGCTTGCTAAACGAAAACTTCCAAAGTTTAACCATTAGATGGCCATTCTGGTAGCCATAACCAACCCGTTTCCTGCAACCACAAGCGATACAGCCTGAATCAAACCCATAACCAAGGCTTCAATGTTCGGCTTCACTACAACGAAATTCCGACTAAAGGCTACCAAACGCCATCGCACGTTATCGCTATTAAATTGTTTCCTAAAGCGCCTCTTATCGTCATCGTACATCAATGCCCCAGGGGTGGCTGGTAGGCATACAAAGTGAAACAAAATCATACTTCTTCCCCAGCTCACCCTTCGAGAAGTCGCCATTCCATCCATCACCATTCACAATTCCCCGGTTTTTCATCGTGTCTGTGTACGTGAGTGTGTGTGTGTGTTTTCGTGCACCATCAATAAAGCAAAAGAATCGCTATCCAAACATGCAACCATCCTGGTCGGTAGGTTCGGCGGGCTACTCCGCAGGCTACGGTCGCTGTCTAGACGGCGCGAGACAACCGACCCCGGATGTACGTAGCGAGGTCGAAGCTTATCGTGCAGATTTGTCGAACCCGAAGACAATTTCCGAAAGCTTTTCCCGTCCTGTCAGGACGGGCGGGAAACACACACACACAAACCAATCCCGCCATCGGTGAAGAAGGTTTTTGTAAAACAGAATAGGCTCGTTTCATGTGCAGGATGTTGGTAGATTGTTTCGTCTTTTTCATTCACTTCCCTTGCTTCACGCTTCTTCGATGAGCGGTGAAAGCATGCCCTTGCACATTGTAAGCGTGAACAAAAAGGCACCTGCCCTGCCCACTTGCCGAAGAGCTCTTTGCGAAACCACCAAGGCCCACCGTCGACTTGAGACGATTGACAAATAGCTGCAGGCATCACCGCCCGGGTTGACTTGCTGGCCAGCTTTTGTGCAGAATGAACTTGTCATACTCGTGTAAGAAAAGCATAGCCAATAGCTCTGCCGTCTCCAGGGCTGGGTGTGTGTGTTTGAGAGCAAGCAACATAATAAAAATAAATATATAGCTCGATGTGTATATCGGGCCGGGCTCATCATCGCATCATATCCGCCATGGGAATAGAACGCGCTTTACCTACGCCCTCCCCCAAAACGGAGCACAGGAAACGCAAAGAATCCACCCACCGAACGGGAACCGTGATTATGCAAAGCTTCCGCCCAAAAGGAGGTGCCAACGGTGCGGGTGTTTTCATCATCATCATCATCATCAACATCCAACACAATTCATGTGGCCTGTACCACACACACCTCATGTTTTATGCCCTACGGAAGCGTACTCAAAGCGTACTCGAAAGGCCCATTTTCATGGGCAAACAAGCGTCCCGCACGGTCTTATGCTTCAGCTCCAACCAAAATGATCTATAGACACTCTTCCACACACACCCACCGAGCGAGACTTGGTCGCAAAAAAGGGAAGAAAAACGGTTAGCACAACTTTAGACAACATCGAAACGATCCATCTTGCGTTTAAATCTTTACAGCGTCCCCAAAACCCGAAGGGTCGTTAGTTAGTGACCATTGATGTGGTGTGTGTGTATGTGTGTGTATTCTCCGCTCCCTTGTGGCTGTTTGACAAATCGTTTCACCGCCTCCGTCGAAGATGGATGCTGCTCAAGATGCTCTCATTCTTTGGCAGAATCCCCCCTTCCCTTGGAACCATAAAATTCCAACAAATTCCTGACGACGGCTTCCGGTTGTCGCCTTAAAGAGGCTCGCTCTACGGTGTCGGGATGGCATTTTGTCTCCTCCTTTTTTCTGCAGCAGCCAGCTTTATGGGTGATACGCAGATCATAAACCTGCTTCTGTGTGCTGCCCTTTGCGTGATGCCGTGATTCTTCTTGCAGGATGAAACAAGGATGTCCTCTGCATGTCATGCACCTGGCGCGGGTGTGATTATTCTCCCCGTTTATGAAGTCTTTCTTTCTCCGTGCGGCATTTTTGACGAGAGTGTACCTGTGCGATGCTTAAACAAACAACGTGTGTCAAGCAGTTAACTTTTAAAAGACTTTCATCCCACCAGCAAGCCGTTGTAAAATTGCTACCGGAGTGCGGCAAAAGGCGACGACGATGATCGTAAAAATCCAAAGACACTGGTTCGTAGACAATCGTAGCTGGCAGGTGGTGTCCCATGGAAAGAAGGCCTCATAAAATGGTTTCAATTACAGTTTATTGTACGACATTCCAATTTACGCAAACTCGCAGAGTCCTGTGGCAAGTCAACCCTGACACTGGACGGCTGTAAACACTGTTTGTCCTCCCCCCCCCCCCCCCATTATGACTCAACAAACGGGCGATCGATCCCTACCAGCCCAGAGTTGCAGTTTTTGTCTGCTTGTCAAACCTGTCTGACTGCTGAAATGGATCGCTTCAACCTTCCCCCTCCGCTTCGGAAAGTCAACCAGAAGCCGCTGGACGGAAGGAACATGAAAATGTAATTCACACGTCCATTAGACCACGTTTTGCTGATTACTTATTCCTTGAATCGTAGCCGTAATCGTAATCCCCGCCCACCAATCCCCACGCCCCAGAGAATGCAATTCAGTATGCAAGTTTAAAGCTTTTTTTCACATCCCCATTTTTCACGCTTTCCGTTTCCCACTGCTCGCTATCAGTCGGGTTTTGCAGATCGTTAATGCAAATGGAATTCTGATGCGGAACAGCAGAGCAAAAACACGACTGCATTTGGTTTGTGCATCAAACGAAATCGTCCACAAACGAGGCGAGGAGAGAGGAGGAAAGCATGCGGCATGCTGCTGGGTATTGTCCATTCCGAGGGAAACTACACCACTAAAATCAAAGGACCAATTTTCTCTTACTCACATCAAACGGCTGTTGACACCTCTCGGGAGTCAGGAGTGCTGCTGGAGAATGGAAAACTTCTGATGGGGAAATTATGTTTCTTTTTTTTACCAAACAGACTGCTTGGTACAGCTTTGTATGATTACATTTTCCCACAGTTGACGGTGGCGATCGACGTGTCACTGGCTGGTGGATGAAAAGTTTTAAACGAATTTTGAATCAAATGCAAAGCGGTTTCGCATCGTTTATGATCTTTGCCTAGTTAGGGGTTTGTGTTGGAGTTTAAAAAAGATGCCACATCATGACAACATTAGCATATTACAGTTTTCAACACTTTGTTGTTGAATGATCAAATAGTAATCTCATCAAATAGGTTATATCATTTAAAACTAGTGCAATTTAGCAGTGAGCTTTCCCTTTTGTTTCAAAGAAAAATAAAGTCAATATAAATTAATGAATAATAAAGTTATATATTAATGAGTAAATTTGCTCCAACTACTCTACACAGAGCCCTGTATGGCAATCAAAAAGCTATTTCCAAGCACTACCCTACCACACCGAAACAAATCGTTTCAAATCGTTTCCAAATTCCGCTCTTTAATACCAACACGTGATACAGTTGCTCCGGAACGCTAAACGATCGTCTCACTGAGATGGAGGCAATAAAAAATGTGCCAAAAGTGTTGTTTCATCACTTCCGGATTGATTTTTGAAACCCATCCTACCTGCCTACCAACCGTAGCGATCCCAACCCGCGCTCTCCCAGTCCACTGGCCGCTTACTAACGGCTTTACGGCAGTATATTGACGATCCAGATTCCTCCACGCTTCTCCGGTGCTTCCCTCTTGTTTGTGGTTAGCATTTACTCACTTTTCCTTCTGTCACACATTTTATGTCGTGCAGCGTATTTAATGGTTCAACCCATCTTTTCGGTATAGAACACATCCACACACACGTACACGAGCATTACGAAAAGTTTCACTTAATACGCTCAGTTCGTACCGCAGTAAAATCCATCACACTTTGCCATTAAAATATTTATCGTTTGCTCGTATGTATATTTTAATTTGTTCTCGTCGGTGTCGTTCTCGCCCAGTCGGTGGAGTGGGATACTGTGTGGTTTTTCCTTCCATCCCAAATATGCACTATCTGTGCCACACCAACACAATCACGCGCGCATACATTGAGTTTTCCCGAACTCTGTGCACACGACACCATTTGTATCCGCTTTCGTGTACATCTCCGTTTGCAAGTGATTCGTCCTCGGATTGTTTTTTGTTGGTCTGTATGTATGTGTATGTTTGCGCCTTCAGCCACCCATTTCCGCTTGACAAAGCGCCCGTCCGCACGCCATCAAAGTGGGGCCGCCATGGCCCTGAGAATCATGCTCGAAAATTTATTGTACAATTGAGTCATAAAGCGAAACATAATCCCGCACTGATATTTTATGTTTACGATGCTACCACGCTGCGACGCTGTCTCGCAATGGGGAATCCTTTTCCCGGTCGGGTGGCTTTCCTGCTCACTATGACGGTTTTACTCCAGGCGGGGGGAGAGAGTGAGAGACAGACATAGAGAGAAAGTGTGCCAGACGAACATGCAAAGTGAAAATGAAGCGTTTTTGCTTGTTTGTTTTCCTTGTAAAAAAGCATTCCCATCCCTACTGATAAGGATAAGCCAGGCAGGAAAAATGTCCCACTTCTCCGATTTCAGACGATAAGAAAACAATGAATAGGAGGCAAACACATCTCGCCTGCCTCACAGCAAACCACAAGTAACATTGAATTCCCCAAGAAATTTACCAGCCCCGGGGAAAACACAATCACCTTCCACGATCGATCCTTCTTGCTGGCTCACGACGGATGAAACATTCTCCTCTCCATTTTCCAGCGCCCGAATAGAGGTCAGATGGGTTTGTCGGTAACGTTCCTCCGCTCGTCTTCCCCTAATCACCGCAGCGCAGCCGCTCTTACCTTTACCTTATCAACGCCGTACCGCCATCACGAGTGCAATTGCTTGCGAAAAACCGAGACGCAAATCGGTTCTGGCGTTCTTTGCCTCCGCTTGGGTTCCTTATCGGATAAATCAACGTTTGCCCAATTGCCAAACTTCAGTCCTCAATCCCCAAAGCCTTTCCTGCCACCCAGCGCTTCGAGTGTGTATGTGTGTGCGTGTTCATGTCGGCTATGGTACGCTTTTCGCTTCCTCGGCGGACCGCCATCATCGCCCAGACAGAAAACCATCGGAAGCTCCAGTCGAGCGACTAGAGTAAATTTATGCTTGCTGCATCTCCGCAACGGCGGCAACATTCCACACCCTCCCTGCCGGCCCCTGTTTACCCTTTACTGGCCACACTGCTCCCATCCATCCCCCGTCCCACCCCGAAGAGAAACGACGCGCCATGGCAAATTCTTCCCCGCTTGACGGCCGATAGGATTCAGTTTCGGATGGTTTTGTATAACCTTTTTTTTATTCGCCTGCTTCCATCTCGTTCCCTCCCTTGTCGTTCGTGCTCTCTTCCGATCCATTTTATCCACTGCAGTGGGAATGTGTCGCGCACCGAGAGTTCGAGCTTCGAGCTGGGCGAAAAGTTCACTCACATGGATTGGGCGAACGCGCGTCTGTAACGATCTACTTTATGTCTCCGGGACGCCGTGGCGCCACGGCACGCCAAAAGCTACTCGCGTCCTTGCGCAACCCTTCCCGCTGTCCTGTCCGCCCTGTTCGCCTCTCGCTCGCTCCTTTTTTTTTTTTGCTCCTCTTTCATCCACCGCTCCTCTCCTTTCCTCGAAGCAAGGAGAGCAGGCAAGGAAAATTCTCACACTATTTTTCCCGTTTTGTCCGCGTGCTGGTGGTGGCGCGCCCACTGTCAACGACGATTTTCCGCGCCGGCATACTGTGTGTTCGTAGTCTGTGTTTTTTTGTGTTCTTGTCTCTCAGTAGCTTACATACAAAAAAACAACTCTAACTATACCGGCAACGTAGTGCGAACAAAAAAAAACCCCAGCCAGGGAAAACTTCGTATTATTGTATGCGCGTAAGTGAGGAAATGAGCAAGAATAAGTGGAAATGCGCGCGCGAAACACATACATAACCAATAGAAATTCAATCAAGTTACGGAGGAAAAGCTGTGAGCACAAGCTAGTGGTAGGGAAAAATGAAAAAAAAAACGCTCCACAAAAGCTCTCTTACCGCTGCTGCTCTAGTCTTCTTCAAACTAGAAGCGAAAAACTTCGACTGCGTGCTAGCGCAGCATGAGCAAGCGAGCAGGATGAAGATGATGGCAAACCCTACAAAAGCGAGTAAATGAAAGGAACATCAAGCCGAGAACAATTGAAGCTTGTAAAAGAAGCTGAAACTGAGACAGGAAACAATAGAGAGCGATAGAGAGAGAGAGAATGAGGGAGAGAAAGAGAGCGCGTGGTTCGCGAGGGTTTGTCGTGAACACCGCATCCTTACACCGATTGGAAGCTTTCGAGTGTTTGGGAAAGCAGAATACAAAAGCACTAAAAAAA
This sequence comes from Anopheles arabiensis, assembly GCF_016920715.1. Taxonomy (NCBI): domain Eukaryota; kingdom Metazoa; phylum Arthropoda; class Insecta; order Diptera; family Culicidae; genus Anopheles; species Anopheles arabiensis. Next base: position 1,064,795 of record NC_053518.1, read on the forward strand.
ATATCCCTCTCACACACACACACTACCGAAGCGCTTGATAAAACTTTGAGATGATTAAAAAAAGGCGTTCGTTTTCTTGCGCTTGGAGGGATGCCAAGGAAAAAATCGGGTGCACAACATGACAGCCATTACGGGTAGCGCATGAGGCGAAACGGACGGGGGACACGTGGTCGGTTGGTTGGTTTTGGAGTTTGGATTCTGGTCAGCGAACTGACCGGGCGAGCTGTTCGAGAGCTGTTTACGTTGCGTTGAACGGTGGAGAGAATTGGGTGGAGGAAACAAAAACTTCTCCCCACGGGGCAACTGGATAGGGAATGGGGAGGGAGAAGAAAAACAACATACACCCCGGGGCACATTCATCACCACGGCCCAAGTTTCGTGTGGGGTGAAGCAGCCGAGGTATGGACGCATTGCAGCCGTAACGATCTCTTCCACCATGTTCGACCACTTTAACTAAACAAATTTCGGGGCTTTTCGCTTTAGTTCATTGCCGGTGGTCAGCGATTTTCCTACCCGAACGGGGTAAGGGCGCCATGGAAAGGGATACTACACTAACAGTTGGCCAGTGACTTTAGCCCGGAAGTGAAGTCCTGTTGTCGGTTGTTTGCCTCGCTTGTATACATATGTGTATGTATGTGTGTGTGTCGTTGTTGGCAACGGTTTCTGTTGGCTTCCGCCTTGCACAAACGTTGTTGATTTTTGACTTTTTTTGCATCCTGTCCCCCTTGTTCTTACGAAGAAGACATACACTTTGAGCACGGAGAGCAGGACACATGCACACACTGAACCAGAACTAACAAGTAAAATTGAAACTTCACTGCAAAACGAGGAGACGTCAGAGTGGTTGATCAAGTGCACCAAAATGCATCCCAGCGTAAATCATTGTCCGTTCGCGCGCCAGTGATGACGCTGCCGATGCAATCATTGCAGCTTCAGCTGCAGGTCAAACGTGAGATGGAAATCGCCGATTGAACGATGCAGTTGTTCGGCCCATTATTCGTGAATGATTTTCGCACGCGAATGGACCGTGATTTGTGTTTTGCGTGGTTGAGCAGTGGTTTTTTGTAGGTGGTCTAGGGCTATCATCACCCAACAGTGGATGGATGGACTTCATTCGACGGGATTCGTTCGTGTCAGAACAAGCCAAGGGCCGAAAAGCAAACATGACCGGGACGCAATACATCCGGCTTCATCAGATAGCCATTGACCGAGAGGATGGCAACAACCGGAAGGATCGCTTTCGGGTGGAACAAATTTGGTCAAACACTATCCTTTGCCTATGCGGCGCGTTTCAAGTGGGAAAGATTCGGAATCTATTCCATATCCAATCAAATGTGGGACTTTGTTTTTAGAGTGATAGTCTTCTGGTCTAATCATCTCTCTTTCTCTTTAAACTTGTACTATTAATTTCTGCTCTGACTTTTAAGAACAATGCTTAAAGTGTAATGCAGTATCCAATTGGAACATTCTGTTTTCTTTCTTTTCAATTTCCAATTGCATTGTAATATTACATTTACTAATGTGAATTTATGAAATCTTCTAGTAAATACACCTTTTCTATCCTCCGATACTCGTTATCAACCAGACCAACATGAAAATGACCCCCAATACAATTGCAATCCCTTTAAAGCAAACACTTCAATCGGACACATTTGCACCCCAAAAACATTCACCTCGTAACGCGAAATCGGCTGGTCGAAACATGCTAAATGTATTTCACCCTCCACCAAACCACCAATCGAACAAATCGGAATCCGACTCCGAATCCGAAAAAGCAATCAGCCATTACTGCAAAAGGAAGCAATATTGTAGTCTTTTGCCTTACGCTCCCGTTCCCATTTACATTACCGATTTACGATTGCCATCGCCTCACCACACACACACACCACTTCCTGTTTCGATCGAAATGGAAGGAACAACTGTCGAAACAGGAACAACAAAAAGTGCGCCCCACTCGCCTCAACTCCTCCGACACTCCCATTCTTCCGCCTGCTGGCAAACTTTATTCGTGCCAATTAACTTGCGACTATAAATTTACTTAAGCCCCCCGTCATCCCCCTCCCAACGGGTTGTCACGGGATGGACAGGAGGAAAGGATGTTACATCGTCGTCGGGATTCGATTTCAAATCCGTACCCAATCCGGGTGAACGTCTGCCCGGATCCTGCCGGGAAAGGTAGACTAACCGCAGCCACGATCCGCAGTGGTACACCCGACCTGACTACGCTCACGGCGGAGCCTTTAGCCATTTCAGACAGAACGAAATCAAAACACCGTCTGCCGTACCTTTTCACAATCGCCCACGGACTCCGGCTGCTTCCCAGCCAACCCAGGCACATGATGAGCGCGCAAATATTGATTTTCCGCATGTCATAAACGTGTACTTTTGGACTTCCGACATCCGATTTCGGTGCGCTAGAAAGTGTTTTTCCAAGGTATCGTATCAACCCACGACCCAGCACAGGTTGGTTTGTCGATACGTGTGTCTGCGAATGTTTGGGGTACGCGGTCTTCCAGATTTTGCCAGCACGCGGCAAGCCTCCACAATCGCTGTGCGGAGCAGAGTTCGGTTTCGCTGCATCGTACCGCTCGCAAATCGCAAACTACAGACGCCCGTTAGCGCGAATCGGCAGCACCAGCAAGCAAGCCAAGGATCTCCGTTTGTTTGGGCGGTTGGTAAGTGAAGTTACGGTTTAGTGGAATACTCCCGCTAAAAGGTACCAAAGCTCAGCTGATAATTTACGACCGAGCGTTGCGCCGGTGGGATGGCGCTTGTTTTACTTTGCCCCAGAGGCAGCGGCGAAGGGGATAGTCTGGCCGGTTGGGTGTAGTAATTCGATCGTTATTTTGAAATTTAAACGGGATTACAAGAGAAGACTGTTTGGAAGGATTGCGCCCACCCACAAATTGGCCACCGGTTGGTACGCTCAATAAATTCCAAATCACGGTAGATACAAGCATGAAACGCCGTGCTTGAAATCGTTAGCTTGGATGTACTGTGAAAGTCAAACGAAAGTGAAGACCCATGTTAGGTGGAAAGCGTTTCTCCTGAACGCTACCGTTCACTGAAAAGTTACCTAAAATCAATCACAATAAAGAGCTTTCATTTAATTTTGACCACCTCCAGCGAAACCGTTTAATTAAAATTAAACGCAAATAATATCCGGGCCCTCCCTCCAACGCCATTAGAAGAATGATTTCAACCGTTTAATAATGAAGTTCGCCCGCGATGTTCAATTCAACAGTCTCGAAAATTCCATTTCTCCAAGCTGACGTTAAAACTCCCGTCCGGGTATTTAATCGCCCATGCCAACAGCCCGACCAGCTTCTCCCAACAACAAAAAGCGAATTAAACGTCCGTTCAGCGGTTTGGACTGCCAAATTCTTTCTCTCGTCTGGCCATTCCATTCGTTTCCATCTCCCAACAACCAAACCGTACCAGCTGCCCACTACAACAAAGGTGAGAATTCAATTTTCAACCCGCAGGACGCTTGCTCCCTCCCAGCCCATCCCTTCCTCGGTTGGCTTGGATCGTGTTCACCCCAGGCTCGTTGTTTTCCAGCTCAACCGCGGCCAACAACGCTTTTGGCCATTTAATAAACGATCTAATAAACTACCACCCGGGCCCAAAAGTCCAAAAACACAGCCACACACCACTCTAAGCAGAAACAAAGCGTTTGCTAATAGTGCTTGCCCGCTTTCCAGTTCGCCCCCCAGCAGCTTTGCTAGCAGGATGCCTTACTAAGGATTGCGATCTACCGGTTTCGGTACGGAGCAACTTTTCGCTTCACCCGTTTACCGCAACGAACACAGTTGCAGCTGACCTCTGCTAAGCCCTGGGAGCAGTGTGCAGTGTGCGAGTGAGTCGTCCAGAGAATTGTTTTGGACCAGTGCGCGGATGTCGAACTGCTCGTGAGGCCATAACTCACTAGCGCCTTTCGCCTCATTTTCAACTGGCCACCAACCACCACCAATCTTAACTCTCGCCTAAGCTGCAAGAAGCAGCACGGGAAGAGCGAAGAAAGTGTACCATCCGTGTCTAGTTGGCGCTAAAAGGCGCCCGAACACAGCACACAACCCTCTACCTGCGCTCTAAGTGCGCTGGTCTAGTGCTACAAAATAAATGATGCGAAAGTCGAGGGCCCTCGAGCGCTGCCTGGAAGGCTGGCCACAACGGCCCGAGACTCTGGCTGCTCAATTATTTAGATGCAATGAATTTAAATGTAATTGCCCCATCACAGTTTCCAAGTGTGTACAATAATGAACTGATAAATGGGCTTCCAGACCGCCGGCCGTGGAGGTTGCTGTTGTCTAAATGCGCCACGATCGTACGCTTTGTTGACCGGTACGGTGGAACGGTGCGGATGATTGCATCTTATCGACCCGTTGATTTATCGGCTCAAGAGTCTCGCAGTCTTGCTCTGCTTTCGATCGAAGCTTTCATTTTTTACGATTGTTTAATGATGCTGAAAAAGAGCCCAGAACGTTGGTAGCTTAGTTGCTTTCTGGGTTGAATGGAGCCTTAGAAAATTAACCCTTTTTGACAAGATTTACAGGCCAGAACAGAATCTCGCGTCTTTGTTGCTCTTTGTCAGAGATAGTTGATAGACCTTATAGTTGTGAAAGTGTACAAACATCCTCAGCTGAATTGTAGCGATCTTTCATTCTGCTTCCAACGATATGAACCTTTCTCTTAATGTTTGTTAACCCCTCGTAATGCCTCGCACAATAAAACAAACTTTTCCTACCATTTGCAGGCCCATACCGATGCCTGAAACATCAACACAAAAAAACTCTTGGGCTAGGAGCAAATTTACGTTTCATACTAGACTCGATTACCCTAACCGCTTTCATCTCACCGCTCCATACGATATCAAACTTTTCGTTACCCTTGTTTCCACGATCTCAGCGACGGCACGTGGCACTTTCCGCTCATTTTATCACCATCCTTTCTCCCTTTGACTCACTCTCGCATTCAAACAAAAGATCATACAAAAAACACACACACCAACTCAAGCATGGTGGATTACCGTGAAGGCTTGAGAACGCGAATGTTTTTAAATTGGGAAACAAAAACTTTGTCCCACAATCTCGCAGTTTTCCGACTGCACCGACGGAAGATTGGAGCGAACCGTTCCAATGCGGCGGTCTGTTTGCGTACCGTGCAAAGTGCTACAAATTTTCCGGACATTCGGCCACTCTACCACCGCTTCCTCGTGCCTTTGCTATCTCTGTTGGCCGGTAATATCAATTACCGAGTAATAAATTTGAGTCGCACATTAGTGCCAAACTGGGTTGCGGTGGACTCGCGCCGAGGACTTTTACCGGTGTACGTGAAGCCGAAAAATTCAATTGCTGCAGTTCCACCGCTCTCGGAACTCCCGGTGGAGTGTGGAGCTCCGGAGAAAGGAGAAAAAAACACATTGCAAGCGCGAGAGGACGTTATTTTTTCCTCGGAGCTTCTGAACTATTGTCTGGCTGATGCTGGTACCTTTAGTGATTCGTAAATGGAAGAGTTCCTCCCAAAGGAACCTATGTACACACGCTGTACCACAGAAAACCTTTGAGAATCACCAAAAAAACAGACGAAAAACACACGAACATAGAATAGATTATCAATTTCTTTTGCAAAGCTCCACCAACCCAAAACTTGCCATTGCCACAAAGCGAAGCCAAATACCGTTGTTCCGATGGGACTCCCATTCTCGAGGGGCGTTCGAAATGAAGTGAAAACATCACTTTTGTTTCAAGTGCCGAAAGGCAGGAACAGCGGACACATGGGAAGGGGACGGTGCCACTTCATCGGCAAACTATGCTCCTTGGGGAACTCTCGGCCCAGCAAGTGTTTTTGGCGCCGTGTTGCGACCAGAGGTCCCACGGACGACCGGCCGAAGCAGATGTCCTTCATCGACAGTTCGTTGTCCGTGCCGTGGCTGGGGAATAAGCGCACGCTTCGACAACACTTGTCGACAGAGGGAGATTTGGTCGGGGTTGGGTTATTTCTTGGGCCGTTAATTGAAGCGAGTCTTCACGTCCGACCGAGCCGCGCGCGCGATCGGTACTCGGCCACCAGAAGCCAAGTGGTCGACCAAATTCCCATTTCATTTGAGTACATCTCTCAATGTCCCATTAGAGGGCGATAGTGAAGGGGATAGTATTGCGAAAAAGGGTTCTACTGTACGACGCAATGAAGTCATTCGGTGGGAGCTGGGGCGAAGCTGTTACGTGGTTCATATGATATTGCTTCGACATCGTTCGAGAGCTGTTGCAGTGGCAGGATTCTTTTATTGTTGCGATATTGCAGACTCTGCCACCACTTAATGACTTAAGCTGCGCTTCACACCTCGATCCCCTGGGAAGATGCTGCAAGTGGTATAATCTTTGGATCCAAATGGCGTTGACGTTGGTTATGATAACAGTTCTGCGAACTCAAACGAGCCAAAGGACTTTCTCGTTCTGCTCAGAATGTTAGTGCTCAATAGAAGGTTTTCGGTATCTAATTGCTGTATCTTAACAATTCGGTTGCACCTAGTAACAGGTTTATGTTGTATTGTAACAAAGTAAAACCTACAATAACAGTAAAATTATTTCCTTCATTAGTTAAATAAAGATGATCCCATTTTAATTTCATAAACGACAAAAGACATTAATTGAATGGCGCGTAAAATGCTCATCTTACATAATTCCTAACAATCCGCCAGCCAGACAAAGCGTCCTTCGTTTCTCCACCACAAAAGCGCCATGTAACCATTCGTTACCATATTTTATGCATCCTACTTACACAATCATTATAGAGGCCTTGGTAGCCTGCGCGGTGTTTGCTTTAATCCCAAGCGACGAAAATCAGATCCAGCAACGGCGTTTTCCTCTGCACGGATGGACACCACGAAACACCACGAAGAAACACTCTCACTCACACACACACACACTTAGGACACACTCACACTGGTACACCCAAACGCAAGGATGTAAATGGGAAAAGAATCACTACTGAGCCAAGTGGCCGAGTAACCGAGGAACCGTTAAACCACCAACCCGACAAGCTTCGCGCTCGAGGAGTGCGAAAAAAAGGGAAGAGATTTATTATCCTTTGCTGCCGTTGGTGCTGCTACACTGCCGTTGCTGCTGCTGCTGCTTTTGCTACACTTTCCGACTGATGAAAGAATAATATTTTCAAGTAATCCTTTTCTTTTCGGTTGCCTTTGCTGCTGAACGCTTCTCGGTTTTGTAATTGTTTCGTTTTTTTTTTTGCTATCGTTTTCGTACTGTGTTTTATTATGATTTCTTTTGCTGAATATTCTTTTGTCGCTTTATCACTTTATCCGCTTCTTTTAGGCAATGGCTTTTCACTTGCTTGTGTTTTATGTTTTTCTTTTTGCTTTAATTTACTCCAGCAACTTACACTTGGCTTTAATACAACGCGTCAAGATTATTTTATGCGCAACTTAAGCGTTTCAATCAAAGGAACGTGATGGACACTTTTCACTTTTTCTGCACAAACATTCACTTTAAACCAACACAAATCAGGAAAAATCACAACTTTATCGCTTCCAAATTTTCTTCCACCGTCAACAGACTTGAAGCACGGCCACCCGAACAAACTCACTAATTAAATTAGTGCGCTACGCAACGCATCCCCGCAACGGTCACTGACGCACACATGCACACGACAAACTCTCAGCCGAATCGCTACTAGGCGACCGGGAAATTCATTCAAATTACCTGCGACGCCCGCCTGCTTGCGCCAGATTATCCTGTTAATGACGAGCTTTGCTCGCTAGTATCGATCAAACGGATCAGCGCACCGCGAGTCGCTTGCAAATTTCGCCAACGCTTAGCCTGTCAGCCTATGACACACTGGCACTCACTTAAACTCCACCGTTTTTTCGCACTTCGCACTGACGCTAAGGTCACTAGTTTCGACTACGATAGGGAACCTGAAAGGTGAAATAGAGGAAAGAGCTACTTAAGAGAATTGGACAGCAAAAGGGCGCAAAGCCATTCCGAAAGGACATTAGACACTTGGTTATTTTATGGTCACTGGCCACGCAAAGGCTTATGGAAATTGGTGCTGCTTCGTTTTGGACGGGAACCGGGCAAAAGTCATGGCTTCATTTCATTTCAAACGCATTATCCTTTACGAGACACTCGATTATTCTGTTTTGCTGTAATGCGCCATACTGGCGAGGGTATCTTCCTTGAATGATGAACGTCCAGCAAGATTTATGCGCGCAGGCACTGCAATCGAACCGTACCACTTGGAATAGAGTTTAATAATGCATAAGTTAGCCCATTTGCTTCGTTTCACGTGGTCGGTGGTTTGATTGCTTCTTTCGAGGGGCTCGACCCGTTGCACAATCACTGCAAGTCGATTGACCGGTTTGTATCTGATTCGGGGAAGATTCACACACAAACCACAACCGCCCCATTAAGTGAACCGATGCACGTTCTTAGTGAACTTAATTGATTGCCTTCTTCATCCATTATTCGATCACAATCACAGATTAGCAACGGTAATGTGCGCTACTGTCAAATTCACTGGCGCACATACCACACTCACACACAGAGACTCATATGCACATGCACCCACCTTAGCTATGCACACATACACGTTCACACGCACGTGAACAGAGCTGGTCTGCTGTGACACACGGCTGCTGGCCAAATCCCGATACCGATGGCACGAAGTCCCGCGTACGAATGGCGCGTACCGTCCCGAGCATTGGGGCCGAAAGTCCTCGAAAGCTTCAGCCCACTCGGTTCGGCTCGTCGGTACAGAACGGTGCCCGAACTGCCCCCGAATGCCCGACCGTTCCAATGTGACAACCGTTGCTGCCAGGCCAGGCGGGAGAGCGGACGGCAGGTTTGTTTGACCGGATCGTATGTTGCATAAACGCAGCATCGATGGTCCGAGAGCATGCGGAGAGCGTGACAACATGCCTACCACGCTCTCCAAATCACGGGGAGAGTGGGATAGAGAGAAAGAGAGAGCATAGAACTGAGCGCAGCATAGAATTTTATGCTGTGCGATGAGCGGAGAACAGCATAAATGTGAGTTGTGTTTTGTGCAAGAGATTTGAGCTACTTTTATGCAATTGGTAGGGGAACAGGCGGAGAAAATGAGTTACCAAAGTGAGTTCTTCTCTTTGGAGATGTGTTTGAATACAGAACTATACTAACAGAACCTTTATTACTTAAAGAGAAATTAAAAACATAACAGTTAAATGTCGACTAAGCATAGATTAATCTGGGATCATGCAAGATTTAACAATCTCAGCGAGTTTTTTCCGGCCTTATTTGGTAATAATTTAGCTCACTCTAAAATACTCAAAGGCAAAGATACAAAAATAAAACAAAATATTGCCTCGCTTTCTCTTCCAGTTCGCTCGTGCACGTAATTATCCTAACTAAGCCTGCACCGAAATGCATAAAACTCTTCTGCCGGCATAATAAAATGCATTCTAATTTGTCAACCTGCCACGATTATGAGCCCATCCCGCCCCGAAGCACCTCACACCAGTATTTACGTTCGTCAAAACAAATCGACTAACAAGCAGCATCGGCATCATAAATTCATCAAACTCACCAGGCACCATGTGTTGTTACCCTTTGCCCGCTCAAGCGTTCCTTTGCTCATTGAAAATGGCACATAAACAATCGGCACGATAATGATGTCGGATGATTTTAACGCGCTCCCGGTGTGCTTGCACGATAAATTGTTACGATCTGCACCGGTTCAGACAGAGGGGGCGTACGGGGCCTTATGCCTTCTGTCGCGATCTGGGTGTGATTAGCTTTGTGCTCCCTTAAGCCGATTGAGGGATCGAGAGGATCTAATATCATATGCTCCAATAAGTGTAGCTGCCCTATCCGCGCTTCATGGGTGAAGGGTGAAGACCCTTCTGCTCGATCAGTGCAACAAATGCATAATCACTAACCGTGCGGCAGGCGTGAGATTGAAATTTATCACCCCGTTACGTTGCTGCACCGGTGCCCTCGTCGTACGAAATTAAACAGTATGAGAAGAGAAGCCCTTCTGTCACTGAAAGCGTCATCGAATCGTCAGCGAAGCCGAGCTCACGCACCGCATCTCGTCAAAAGACACACCAATAATTTCCACAAACCTTTTTTGGAGTGCACTAGCACGAAGATCTGGGTGCAAAGAATGGAGGTCACTAGGGATAATTTATCACATTCATTAATTACCCTCAATACTTCGAACGGCCAATGTGCCAATGTGCCAACAAGCATTCATGGGGAAGGTTGTGATGTTTTTTGGTCAGCCAACCAGTCGAGTATTTTCAACGCAATTTTCCATTGCATTGAAACGCACCAGAGGGGGACATATTTCACGCACATTGGCTAATTAATCCAAACATACGCACGTGGTTGGCGCTGGAAAATAACAACACTGCTGAAAATTGGAAAATTGTAGCAGTCCATTCGAATGTTCAGGGATAAAACTATTGAATGTTTCAATGTCTATAAGATTTATATAAAACTTCATTATTCACATGATTTGATGGTGAGAGAGACGAAATTTTTTTATCAAAAATATACTTGTCACATGTGCTGTAAGCATTTATATAAGACCATCGCAAGCATGATTTTACCAGCACTTTTACTACTGCAGATAACTGCAGTCACTTTAACAACCAACACACAACAATAACCGAAATCCTTTTAACCGTATTGTTCATAAATAAAATCCTTCATATTTTAATGGTTTGTTGCAAGTAGCCACTTTACCTAAAATACTGCCCGACACGCTCCACACTGCTGATGCAGCAACATCTTCCCATACGGGTTGTGGTGTGTGTGTGTATGTGTTGCAGTGTGCTATTCGACGAGATGCATAAAATTTAATATTCCTACCTAATGAAACCGCGGTAATGAGATTGCATCGTGTCACCAGCGTTGGCTGGAAGCGCATGGGAACGCTTCAATAGAGAGAGACAATCCTTAAGTGTGCCCGTAGCGCTGAGTGTGTAAAACCTACTCTCATTAATTGGAATTCTGTGTGATGTGTAATAATTGCACACACACACACACTTAAAGTGAAACATATGTTGATTAGTTTTTTTGTGCCATCACGAAATTAATTTGCGGTTTATTGAGCAAAATGGTGTTGAATTTCATAAAATTGTTGATAAACGATTGCTGTTTCTGTTTTGCGCAATACTCGCAATAACCAATTAAAATATTTTACAAAACACTGAACATAAAAGTTTCACTGCAAGTAAACTAACTTCTCGTTCTGGTAACAAAATGCCATTCTCAAATTTCGACCCAACAGAACGACTCTCTTACACATACAGAAGCGGCAGAGCGAAGCTTCTTGTAAGGATTTAAAATCAATAAAAAAGTGGTTGTAGCAAAATTAATGGCGACCATTTAAATAGCTCCCTCCATCGCCACCATTCACCACTTCATCTCCCTCCTTCCCGAACCATCCTCTCTCATTGCTTGTGGTGTGGGTAAGCGAGAAAAAATCCCTCACCCTTCCGTTTTGTGCTGCATCTTTCGCGTGCATCCTCCACAGGTAGGCGTGCACATTCGCTTGGCGCTTGGCAGCATAACTAGAGCACGACTTGTGCGCCACGACTCCTCCCCACCCCAGCACAAGCGCGGGCAACGCTGCAGCCATGGGAACTTTTCGACGGATGGAAAGTTAATTTTTATTACACTCATAAATAATGGTGCAATCAGTTTGCACACGAAAGAGAACTTCACCTACGTACAACCCGACTCACGGGGCGACCATTACACCCAGCTTGTCTCGGCGCGCGAGAGTGCAAGCCAAGGCAGCCCTGTCAGATGACAGTGTCAGCCGGGGGAAGGCGGGCCCGGGAAGGTGCCCGTTGGCGGCTGGGACGGAGGCTGCAAATGATTGTGGTTCGGCAAGTTTGGCTAAGTGATACTTTGAATGAAGTTTACTTTGCGCGCTCTCGAGAAGCTGCTGCGCAAGAAGTTTTTAAATCATCTGCATGCTATCCCCGGTTGAAAGGTTTTGATGAAAGATTTATGTTGCGCGCTGTGTTGTCGTTGAATTTTACGCAAACGTATTCAAACTCGTTTTTTTTTTCAAATATTTTGTACTCCATTTTGTTCTTTCACTTTGTAACAATTCTTCTTGCCTTTATTCTTCCTTTGCATCATCGAACCATCTTGTAAGTAAATGATTGAATTTCCTTCCAACAATGACATCTCCCCCCACAGCCCGACGGCGAAAAACTTTCTCACCCACACACACATGCACACACCTGAACCGAATCGAGATGAAACCGTACGCGAAAACTTGGACCGAAAGTTAACGAGCAGCAAACAATAATTGGCTGTTCCGCGAAGATACATTTATTTCACCACCCTTTTGTCAAAATCGCATGCACTTCCCGCTTGCTTGCTGGGAGGACCTTTTCCCACCTCCCGATTTTTTACACCTCCACACACACACACGGCACTTTCCAGCAAAACCCCATCTGTCCCGACACTTCCTGTGTGTTTCCCGTCAAGACAAACATGTTTTAAACTTTCACCAAAACTTCTTTTTCAGCAGCCTTTGCCCGCCCAACCGCAGGGCGCGCAGCGTCGGCTGCAAGGGTTCCGTTTTTCCCGATAACAATTCACTTGCCCTGCCTGTGCGCTGTTTGTTTTCTTCGCCACCGTGCTGCTTGCGGGCAAAACGTTTGCAAACTTTCGAAATTATTCTCTTTAACGACGCTTACCAATTGGAGCAACTGAGTGGGAAATATATTTTACACTAACACGTCTTGGGAAGGGTGGATACAGGCATACACACATACTCTTCTCGAACATTGTTTGTAGCAGTTTCACCTCAGATAAATTGGCCCTGTTAAAGGATACTTTATAGGGAATTTTATTTTCACCCTCGGCTTGCGGCGGCGGCGGAATACGATCGACGAATAGTGAAAATTGCTCTTTGTGAACAAACAAACGGGAGGAAAAGCAGAATAGATGGGAAAAGGGTTTCCGGGGGGGTTTTCCTTCGCGAAACTACTATCGATTGTCATAACCCGGGTACGACGTCAAGAACGGAAGTGGAACGAAATTGAAAACATGGGCCCTCGTCTCTTCGATAGAGGCAATTTATTGCGGTGGGAAAGTTTTTTTTTCTTGTTCTCCTCCGCCAAACTTCCTTAATCATTTCTATCAATAGTGCTTCACGGAACGACGCGGTATGTGTGTGTGTGTCATTGCACCAGTATACTTCCTTTTCATTATTTTTTTCCGAACCATAAAAAAAGCTTTGCCTCGAATGCAGCAGCACAAGAACGATGGGAAGCGATTTAATTTGCCACACTTTACGCGAAGTACGGTTAGGCAGGAAGTCTTCCGGACGGCACATCACTTCCGAACGCTCTTCTGCCCCTGTGGCAAGGAAACATTCCTTTAACCGAACACAAAACCTCATCGCAAAATGTACACTGAGCGGGGAAAAAAGGACGACATTTTTATACACTTCTTTTCAAAAACCCCCCATCCAGTGCGTTTTTAAACCCACGTTACTCTCTAGGCACAATGATAAACGATAACCACCAACACAAATCCAAACAATCCGTACCGCTGCGCACACAAACACGCAACACACCAGCCTTACCCACCGAAAGCCGCGTGGAAAGCCGTGAATTGCTTGATTGGTGAGATGAAAAATGGAACCAGCCCGATGAGTGGCAGACGAATGGTGCAAAAAAAAGGCTGATAGAAAGGAAGTGCGAGTGCTCGAGATGGTGGAAAGTCGAGGCCTGAAGAGTGCTTTCTTTTCTTTTAGGAAGAAGATGAAGGGTGAAAAAATTTAGCAAACACACATACACACACACACTCGTACACACCGATGCACACTACTTAGGCAGGGGGTGTACTAAGCCCAATAAAAAGTCGAACCAAACTGTCTTCAGTTCTGGGATGAAAGAAGGGAAAAAGGTAAAATGAGAGGGTTTGGATAAGAAAAACCTTCAATAGAACTGCTAAGAAAGTAAAGTACCGAAAAGGCTGCCGATTGTACTATCCTGTTCATGGAGAAGGAGGAGAAAGATGGAGCGAGATGGAGTGAAAATTTAGGTCGATTTTTCACTGCCTTTCGAGCACCATCCACCAAACGACCTCCATCTTCTGGTGCGATAAAACTAAATCATGGCCTCATACATGGCCTCAATGTGCCGCTTATATCGTCTCTATCAATAGTGCCTGTGAAGCTGAGGGAAAAGCAAGACGAATAAAAAGAAAAAGGAGCAAAAGAAAAAGCTTTTCTAGCCAGCGAGAGGAAGAAAAAACCAAGCCTCCTCCTTCACAATCGTCACGGTGCGGAATAAATAGAACATTTCCTTCCCCCTTCGGTCAATCGCTGCTAAGAAACTGCAAACCGGGTGCCGATGGCTGCGGAAAACCGCCCCCGAACAACATGCTGCCAACATACGTAATCACACTCACACACACACAATTCGGACGCTCTGCAGATGTTCTAGATTGTCGGATTGTGTTGCGATGCACAATTGCACTTCCATCCTCCCTCGATGCAGCTTCCCCCTGCTGCAGTGGTGATGGGAGTAATTCGGTGCGCTTTCGTTTTGGGGCCTGCCACGTCGACCGGCTGACACGCTGACCGGTACCCCGTTTCCGTGGTTCCGTTTAAGCAGTATTTTTAGATTAATGAAGTGTCCTGTTTTCGATGCCGACCGTACCGACACAGGACGATGTTCCGCTCTGCTGTTAAAGTGTTTATTTTTGCTCTGGAAGCCGTTTTGTCGCGGGACGGTCGTGAGACCATTACCAGAAGCTTCCTTTTGTTCACGCATCAACCGACAAGGGTTGAAAGGGAAGCAAATACACTCTGTCAACAAACAGCAAGTGTTGCAATGAAGGATGTTGCAAAGCCGGGTCGGTTGAATTAATTGTTTGTGTAGGCTGCGATGACAATCAAATTATGCTCCGAGCTTACCAAGTCACGTCATTTAGAACACTCGCGCTCAACAAAGGTGTCTTTTTTAAACACTAAAAGTTGTGTTGTTTTTTTTACAAGCACCAGTGATTCTTAAAGCACAATCTCTCTTCCCTCTCGTCATCTTAAGAAACATTAAACCCATCCTCAAAAACCACAAATTTAAATTACATTCTCCAGTAACTGAATCATCTTTCGGTCGGGGAACTCAAACTCAAAACTAACCTACTCTTATTTTTCACCACCCTTCTCTTCCTCAACCTACCCTTCTTTCCCCCTGGTCGGAGACACCGTGTCCAAAGATGGTACTGAATTATGTTAATTAGGATAATTATTTCACGCGATAACAGTCATTATGAGGTGTAATGGTAATGAAAATAAATGAACATTCTTCTCCCCATCGCGCGCCCTATCCTTCGCGGCAGGCGGCGGCTAAACCAAAAGCCAAAATTGCACAGACAGACCCACACACACACACGCGCACGCACACAGATACAGAAGATCTTGCCATCTTGTTAACTATGTCACCGATGGGGGGGGGAGACACCGGGGAACGCCACCGAAATGGTCACGGTGGGAGATTATGGAAATTTACTACACTTCTCCGTTTGGTCGCCCCGATTGCTGGACACACTGAAATTGAATAATTACGCATCGCAAGTGAGGAAGCGTAATTCGGTCAAAAGTTGGTCCACAAAAATTGGCCAATTCCAGCTCACTACGAAGCAGTTGAGAGGAGGGAGGAAGAGGGCGAGGAAATCACATTACAACTTTACTTCTCTTTTACGCTAAACTCGTGGTTGTGTTTTTTGATGTGAGCTCGAGTGCGTTAACTCCAACATTACCAACCATCGGCGGGAATTGTTAGTGTTATCATCAGTGACGGGAATGTTGCACTTTTCGTTGCATCGATTTCATACTCCAGAATCGTTCGGGAATGTATTATGTTCTCGTCGAACAGCCATGGTAGAGTGGTGATTGAGAAATGGTAGATTGGTCCATGTTCATGTCAATCCTACGACACGTTTGAGTTGTGGGTCTTTTTTCTAATCAAACTTAAATATTATTCCAACTTAGTCCAAGACTGTAATATTTCGTTTTACAATCGCATTTCAAAGCACTTCTGAACGAGCATCAAAACTCGCCTTTATACACCTTTCTGAGTAACTGCTAAATAGTAACCATGTTCTCGTTCTACACACACACTTCCCCACCACGAATACAAGGTTTTATTTAATTAACTGTCGAAAGTCATTTCCGTATAATTTTACGATCAAACTTTACGATCACATGCAACCCCACAGCACCTACCCTGCACCGGGTCACCGACGACCATAGTATCCCACCCTTCATCCACACCGCATCCGTACCAGAATCTAGAGTACAATCAATATCTGTCAGCTGGATTGTCTCCATATTTAGTCTAGTTTGTGCCCGGGTTCCGGTGCGTCAGCTCGATGTCAACGAGTTTCCACCAACGAAACACCAGGCCAGGAATAGGATACGGACGAGGTACCCACACACTCTTTCGCTCTCCACAAGACATTCGATGCCACGATCTAACACACGGTCGGAAGACGGGGTAAAGGTGCCTTGGGCATTAGTTTTAAATCCAAAGAGAAACGTTCATCTTTGAGCGAGGGAGTGAGTGTGTTAAGATGTGGCAGTCGTGTATCTTGGTACGGGTGCTGTCACCAGCACACACACACACACACATACTCATACACATGCTCAGGTGCATCGTGTAGGTAGATCTTATCCCGCCCTGGAATGAAGACGAGATCAGAAAGAATGCATGACAAAGTTGTTCGTTATTCGTTAACATTGTTCACTGTCAACGGGAATGTTGAGGTGATTTGAGCATGTTTCCGTTCAGTGCACCAAACGGCTTGTATGGGGTTGTTAGGAAACTGCCACCAACCCGTAAAGGGAACGCTCTTGAAGACAAAGAACTTGCTGGGTTTTTTTTTCTGAAAGCAGCTATTTACCTCCAGCAAAGATATAACCCTAATTTCAATCGCTTTGGAGAAATTCTTCAGATAAGGCTAATGAAATCGTTTTGAAGTGCAGCAGCAGAAGCATGAATGAAATATTCCATGCTCTTGTGTGTATGTTAGAGCAAAGAATTCTTGTGATTTTATCGGATTTTTAATATGCAATTTACCTTCATACAACATCTTCTTTGGTTCTTGGTTTTTTGCTTTTCAACATCTAGTTCTAGATTCTGAAATAGCAACTCCACTCGCATTATGTCCGTTTATTTATGAGGCTTTTCTCCCTTGATAATGATGCATGATGTTAGTACACACCCTACGAGAAGAAAGACCAAGCGATCTCATGCAATGAGTCACGAAACAATTGGTCAGTACAAATGAAAAATACATTAAATCGACATCGTGTCATTTGCCCAAGGAGGAAACCGTTCTTTTTCTTTTTGCAAAGCCCATTCATCATCGATGTTCGTGTGTCCAAAAACTTGGAACCGATTTTGAGACTTGCGCCGTCCATTGTCTTTGACTGACCATATGCTGGCATAATGTCCCTTTGCTGCATTCATCAACTTTTTAAATTGGTTTATTGAACTTAAAACTCATCCTTTATGCCTTTTTCCTCTTTCAGCCAAAAAAACTGCTAAAAAGCCTCTCGACTGTCCAGCAAACTGTCCACTCGCTGAACAATATATCGCCAAGGCTGCACAATGCACTCTCTATAATTGCTCGTTTAACGTATTAATGGCGCACATTAAGTTGATTGATTGCAGTCTCGCGGGCAGTACAAAGTATTGGGAACAAAATCGCATTATCATTGCAAGGAAAACAGTGCAGTAATTTGACTGCGTATGTTGGACTGTGGGTTCACAAAAATGAAAAATAAACAAAACCTGCAAAAGAGTAAAAATTGTTTGCTTTATTTTGCATCTTCATAGTTTCCCACGTCATTTTTCCTTCGAAATGTTCGCATGTTTTCCTCTAACATGCTCGCCTGCTCGACCTTTGGGTCCCATTTTTATCACGCCCAAAGCCGACCACTCGCTCATCCGACATCCCGCTCGAGATCTGGTCAATCGGGATTTTATGATGTGCCGCGGCGAGTTTTATTACTTTCCGAACCTCACATTCGCCCCGTGTGTACGGTTGCGAGGACCGGAACACTCATCCCATCCTGCAACCTACCCGCATGCAACAAAACTCTGCACCCTCGGGAGGAGGAACCTCGAGTTTATGGTTTAAGCACGGATGATTGATTGCCGAATTATGGTAAAACTGAGCCTTTGTGCTGGCCGTGAGTTTCGCGTCGCCCGCCGTGGGACATTCGGGATTCCGGCATTGGATTAGATCGATTCCGAACTTTACAATGTCACCTAACGCGCGTTCGTTTTTTCTTCTCGTTATTTTACGATACTACGACTAGGCCGTCTTCAAAGGCCAAAAAACGCGATAGCTGCTACTAAACCGTCCCGAACCGATCGCGCTCGTCACGGGGTTTGTGTTTTACTGCTATGTGCTATGTGTGCTGCCCCCACGAGATACGCTAATACCGACATAATTTGTCCCCGGTGTTGCTGTCCACCACTGTGTGTTGGCAGCGCTCTAGTATGCGCTTTGGGATCGATAGGTGTACTCACGCACGGATCTATCATTATTATTGGGGGTTGAATCGAAAGATTTATTCCCAGCTTTTTCGGTTCGAGGGGTTAAGCCGCCAGTCGCGTCGATAACGCTGCGGCGGGGCCATGTTTATGATATCAATGTTAAAATAGAATGGAACATACTATGATGCTGATTGATTGCTACTTTTAGAATGCATCGGAAGGAATTTGAATGGATTAATTTTTGTCAAGAGTTAAATGTATGTCACCATAATGTGCTTAAATCAGTGCAAACATAGTTCAGACAAGATGGTAAAAATCAATCAAATGTCATATGCACTACACCATACGATGGATGAGTTGACTGATCTTCAAACAACCTTCGAGAAACAATCGTCACCTCCAACATATCACTCAAAGGTGTAAACAATCGATGGCGCCACTCACTCAGCGTCCATGAGTCAACGAATACGTAATAAGTACGCACCACCGGTCCCTGTTTACATGTCCAACAGTCCACTCTTCAACTAGGTAAGTGTTTATTCACCAAACACTGCGGGAATCGCATTAAAAGAGCCTCTTGGACGAACGCTTTAAAGCGGCAAATGTGTATGTTCATTTTAGTGTGATGCTCATTTCAAGGTATTTCTGGGCATATGTAAATGTGCTGCTGTATGTTTAAGTTACGAATCATGTTTTAAGTTCAGCTATGCACTTGATTGATCTTTGTGGCTGCACACGCTAAATCGTTCTAAAACAAACCCAAATCATCGTAAATCTTTGAATAGTAGGTTGACCACAACTAAGAGCCGCATAACCGCAGGACTTCATTATGATAGACTAGATAGCGGAAAAGCCACTGGCGTATAAATATTTAGCAAGGCATTGTTCTGCATCCACTTCCGACTCCGGTCAAGTGCAATCAAAATTGAATGGAAAGAAGTTTGCACTTTCAAAGGCGCATCCAAACCACAAACGTTATTGATGCACTGAATGGGAATGATACTGAATTGAGCATGAAGTTTCTGTTTGAATCACTGAAAAAACTACTTCAGAATTGCTCTCTAGAATAGCTATTAATTCTAAACCTCTTCTAGAACATAGTGGTTCTCTTCGTTTGACTCCGGTTGTTCGATAGAAACGGAATTTTGATTTACCAACCGGCCATGTAAACCTACCACGTACCACGAATGCTTTAAAACCCTCATGAGTCATCCCCGAAATGACTTCGATTCGGTTTCGTACACGACACGGTACCTCATTTTCCCTCCCAACCAAAGAAAAAAGCCAATAATCTCTTGTCCATCCATTTACCGCCCATGATCGTATCGTACGACCCGCCACGTTCTATCGCCGTTCGAATATCAATTTCAAATTCGACAACATTAGTGCAGCAGCCGCCAGATGACACCGTCGCGCTCTCATGCCGATTGGCTCTGACCACCACCAAGCCTTGCTGTAAAGATGGATGACAGTCCATCGGACAAACAGTACGCTGTTTGGACTAGTCCATTTTAATGAACGATCTGCATAAGCGATCGACGGGATGGGCAGGAAAAAACAATCTCAACGACGGGTAATTAAACTATCTTGCCTATTCCTTCGCTGCACTTTCCCGTTCGCTTTATCGGGTCTTAAGGAAAAGTGAATAAAATGAATGGAGAACCTCGCGCTCCATTCGAATGGTTGAGGGATTACAGGTTTTAACTCCCTTTCCACCAGCATCACCACCAGCAGCACTTTCCCGACCCGTCTGAATGATCGATAAATTTAGAACCTTTATTCTGTTCCATTTTTCACTCCGTTCGTCACCGTTCGTCTGCATTGGACGAGCATGCAAAGACACACACACAAGCACCCACACCGTTCGACGGTGCATTCCGAATGCATTCGCAGCCGAGTTGCAGTGCGGGTGAATGGACCTGAGACCAGCGCTCTGTGTGATCTGAACGTGATATATGGACCGGGAGTTTGTTTGTCTTTCCCGTTTTTTTGTCTCTCATTTGAAAACGTCTTTGGGTGGGACCATTTCGAGCAGCCTAATATCAATAAACATCGAGCCTTTCGAAAGCGTGCATCTGTGCAGAGGGAGTGGTTTTTATGTGCTTGTCCTCTGTCATCCACTGCCGCAGTGATTAGAATCCACTGATAGTTCCAAAGGGTTTGGGCCACCGAAATCGATCGTCATCGATAAGTGAGATGTTGCGATTGATTTATAGAATGGTCGATAATGGACAAGAACCGTCGTCAATAGGGTTGAGTTCATTCTTATGGTGAAACTTTCACTTTCACCTGTAAAACAAGCGGTTTTTATTGTGTTTTATTGTTCTTACACGTTCATATGTTTATGATAGTTTTCTTCTTCTTCTTCTTCTTTGGCACAACAACTGTTGTCGTCCAAGATCTGCTGTACCATTAATGGGCTTGGCTTTCAGTGACTTATTTAGCAGCATAGTCAGTCCTACGCATGGGACACGGTCCATTCGGGGCTCGAACCCATAAAGGGCATGTTTTTAAGTCGTTCGAGTTGACGACTGTACCACAAGACAGGCCCTGTTCATGATCATGAAATTCATGATAATATTGATTTTAATATGCTACTCGCAGCGATACGTGCAATTTGCATTTTTGCTGCAATATGCAAATTCTATTAAATCCTCTTCTATATTCCCGGCTATCAAAACTGACAACCAATTAAGCAGACTCTAATAAACTGATACACTGACTACGGCCGAATAATTTAAAGTTCATTTTGGCAGCTCTTCACAAAATCTGCTATGCAAAAAACCAGATTCGAAAGCATTTTTCCCAGCTACAACTGAGTTTATACCGTTTTTTTGTTGCATCGTTCCCCATCCTCCAAAAACACTTCAACTGAGACTGGCGAGTACATAAAAATTACAACCGCTCTATGCTTCCCCCTTCTCTCATAAGTGTAAGCGCTGTTCGCAACTTTCCCCATAAACCATGTAACCCGTTCGGTTGGATGCTCTGCCTCACCTCTAGGACCCAGTACTTGCTTCCCCAAACTGAAAGCCCTTCCTATTCTAACTTCAGTTCTATTTCGGCACTGCGCTTTTGTGCTCTCGACCACTATAGCAGTGTTACAGCGGAATGGACGCCTGTCATCGTATGCCACTCGGCTTTTAGCAGTTGCACCAGCGGCCGATTATTTGTCGCTTGCAATCAAGAATTATTGCCAATACAACACCAAGGCACAACAGGGCAAAAGAAAACTACAAAAACGAACTATCGTTGCATCTCTTTAAAGCTGGGACACAGTGTGGAAGTTCATAAAGGCAAATTACAAC
The DNA here is from genome assembly GCF_016920715.1 of Anopheles arabiensis. Classification (NCBI taxonomy): domain Eukaryota; kingdom Metazoa; phylum Arthropoda; class Insecta; order Diptera; family Culicidae; genus Anopheles; species Anopheles arabiensis. Next base: position 1,086,650 of record NC_053518.1, read on the forward strand.
ACCGTTAAACAGTTAAAAATACTTTAAATAAATTATTAACAAAATTATTAACTAAACAAATTCTTTAATACTCTTTTCAAATGATTCTGTTTGCAATATTTTTTTCAATAATGTTCTATCAAAATCATCATACACACTGTAAAACGCATTTTACCTCTTTCTTAAAGCTACAAAAGCCATCGCAGTGCACAATAGTACTGGCCACTACCCAAAACCCAATTTCCGACTTACGCAGGGTTATCGGGCGATATGAAGAAGTAATATTTTATTAACTACTGCAACATTTACAACGCTCCACGCCCGACACCGGGACCCGTAATCGTCCCTGATGACAGGGACCAACACCAAAAGCCCAGGCCCAGGAAGAAGCTGCCGGGAGAATGCGGCACAGCCCGACGATCGGTGTGGCGCCTTGGGTGGGCCAAGGGTTTGGCGAGTGAGCGTCTTTTTTTGCTTCTTCTCGGTGGCTTTTTCTCCCGATCGCGGCGTCGTACCATTGCCAAAAGTTACACCATCCTTCACCCGTTGGCACCAAGCAGCCCCATCAACCGACCCTTTCCTTTCCCCAATAATGTCTCCCCGGTAGTGGTGATTTCGCTGGAGCTCGTAACCATCTTACAACCCGGGGAGTGGGGCGTTGTAAAGGAAGAGAACGAGAGAAAGAGTGCGATTTAACGCAGAAGAATGCCACATCGTGATGCACCATAAGACAGAGGCAGGAGTGCTGATGGGGAGAACTCCGGCCTTACACAAACCTTACAGCTTATGTCCGTATAAATCAACACGCAAAATAATTCCCTGCATAAATTTTCTACCCTGTTGTCCCTCTGCTCATGCCGACCTCCGGGGGGTTTGAATAGGAAGTGCAAGTGTCTTTTTTCATGTAGCAGGCCTCCATCGTCTCCTTCACCATCACTTTGGTCCCTCTCCTCAGACCCCACACGATCAGCTCCGTCTTTGGTACCAATAATTATGATCGTTCTCTTTCCCGAACTTTGCCCGACGGATGAATGATTTCACAATTTATTGCACTCATTCAAAGTTACAGCGAAAAGCTTCACCCCACTACTTCCAGCACGTTGGCCAGCATTGGCGCATGGTGGTGTGCTGATGCTTCATTTCACATGCATAAATCTTGCAACTAAAAACGTGTAACCACCTTGGAGGCAAACTTCCACGATTAAGCTTCTGGGTTGGGTACTCCCTGCTGAAGGCCTTCGCACAGGGGTCAAGGAATGTCGTTCCAACTCGGCCCATTAGCCCCGGTTCGTGCCTACTGGCACCGAAAGCAGGCACACTTCATCAGGCTTTCCCAGGTGATCCTGCGACTGAAGTAACCCCCGCAGTGGTTTTACCGTACGGCACGTGGCAGAGCAAGGCTCAAGGGCGTGTCGCCTTTGCCCCTTGCAGGGAGCACACCGAAGAAACGCACAAATGAGAACCTCGCCGTTTTCCAAGACATCATCATTACAGGCAATTCGCTTGCAGAATAGGCAAGAGGTCGCATTATGTTTGGCACACAAACACACACACACAGATATCTTTCCCGGGCGATCGTGATACCACCGGAACCGGACGGGCAGCAAGATTCCGGTGGCAAAAGTTCGCCTCGGCCGTGAGATTTATGTGCATTTATCATACTCGCTGACCGCTGGAGGGTTTCCCAGCATTTATTAAGTGAGTGAGAAAACGCGCGAGACCACCCCCGAAGAGCAACGATCCTCCTTTGAGGTGCGCAGATGAACAGACTAAAGAGAGACAGAAATACGTATGAACAGATAGCAAAAAGAGAAAAACAAGGTACTCCCTGTACGCAACCACAGAACATGGGTAACGTTAAATTTTGGACTACTTTCCATAATTTTCGCATCCGGACGTCAGGACGTTCTTTTCGGTGGTTTCGGGAACAAACTGCTTGCTTGCTGTACGACACTCTGGAGAATTTTCCATGATAAACGATGACCACCCAGGAACGGGCCACCAAGGTGCGTTAATAAAGTCGGCATTAACCACGAGTGCGTTGCTGTTTTCCTGTGGGCGAAACCCCTTTTGCCTGGGTTCCATCAGAATGTATTGAACATCCGGTGGTGATGCTCCCAGTTGAATTGGAGTGTTTTACATCGTTAGCAAGTAATGGGGTTTGCCAGTCGGATGAAATGCTTTCAACGCTCTTAAAATAATAAATAGCCTTATTAAAACATTCAGAACGTTCTATTTTAGATTAACTTGAATTGAGGTCATGCAAACCATTTATACAATTACATTCAGATCATACTTCACATCATACTCAGTATCAAACCACTTTGCATCCATACGCATGTAATAGCTGCCTTTATGCAGAACGATCTATTTGATGAATTGCCTTGCTCCCACCTTTCAGAATCCTCCTCCCACCAATAGCACGCGCTAATGTGCTTCCCCCGAACAGTCAATGAAGCGTCTGCTGCCTAATGTGGTTACCAGCTTATAAATAATTTACACGTAATAAGATATAACTGTTTACAGCATAAATTTTACAAAGCTCATCCACCACCGAGCAAGCTGTGACACTCCAGGCACCAGCTCAGACATTTTATGCGCCAACCCATAATCTTTTTCTTTTGTTTTTCCCCCCATTCCCCACTCTCGCGAACCGCCATGGCTGAGACGCGGGAGATGAGCCGAAGAAAAATGGTGGAAAATGAATAATAACCTTCAATGAAGGCAACTTTCATCATTCATTTCCTTGCGCGTCCGACCATTTCCTGTCCCCCACTTTTCGGCTACACCCCGATTCCGCAACTTCCGGAAAAGCGAGAATCCTTCCCCATAGCTCCAGCAATGATGAGCTCGCTGACGACAGCGTCACGCGGACAAGACACCGATTGTCAGGCGAACGCGATGTGATGAGATTAAAAAGATAAACACACTCACTCAGAGTGCGCTTCCTTCTTTTTTTTATCTTCCCGTCCTGTCTTCTCGTACGACACTTTACAGTAACGGATGCTGCTTACTTCATCGCGCTGCGTTGACAAAGTCTTGCCGTTTGTTGGTGGAAAGCTCAAGCCACGGGAAAAGACTGCTGCTCGAAACCTTCCACCAGGAGTAGGTGAGCATGCGATGCGTTATAAAACGATCAATTACGTGCTCGGAAATGGTAATTTGCTGTGGGAAAATTTATCACCTCGCTAATACCGCAGTACTTAAGTCAATCATGATCTTATCGTGGCGTGACGGGAAGTTTTTCGGGCCCAGGGAGAGGTTGGGGGGGGGGGTGTTGGGTGATTTGTTTACGCAACGGTGTTGGTTTATTAAATGATGTATCGAAAAATCATCCCCCGGAGTGTAGTGCGATTGTAATAATCGTCTCCCATTTTTCATCGCCCAAAAGAGAGGCATGTGTCTAAGAGGGAAATGGACCATTTTTAGTCATAAGCTTAAGGCATTTCTAAAAACATACTCAACTACGTCTACATGCTTGCGATGAGCGATAAGTATTGAAAATCCATTTAGTTCAATTGTTGCAAAACCAATTTTCAATGCATCTGCGCTTCCCATTCATCCTATTATCTTGATAAAAGCTATTCTTTCGTTAAAAAACCACTCATAATCAATTTAAACGTCAGCGCATTTGTATAGAAAAAAGATCACACTGAAAAGCTAAAAAGCACTGGAAGGAAATGCAAACAGTACAGATAGTACCGCGTTGGTCCAGTAACAAAGTAGATACTTGATATCACCATTCGATGTCAAAAGAACCGATAGAAGGTACTGGATAAGAACGGCACAAAGTGCACCCGCCAACCAGCCAACTAGCTGCAACACAATTCTCCGATTGACTGCAAAAGATAACTCGGCAGGGAAAAAGCATGGAAAGGATAACACTTGCATGCTTCGCTGAAAGTAATGCAACGGTGACAGATTTCCCAGATTTCCCGCCAACTCCCCACCTAGTAACAAGCAGCTCTGGTTGCCAGTTCCGATGTGGAAATGAAAGACAGTAGCGAGCGAGAGAGCAAAAAACGCACACACACACATTTACGCTTGCCACATCCTTGTTACTACATAGCACCCCATTAAAGTGAATTGAAATCCGGCGACCTTCGCTCCCGGTGCAGAATGTATCATCCCCCTTGCATTCGCGGTGCACCCCAAAAACTGCTTTCGGCTTCGGGCGAAAGCTGTCACTGCCGGAAAGGTGCCCCGGGAGGGATGGAGATGAGGAAGCATTTAGCTAAAGCTAAGCTTATAAGTTTCTTCCGAACCATAAATCAACGCGAAGCTACTCAGCGGCTGCTTAGCCGGGTTGCTGCTGCTGCTGCTGCAATTGTGCGAAAGGTTGCAGTAAATCATATCGTAGTCCCCGAACTCGACGGAATGGCAAATATTTGTCCGTACAACGAGCGTGTACCCGCGTGTTCTTCGTCCTTCCCGCGTGACAGCACGGACCACCGTGTGTATGATTCATAGCGACCACATGACCGACCTGATCTGATGTCGCTACGTGAAAGGGTCAATTACTTTCTGCTGCTACTTTGCCGTATGAATCGGTTCGGGTGTGGCTCGTACAAGCCTTTACTGGCAATTTCATTTCCCCAATGCAGTCGTTTGCATGTTACGAGGTTGGCATATATGAAAACTCTAGATATTGAATACTTTTATTTACTGTTTTAAGGAAATTAAAGTCACCTCAAAGCCATCTTCCCTTCCATGGTCCATTTAATAGCTTCAAGGAAGCACCAGCAGCAACAAATGGACGCGAATAATTAAATGTTCCTCCAGACACGGTTTCCAAACTTCTCCATCGTACTCTACCTAACGCTGTCCAATGTCACGCTTCATTAGAAAATCGGCTTCTTACTCAGGCCGTCCCCTTAAAGTTCTCTCTCGGTCTCTTCATAAATCATCAGCAATATTTCTTATTCATTATCACTGTGTCTGCCAACGGGTAGCAGAGTTCCGGCGTCCGGATTGTTTGTCCTTTGGAACTACCCCTTTGTCTGTCCTTCCCCGACTGTTCTGCGCGTCTCAAGAAGCAGTTGCTAGTAAAAGTTTTCCGTTTTTTTCCAGCGAAAATTGTGCTGTTTGCATTTTGCAAAGCGCGAGAACAAGGAGCATCAAGGAACTCAAGGATCGTTTTGTCACTGTAGAGATCAAACAACGCGAAGCTCTTGCTCAGCTGGAAGTTGTTTGATTTAGAAATACTTTCCAACTGCTGCTGGTACTGGCAATGGAAGCAGTTTGCTTGAAGCTTGAGCTCATAATAAGCTTAATTTAAATAAAAATAGCACTGCTCCGGAGCAAACGTTCGGATTGTGTTTACCGACAATTCTTAGCGATCCTTTAAGTCTTGGATTGAGTGTACGTTTCTGAAGTAATTAGGTGTGCTTGACTGTATTTTTCTCAACACAGAGCTTGTCATCCGTTGCCCAGAATATGAAGGTGATATGCGCAGCGAATCCAAACTATAGTTATAACTATTTCCAACAAATACCAAAACTCTTTAATCTCAATTTTAATCCTTCAGCACGACCTCATTCATTGCCAATCCCTTCGCACCAATTCCGGATATCTTGAATACCGCTCCGGCCGGTTCCTCTTGAGGTCCAGTCAAATTCTTCGCCGCTGTCGTCACAAACAAATCATCCAGTTTCGGTCCTCCGAACGATGCAGATGTGACTTGTTTCGCTGGAACTTTATATTCTGCCAGAATCTTTTTCCTACCGAAAAGACACAACATATTTCTTGTCAAAACACACATTCTCGAATGCGCAACTACAATCATATACATACTCTGGAGAGATTTTCACCACTTTGTAACCGTTGAAGCACGCCACATACAGATTGCCCTCACTGTCGATCGTCATACCGTCGCCGAAATAGCCCGGATCGGCCCCATCCGGCTTGAAATCGTACCAAATTCTCGGATTGACTGCAAACAACACACACAAGACACTGCATCAATGATGCACAACTTCTCCGATCCAACACCGTTGCCGCACTTACTCAAATTGCCATCCAGATCGATGTCGTACTCCTTGATGTGATTCGCACCCGAATCGACAAAGTAAAACTTGTTCGTCGCCCGATTCCAGGCCAACCCGTTCGAAATGTACATGTTCCGGTCCTGCTCGACCATCTGCCCGGTACGGTCACAGTAGCGCCACAATGCACCGGTTGCCTTCTCGAATGGATTGCCAGCAGATTCGTTCAGCATCGAACCCACGTAAAGCCGGCCCCAGGGATCAACCTTACCGTCGTTGAAACGATTGTCCACATGGTCCGGTCCCAGGCACGCCAGCTCCCGCACAATCGTCGCTTTGGACGCTTTGCCGTCCCACCGTATCACCAGCAACCGAATCGTGTCGCCGATGACGAAACAATCCGACCTACCCTTCACCGGCACGATGAACGTTGCGAACCGTATGCCATCTGTTGGGAAACACGGCCAAAATGGACTCATCATAAACGATACAAAGCGGGACAGTATCGGGGAAAAACCTCTTCCTACGCACCGATCGATGCCGAGTACACTTTGCCCTCGCGATAGTCCCACCGGTAGATCAACGCATCGGTAAGGCTCACATAGTACAAACTCTGACGGGCAATGTCCCAGTGCGGTCCTTCGCCCAGCTCCGTGTACGGCGGTATCGCTGCCACCCGATAGCTCTCAGCCATACTGTCTGACTCTTGCAAATACTAGCTCGAAGGTGGACAGGCGGCCGGTATTTTATAGAAACTGCTCGGCCTTTCTCCACTCCCGCTCTGCAATCTGATAACAGGTCGGGGCCGAGGTTGCTTATTTGTTTGTTATTTGATAAGTCTATTAGCATTCGAAGCGTTATTAGTATGGCTCGGGGGGAAGTCGATATTGATTAGCGTCGATAGCGCAAATATGTGTTCCATTCGTTTCGCGGTAAGACCTTACAAGAAGCGAAGCACGCTCTCGGGCAAATTGACGTGAAAACTGGGAGAATTGTAAAAACCGAAGCTACAGCAGAATGCAAATTCATTACGTTTTATTATTCATTGTTTCTTTTATGTAATATGATTACATTTGATGATTATAAGAGATAGATATTCATAATTTAACAAAACAAGGTAGCTTATCTTGTTTTACATGCATTTTCCCAAATTAATCAGATAAGATTATCTGCGTTCAAACCCGCGTTTAATGACCCTACATTATCACAAACCCAAATTCAAACTGGCATCACATATCGCATATACATTTAGGTGCTATTTTTTACACTATCTGCCCCCATTTATCGCCGATAAGCTTCAAATTCGATCGGCAACGATTCGCCAACGCTCTGCCCAATTTCTAACCATCACTCAATTTTGACTCTCCGACGATGGCGAACGTACAGGTTGATGTATTGCCCGGGCCGTTCCTCCAGCTCGGCGAAGCTCCACACTGGGACGGCGAGTCGCAGAGCCTTTACTACGTCTGCATTCTTAGCAGCACACTGCATCGGTACGACTGGAAGGAAAATAAAACCTACTCCGCCAAGATCGGTAAGCTTGTTTTCCCGCAAGGCCGCAAAGGTCTCACTCCAGCCTAAAGAAAGGTTAACATTCCCACACTTTCCCACCGCGGTACACCCCAGAGGGCAGCACGTATGCTTCGTTCGTCATTCCCGTGAAGGGGCGCAAGGGGGAGTTTGTGGTCGGTAGCGGCACTCGGCTGTTGCTGGTAAGCTGGGATGGTTGCTCCGAGACGGCCTCGATCGTTAAAGTGTTGACCGATTTGGGCGAGGAGGAAGCTGACCACCGGTTCAACGACGGCAAGGTGGACGGGCAGGGTCGGCTGTATGCTGGCACCATGCTGGCGGAGGACTCCCGCAATCACTTCGAGATGGACGACGGCAAGCTGTACCGGTTCGACGCTGGCCGCGGGCAAATGGTACCACTCAAGAGCAAGGTACACATCTCGAACGGCCTGACCTGGAGTGCGCGCACCGGCAAGTTCTACTACATCGATTCGTTTGCATTCGACATCAAAGAGTACACGGTAGACGCGGAGGGCAATCTGGGTAAGTGTGGGTTCCCGTGGCAGTGGGCAGAGTCACAGGTCCCAGGCCTTTAACGGTGTGTATTCGCCTTATCGCCCGCATGCTCATGGAGGTGGGGAAACGGTGCTGATAAAGCTGAAGGATGACGAGGCGGCTACCGAGTTCATTGCGGACGGGATGACGAGCGATGCCGACGGCAACCTGTACGTAGCCGTGTTTGCCGGCTCGAAAATCATCAAGATAAATCCAGAGTAAGTGTTGAGTTCAAAGTACTTTGGCACCAGCCCCTTGTCGGTTGACGGCCGTGTCGTTGGTGTGAAGTGGGAGATTGGAGATGGCGACAAATCTGATTCGAAATCGGTCGGCTCTGGCTCTAATCTCTCCACAGTAGATGCTTCTGGAAACGCGATGGAGGGTGTGAAGTTTTATCTCAGTAGAACTGCCACGCGACTCAAAGGCTTTTGATAAATGATAACTTCTTGGAATCTTTTAGGCATCACAAGATCACAATAACATCTTAATCATTCTAGGCACAAAATGTAAATTACCGGCACCGGCATTAACTCTATCGTCCACTTTCTTCCGTCAGGTCCGCCAAAGTTGTCCAGGAGATACCACTGCCCGTGGCCCAGGTAACATCCGTCGCGTTTGGAGGCCCCAACCTAGATGTCCTTTTCGTCACAACGGCCGCCAAAGAACTCTCCGTCCCTCAGGAACCTCCAGCTGGAGCCGTATTTAAGATCACTGGCCTAGAGTCACGTGGAGCTCCAATGAACGAAATCGCACTACCGTAGAACTTGTCCCCACCCGCCATCAATTAATGCACCAGAAGAAGTTGTATGGATTCTTCTAAGCGTCTGCTTGGCGTTTACGATTGTTTGCCACCTTCCATCGTCTGCTTGCCGTGCCTCTTCATGAGTGTGAAATTTGGGAGCTGTAGTAATCATTTCAATTTCCACTCGATAAGCGCCACAACGCATTACCCGGCGGAAAAGTGTCGCATCTTGGGTGACTGGAAGGTTTCTGTCTATCTCTCTCCCTCTCTCTATCTTTCTCTCTCAGTCATTCCATTCCGGCTAACCCATTTGCGGGACGCTGAAGCAATGGACTAGTCTAGCCGACGGCTACTACTAGGACACGGTATGATTTGATCACAATAACAATAAGTGCACCAATTTCGACTAAATGTTGAATAAATAAAGGATTTACATACACCCCAAGATCAACCAGACTTAGTCTGTATGTGTTTATGTGTACATGTGTGTCTACGTAGTGTGCCGATATACACCCGGGCTTGAAGATTCTAAAGCTATCGGAGGCACCCCAACGTCAGACAATGTGGCGCCGACCGACTGGAAAGATTTTTATAATGTCTTTCTGCCCCGCGTTCCCCCTACCGGTTCGGTTGAACCCAAATCTCGGAAGCTGCCAGCCATCGCCTGCCCGGTCAGCAATGCCCAGCAAGAAGCCGCTTGGCCATTTCCCTACTTCGCCGTTCCTAGGGCGGTTCGCACGCTCGAGACGGCATGAGTTTGGGGCGGGTTTGTTTTAAATGCAGATAAATTTATGCTTTATAAATGCAGATGCGAAACGGTCGGGGTTCCTGGTACGGTACGGCCCCGAACGGATGACACTCCAGCGAAACCCCAGCGAGTACCCAGCTTCACCGGAAAAACTAACCCAACCGAAATGAAACTTTTTACCGTGCCGTGCTACATTGGATTCGACTCGTCAAAACGATTATCATCAACGCTGTCGTCCGACATGATTGTCTCGTAGGGGGAAGGTTTGAGCACACGTCGATGGGTTATCATCACGCCACCCGTTCCAACACGAACGGTGCTCATTACAACAACCCGTCCCGACAACAGCTCAGGTTTTGTCCCTAATCTGACACGCTAACCTCCGGAAAGTGTGTCCCCCGACCGTAGGGCTGCTTTATTCTTTACGCCAATCAAATGACCAGCCGCAAAGAAACTTCCCCAAAAGAGGGAAACCCATGGCCACAATCCTCTCCTGGACAGGGATTTTCCTACGAGCTAACCAGCCACTTATCGCCACCGACATGTTGAACAATCAGACACACGTTTATTCGTGCCGGTTTGTTCCGCGCGTAAGTCGACGTCGGCAAGTCGGCAGTGGCAGAACACGCCGGCTAGGCTGTGGCTGGAGAAAATAATTAGAACCTTTCCTGTTCCTCTGTTCCATCTGCACCCCTTTGAATCTCATCAGGATGCCACTCAAACGCATACACATGAAATAGCAAGAGAGAGAGAGAGAGAAAAAAAGGTGGATGAGAATGTGGCCCAAGAGAAAAAAGGATTAGGTGAGATTACATTAAATTTAATCTTATTAGCCAAACAGATAGCATGATAACACACGTAATCGTAATTGTTAACGATGCCGCGTGTGGGCCATGGGCTCGTCGACGTAAGCAGGATGGGCTGATGCTGGTTTCATTCTGCAGGAGGTTCTTTCGTTTTGTTGAGCCTTTTCCAGGTCTGAGTTTGGAGCATTTCTGTGGTTTTCCTTTTATCTTTTTGAAACAAAATAATTTCTCAAAGGCATTTGATTATACTTTAACCAAGTTTAACATTTTATGAAGTGCTCCTATAACAAATGAAATGACATCTTACACACTTTAGAATATTTTGGACATTCAATAGAATATTCATGTCTTGACAATGTTTTCTTGCCTTACATACACCAAACACTAGCGACCTTGACGATGAAAGTGTTACAAAAGACATGATTTCACAAGGACGTGACTCAGAATGATGAAGCGCTCTAAAATATTTGCAAAATCACACACACACACGCACTAACACACTCACACTCGCATCACAATAGCAAAACCCCTTCGAAAGGAAGACCAAACTCCTCCAACCAAGCAATTTGGCAATAAACGGGGAAACTTTACGATCTGCCAAAGTGCTCCAAACAATGGTGCTAACATTGTAACCCAACGGTTTTGGTCCAAGAAACACTTCGCCTTCCCCCCCCCCCCCCTGTGTTCCCCGTTGCGATCCGTCCCAGCGACAAAAACTTCCGGATCATTATCAAGGGCGTTAGTGAGCGGGTGCATAGAAAGACGCTTTAAGGTTTTATCGTTGTTCGTGTTGTTTTTCTTTCTACTGTTTGTGTGTGTGTGTGCAAGCTTTAGAACGAAAGATACGTGGCACGTGCCTGTGCTGGGGCAAGCAGACTGGTCCAGTGTGTTCCAGCCCGCTGGTGCATCTGCTGCATCTGAAGTAACTTTCCTAAAGTTTGACTTGAGTGCAGGGAACCATATTTGAGGAAAAACTCAGCTCAAGTAATACTTTATGGCGAACATTTACGATTCATTGCTTCCAAAAAGGTTTGCTACCAGTACGTTAGTGATTTTAATCACCATATTGCCTTCTTCAACCGATGGAATGGAAGATAGAAACATGTTGAACATGAAATAGATTGTTAGTTTTCGCACATTTTGCACATATTTCCTATCGCCACATCTAGCCTGAATGAGATGATTGATAGCAAAAGAAAATGGAAGATTCGATGATATCTTTCTCACACAATATGCTCGCCAAATTGCACTGCTAAAGATAGATTTTACTTCCCACGTACCTTTCGAAAAGTCTACCTTCTCTTTTTTCCACAAACAACTGTTAAAGCCCTTTTCCTCGAAACATAAATTCTACTTCGGAAAATAGACCGAAGGACGAACACACTCTAGCTAACGTTAACACAGGCCAAAGATGCGTAACGACTTTATCCTTAATTTTGGCGGATCCATAAGAACACGCTTTTACCGGTCGGTCCGATCCGATCGCTATCCAATTTTCATCTCAATCCTTTCGCCGTTTCCGTTTACAAGCGCGATGCCGTTTCGCTCGACTGCATCACCAAGATGCTGCTGCCGCTCATGATGATGATGATGATTTGTCTATAAGGGCAGTTTTATTTCCGTTTTCTTCTAAGTGGCTCAAATATGCTGCTCTTTGCATATTTCTCACCCCTACCCACCCCACATAAACAATTCGACCGGCAGCTCTCGGGATCGGAAACATTGGAAAGTGCTCGCCAAAAATCACCATCACCACCTCTCCCTCGGTGAGAGAACCCGGAGAGCGACCGTGATGAAGGTTTTTTATTCATTTCAACGTCTCAATCCCACACGCATTTCCATCCACCCGACTCCACTCCATCCACACACCCCCCCCCCTCCTGCCGGCGAAGATTGATCGAAGGAAAATTTCAATTTTCGGTCCGATATTAAAAATAATGACAAGCATTTATTCTTCCCGCGGGAAACCAGACGGTTCGGTTCGGTTCGTTTCTGTTGTTTGGCGTGTGCTTCGGCTTTTTGTTATTATTTTTGGGCCCTGCCACTCACTGCTGGGTGGTGTGTGGCAAAAGGGCAAAGGATCACAACAACAACAACAACAACAACAACAACAGCACCAACAAAAAAAACAAAGCGAAAGCGATACTCCGAACGATTCACCACGCTACCGTCACGATGACCAGTTTGGCGGCACGCGGGCGTAAAAATGGAAATTCATCCTCGAGAGGTAAATGAAAAACACATTTCCTTTCGCTGCTGGTACGATGAGCGTTGGGATATTGGTGAGTAAAAAAAAATATAGAAAAACACACACACAGATAGAACGATGATGCGGTGAACGCTTGTAGTACCAATATTGGACATTTGGATTGTCCGTGTTTCTGTACGAGCATTGGAGTTCGTTAGTTTTGGAATGGATGCCAAACGAAATGAATAGGCACACTTTCATATCGGCCAAAGGACACCGGGTGACGACAGATGGGAAGAATATATGGGCAAAAGTGGGTCAGTTTATGCGTAGTGAAAGGATTTGATTGCAATCCGACAACTAATCCTCGGCTCGATGGAGAGATGAGAGATGGATTTGACGGAATGTTTTTAATGCCTGTGATGATTGAGATAAGAAGAACGATGACGAAATTATTAAAACGATTCAGTTCAGTCGTTTCTTTACTTATCGAGGTCTTATTCTAAAACACAGCACTGCAAAAGAGTATCGCCAGTTTAAATAAATTGTTTAATTCACACAGAAACAACACAAACAACTCTCCATCGTCCAATCTCGCCCTGTACGACACGGAACGACCAGCTTGTCGTTCGTTTCGTTACGATCCCTTGCGTTCGAATACCGTTCCGTGTCGAGTGGTGACAAAAATGGATAAGCCAGATCAATCTGACTTGCAACCACCCTTACTCGCCTCCCCCAATCCAAACCTCCCATCCACCCACACGCACGTGCATTTCACAAAATCACAAACAGAAACGGCGATTTGTTTTGACGTTCGCCTCTCGACCGCAAACCAATGCAACCGTGTCACCGTGTTGTCATAATACACGCAGCTAGGGGGCACCGGAACGGGCACCAAAGGGAGGAGCATGGAATCAAAAACACAGCCCTTCCCCCATCAGCTCGGAGCGGATGCAAACCGAACAAACCGCACGATAAACCTCGACGTCATGAAGCATCGTTTAATGGATTGAATGTGGTTTGGTTCGTGTGCCATCGGGTGCCTATCTGTTCACCGTCCCGATTTCTAGCTTCCGATTCTCCCGTGCCCCACGGTCCCTTTTCGGGTGGATGGCAAGGGTGAGGGTGAGAGGAAGAGGGTAAAAAATAACAATCAGCCTCCGTCCGTTCGACCGTTCTTCGATGCAATCCCAAATGGACACACACACAGAGAAGCGCAAATGGCCCCGCAGAACGCACAGAAAAGCGGAAGCAACTCCTCGCCGGATGAGGTTTCGGTTTTGGCTATCCTCCCCCATCCCCAAAAACCGTACCAATTATTGCCCATGAAACCTTCCGGCTAAACTGCGTGAAGTGAGGTCCCGAAACCGGGTGGAAAAAGGGTTCCCGGGTTAATCAACGAGGTCAACGAGTTTCAGCTCGAGCGACCGGAAGTGAGCGACCAACGCCAGAGCTACTTTTGCACCTTTTATCCTCGTAGCAGATGACGACATAACATCCCACTGACCATTCGCTAATCCCTTGCCAACTTCCACAAACCAGGTGGTTTCGGTTGGAGTGCTTGGCAGGTGGGAATTGGGAATAACGAGCAAGTGCAAGGCAGCGCAGAGCTCTTTTCGCGGCGATCGTGCTTTGACCATTGCTGCCGACTAAAATGTTCGGTAATTTTCATGAAATTAACTACTCTCGATTTGTTGTTTGCATATTTAAATAAGCAAAGGCGGGAAAATGGGCAGGAATGTGATCGAGCAATTGCACTTTAGCTGAAACGAACGGAAATAGGATTGAAAGGACGTGGAAGGTCTACATGTAGGTGGAATAAATTTGGGTTATTTCAGGCTTAATGCAATTGTGTCAAAAGTGGAAGATTTATTCGTATGTTCAGCTAAGCATCATTAAGCCTGGGATAAAGATGTTTCACCAAAATTGATCGACTAGCTCAAGAAAATGTTATGTGAAATAACTCGCATCACCCTTGTTTGTGCTTCTCTTTGCTCTTTAATGTTAACCAATCACTCATCAAAAATAGCTCATCATAATTTCCGCATCCGCTTTCTAATCCTTTGCCGGCCGTAACGCATCTTCTCTAAACGAGAGGCTGAGAAAATTATAGCTTTATTAGCCCCGCGAGTTGTATCGCACACGAGATTGATTGATACGGCTCCGTTTCCTTCCAATTGCCCTCAAGCTTGCACCGGCGATGCACCGAGCGGAACCGAAACCGTTCGTCCAAACATTCCAAACGCTTAACCGGTCGCGGAAAGATCTCGTTGAAAGGAGGGCAGACGTCTTTTTTTCAGTTCTTTAGATTCGTTTTCCTTTCGTGTGCCCTCTTCCTACCACCCGCGTGTGTCGAAATCTGTGTTTTGACGTGACATATTTATGACCGTTATTAAAATTCCCGTCAAAACCTGTCCATCCGGATAGTTTTGTGTGAGTGTGCTCGTGGATATCCAAACTAAAGCATCATGCACCGTCGATGGAAAAAAGAAGCTAAATTGGGTGTAATTCCACGCTGAAAAACAACGCTCTCGCTCCACTGGAACGCGAGCACACGATGCAACAGGCCACAAAACTGCATCCGAGACGCAACCGACAAGAGAAATACAACTACATTAGCGCAAGCACCCTCGCACACAACTGTTGTTCTCTTGCTGTTCCCTCTCTCTCTGTCTCTTTATCACTCTTGCTGACCTTATGACCGCCGGCAAAATCCATCGGAACGCCAAGCTAACCCGGTGCCAGGACGGGGTATGAAGACAGGCACCCCCTGTTGGCTCATTCCGGGTGCAATTTATGATGTCGGCACGATATTATGCTAATAGACTCATTAAAGCATGCCACGGAAATTAACATGATAAAAAACAGTAAACAAAACTTTCCGCGGCCCACTATCGGGCGAGGGAAAGGCCATCTGCGCGTTGGCTTCTCTCCACGATGCACAGTGGGCAAAAATCCTGCAACTTGTGCCAGGGGTGAAGCTTTAGCAGAACTTGCTGAACAATGTTTTGATTCCAGTTTTCTTCGCAGTGCATCAAACGATCTCAATTGAGGGCGAGATGCACAAGCCCTACCTTTTTTAATAATATACTTTCAATTAAAAGTTATATCCATCTGAAAGTAATACAACTCTCCCATGGTGCAGTATTGTACACCCTTTTTTCATTCGTCTACACCAGCGATCGCTCATTGTCGGCATGTAATCGATCAGATGATGAATTTCCTTCCCACACTCCCATATCCCTGCTCAGCCCATCCTGACCGTTCGCCACCGAACCCTGCAGGGCAGAACGCTCGACGCACTATGCACAAAAGTGCATCCGAAAAGCTGGCGCTATAATTTATACTTCTTATCTTGCTTCTGCACTGGCTGGCATCGATCGCATTCACGGCATCGGCACGGGATCTTGTAGGTGCCGAAATTCGTTCTACAAGAGCGTAAAAACACATGCAAGAGCGCACACAAGCGCGTCCGCTTTGCTTATCTTCTACCCTCCCCATTCTCCAATTTTAATGGGTTCTTGTACACGTCATAAGAAGACTGTTGCCCGTCGCCTGTCACGCCAAAGTTCAGTTCCTGCGCGAGCAATTCATCATCGAGGCTACCGTTTCGGTCTGCCGGAAAGGTGCAATTTTCGATGCTAATGGGAAACCATCAAGCAAAATCACTCTCTCTCCGTTCTGCCTCTGCTGCCGATGCTCTACCGAGCCGAGCGTTGGAATCGATATGATTTTCGATAAAATTTACACCACAACAATGCCGCCCTCTTGTAAACTGGCAGTCGTTAACATTGACCGTGGCAGCGTGAGGTGATGCGAGCTGGAAGTCAGCTGGAATAGACGTTTTCTTTTCTGTTTTGTTCGCGTAAAGCAAACACCACTCCACAACGCACAACACAACAATGTAATAGACTTGGCTGGAGGATATATTTCTTCTGGACGGGGTTGTTCGTGTCTGGTGCAAGAAACACGAATTAAGAGAAACATTAAAGCGGCTCTTGCGGCGATTTTTCAAAATTATTGTCAACTTCTCTGCGGTAGGTAGGGGACGCTTTTTTTCAGAGGCTTTTTGGTACAAGGAGAGGTCCCTGAGGCGAACATGTTTAGGTCGAAATTTATTACCATCCATTCGAGACCAGCGGAAAGAGTTGTTTTATTAAATTTATTTAAAGGTAAACTGAATTTCATTACTAATATCATGATCTCTCTTCTCATCCCATTATTTTAAACTCCAAAGTTCTTCTCGTCATACAAACACTAATTAAACAACGAACCCATGTGATGCTCCGTTCGAATCCGCCTGCTTGTCAAACATTATCGCACTAACAACCTGCTGTGACGCATGAGCTGGCGTTACAGCATCCCGCATCGTTCTTTGTCCATTGCCAGCACCACAACCACGGGCCCGAAGTCGAAAGCCAACCCAACCGACGGTTGAGATAACAACTGTGAAAATAAATCGAATCGAAAGCAACTATTGATTGCACGCTGTTCGTTAGTTAAATTTGAAATTGATAGATAATCCCTACGTACGGCTTTGTCTAGCATTTCCGCGCACGTCACTCCACTGCACTTGATTTCGGTTGCAATCTCGATGCGCTGCAGAAGCAGCCGCACAAACCAACCACCTTCACAAAGCCACGTATCATGGGGAAAGTTTTTTCTACACTTCAGGGAGACCGGTGTTTCCAACCAATGTTGAAGCGTGCCTCCCATTTCAATGATGTGTGTGCTTTAGCGCTCCTTTTTACTGTAAAAAGCAAACGATTGCAACGCTGTAAGGATCGGTACGGGCAAACTGGCAAGCCATAACATATTCGTTACCTTCGTCAGTCTAATGAAGAGGAAGAGCTTCAACGATACCTCAAGCTCAAGAAGTCGCTCGAAATCCCGGTAGACGAGTTCTCATCGATACGCTTTTTTTAAGGGTACCATGAACGTCCAGGAACTGCCAATCGCTCCGGTTTTCCACTTTCCCTGGCACTCGAATCGGAATGCACGGCAGTACCAGACCCCTTTACGGTAGCAAAACGAATGAAAAGGTGAAAAAACGCTAGAAGCACAGTTCTACCATCGCACTCATCTTACCCGTAAATTCCGATCCACCCATCGACCGGGCAACAAATTGTTGCACGTTCCATTACACGTTCCAGATTCCAGCTTCGTGCTCAGTGAGGTATGGTCTGGAAGGGAAATGGTGAAAATTCTTCCACAAGCCCAATCACTGCCCCGGGGAGCGTTCTCCTTTCCCAAACCGAACCGTGTCTGGTCACCGGGCAGTTTTATCAGCAAAAACGTGAGAAAGCTACCGAACCGAATCGGCTCACCGCCGGACCTACCGGACACGCTAACACACCCTGTCAGGTTGGGGATTGGAATCGGTAAACAAATTTATTTGCCTTCGCTTCAGTGATGGGATGGACGATGGGTGAGTGGTAAGTCACACAGCAATGCGTTCAAGAATTCCAGCATCAAATCCTTCAGGGGTGGAAAGGAAACAAACAGTAGTTCCGGAGCTTTTCGTAATAGTTCCGTAACAGTAGTAGATGCAAGACGAAATTGATCGTTAGTGTAGAAGGCTGTAACGTTTTCCAGTTCTATTACCGTTCTGTCTTATTGTGAAAGCAAAAATAATATCAATAACATGTTGTGCTGACCTTTTAAGCTGTGACCCAACAATGAATGATACGGTAGAATGAATAATTACACCGGAATGAAGAATCCTTGTGCAAAATATTGTATCTTTTTTTTAGCAATGGATGCTTGAGCTTCCGCTTTTCAATATCCTCCAATATCATCAAGTCACAGCTTCAATAAAATCATCCAGTCACAAGGTTACTTTACGACTTTCCCATTTGCGCAAAAATGCGTGATTGCGTAGATGAGCCTGCTGCGATCGGAGATCGATAAGCCTCCCCGATCCCTGTGCGGAAACCTTCACCTCAACTGTCAGTCAAACAGCACCCATCATGTGGAAGGCCAGCGCATTACAACTGGTGCTACTCGCACTTGTCATCCATTGGCAAATCGATTCGATCACCACCACGAACATCCTCTGTGGCCAGCGACCTATTGCTGCCCCGGGTACCATCACCTACGGTCGGTCTAGTTGGCCCGGTCAGTTTCCGTGGCATGTGGCACTGTACCGGACGGAGCAGCCTCTTACGATTTCGTACGCTTGCGGCGGTTTCATCGTGGGTGAACGGGTGGTAATTACAGCGGCCCATTGCGTCACAGCACCGAGCGGCTATCAGCTAGCGGCCGATGAGCTGACCGTCCGCGTGGGTCTGTACGATCTGCTCACGCTCGCCCGCCACTCCCAAGAGCATCGGGTAGGACGGATTCATCGGCACGGAAACTTCACGACAGGCTCACCCCGCCATGACCTTGCCCTGCTGATGCTTCGAACCATCGTGGAGTTTGGGGACTTTGTACAGCCGATTTGTTTGCCACGGGAGCCGGATGCTCTCAAGGGAGTTCGGACGGGAACTGTGTCTGGTTGGGGGTTAGTGGAGGATGATTCCCCTGCTAGAACGCTTCGATCGGCCACAATGCCAGTTGTGAGCTATTTAAGCTGTCTTCAAAGTGATTCCACACTATTTGGTCCTGTCCTATACGATGGGATGTTCTGTGCAGGGTGGGAAAATGGTAAGCTTTAACTATATTACTAATACATCATCAGATCCGTGCCATATAAAGCTTAAAGTAGCTAAAAGACGACATTTGTGACTTCTCACAGGGACGAACGTTTGCAATGGTGATAGTGGAGGAGCATTCGCTGCCAATGTTAACGGTAGTTGGACAGCCTTTGGTATAGTGTCTTTTACGGGAGTTAAAGAACACACCGACAGTCAAATACCATTCCGTTGTGATACGAAAAGCCTGGCTGGATTCATCAGCATTCCGATGTACCTGGATTGGATAGAATCTGTAGCTGCTGTGGAAGCTGTACAGCTAGACACACATCGTGAAATGCCCCACAGCCCATTACCTAGGATTAGCGACACTAGTAAAAGACCCCCGATTCTATTGAATCTTCCGATCAAGCTGTTAATTAAATCCCATTTTCCTTCCGCCAGTGTGTCAATCGTACCGCGACCAATGCCCAAAGCAAGAAGACGTATCATACTTGGCTCCAATCGTCCGGCCGATCCGCGTCGCTGGAAGTTCGCCCCGTTACGCTCGGCTAGTGATTGATTGCTACGGCGTTCTGATAAGTGAGCGGTTTCTTCTGGCACCGGCTAGCTGCCACCATAGCACAGGTAAGAATGAATTCTTCTCAATGCTCCATCATGATGTATGATTCCCGGGCCCACCGGACACACTAGCCGCAACATAATAAATCGAACCATTTCAAATAAATCACAAACGACCTGGGGACACTCACGGTGAATCTGGGGAAAAATGTTCCAGCCCTGCCAAAGCAATTCATTATGCTGGAGTTTGCCGGCCAGGCAATGGCCTGTAGTGTAAAGAGATTCCATCATCACCCGAATTTTATCAACAATCCCCCATCCGAGTCTACAACGGAGGACAATCTGCGGAAAGAGCGGACACACCAAAGCAATATCGCCCTAATCGAACTGGAACGGGCAGTGTCGTAAGTATCCTGCGCTCTCCAAGTCTTTCCCCCTATGCTATCGTCGTCAATCGTTTGGAATTGATTTGTTTTCCATTGTGTTGCTGAAAATTGAAACGATATTTCTCACAGTCTGTCCACCTGTCAGTTTGTGTGTCTCTGGACGGGGGTCGAAGGTGCCGAAAGTGAGACCCTCCCGAACATCTTGCTCTACTCGGCCGTGAACGTCTCGTCCGGTGACAAATCGATCGAGTCGTCGGAGATGACGGTCCGACCGACTTCCAGTGGCCGGAGCAGCACAACCCAAGCGAGTCGCTGCTACGACGAGCTGCTGGCGCCCTTGGTGATGCAGCAGAACCCGGACGGTGGTCGGTCCGATCGATTGGTCGGCATTGTTGTCGAGCGAACCTGTACGACGATACGCTTCATCAAGGTAGCACCGTTTCTTGGCTGGATCGAGCGGATTGTCTGGCTGGGGTCATCATCTTCGGATAACGACAATGGACTGTAACCGAATAACCCCGCAAAAAAGTACCGAACAGTTTTGAACAGTTGTACAATCTAGGATAAGTTTTATTTCATTTGTTGTTGATTCCCGCATCAAACGTACATGTCCATGCTGTCGTCGAGTAGGAATTCACGTCGCTTCTTACCTTTCCTGTTATAACTGTTACCGCATTATTCACCACATCATCGACAGCCATCGTGCTGGCACTCATACTATCCCTCCATCCTTTCCTATTCGATAGACACTGCTAGACGAATAGTGCGTCTCCCTACTTAGCCAATGTGCTACCCTCATTTTAAGATACAATCACAATTATAAACGTTTTCGTACACTATAAACGTGGATTTTTTACTCTTTGCGCAGTTTGTGTGTATGTTTTTGATGCGAGAAAATTGAGGAAAATACTAAAGTAAAATGCCTTCAAACACCCATTCCCTCGGCCCCGGGCGATCCGATCCTTCGCACGATCGCCGCCCATAGCGAGCAGTAGAAAAAGTTAGTAATAAAATAGATATACTTTCAGTTTGTCCGTTTTTGTGTCTTACATACTTAGTTTTTGGTTGCTGTCTTTGACTTAGAAATCTTACTCGCAATGCTCTCTAATTGGATTGCCCCGCTGCCCGCATGTTCCAGGAACGTTTCAGGCCTGTTACCTGTGCGTGTGCTGTTTGTGTTCTTTCACTTTGATTTCATCATTTGGCCACGTTGAATTGATATATGAACACTGTCACAAAAATCGCCCACCGAGTGTGCACAAATGAAAACACGATCTAAATGAGAAAAACAAACCTTCTGCAGAACGTAAACACATTTGTACCACCTTGCTCGTCCAGTTGCAGTTGTAGTTCTCCCACCGCACACTCTACCATACCACACACTTGTCGATCGGATTCATGCCCGTACCGAGGGGACAGTGGAACGTGTCGGAGAACTCTTTCAGATTCGACAGCGGCCCTATCACGCGATACTTGGGCGGCGAGTGGGAATCCTTCTCGATCTGCAGCGTGGTCGTCTCGTCTGTCACGGCCGAACACCAGACCTGCGCGAATGACACGAAGAACAACTGCCGGTGGGTCATGTTTACACCCGGCAGGGGTAGCGTGTCCGTGTCCGTGTAGCTGTTCTTCTCGTTGTTGATGTACGCGTGGAAGGCCGCCTTCAGGCCACCATTGTCGGCAATGTTCTCCCCCATCGTCTGCTTGCCGTTGATCGTTTTGCCATTGATTCGGTAGGCACTGTACTGTTGGTTGAAGCACTCCGTCTGATTCTTGAACCGCTCGATCGTCTGATTGTTCCACCACTGGTGTAGATTGCCGTACTTGTCGTACTCCCGGCCCTGGTCATCGAACGCGTGCGTCAGCTCGTGCCCCATCACCACACCCATTGCGCCGTAGTTCAAGCTTTTCGAGTTCTTGATGTCGAAGAACGGGTTCTGCAGAATGCCCGCCGGGAAGACGATCTGGTTCTTCGTGGGCGTATAGTACGCGTTCACCGTAGGCGGTGTCATGCCCCACTTTGTCTTGTTCACGGGTTGATCGAGCTTTTCCAGGTTCTTTTTCAAGCTGTAAATGTTGTAGTTGATGTTGTTGTCGAAGTAGGTCTTTGGGTCGATGTTCAAATCCTGATACTTGCGATCCAACTCCTCCGGGTAGAGGATGTAGTCCGGGAAGCCAATCATATCACTAATCGCATCGGCCTTCTCCACCGCCAGTCGACGTGTCTCCGCATCCATCCAGCCCAAGTTCTTGAAGTTTTCCTTGAATGCATCCCGCACCTGGTTGATCATTTCTTCGGCTTGCGGTTTGGAATCACCGTGAAACACGTCCCGCACAAACATGGCACCGACAGCGAAACCGAGCACATTGCTCGTGTCCGACACACAGTACCGCCAGAGCTCTTCACCTCCGTCCGAACCCATCAGTGCCTTTCGGAGACCCTTGTACGCATCGCGGAATGCCTTAGACAGGCAGGCGGTCAGCGTTCGTACCGTTTGCCACACGAGATAGTTGTTGAGAATGCTGAAATGGAGAAAACACAATGTGTGAGACATAATAAAATCCTCTTGTCCAGATCTTTACCTACATCTTCTTCTCATCCGTTGAGGTGTACTCCTTCATCAAGATGTTCAACTTCTCGAGATACTCCGGAGCGTACACAACGACGCGCTCCTTCTCGGTGATCTTGCGCCGTACCAGTCGAAACGCTTCCTCAAAATGCTCCTGCCAGTTGATGAATGGGGCCTTCTCCTGCAACATCGCCAACGTCATCGGATGGTACAGTGTCTCCTCATCCCGCCGCATATCCTGCGGGGTGGTAATGTTGGCCAGACGCGTCTCAAACTCGATCACCTCAAGCATCTGACGCCGTGCGTCCGTTTCGTCCGCCCCGAGCAGCACCGAAACCTTCGTCATGTACTCCAGATAGGCGGTCAGAATCTTGGCGTTGGCCGTTTTGTTTAGATAGTTATCCCGCGATGGAAGTGTCAATCCACCTTGATCGATCTGTAAATATTATTGTACGTAGGTTACCATTACTTCTCACTTGTACCATTTGCAGCTCTGCTCTCCAACCTGTATGATATGCTTGCTAGAGTTGCGATCATCCTCGCCCACAGCCCACCCGAACAGTCCGCCCATGTTGTAGCGTATCTGCAGCGTTTGAAGCGTTCGCTGCAGGGACCATCGCTGCACGTCAAAGCCGCTCGCGTTGGCCGTCACGTTCCAGCCACCGATCTGGCGCAACAGCTTCTGCAACGGTTCCGCGCCGAGCTTCTCCATCGTTTCGTCCTCATCCAGACACGATTGGTAGTACAGTTTGGCCTTCTTTTCCGCCTTCGACTTAAACTCCGCCAGAGGCCGTTCGAGAGCGTTCTTCAGCACCAGCTGATTCTGTTGCTCCAGCTTCCCAAACAGGCCCCACATTGATTTACCCTCCGGGATGGGATTGTTGCGGATCCACTGGTTGCAGGAGAAGGCGTAGAAATCGTCGCACGGATCCACACTCCAGTCGATCGAGTGCAGTATCTCACTCGCCGCAAAGATGCAGTGTTGATTCAGGCAGGGCAACTGTTCGTCCACCCCGAACGGATCTGGAGAGGCATGGTAAGATATTTTGAGAACATTAGACAAACTGGCACTACACTTACTGGCTGCTACTGATGCTTACCCGAACCAACGTGAGGACGCACATGAAGAATACGCGTTGTATCGCTCGCCAGCAAACTGCTCAGCACCACAATCAGAATGATAGAGAGCGCTAGCAGCGACAGCAACACCTTCTCCAGCTTGCTCCGAGCGTTCCACAGCGAGGATCCCCGGGCGGCATGGTAGCGGATGTGCATCGTAGGGCTGCGCGTCGTCTCGTTGATCTGTATCGAGCCGATGCTGCTGCTGTCCTCGTCAGCGAACTGTGCCTGCTTATATCTCGTCATCTGTCAAAAGATCACCGAACAGACCCAACATTCGACTCTCGTAAAGTTTATTTTCTACCAGCACACGACAATTAACACAATCGATTTCGTTTGCGTCGCAATTTGTTTGCGTATTTTGCCGCCCCGATTCACCCAGCACTACTATAGCGCCGCAATTCGATACAACTACTCGGCCGACACCGCAAGTACGCGAAATTCCCGGGCCTGCCAGAGTCTGCCTCTAATCAAACTGACACGAATTGTTGCTACTGCTGCTGCTGCTGCGGCTGCTACTTCTCATCGCGCTCACGATCAACGTCTAACTGTGTTTCACATGTTTCGCGATCTTTGCGTTCGCTCAGCCACGCCAAAAACCGCGCGAGAGCAAACGCAAGCGAGCGCGCGCGTGCGAGTGTGTGCGATCATGTAAACAATCACCTCTATCAGCTCCAACTCCAACAACCCGGACCCGACAATGGCCGCCTGCCTGCCTGGCTGCCACTTCGCAATGCGATTACGCTTGCGCACAACGGCACAACACACGGCTTAGCTGCGGCCCGCCAATTTGTCTTTTCAAATCAGCATTTGAGGTGAGAGGAGGCCATTGGGAGGGCACGTTATTGCTCCGCTCATTCATAAAACCACTCCCAGCGTTCCCCAAAATAGAACCCTGCCTGTGGCTTATTAGAGAAAGACGCTAGTAGTG
This sequence comes from Anopheles arabiensis, assembly GCF_016920715.1. Lineage (NCBI taxonomy): Eukaryota > Metazoa > Arthropoda > Insecta > Diptera > Culicidae > Anopheles > Anopheles arabiensis. The sequence goes on from NC_053518.1 coordinate 1,111,363, forward strand.
GTAATAGTTTCTTTATCCACATACTACCACAACAAACCCCGTTGCTCGCTGCGATTAGCGAGAATGTTGCGGTTTTTACAGGCAACGGCAGTATGGGGAGGATGTAAATACATCTCACTGTAAACCGATGCTTGCACGTGTCTTGAAAGGTTTTACGCCCCTCAGAGCTAGATAATTAAGAGGGAACAATTTATTGCTTCCGTATGGATTCGCGGGGCAGTTCGCGAAGTTCAACAACAGCAAAGGCCCCCCCGGGAGGAAAGATACGCTCTGGTGCACTCAAGCACGCTTGTTGAGTGAATTATTGCATTCAATTTACAATCGACTTAAATTGCATCGTTGTTAAAAATGTTTTAATTTATACAACAAAGTTAAGAGTACTTTAGCTTCGCGGAATCCCACTATGACAAATAGCGCTTCTATGTGAAATGTGATGCAAATGGTCATGTAAGTGGGACTGAGAGAGATGTCCCCATGTTGTTGTTGCTGCTGCTGCTGCTGCTGCTCCACACTAATTGAAGGAACGTGCAGCAGTAACGCACAATACACAATACCCAACCTGTTAACCATATTGTATCGAGGGACGCTCAATTCTCCCTTCCCGAAGCATGTAAACTTCCCCACCGAAAAACCCCATTCTCGCTACCGTTTAAAGCTGATTCAGACACATTAACCCACTCATGGCGTTTGGTTTATCTTATCGTACGTTTTTTGTATCCACTCGTTTGCATCGGGTTGGTAATCATTTAGCTCACAATGTTTGTGTGCTGCCGTTTCTGGAAGCCCTTCCTTCCTTTCGTACTCACCTGCACCGACATGGTTGGAATGGGGATTGTGTTACTTCTTCTTTTTTTGTTGCACTGATAGCACCGTGGATGTCGCACCGTACAAAAACGCACTCGCTTTTCCTACTCTTCCACAGTCAGTCTTTTTTACGTTCAGTTTACTACAGCGGAATGTGCTTCACAGCGGGTGCTCCCGTTACTGTTCACGCATATGGAAACGAGCCCCCAAGTAGGGCCTGGCTGGCTACCATATTGAAGTGGTCGTTGCGCGCCTTGGGCAACACCTGCAATGTGTATCTTCTCGATAATACTGCTGTGATGCCTGGACCTACTATCAACAGCGTTTTTGCACTATCGATCCGTTCGTCGCTAAACGATTGCTACTGTTCCTTCGTTTTTCGTCCCTTTTTTTTTTAGGCCAACCTGGGAAGACGCTTCGTTCGTTTACGGGCCCTTCAGCACACTACTTCAGATGCTGCTGCTTTGGAACGGTGCAAAGACTCATTTTGCTCACGTTTTCCACTAACCTACCGCACTCAGCTTCTCTGAATAATCAAACTTTTCCTTCCTAAACATCCTACCATTCCCTAAAACACACACGCAATTCACCAAACCTCGTTGGAGTAACTTTTCCTTGCGTCCGTGGGGAAAAAAGTGGTTTGTATTGGATGAAGGACCATGGATGAAAATAGTTTGCATCTGACATGCGCCACAACCGTCAAATGTAGCGCGGCTGCGTCCGAGCTTCACTGTTTGGCCCGAGAGCTGTCAAAATCCCGCAACCGTACCCGTTCCGTGTGGCAGGGCAGAGAAAAGCCGGGAAAACGGATACCAAAACAAACCGCCTTTCCCACTCGCATACTTTTCGCTTTCCCACCCGTCGACCCGTCGGCACTGGGATCCGTCAGCGTGCAATCAGCTGGAAATGGGGAAAGCGGATTTCCCCGGGGCGAATGTCGTGGCATTATGCGGGGGGTAATTTTCCGCTACCTGTCAAAGTGAATTTTTCATAAACAATTTACCGTCGCTGATGTCGCTGCTTGTCGTTTAGGTTGGTTTACAAGATGAAGGGATATTTTCTTTGGAATGTAATGTATCCAGCGTAGAAAGATCTAATCTTATTGATTCTGTTACTTGTAAGCTTGTTTACAGGAAATACTGCACACGCTGAAAGCGACTACCGCAACCTACATATGCCTCATCTTGCCGCTTTTTAATGATGGTGTGTGTTGCAATTTACGTCTCATTTAAACGTAAACCTATAAACAACTTTCCATGTTTACAAAACCACATAATTTGCGTCAAAAAGGAACCTAAAGGAACCAGTGTAGATTTCAAAAGCTTTCAAAGAATGGTTTGCACTGTTATTGGATCTATGTCACTCAGAGATATTTGGTATATTCACCGCGATAATTCAATTATTTGTTCATTGTTTTTAACTGCTATTACAATATAAGAACTCAAACATAACAAACATCATAGGAAGGGATATATTTCGTAGCTCTTTGGAGCTCACAACATACTGGGAACTCAGCTGAGCTGTGTAGCTCAAATCTCCCGCAAGGGGAATCAATGTCCTTTTCTCCTTCCCTTATGATTCTTCTCTTCTGAGAAATCGCATGTCTCTCGCTCTCTCTCTCCTTCAAACTCTCTCGAAAGATACTCTACCAACAATTGTAAGGACAACAAAACTACAATACGATTGCTAGGTTCTCGAAATTTACTCGAAACTAGGACAGAAATAATTTTACTACCGCTGCTACTGATACTACTACTACTACTACTACTACTACTAGTGGTGGTAGTCACTACTATTGCCAGTATAATCACTTTTACTACCAACACCAAGCACACTAACAAAAGGCAAAGCGCGATTGGCCGGTGAGCCACTACCACGAGGAACACATTTTTTGGCCTGACCGTTGGTGGCGAATGCCATTACGTACGCTACTGGCGGCATCATCATCATAAGAAGTTTTGGAATGGAATTGCTGGCCTTCTGCCGAATGCTTCGAAAGTTAAAGAGGCCACCCACAAAGCCGACCGTACACCGTTTGCAAATAGATACGGACGTAAGTAGGTGCCACTAACGCCTTCCGAAATGCACCATTGGGCAGCATTGATGTGCTGCAGTTGGGCAGGTCAGCGGTGGACTCTCGAAAAAGATGCATTTCGATAGGAGGATACATTGAATTGCAGATATTCATTAGGATCAATACATTTGAATACATAACACTTTGAGAGGCTTCTCAATCCATTAAACCTTTCTAGGTAAATATATTCGTAAGCCTTCAGTTTTTTAAGCTCATTCATGAAGATTTCAAAGCTAGTTATGATTGTTTAAAGACATTCAATTATTCTTCTTCTTCGCAGCATCTTTTTAATAATAAGTACAGCCTTCTCGAGGCATCTGTGTCGCCAACTGACCTTGCAATCTGTCCAGTTTAACCTGCAGATTATTTGTGGAAGGTGAATTAAAAGCAGCTCCCCAACATTCGTTAGCTTCCCAGATGACACGTTCTCGCTTCCCATACGCTACACATTGCGCCCTTTTGCGCTTGATTCCGTCAGACTTCACGCAGGCATCTACCGTCCGCTTTGATGACCCAAATTTAAAGTCAAATAAAACGCGACGAAAAGCTTTCGCCCGGTTGTTGCCTGCAGTCGCTTCCGGTTGCACAACTCCAAACTCAATTAAACGATGCATTGTACAGTCAAATTCGAACTGTTAGCATTGCGCCCAGCAGAGGCAAGAAGGGACCGAACCAAGCGCAAGTGACGACATTCGGTCGATTGTGGTTTTGCGAGGATCATACGCTTTGGGACGCGATCGAATAAAGCAGACGCTCGGGTGTGTGGTGCCGCGTGGTCATGCACCTGTACACTGCTTGACGTGTGGTTGCCGCGGATTCCCGGGAATCTGCGGGAACACTCGCCGCAGCGCGTTCCAACAAATCGCGGCCACTACGCTGATTAGTCCGGAACGTCGGCGAACGTACGACACGAAATTTTCAACATTTGGTCGCTCGGTTGGTTAGCTCCTGCTGCTGTTGTAGTTGCAGGTAGTTTCAAACAAACTATCAACTTTAGTGCCCGTGCTTGCGTGCGCTTTGTTGTTGTGCAACCGTACTATGCCGGGGCCTGTTTGTGACGTGACGTCCTATCGAGCGGTTTGAAGTGTGCAGCTCGTTTGGATTAACTTCGGCCCAGCGTTTGAAGCTTTCACAAAGTTGGGTTGGAAGCTGTGGAGTTATCTGCCTGACAGCGTTTTGGGAGGTGAAAATTCTGGGAACACTCTTTTGGCAAATGATTATTATAAATTTATCGCTCTAAAACTGTGAACCAACTTTCAGTTCTCGTTAGGATAATGGATTTTAGTTACCCATGATGTAGTTTCCAAACTTTTGCAAAGGCGAAGTTAATTAATTGACTGAAAAGCCAAATCTACTTTTAAGGTATTTTTCCCCCTTTTTCTTTCTTTGTCATGCATTGCAAAACTGTCACTGGCTACGATTTCAAAGCGACACTGCCAATGTCATCGTTAATTTAAATTCAAATCCATTTATAGATCATTTCATCTCCATTCGAACTCATCAGCACAGTCCACAATCTGTTTGCTGTTTTGAGCATTCTAAGCCATCGTACGGAAACCGATTGGACAATTCCTCCGACCAGGACCCGGTACTTGTGCCAAAGTAACGTTTACACCATCTTCCGCTTACGGAACACATCCACCGGGCTATCGGTTACTATCACCATGGGGATCGCTTTCATCCTTTCGGCGTCAAACATCCTCCAGCGCCGTTGCTGACCTCCCTCTGTCACGAATGCATTTCGTACATGTCCGGCTCGATTTTCCGAACCAAACATTTCACTTCCCACAGACATCACCTGTCAACCGAAACGCGGGGAAGCGCAGTAAGAGTACAATTTACTGCCCCAGCCCAAGGACCAACTATCGATTACTTTTGGGCTGCTGGTGATGCTGGCAAAACCTGGTGACCGGTTCCAAAAATTTATGCCATGATGCCCCGTGAACGTATTGTCGTATTGCAAACGGTGGGTTTTTTTTTTTTTGGTTCTTTCTTCACTATTACTTCAACTACCTCCACCATCGACAATCGCAGCAGATGGTCACGATAATTTGCATTCGAGAAAGCAATTCGTTCAATTATTTAATTGCCATCGATTTTCCATCATCCAACCAACCATCCAACGGTGCTCTGCTATATTTACTGTGTGCATCTCTCTCTCTGAGCGTTCTCCGTACCACCGTGCCACGAAAGAATCATCCACGCTGACATCCTTCCCGTACCGCTTTCCAGATGAAACTTGTATGAAAACCACCCCGTCGAACATAAAAAAGGTGGAAAATTAAATATACATGTATGTCAGATAAAAATGCTCTGCCCAGTGTAAACATTTTGAGTGCATAATGACATTACTTATTCACCTAATTGGGCTGCGCAATCGTGCAATGGGTTCAAGTGGTTCTTTTCTTCGAAAACTTCATTACGGGACTCATTAAGCTGACATTATCTATTTCTAGAAAATATTACCTCAACAACGTTTTGTACAAACAATTCTCTGATCTAAAAGTGTCAAAAAGGATGCATAATTGCTTGATTAATAATTGATAGCAGTTCCATGCACCTTCCACTACACCATGCTGATCAAACATGGGATAAACCAGTTTGCGTACAAGTTTTCATCAGTTGAATTTCATCCTCCATTTCTGCGAACTAAGCGAACTTTGTTTGATTTTTCCTATATTGATTACCTACACGCCTGCCCTGCCACCTGTCCTGTCCGTACAGTGGTTCTTTAATTTCTCACCCTTTCAACCCGCCCCCGGTGGGCTGCCGTTTGTTAACCGCACCACCCGGTTTACCCGCTCACACGTTTCGCGAGCGCTCCATTTCTAATTATGAAATATGCAAATAAACAAAAGGCATATTAAATTTCTGCCAGAGAGTGAATCTTATTTATTCATCGACAAGAGGCTAGCGCAACGTGAGCACCGTGTGTTCATGTGTGTCTGTGCAGTTTATACCGAGCCGGCCAACACATTGCAACCATGCGCCTCCATGTATAGGGGGAAACCGTGGCAAAAATGGGGCCACAACTCTCCGGTTCTTCGTATTTAGCACTGACCTGGTGTGTGTGTGTGTATGTTTCTCATCGTCCACCTACAGGATTCGGATTCGGTTTCCATTTCTTCCCCTCTCTCTCTCTATAACAGTGCAAAAGCATATGTGCTTGAACTTCTACTTTGTGCTTTCAGTGCAGCTTGGTTTTTAGTTGGTGTTGCTTTTTTATTCAACAAACGTGTGTGGGGCGGAAAAATGGAGATAAATTATATATGGTGTAGTCGTTTTTTCAAAGGTTTTCGAGTGTCCGTTCACAACACTTCGGGACGAATATTCATTCGATATTGATTCGAGGAAAACCTGACTACAGGTATGTATTAAATTTGAGCGCTGTTTTGGAAATAGAATTCCCCTGATCGTGTTAAGGATGTTTGAAGGTGAACATGAGGCTGCAACATGACGGGGTAAGTTGTTGCAACGCATTCTATAGTGCTGACCATTGCATGCTGTTCTTCCCGTTGGTCCACGCCTTATTTTAACTAGATTAAATGTGTGTATTTTTCCTGACAAAAGAACCACGCGCCAAAACACTGTAAGGGCTGTGGGAAACAATGTTAATCAACCATCTATTTACACAGATAATCTCATTAAAAAATCCCCCAGAAGCATCCACTTACAGCAGACACCAGGGCCAGACCATGTCTATGCAGCTGACAGCAGAGAGATAGAGAGAGAGAGCGCGCGAACAAGAAAAAACTAGAGAACGAGTAAATGAATAAAGTTTGCATATTTCTTGTTCGTGTTACATTGTCCCGACACACCCCCGAATAGTGGCCTTTTTGTCGTTTTCGTGTGGAAAGAAAAAAAAACGACAGAGAAAACCAGGATCTTACCAAATGGAGGATGTCTGATGTGTAAATGGAGCCCCCCCGGGGGTGTTCGTTTGCAACCCATTCCGTCCACACACACACACACACACACACACACCCGCTGCCAATGCTTCCTCTGATCCACTTGGTAGCACCCGCCAAAGTGCCATTTATCAGTCGCGACATTGTCATCGGCTCTCCGGACACTCCCTCCCCCACAAACAGTATGTCCTTCAAACGCTCACCATAACCAGCCCACCAGCAACCGAACAACAATCGGCAAAGATTAGCATTACAGCATGCAAAACTTTCACACCGAGAGCGGTAAAGGGATCGTTTGAAGCTAGCGCCGAGCTGGGCGCGTTGGCAGAAAGAAACGGAGGAAAGAAAATGAATCTATTTCCCCTGGCCTATCGTTCGTCTAGCCACCAAAAACTAACCGAAAAGAGAAACAGTTCACAAAGTGCCAAACGACTACACAGAGAAAGAGAGAGAGAGGGGAAGGGAGCGACTACTCGAAGTCGTCTGCATGTCGCAAAGGCAAAGTTGAGTCATTTTCATCCCCCAAAACAGCATCCCGCGCGCGCGTAATATCAGTCTTCTTGCTTCGTTACTGCGTACTGCGAGAAAAGGGGGAAGAGCAGCAAATAGCGGCCACACGAATACATCCAATTCGTTTTTCCCTTCCCACTCAATGAAGGACACACTCCGGTGACGAAATCTGGCGGGACAATTGCAAGTGGCATATTGAAATTGAATAAACAGTCCCCGGGGCCGCTTTTGTTAACGCACCCGAAGTGTTGCTAAGCTGCTTCGACGCGTGGCGTTCGTCTCCCTTGCGACCCTCCGAAGCGCTAAGCAACGAAACCCGGACGAGTAATTGTAGTTTTGTTTTTCTTTAGAATGTTAAAAATCGTTTCTCTTTGTTGGGCTGGCTCTTGCGAAAGCACGGGAAAATGTTGTGAAACAAAAACCCTCCGGTCACTAAACAATGGTTCGACGAACTGATTAGAAAAGCGCTGACGTTGCACGTGGGCCTTCCAGCTCATCACCATCATCATTATCGTCATCATCATCTGCGTGTCTCCTGCTAGTTTCTGCCAGTCGTTTTGTGCACCGTAAAAAAGAACCTTCGCCACACCAACGAAATGGCGTTTAATCTCTCTCTCCTAGCTGCCCATCACACAGGGGCCTACGATCGTTTGTTTTGCGCTTCCATCAAACCCGGTGGCGATGGCACGTGTCACCCGTGGGGTCCACATTCGACGGGTTCGGCCCTACAGTCCAATCGAAACCGGGTGCCAACTCATCTACATTCGCCGTGTGGGAAGGAATGGGGCAGCGTGGGAAAGCGTGAGAACGCACCAGAACACACGCGGAACCGAAGACGACTCGGACAGTCGAGTGCGCCGGGTTGGGTTTTCCGGTCCCCCCGAAGCACTAGCCACCCTTCTCCACTACAGGCATAGAGCTGTCTGTGTGTGTGTGTGTGTGTATACACCCCAGTGCGTACCGCGAACCTTCCCCTCTCTCGGGCTGAAGACGGAATTGTGCTGATCTTAAAAGGCGACACCGAGTCTGCCTACATTAGCCATATTATTGTATTATTCTTTATGTAACGCAACCGAACCTTCCGCCACGGCTCCACCCACTCCCACCCCCCTTCCCACGCCCATTGCGTAGCGAAAGTATTGCGTGCCCCGCCAACCCACATCCATCCATCCTGGGGCGAAAGTGCTGACTGCTCGGAGTGTTCGGCCCGGGCCGAGGGCTGGTGAAACTTTCGCGCGAGATCTTCTTAATACAAAAGCACCACTCCCTCGCGGTGCTCCGGCCTGTCCGTCCTGCCCGCCCGTACCTCGTGCAGAATCTAAAATGAACCGAGCACCGAGCACCGCGGCCCGGCCCGATATCATTAAGCACGAAGAGCTTTGATTAGCTTGGGTGGGGTGAGCGGCGGTGGAAGCGGGTGTCAGTGATGGTGTGCAATATTCCAGCGCAGAGCATGGAGAGAAGTGTCGCCAATGACTTGAAGCTTTTCGTGGTTTGCCTTTCTTTTATCTCTTTTTCTCAGGGAGCCCTGAGAAGACGCGCTAAGAAGAGGGTTGTCGATGGTTAACGTTCATCGACACGGTGGCATCATGTCGCTAAAAGTGGGAAAAGCAAATATTCACGGGATTTGGGGAAATGAGCGTTCAAATCGAATCGGTTTGGCGCTCGAGATGCAAGTTCAGTGAAGCTGTGGGTGGTGATTTGATTTTAAACATGCTCTTTGAGGGTAATTTTATAGAATTTCTTAGTAAAGGAAAGTAAAATGAGGACTATTTTCTGCTTTACATTACATACATTACTAGTAAAATTGGAAGTATTTGAACTCCAAAAATAAAGAAGAAAAGATGGGTAAAGCCATCGTACAAAGCATCTACAAAGTCCTTGAAATGAAAGCCTCTGTTGATGAATCGCTGGAGAGCTCCTTAGGATTGATTTAACTTGTAGTTCATCTTGATCATGATGGTCATGTAAGCGATACAGATATCAGGTTCTCTTGCAGTAAGTCAATAGTTAAACGACTAAGTCATTCATACTCAATTTTATGATACTTTAAATTCATCCTTGTCCATAACATTACACCGTGTAAAGCGTCCTTCCAAAATATGATTTACTGTGGCAGCAAACAATTGCCAATAGCGTGTACGTGGCTAATTATGCTCACACCATAAATAAATCCTTTTAAAAGCTCGTAACAGGCGGCCGGAAAACCCCCTGATCTCTTTATCAGTGTGCTGGACATTTATATTTGCCCACCGAAACCCGCTCCAGCATTTGTAAAGTGTAAAAACCACAGCACGGGCAACAGTTTACTATCGCCTTCCTCCCCAACAGGCACCCAACGCGAAGTGAGGCGCGAACTTACCCTTTGGGTAGAGTTTAAATCACGCATTCTTCAACACGTCACGTTCGGCTGGGGAGTGAAACGAGCAGGAAAAAAAGCCCATGCAATAGTGAAGCTGAATGGTGTGAATTGTCTTCACGTGCAGACACAAACACGTACAAGGCATGCTCTCGAACCGAATGTGGCCGTTGCAAGAGGCCGTTTCCTCCCTTTAAAAATCCTACTCTCGCCCTGTACGAGCTTATGGCCATGCGAGCTGCAGCTCATATTTTCAACCCCGTAAAATGTTTACGATCCTGACTCGTTTAATTGAATGTAAAATCTCTTAATAATACGTTTCGCACAGGCCGGTAAGCCGGTCTTGGGGCCGGTTTCGTGCTACAGCACGAGTTGAAACACGAAACATTAAATCCTATCGGTACCATCATCTCTGCCCGCGTGTATGGCCGAAGCAAGTAAGCAAGCAACAAAAAACTGGTCCTCCTTGTTGCCTGCCCGCCTGCAAGTGCATGCAGTTCGATTCGGTTTCGGTTTCGGTAATTGAATTATTTTTGCCATTGCTTTCCACACCCATGCAACCCCACCCGTGTTGCCCCCCTGTGCCAGTCGCCAGTGCAATCATTCGTTCGCCCAGGCTTCGCCCAAGATCAAAAAGCATCGCGATCGGTCGTAAATCTTTATCGCCTTAAAATCGCACCGTAAAACAAAACGCTCGATTTTGATCTCACTTTCGGGCAGATGGCGAGGAAACGGGTAAAACCTTTTAGCGCTGGCGGAAAAGGGCAAGGTACCGATCTCTGGGAAAAAGTTACAATCAATCCTTTTTCCCCTTTACAATGCAACAACGCAAGCAAATTAAAACAACACCAACACTTGCAAGCCCCATCCTTCTTCGCTCTCCCCATTCCAACCGATTCCTAAAAGCCATTAATTTGCACCGAACACCGAACCCATCGGCCCATCCATCCATCGACCAAGGGGAAACCAAACCGCATTTGTTCCAAGGGACTGTGCACGACCAGTGTTTCGGTTGTAATTCAATTCCCAAGATTCCATTCTACCATTTTCCAGTAATGTCTATGGTTAAAAGTGAATTTATAAACTATAAATAACATCACAATTAAGCGCACAAAATCCACACAACTTCCCGGTGCCCGGTGCTCCGGGAAAGGGCACAAGATGCAGGCATAAAGAGAGCATGAGAAAAGGTTCCCCGTCTCACAGTTCCCTTATTCCTGGGCGTTAGTTACACCGATGATAAACGATCTACGGTGGGTCGTAATCGTGAAAATGCCATGAAAAATTGATTTCGATGTAAGGGCCCCGGTCCGGCTCCGGCGTTCCGAATCGGGCCAGTAAAGTGCATTCATGGGTTGCACCACTCAGTGTTCAGCCCTGTCCCTGTCCAATCCCTTCTACAGCGTTGAAGTAATTGTGGAATCCCTTTACGGGAAGGAGTATAAAATTTGCTCCATTCCTTAAAAACGATGCGCCTTCGAGCGATGATGCTTCTAATGCGTAACGCTTCTTGAAAGTTAAATTTGCATTTCGTACCGCGTTTTGCGATTGCAACCGGATCTCTCGGGGCGAGAGATCGTGATCGATCAAATTTGATGCATAACTAAGTGCTTCATTTAGCGGCGTCGATCGTGATGGTGATGAATCATCTCTTCTTTGGTTGGGAAGAATTTTGGCATTTTACTGCATTCGTACGAGGTCTTGCTTTGTGTGGCTCTGTTGCTCGGACGCTTCAAGCACGACACCATATCCAGTAAGCGCAATGATGTTTCTTTCACAAGCGAAGCGAAACGATTAGTCATAAATGTCAATGTGGATAAAGTTTGCAGACGGTGTAATAAATTAGAAGCTCGTTCAGAGGCCTCAATTATGGAATTGATCGATGTCTATTAATCACTACGTAATTTGATTTTATAGATATATTTATTTTAAACTTATTACATGCACAATTTTTGTGATACAGTTTAAAATGTTATATCTTCAACATAAAATGGAAATGTCCTTGATATTATACCTTTATTATTCAAGGATTTATTCATTGCATACCTTCACAAGGCACAAGAAGCAGCAGGTGTGAGTTCAGCCTCATAATTAATTTCCATCTTATCATAAATTCCTTTTCACTAAGGACTTCTTCTGGGCTCCTTAACCTTCTGGAGCCTTCACTAAGGACTCCTTAAAAAAGCAACGCACTCTTCTTGAACAATCTAGTCCGTCTTAACGTGTCCACCCCTGCACTTCACAATGAAAATCTGGGAAAAGTACCTTGAACGTAAGCGCACACTTTACCACGCCAAGTATCAAACCCCTCAGCAACTGTTCGACGGTGCGTGCGACATAGTGATCAAGTGTTTTGCTGTATGCGGTGGCGAAAGGATGAAACCGGGCTACACACGCCGCAATGCACGGTTGATCTTCCTGGTGACGGATCTCATTCTGTATCTGTTCGTAAACCTCTACTCGATCGCGATCGTTTGGGGATCGCTGATGGATGTTGTGTTTTGCTTTGTTACGCTGGGAATCGCCATACAGGTGAGTTGATGAAGTTCTACTTTGAACACTCCATAACTCATCACGGTCCCTCTGCACAGGGTCTAGCAAAGATTGAAGCCTTCACCTGTCCGGAGCTGAACGATCTGCATCTGTACAATGTGGCACGGTTCAAAGCGCCCCCTCGCTTCCGGGAAGTTGACGAGGCACTCTTCCACACCGCCACCATGTGTATGGTGTTTATACGCATATTCGCCGTGGCGTTCTCGATCGTCGCCATTGCCATCTACTCGTACGCCATCCTGATGCCTTTGATCGAGCACGAACTATCGCTCGCCTTTGGGTTCTATCTGCCGTTTGTCGATTATCGCACGCCGGTCGGATTTGCCATCAACTGGGTGTATCAGTTTGTGCAGGTGCTGGAAGGATGCATTGGGCTGATGGCGTGCGACTCCTGTCTGCTGGTACTGATCATGAATGCTACTGGACAGATGGACGTTATCATTGTCTATCTGAAGCAGTTGACGGTGTTGATAGACAATAATCACGCTGGACAAAATGATGACGAAATTGCAGATATTATAAAAGAAATTGTGCTCAAACATTTAGAGCACACCAAGTAAGTGGTTGTTGGGCATTGGGTGCCTTTTTCCAGCTGAATTTTGCAACTCGAAAACACTCCAGGTACATGACGGACATGGATAAACTTCTCAAAAAGCAGTTCTTCATCAACTTTGGATGCATGATTTTCGAGCTCGTTGCGTCACTAGCGATCGTTGTTAGGGTAATTAATCATTGTTAAGATCTTAAAGTGCTTTAAATAACTCTTTAGCTCAACCTTCCACTGAATCTCAGGTTCCTTGGTATCCAGGAATGGCGATCTGTCTGATTTGCACCAATCAACTCTTTATCAACTGTGCATTGGGAACATTCCTATCATCGAAGGTAAGAAGTATTTGTTGACTGTTTCGTTACATTGTATGTCCTCGTTTTTTTCTCATCTCACCCTTGCAGAATGAAAAACTGGTGGAGGAGATCTACAACGTAAACTGGTACGGACTGACGACGAAGCACCAGAAGACACTTCAGCAAATATTGCTCACCTCTCAACATCCTGTGGTACTCTCCGACGGGTTCTCGCCTATCGATTTGTTCAACTTTGTAGAGGTAAAATCATTAAATTTGGTTTCGTTGTTGGGGTCGAATTTATATTTTTAACTATTCTTCCTCGCCTTTTTTAGATATACAAGAAGATTTATTCTTATTTAATGGTTTTGCAGAAAGTATCTTAAATACTTGTTATCTGAAATTAAAGTTTCAAACATTGTAATAACTTTAAAGCGCTTTGATGCACACAAACACACTGCAAGTCGTTCCAGTTGATCATTTCACAGAAATTCAACCTCGATGGATGTTACGATCCTAATTTATCAATCCCACCAAACCTAACTCCAAACGATAACGAGGAACGATCTCCCACACCCACAAAAACGGAACGTCTCGGAAACATCCAACATGCTCAAGCATTCCCCATGCTCGCGAACGGGAAGCACATAAAACACGGTGCAAAAATCAAACAATCACATGAATCACATGTAACCGCGCCCGTCCTGTGCACTCCACGGCACTCCCGTGAAACGAAACAATACAAACAAAAGTTTAAAGCCCCGAAAGCCGGCCAAACCAGAAATCCATCGAAAACGCCCCAAGTAGAACTTTTCGCTTCCTCTACCCCTCGAGGAGGAATAAAATCATAATCTCACTCGATTCCCGACAAACCACCGCACCGTCGTCAAAGCCGCCACCAGCCACGATCGCAGCATCGCCCAAAAGGGAACATGGAACGATGGAACAAACGATACGGCACAATCAACAGTTTCACCACGGCCATTCTGCTGCCTGATTATATGCTTAAAGTATTAGTTCATAATAAATTTGACCGAGGCTTGAAATCGGGTCGAATATTGAATCCGCGGTAAAGCAACGGAACAGCGTACAGAGCACAGGAGAAGAATAAAGCGTTGACCCGCAGCGTTGGCCCCTGCAATTAACATGAATGAATGGGAAATCATAATTTCGCGCGAGTTTTGCGCCACGCCACGCGTCACATTTCGCGCTCAGCCCGGAAACCCGTTCCCGTGGTCCGATAAAACTCGAAAATAGTTCCCCTACATTCTCCGTTCTACCTTGTGTCATTCCTCTGCGTCTGTATTTCCCTTTTTTTGACGAACATTTTGCCCACCCCTGGAAAAAGCATTGGGCCAACGTCAAACGTGAACCGTTTCACGCCGGACGATAAATTAGCCATCTGTTGAAGGGGAGGGGGGGGGGTTGGCAACAGCAAACCCGCGGCTCCCAACAACTCGACCCCGACTAATAATTATCCTATCGCTAAATCAAAAGCTGTTATCGCCGCTGTCCAAACGCGCCCGATGAGCAGTTCAAAATTGGAAAATAATTTATGAATTAGATCGGTCTCGGGCCCGTGCACGCACACAGCAGCAGCAGCAGCTGCAGCAGCTCGAAAGGGTAGCAGTGCAGTCTGCCCAGTGATCGTGACACACACCTTTCTCTCGCTTCCGTTTTATGGCTCATAAAACGGATCTGAACGACGGTAATATCTGGATGGTTTCATATTAAACCCGGCAATACGGGCACAGTTCAGTGTGTTTGTGTGTTGTGGGTTGAGGTTCGTGACTTTAAACATTTTCTGCTTTAAATGCAATTATTAATTTCGGGTTTTAACGATGCATTTAAACGTTCGTAGACATTCCTCTTCAATATTTATTAATTTTAATTAATTCCAGCCCCTAAAAGTATGCAATACGCTCAGCAAACTCTTCTTAATACGACAGTAGAGCTACAAACTATTACAAAACGCACTGCAAAACTTCTGTCGCCCATCTGTGACACATCCCTTCATCCTATTTACACATCAACAAGCTCACACATACACTCTTTCAGGGATCTTTCATCAAACAAACCCACCATACCGGAACCCACACAGCTTTCACACGAGCGCAATTCTTCTCGGATAATAAATCGGTGTTGCTGCACCGACGGGTGTGAAAGAATGCACCATCCGGCACACAAAAACAAGACATAAAGTCAGCTCGGCTAAAGGGAGAGGTGTTGGGTTCCCTTTCCCTCTACCAAACCAGAGCCGTCTCTGGACACATTCCGGGCACGACCCATTGTTGTTATCGGTGAGAACGACACTCGTGAGAATAATGAAGCAATTTTATGCAACAAACCATGGCGACCATGGTTCACAAACCGGCCACTACCGACCAGGCGAAAGAGCTGTTGTGTCCCGCTTTTGTGTGGTCAGATTGGTGTGACACTGGTGTTGATGATGACGTCAAGTGGAATCAACCCATCCAGTTGAGCTGCAGCCTGACGATGCCGGGTTTGGCCCTTCAGGTTCGGGTGCTTTGTGGTTATCCTTTTCGAGGGAAGGGGAAATGGTTTTGCTCCGGCCAGATCCCCAGGAAATCGTTAAGGAAAACCGCGACATTGGTACTGCAAATAGGACGAAACAATTTCGGAGTGCAGCGTGTACAAATAAAGCCTCTAAATAGCTCTCAAGGATGTTGAGGTTTTCGGGTGGTGGCTGTGGTTTGCTGTTCAATTGTTGCTGGGAAAAGGTCACAAGATCAAGTTGAATTTACTTCAAACTAAGCGAATTTAAAGCTGAAAAAGTGTGCTGTAATTTAAGCATTCATATCTGCATCCCTCACCCAAAACCCGCTCCTCTAATAGCTGCTCTAATTAAATCATCTCAACGCTGACCCAATTCCCTCACACACCCCGGATTAGAGATTGACTTTATGTCTTTTTATTTACTACCGACGAACGCATTGGTTTACCCATCTGAAAAGCCCCCCGAAAAATGGTCCCCAAAAGATGGCAACTATCAAACCGCCTCAAAGATACAGCAATGCGTTAACCGGACCGCCGTGTGCTCCGAACAGCACACATTGGCGTGGGCCAAACTTTGTCATTTATGTTATTGATTATTTAGTGTCCATAAAACCGGAAGCGCCGGCGACGTTTGGTGCGTCACTTTGATTACTCTTGCGTCGCCCCTTTGTGCAGGCCAGCCCATCCGCACCAGCGCACCGTCCAATGTTAGGGTTAATCGCAGCTCCAAAGACAACTTACCAGGCTCAACTGGCCATGGCGAAGCGGGTGGAGTTTGTTGGAAATCGATCGCGCTGACATTGATGGACAGTTTGGGGCACTCTCTCGCGCGGTCACATACATTGTGTTCATTGCACGCGAAAGTTGGCACACATTTTACGACCCGCTTTACGAAAAGTTGGCCACCACCACCACCACCAAAAAGGTGCTGGCCATGGTGTGGAAGTGTTATATGTAACTTTAATTTACTTTACGCGACCGCGTGTGCGTTTCAGATTAGGTGTCGATGCGCCTGTAAAGATAGTAAAAAGTTATCGTGTACGATCGGGGAGGGGTCGTTTTATGATCACCCGGAAAAGTGTTTCCCTTTGGAAAAGGGATGTCTTGTGGGTTTTTTGGTGTTGCTTTAAGTTGAAGCTTTGGACTACAACTTTGCATACATTCAGGGGGTCATGGATTTCTGACAGCGGATAAAGTCAAGAAGGTTCAACGACTCTAAGGATTCAGCTGTCAAACCAAACAATTCTGGCAGCTTTATGATCTTGAATCCTTCCCTGTCGAGGATAATTTGTCGTAAAATTGGAAACCAACATCCCTTCAGACTAATCCCCACGCACGCTGTCAACCAGAAGCCACCGTTGACAGAATGTAAAGATAAATAAAACGATTAAAAGTTACAACTCTGCTCTGGTCGCTCGCTGTAATTCAATATCACAAGCAATTGATCAGCAATTTACGACACCCACGAAGCGACGGGACTGGATGGACGGAAAAGTGCCACCGGGAACGACTGTTTACGCTCCCGGTGCAACCCATTAACTTCTCTACCGCAACTTCATAATTGATGGACCACCCCCAACCCTACCAACCACTGCACCATGCGTATTGTGTCGTAAAATGTTGTCCCGAGGATTCTTTGTGCAAACGCAAAAGCACAGGAAAGTCCGCGACATCATACATCATGTAACGGAGCGTCTGCATTTGTCTGTGCGCCATGTGTGCATTCTCGTTGTGGTTCAGAAAGATGCTGTAAGTCCGTCGCGTCACCCTCTCCCTAGAGATTCCAATTTTAATGGTTTGTTTAGTTCAATTTCCAACCTTCCAAAACTGAACCGAAAAAATCGATAATCTCGATCTCGCGCTGTGTGTGCGTCTCCGCGTTCACTCGCTCGCCGTTCGCCTGCTAATATCGGGGCAGCATTAACGACGCCGCCTCTGTAGATACGGACGTCCATTTACCGCGCGACCAGGACCAGGTTTTGCCATCGGAATCGGGGGCCGTCAAACGAATTGCTTCTGTCTGGCCGTCTGGCCAGTGTACGTGCGTGCGTGCGTGCATGTGCGTGCTGTCTGTGTCCTTATGCGTCTCGCCGGTAGTACGCCGGTAGTGACGCTGTGATGCGATGATGCGAGTTCGAACAGACATGTCTTCGGTGCGACAACGATCGAATCTGTTGTATCAGAGCTGTGTGTGCGGTCTCATAAATCGACGAACATGAGCAGGGAATTAAATACGCACACACAGACGTCTGTACACCAGCATCCGCTCTGGGGCGTTTTAGCTCACATATTAGTGAAACTTTCACTACTTTATTGTCAATTTCTGTGTACACTGCAGCAGTAGTACCAGCAGCAGCTTTCCTCTTATATCCTCACAACCAAAGTGCTGATGTCATGGGCTGGATAGAGGGGGGGTTGGAAAATCTAGCATTGCTTCTAAGAACCGGTTCAGGATATTAACTAACTGCGTTCCCCGAAATGGACATTCCGTAGCAGCAGTATCATTCTATTCATTGCGGTAATGCCACACACACACAATAAGATCGTTGGGAACTTGTACAGCTTTCGTACCTCTCGGCGAACGGTTTCGCCTTAAAATTTCCAAGGGATTTTCCCATCAAACACACACACACAGCTTATCCAGTAACTATTACTACAAAATCCGAGGGATTGCAAAAAGAGGGAAGGTTGCGAAACACTATCCTTCCGGTTACATAGCGGGAAAAAGGATCGGTGCCAAAAATCCAACAACTTCAACGAGTGATTGGTGGTGTTGTTTTATTTTCATTCCTTTTAAGGGGGCATGGTTGGAAGGGGATGGCGTGCGAGAAAACCTCACCATTTGCCAGTAACTTACCGGAGGGGATAAGGGAATGGATGGATGGAGAATCCGCCCTTTTATCTAGGCCACTACTGCATTGTCCGGTGCTGCGGAGATACCGGGAAACTTATAATCCTTTTTCCCTTTGGAGCACGCACTATCATTGAAACACAACACCCCAAACAAGCAGTGGCTACAATTAAATAGCAAACTGTTTTGTGCTGAGGATCCCGTTCGTCCGTCCGTCCGTCCGTCCGTTCGTTCGTGGGCCTATGACATCGATCTTTGCCATTCTTTCTTTTCGGGATAACCGTTTTTCCAGGAAACCAATCAATCGAAGAAAAGTGTGAAGTTGTAGCTGGTGCAGAGGTTTAGCTTTCCCAGAAGTAAATGGCATATCTCCAAGAATTCGTTTATCGTCGTCCTGGAATCGCTATCCAATAATTGAAGGCCCAATTCGATGGAACTAAAAGCACTACAACACCTGCTCGTGTCTTGTCTCGTGTCCTTGGAGCTCACATCCCTATCGCTCAGCTATCGATCGGCTTACCAGCTTCCAAGCCAGCAGACTCGACTTTACCTTTAAAATGCTAACTTCCATCCTGGAAACTGCATCCAGCACGTTGGTTGCATCGATTTCCTCGTGCTCGAAGCGAATTACTTCTGGCTGTCCATAAATAAGTCCATAATTTATCTCCCATCTGGGGATCTGGGCCAAAAGTAAGCTGTATGCTTCGCACGGATAACACTCCTTCCGGTCGATCAGAGGCAGCAGGAAAAGGACGATCGAAGGAAAAGCCCAAAATGCCTCTCCGAATGAGCTGGGCTGGAATGTCTGCAAATGTCTCCAAGGTCTCCTTTGCCGCCAGTCCCAATGGTGCGGTAAAGCGTTCCTTGGAACAAATCCGTCCCGAAGATGGATTTGCTTCGTGTTTAATTAATTATCCGGTTACAGCTGTGAAACATCTCCGCCGCTGTGGTACCGACCGATCCCATCGATATACGATTGGGCATGTTAACAAACGACACTTACACAACTCTCGGTCCACAGCTTTCAATCCCTTGCAATCGATTATTGTACACCTGCTGTTAAAATATTCATCCTAAAAGGGTGTCCCGAGTACAACGCAAATAAAGCAAATGGGGCGACAGAGCAAGGAAACAGACCCATGGACATCCTTTTCTTTTGCCACCGATGTCTTTTTTTCTTCTTCTGTTTCCTCAACTGACCACTTTCGGGAGCATTGGGTCAACCAAAAGGACAACTCCTTCGCCTTAGCTCGTTGGACGTGCTTTATGCAATTCCTCGCCCCCTTTTTGTCTCTCTCTCTCTCACTTGGAACTCCAGGCTTGTCGCATTTGGAGTGCGCGAACAATTAATCATTTTCCAACCGGCCCTCAGCCCGCAACACTACAAACCCCGGCCCGACATAATTGTGGTGCTCTTGTAATAATGGTAATTTGCGCGAAACATTTATCATTCTTTGCTAAAAGAGAGAGAGAGGACGAAGAAGAAGAGGAGGAAGAAAAAAGCACTCCTCGCCGACGTCCTCTGCCGGCCGTGGTCGTGGACGCAGAAAGGATGCAAATACAGGACGGACAAGAGAGCAATGAAAATGTGGTCCGTTTCTTTCTTTTTTTTGCTTCAACCTCAAAGCCGCTTTATTTTATCCTTCTTCTATTGTAGCTGTGTGTGGGCCCACGTCTTGTGAGGATCGTGAGAATCGTGTGTAGGCCACTCTGTAGACCACATACACAGCGCCGCTTCGTTTGCAAGTCTCCACACAAACCGTTCCCCAAATCAATCTTTTCATCTCGTTTTTTTCCATTTCCACCGCCTAAACGGTCTTTCTCCCTCTACACTCCCACCAAAGGAAGGTGCCAAAAGCACGCACCAACGGTTTGGAGGCAACCCGACCACAAATTGTCATCGCCCATTAAGTGTCCCTACAGCAAAACGACGATTATCTTATGGGGTCGATGGTGAGTTATTGGTTTCGCAAAAGTGGAATATTCGGAGGCGCAAAGATACATTACAGCTCTCGCCAGCATATCGCACAAAGTACCGAAATGGAATGGATGAAATGTGGTGAGAATTAGGTTGCATATTTGCTCCTCAGAAGCTCACCAGAAGCCGGTTGTAGGAAATTTGTAGAAGAAGGCCCAGTTACGCCTGTTTCGCATATGTGTTCCGTTTCTTACCCATGGACTCTATGCTTGTTAATTTGTAGCTAATTATATGCCTTCGAAAAAAGTTTAAGTTTGTGTGGTTAGATCATTTAAATCCGCTTTTCAGTTTTCAGCTAAATGACTTAATGAATTTATTAAACATCAAAGACATTGACAACATTTTGAAAAAAGGAAATAATAGACAAATATATAAATACAAAACCTAGTTAGCAAAATTTCGACAATAAGGTATTAAAAGAGCAATAGAATAGGGAAGATGAACAGGTAAAATAAATGTAACATTCGTGAGTAACAATACTGAAACACTGAATGAAAACACAATAAGCGATACCGATAAGAGAAAACTAAATATTCGCTAAAACACTCACACGAACTTGTGAATCATTGCTCAATTCCTAATGATCTTTATAGCATTGAGCTAGTTAATTTTGTATATTGTATAATAAAATAAATGTTATAAATAAAGGTATAAATTATCACGCTCCTTCTCAGTTCCTTCATTGTCCTCGAACACAGTCCCCTGCACAACCTCATCACACTCAATACTGCATCAAACACCGATAGTGCATCCTCCGCAATGCACGACCGCACCGCGCATCCCAATGAACAGGGGAGGAAATGAATCCAGGAGGGAAACCCTGAAGCCACCGGAAAAAAAACCCATCGTCCCACCTTTCGCCACCGACTCGTCAAGATCAATATCATCGGAAAGCCAAGCATACCAGTATGAGTGTAGAGTGCAAAGTAGTTTGCCGTGTTCCAGTTCCAGTTTTCCACAATCTTCAACAGGCACCCCATCTCCTGCAAGTGCCGCTAGCGACATCATCGCACACACACACACACACACGCCCAAGTTCCACCGCAATGGCATCGACCGGGGCACTGGGGTATGCGCAATTCCAAAAACCCTTACCCGAAAAGAAACAAGCCCCCAAACCAGGCGGCCGGCAAGAGACGCGGCTAAAGAGACAATCTTCTTCTAAGACTTCAGCGTGGAAGACCTCTCCCTCCGTGGACGCCCCATGTCAGTCCCGCCCAACGGACTCTCTCACACACACACACACATACACATACAGAGCCTGCCGAGGCAGACGGGCACGATGATAAATAATATACCGCGCTTTTTTGGCAAATAGTCCCAGACGAAAAGAGATAAAATATTATAGAAATAGAACTAATGTGGCGCCGCGGTTCTTGTCTGTTTGTGCGAATACGG
This sequence comes from Anopheles arabiensis, assembly GCF_016920715.1. Lineage (NCBI taxonomy): Eukaryota > Metazoa > Arthropoda > Insecta > Diptera > Culicidae > Anopheles > Anopheles arabiensis. The sequence goes on from NC_053518.1 coordinate 1,133,158, forward strand.
GAGGGCGGGGGGGGAGGTTTATCTGCGTACTACTACTACGATCTGGTGGGTACTACTACTACTACTACTACTGCCACACTACCTTACCTTTCGGTACAGAGAGGGTCCCGGGAAGGGGCAATCATTTTTGGAGGTCCAATTCCTCCACTTCGGTGTTCGGCGGCAAGTGTTTGTTCGTCCTAGTGGTCTTACGCATGGAGCCGGTTGGATGCGATTGTGTCTTCTTGCCATTTTCCTTCGTTGTATGTCAACGTTCTAACTTATTTGAGAATTGAATCGTTCTTAAATGTTATGAAACATTCAAATATTTTCAAAAACTACAACAGTTATTAAATCAAAACTTCAGTTCGTTTATTCTACGCAATCATTTGTAGCAAATGCGTACTCCACGCTCCAAGCACGCATCCGCCAGCTCCTAATACCAAAGATGCAATCATTATTCTAACTATTCCTCCCATCGCTCACCATCTCACCCGCCGTAGGTGGACTTTTCCATTCGGGTGCCAATCTGCTGCCCACTGCAACGGCCCAACTCCGTCTGGGCGCATACGGCGGCGCCAAGCAACGCCAAGACCACGGGATTTTCCGGCCCGAGCATGACCGCTCGAGGTGGATTTATGGAAAAGTTTTCCCATCCGCCGGGCTCGGATTGCCCGCTGACACCGAATAGTTACGGTGTTCCCTGGCGGAGAGTGCCAGGGAAGATAATCGGGAAACGTGGAAACTTTATGCGCTTTTGATGTGTTGTTTGTCTGCAGACTCCTTGCAACCGTTGATTGCGGTTTTACCTTGAAGGCCACGCTGCTCGCACTGGGCAGCACACATTCCGAAACATGCGCCAGAGACTGTGTGTGTGCGTGCTATTGTGATGCGTTTTGGCGGTGGGTTTATTGTTTTGCTCTTGGCACACGCATCTGGTACGAGGATGCGAGATGGAATCTTTAGCTCAAGGTCGTTCCGGTTGGCAAAGATTTGCATATTGGGGTGGATTTTTGGATCTGACAGTTATTCCGATTGTGGGAGGCTTTTTTTTATTTCAAAACAAACCTGCAATTCATGTCCTTACGGATGGGTTATTATGTAACAAGTCAATTTGTTATCAAAATTATGTTATTTTGTATTTTAGATTTCAAAGAAGTCGAAAAGCACTACATAAAAAAGTTCAAAATATATCATACTGCAACGGCCTTTGCTTCGAAGAATATTTGTTTCAATATTCAAACTCAAACGGCGAACGAATGTTGTTTGCTTGAAAACAAAGAAACTGTAAAATATTTTCTTGCAACCGGAAACCGTTATTCGCTCAAACAGGCGAACTAGGCAAGACGTGGATGGTGATGTGCTTTATAGTGATGGCCATACGAACCGTTGCAGTGTTCAAAATTGTTATAAACATTTTTTTTCTTATAGACCCTTTGATCAAATTACTCGATAAGTCCACCAAAAAAATACCTTTTTTCATTGACAATCTTCTTCCAATAATGTTGTTTAAATTTTAATTTTTAACTTTTCAACAAAACCTACTTTGCAACACACCAATTGTGTAATTTTTAATTTGTATTGTAAATATTCAACAATATCTTTAGTTTTGTTCGATTCGGTTGCAGTTTTATTTGGCCTTGAATTTGACAGCTGTCAAAGTGGCACAGATTTTTAGCGATTGTTTTAGAATATAATTACATTTTCAATTTCTGTTGCAGAATTATTCTAAATCTTAAGTAAATAATTGAAAGATTAGTCTATCAAATGATGAATTGGATTCTACAGAGGTCATTGTTATAAAATCAAGTATTCCAAGTGAATTGTATATTCTTTTATTTAATTTTGCATTATAAAGCATAAGTATTTAGAAAATCGTTCAGTTCTGAGCTTTCAATAAAATCGGCCCTCTGATGATTCTCTAAACCAATATAAATATTAGATGAATATTTTATGTTGGTATTGGTTTGCTTTCAAGAAATCTTTTTTCCAATCCACAAATTTTATTCACCTCACCAACGAACTAAAATTGTTGCTTGGGAACGTTTCGATCCGGAGCGGAGCAGTTCATTCTCGGAACGCATCCATCCGAAGCCGTCGAGCACCGCTCTCTAAACGCATCATTTTTTCTACCTCGTTCAAACCCGCAAACGGCTTTTTAATGATTGCTTGTACATTGTGTGTTGTTTGTTAATTCATTCCGTTTTTTCTGTTGTGAGCGTTACAAAATCTAGCAATTAAGTGCCATTTATCTGTTACGTTGTGTTACGAGTGAAAAGTTAACTGTTGAAGTGAAGAAAACTCAAACGAATTGCGACTGCGTCACCCACCTGCCTGCCAGCTGCTGTGTTTTGGTTGCCCGTTAGGTACGCGTCATCTGTGCTATGTATTGTGCCTGCGGAGGAATTCGCACCCCAGCTACAGTGAATACGTTCTAGTTTAGGCCCGTTTATTTTGCGACGCACGCAGTTTGTGAAAGGTGAACAGTGGCGAACTACGGATCGCAAAGGTCGTCGTAACACATGGAGATTCATACGGAAAGCAGCGGCATCGATTCCTCGCCGGACATGAATTCGAGCGTCGAAATCAACTCATCGCCGCAGCGTTCGTCGACGGTCATGCCACGGAAGCTGACCTTCGGCAACTCGCCGGAACCGATGCACAACTCGGCGGCCGAGCAGCACCAGCAACAGCAGAACAGAAACCAACCATCCCTGTCGCCACCGTACAGGAAGGTGCAGGCCCTGCGGCTGTTCGATACGCCAGCCACTCCGAAAACCATCCTGCAAAAGTCTACCAACACAATGTTCCGCCGGCAAGTGTTTGGCCCGGGCACGACCCTCTTCCCGTCGGCATCGTCCGGCGCAGAACAAGCTGATCTGCTGGCACAACCAATGGACGGAGGGTTGCCGATTTTTGCAACCGACAAACCGAAACCGGTTCCGCTGCATCGACGATACGACGTGGGACTACCTCCGGCCAACGTAAACCCGTTCACGCCACCGGCCATGTTCATGCGAACGAAGAAGCGTACCCGGCAGGAGGGCCCCGAAAGCGCGAAGGCAATGCTGGGCCACGGCGGCACTGGCACTGCTAACACGATCCGCAGTCACAACTTCCCGACCATGTTTCCTAGCAACCGGCTCAACAAGTGTCGGCTGCCGTTCAGCGGGCCGCCCACTCCGTTTGCCCTGAAGCAGCCGAACGATTCCACCACCAACCACACGCTCAAGGCGTTCAACATGGTGGAGGACGAGTACGGCGATTTCCGGCAGGCCCCGAAACGGCTCGCCCTGCAGGACTCCAACATCTCCCGGTACGAGAAGGAGTTCATCCAGCTATCGTTGCTCGGTACGGGCGAGTTCGGGCAGGTGTACCAGTGCCTGAACCGGCTGGACGGCTGTATCTACGCGATCAAGAAGAGCATTCGGCCGGTAGCAGGCAGCTCGTTCGAGAAGACGGCCCTCAACGAGGTGTACGCTCATGCCGTGCTGGGCAAGCACGACAACGTCGTCCGCTACTATTCGGCCTGGGCCGAGAACAACCACATGCTGATCCAGAACGAGTACTGCAACGGTGGCAGTCTGCAGACGGTGCTGCAGGAACGCTGCCTGAAGGAGTCGGAACTGCGCACCCTGCTGCTGCACATTGCCGAAGGGCTCAAGTACATCCACTCGAACGATCTGGTGCACATGGATCTGAAGGCTGGCAACATTTTCCTCTCGAAGACGCCGCTTCGTTCGGGCACGCCGCTGCACGGTGCTGCCTCTACTGCGGTACCGCTGGACTGTCCGGACGATGGATTCGAGGACGTGTACGATGATCTGGAGAACGAGTTTCTGGTGACGTACAAGATCGGCGATCTGGGGCACGTCACCTCGATCAACGATCCGCAGGTGGAGGAGGGCGACTGTCGCTATCTGCCGAACGAGATACTGCAGGAAGACTACAGCAACCTAGCGAAGGGTGACATCTTTTCGCTGGGCATTACGCTGTACGAGGCGGCGGGCGGTGGTCCACTGCCAAAGAATGGGACCGGCTGGCATCAGCTGCGCAGTGGCCAGTTTCCCGACCTGCCCAACATTGGGAAGGATTTTAACGATCTGATCAAGCAGATGATGCACCCGAATCCGGAGAAGCGTCCCTCGTCTACGACCATTTTCAATCATCCGTAAGTTTGCTCGCGTTGCAGGATGGGAGGCTCTTTATTGTTGAAAAAGGGCTAACATGGTATTTTTCTTCTTTAAAAATAGGGTACTATCACCGATCGATTCCAAAACGAAGGCGCAGCTGTGTTTGGAGCTGAGCATGGAGCGGCAGAAGAACGAGGTCCTGATGAGAAAGCTGAAGGAACAGGCGAAACTGCTGAAATCAATCGAACAGCAATCTCTCACTCCAGGTAGGGACGCATGAAAACTTAACTTGAACATCAAATGAAATTGATTAAAAACACATTTAGTCTTCGAAATGTTGGTATAAAATATACAGGTCGGTTTGCATCCATCCCTAACGTTCTCGCCTCCTTATCGTTGTTTCAGTTGCTGCAACTGTCGTCCGTAAGACGCGTTCCTCTGCAACGTCCCTCGAGACGTGCACCTCCGACCGCAAGCTACGTTCCTACTCGCACAAGAAGCGCACCACCAACCTCATCTCCAAACGAAGGGGAATACGAGACAGCAGCAAGACGAAGGACTACTAGCCAGACTAGCGCCACCAGACCAGCTGCTTTGCAAAACGCCTTCAAATTGAATATTACCTAGTTGTGTAACCGTTTGTTTTGTTATCGTGCCTTTCATTCGAACCCGACGGCAGTTGGAAGGCTGTGTGTTCCAGAGTCACCACTCACGTTTACTTGTTAAGTACCACCAGCTTCCTCACCTCCTCCAAAATGCTCTAAATGCTGCTTTAGTAAGTTGTAGCAGATCATCTATCCCAAAGCTATTCGCAGGGCGGGGGCATCATGCCTAAAACAGCATAGCAAACCAATGACCAATGTGTGTGTGTGTGTGACCATTTTCAATTCATGTGATCGAAACCGTGGCACCAAACCAAAATCAAAGTCATTTAGTGTGGTGAGAGGGCGTGATAGAGGACCGAATATCTGTATCCCATGTACACACACCCTTTCCCCACTTTCCGCCATACTTTTCATCCTCCAGTTTCGCATTCCTTTTCACAGTAAAATTTTCTTTTCTTATTTGTTTACATTTGTAGCTTAATTTATTTTTTTCCTTTTTTTTATTTCTTGCTATCTCTTTCGAAAAAAAAAACAAACTCTTTCTTGCTTGCAAAATTTGAACCTTTTCGCTTTTCGTTACATTTAATTCCCATTTCTTTGCTTCTTATTTTGGCATAACTCAATTTGATTTTATCATTTATTTTTCCCCTTACCAATTTAAAAGCTAATGTTTTTCGGTCTGTATCGGTCGAATGGGGCAATCGTGTTGCCTGCAGAAAGTGGTACAATTTGTCGAACCATTAATGTGTAAATTGTTAACGTTTAGCGTTCTATGAAATTCGGACAGGATCGGTAAAGGATGCGCAGAACACTCGCTAGTGTAAGACCCATTTAGCTAGTGCTAGATAATTGAATTTACATCATGCGTGAAACTAGGGAATTTGCTCGATTCAGACTGTGAAGAGGAAACAAAATCGTAAAGGGAATGTAACGTGTTCAGTAGGAGAAAATAAATAATACCGAGCAGAGATGGAAACCAAATGATGGAAATGAATCCAAAAGCAAACCGCGTAATCCAAAATGCACGAGCTGTGTGTACGGCGTTGTAAGAACGATGAAAGTGAACGTGGCAAGTGGCGCGCTGCTTGAACAATGAAAGGAAAAGGATCTAACTGGATCCACTGTTACTAAAATTAACTTGTGATCTCGTTGAGTTACTCAAAGTCAACGACGTGATGAAAATGAACGCGAACGCCGAATACAAACAGTGCTTTTGTAGTGCCGTAGCCTTATCAATGCGCAACTAGCGAAACACGCGAACGTGAAGAAGATGCGGTGCGAGAAGATGCGACTAGCGGACTCCAGGCCGCTCGAAAGAAGCGAAACGAAAGGCTGTAAACTTGCCGTTGTTGTTATTGAAGAAGAAACACAAACAAATATTGCACAACCAATTTAAATGGATCCGTGTATCCCGATCAGCTGCCCCCCAAACATTGTGCGGCGCAACCTTATTGTGAGTACAGTGTTTAGATATCCTAAGCAAACGAAGTAAGTGATAGATACTACCGCAAGTGTATGTAGACATGTAAGCAAGCTTTATTGTGGAGTAGGGTTGAGGATTACTTTTTCATATATATATATCTATATATTTTGATACACATAATATGCACTATCTGAATGAAACTCGGTAGAGTATAAGAGTTTTATGTTTAAAAGAATGATAACAAAACAAACAAGCAAACAAACACTAGCAAGTCATAAGAAACTGTCCCCTGTTTTTGAACCAGGTGGACCAAAACAGAGGTGTGAAACAAACGAAGAGCATGAATTTATAAACTAGGCATATTGGAGAAACTGGGAGAAACAAACATCAACAACAAAGCAGCATAATACTACTGTATCAGCTGAGAGGGATTAAATGCCCATAATAAGAAAGAGAAGTAAAGGTAAATAGTATATGGAAATGAAAGGAATATTTGTGATTTTACTCAGTAAGCTAAATCGGTCAGTGTCTCCGGTTGAGCTGCACGATCCGGTCTTCTTCCCCGGATCGATCCGAGAGCACCAAACATGCATACCTTCACGCGGCATGTTTAGAGTGTGCGCACATTCGGAGCGGTTCGGGAAACAACAGGGATTTAGATGCTCACCAGAGACTCTGACAAACACAGCCACATTCTCAAAACTAGGAGCTAGGATATAGGGTTAACAAGATTTAGGGGAAAGATGAATAGATTTACACTCTCACGATGCGCAGCGATATATCTATATACAGTAGGTGACCGCTAACTGAGAGGTAAACAAGCTCCAGTTAACGAACAATGTTCGCTAACTGGAGTGACGTTTCTATGGATGGATTGTTTTGATTGGCGTTGACTGGAATAAACATACCAAACTTTTTTTTCATTTATGTTGATATAAAGTATAGTAATTCGTGTAATAACATAAATTAATAGCAAACGTAGGCAAAAGACCCTAAATTTGCTTGAAAAATGCACATTTGCAATAAATTTCTCTTCATGAGATTCCGGGTGTTTCATGTTTTGACGTTTAAGTGTTCGTTAACTGAGAGTAACTCCAGTTAGCGAACCTCCAGTTAAAAAGCACTCCAGTTAAAACACATCCAGTTAGCGGTCACCTACTGTAGTAGTCACGAATCGGTATAGTAGCTTCATGCAATGTCCTTCCCACAGCGATGACGATAGTGTGCAAAGATCACTGTTAACAACCCGACGGGACATTTGCTCGATCGGGCCATATTCTGCCATTCCATTCCAAAGCATCATCGTCGTCATCATCTATCCCGTAGAAACAACGCGCAACCAATGATGATGGTCTCCGTTCCGTGGATTGTGACCCATCTTTCTCAAGTGCCACTAGTTCTTCCTTTCTTTTTGTAGCCGATGGACCTTGACATCGAAATCAAGCGATGATCTTTCATTCGTCAAATCCCTATCTGACTCCGATACTCATCAACAATCTTTCTTCCTAGGAGCTAGGGTATCATAGTGTTAAGCCTTCCTTATTGTTATGTAGGACCTTTAAGAGCGAACACAAAACATGTATACAATTGACAATTGACATTGAATAAAGATTAATAAAGATTGACGCAAAACGAATGCTCCCCGTACGGTGTGTCCTTCTTTGTCCATCCCAAAGACAGTTCAGCAAAGCCTATCGGCAAACTCGTCGATGGCGATGTAGTTAGTGCAATCTTCGCCAGTGCCACACTCCGGTGCTGGACTGCCATCCTGTTCGTTCGCTTCAAAGGCGGCGGGGAAAAGTATTCTGCAGTACGCCTCGGTTGTTTTCGGCTCCATTGGCTCACCCATACTCGCCAGCAGCGTGATTAACCGTACCAGATCTACTTTACCGGATGATGTAGTGGCGCCAACATAAGTGACGGCTGTTCGAACATCTTCAGAAGTTGGTGGACCACCAGCAGCTGTGCGATGGTTGAGGAAAAGCTTCAACACCTCCTCAAAGGTCAGAAAGTACGTACCGGTAAGCTCCATCTCTTTGCAAAGGTTCTGTTCCTGCATTAACATTCAAAATGATCTTCCTTATTTCAGAGCTCAGGATACTATGCCTACCGACTCTTACCTCGTACTCGGACATGTGGAACCCAATGCTACGCAGATAGTTCGGCACATCCTGTACATTCATGGCGTCTCTGAGCTGAGAAAGAAGGTACATGCTAAAACAAGAACAGACAACTCACAAACAACACGAATCGACTTACTGTAAGCTCCGCATCGCCGTCGCTATTCTTCGGTGAGATTTGGTTGTAGAAAAACAGGCTCAAAATCTCGCGCACATAGCAACCTCTCTTTCCACCCGGAAGAAGCGTACAGAAAGGATCAAGGCCCGTTCCAGCATGCTTTAAATTATCAAACAGGGGACTAGAAAGATGGAAAGTAGTAATGCTTGCTACAGAAACGTACTTCCTTGACGGAACACACGGTTTGTTTTGTCGAACCTAGTGTTAATCTTCCACATGCTAACCGCGTGATCGCCTTCCCCGAAAGTGAAGGCACATCGTACCGTCCAAGCAACTTGCAGTCCTTTCAATCGTTTTGGATGTCCTCGAACTGCCAGATATTTGAACGGATTTCCGTCGATCGGAAGGTGATGTACGTAGATGTTATTGTTTGTAATGAACAGGAAGTAATCTTCGCCAGGAAGTTGCTAGAATTAGAACAACAGTATTTGTCAAATGGTGCACCATACTCTGCATTTGATGCCATCGTTACCCTGAGACAACGTGCTGGACCATCGTGAAAGGGGGCCAAAAAGGTGTGCAATATCTCGAAGGATCTGCCATGGAACATCTTGAACTTTAGTTGATCATTGGCAACCAGAATCTGACTACCACCGGGTAAAACGAGTAGTGCTGTCGGATAGGCGGACTGTTCAATCCTTCTCCTTTTGACGATGGAAACAGCTTCGAGTTGTAACATCTCATCGGTGTTTATGGTGTACTGTACCATGTACTATATTGACGGGAACGAAGATCCGAGTAGAGTTGGTGTTGGGTAAAAGAAGCTTCCTACAAGTTCTACATACCCGATCCTCACCGATGGACACAAAATCAGTGGCACTAAGGAACGCCAGATCTACCAGCCTATGAGTAGCGCAGTTTCCCATCACTTGCCAATCGTCCTTTTCGCGATGCAGAAGTGTGATTGTATTGCTTTCATCCTTAAGAGGAAAGGGCAGATGAATGTACAGTTCAAACATTCCGCTGCATAGGAGAAACTCTTACCACACAAACCAAATGTTTGCTGTCTAGAGAAAACAACACCAAGCGGATCTTTTCACTGGTAAACTGCAGCGGACTGCTGCCGGCAAGTATCATCAGATTAGGTTCCACCATCCAAAGGAACCCATTTTCAGCACCACCGGCCATAAATGTTCCTGGTAGGAAGCAGAAAAAGAAAAAGTTACATTCATTGCGCACACTTCTTCACACTAACTGCTTACCACAGGGAGAATAGGCAAGGGTGGTGATTCTGCCTCGACGAGTCCGCTGGATCGGTACATCGAGCGCTAGTCTCATCGATTTCGTTTTTAAATCATACACAACGAACCGTCCATTGCCGTCGCAAGTGCAAAGTTCGGATCTGAGCAATGAAACGGACAGCTTGTGAGGGGTTCTATAATTCCAAGAGATAGCCATACCTTGCCGAATGAACGTCGAAGGCTGTAATGATACTGGGTGACTGTAGAAACAACTCCTGTATCTTGTTGTACACTATGTCGATGTCGTAGATTTTGCCCGACTTGGTTGCCGACACAAACCCGCGTACAATTACCGGCCGTGCATCAAACGAAACATCCTTCGGTGCGATATCCTCAATGTTCACTACCACCTTCTTTTCGGTTGATTCTTTGAAAAATTGTTAAGCGATTAAGCAGTTACACTTCCAGATGCCTTTCAGTGGTTACCTTCTTTCGGCGTTTGATCATCTCCTTCGATCGGTTCAGCCGGTTGCTTCCATCGGCGTGTTTCCACTAGCTCAAACGAAAGTGTCCTTATCGGTTCCAGATCTTCCTGCTTAAACCAGTACAATATCTTCATGGAGTTGTCATAGAAGCGAATCTCGCCATCATCATCTCCGGTAACGATCTTCTCGTCACACGATCGTACCACATTGATCGAAGCGTACTTCAGGTGCAGATACTTGAGGAATTCCTTCCGCTGTACGCCCCCTTCCTGTGCGTCGGAAAACTTCCGATCGTTGCTCCACAGCACAGCCATACCTGCCCCCGTCACCGATACTGCCCGATCCGTACGCTCCACAAACACGGTGTCGTTGTAGTCCTGAAAACCGTGCCGTTTCGGGACTTGGATGGACAGCTTCTGTTCCTTGCAATCCCACGCACCGAACACGACTCCGCTGTCCAGTGTTACGACAAACTGGTTGCGACGTCCACGGTCCGGACAGAAATGGATGGCCTTGATGCGTCCCAAGCGAGTGGGAAGCGTGATAGAATCTACAAAACATTACAACAGGTCATTCTTACGGGTTGCTCTGGAGTACAAAGCAGTTCCTACCATCAGAGAAATCATTTCCAACCGTCCAGGACCATAGCTTCAGCTGACTGCCCTGCTCATTGGGTATTCCACCCCCTGCCAGCAGGTATTTTCCATCGCAGCTCAGTGAAACTGCTCCAATGTCACCATTTGCTTTGAAAGGCTCAAAAATTGTCCTGATCGCAATCGGATGATGATGACTTTCTCCTCCACCAGCTTGTCTATCCCACACATTGATGCAGTAGGAACAGTCGGAACTAACCACAAAGCGCCCGCTTTCGTCACATCCAATCATATTGACAACATTTTTCTACAATTTTACATGGAATTGTAGAACAGATATTCCGAAATGTTCCTCCAGACCATGAACTCACATGCCCAATCACTGGCGTTATCTTCTCTCGTTCCCCGTCATAGCAGTAGAAGAGCAGCGCATTCCCCGATGCCAGCACAAGCTCCTTTCGGTCACGAGACGTACTGACGTTCAGCAGCGACACCCGTGGATTGAATCCAGACACCCAGGATAGGTGCTGCAAATACACGAGAACATGGGATTGTATCTGTTTTAGGCACCAAATAATGAACTCAAGTGCTCTTACCAACGGATGACATCGATGATGAATATGCTCCTCATGCTGTACCTCTTCCACGGGATTATATTCCACGAGTTCACTCATTTGTATTTAGAGTTCCTGCGGCTTAAATTTTGTTACTCGAAAGAAGGGACTGTATAAACAGGGACGCTGCTACCCTAGGCTTGGTTGCTATGATGAATGTACGCGACTGTATTAGCCTGTTGGCAAGGTAACATGGTGTGCGTGTGTTGCTGGCGGTAGACATGGTCATAGCGAAACATCGTAAAATGATTCTCCAATTTAAGGACTTTCAAAATTTGAATTGAAAATCGGTTACGATCATGACATAACGATCAAATTCAAAAACGGCATCCTATCCCACACGATCAACGCTGAAACATTTCAAATATTCATTCTCCTTTCTGTTCCGCCTGTACGGTCACGGTCCATCAGCGCGTTCGAACGCTGACCTCTCTCCCTCTCCCTCTCTCTGTCTCTCTCTCTCTCTCTTTTTCTCTCTTTCTGCTTCGAAGAACGATATTCGCAACCGATTCGGGTAATCAATTTCCGGTCAGTGACTTCCCCGAGCCGCGACATCGAGCGTTTGTCCAGCTGTTTCGCGCGACCCTGAAGAAGTGTAAAACCCTCGCGACGGTGTTTCGTAACTAACGTAACCACCACCACCAGCATACGTCTGCCCCTACATGTCCGTCACCTTGTACCGTCGTCATCTATGGGGTGGCTGGATTGGCTGGAATGACACTGTCGGGCAAAGGCCTCAGCGGCTCTACACTTTTCTTCAGGCTTGACGATCCTTTTTTGCTTTTCCCTCTCCTCCGGTAGGTCTGCGTTTTAACATTGACTGTGCTGAATGCATGATCTCTTTCTCCATCTCGACTGGCAATGACCTGGCCCAAAGGCACATCAACACCCCAGCCAATTAGCATATGTCCGGATCGGGTGAACGATGGGAGGAGCGTACATGTGAAAAGACGCCCCAAAGGTTATATAATTTTCGGTTGCTGGACAAACACTAATCGAAATCAATTTGATTCGTGAAGCAAGTCCAGTAATGTGTCTCTACTTTGCATCGATTTGAACCACTCAATAATTGTTACTAACCGCTGAAGCTGATACCCTTCCTCCCACCTGGTCTAGCAAAACACTGCCCGGACCGTCCGCTCATCCAAGTCGGCCGTACTTGTCATTTGCAATTGGTATTGGCGTCTGGGTTGAAATAGCGCCCGATGGAAAAGGTTACGCTAGTCTGCAAAAACAAAAAAACCGTTGCACAACGAATTTGTCGCCTCGTGAAAAGCCTCGTCCCTGGCTATGGGAAAAAGCGGGAAAAAAGAGAACCGTACCGTACATGAGACGGTCGCGGCTCGAAAAGTTTTCCACTCACCTGGCACAGTAACGTGACGAGCGCGCGCTGACGTAGGCTTGCAGACCAGGCCGGGAAGTTCAAACCCCACCGCCACCAAACGGCAAAATGGCAGGTCTGCTTTTCGTAATGTCCCAACTGGAGCAGGAGAAGGGGGGGGACTTCCTCTTCGCAACGCCGGAACATGTGCCACTCGGCAAGGAACGTGACACCAGCAAGCAAGCGGACGTCCTCGTTCGCATAGGAGCTGGTAGGTGTAGCGCACAGGTGCCAGTTGGGTGGAGGTTTGTTTTATTTCAATTTTCACCAAGCGAAAAACTTTTTCACCAAACGCGTCAGTAGGGAGGTTCACTTCTGGGATTTCCTGCGGCGGATAATCATACTCGTTAATAGGGCTGATGATTGCTGGAAATAGGTGAGGCGCAACAGTGCACGGGTTTGCAATTCGTTTGACAGTTCGATATTCGCCCCAAAATGCACCCCAAGTGTCAAGCCTCAACGACGTTCAGCGACGTGCATTGATCGAAGATATCCATGAAGTGTGATGGAGCTAACGCCTTCTTGAAGTGAAAAGTCCGTGGAAAAAGTCGTCCAGCCGTGCGATGTCTTTCAAAGGACATCGCTGCTCTCTGCCGGGAGTGCTACGGCTGGGTGATTCCGTGACCCATCTACCTCCCATCCTTCCCGGCACCACCTTAGCCGGCCGGCTACTTCGCCACCTGCGCACCCTGCTGCTCATCTCGCCGGATCATCCCGAAACGCGCATCTACTATCGCAGTCGGACGAAGATTGCGGCCGAAAATGAGCGACTCGTGCGCGAACTGCCGCCCTTCATTGTGCACCCGTTCAGCAGCTTCCGCAAGTGCTGGGAGATGGTCATGTACTTCGTACTGACGCTGCATCTCGTCACACTTGCCTTTGCGTTTGCGTTCGCGCCGCACCTTTCCTACGGCGTCCTCAGCGGAATTCAGCTCTTTGACTGCGTGCTGTGTGCGATGTTGGGGATGGAGTTTGCCCTGAAGCTGATCACCGGATACGTTAGCCAGGGCGAGGTGGTGCTGGAACCGTCCCGAATCGTACGCTATCGAATGCGCTGGTGGAACGTGGTCAACCGGATGTTGCTGTTCGTACCGTACGTACTGCTGCTGGATGAGCTGGTGCGTGCCTTTTACCAGGATGCGGTCACGATCTACCTTTGCCTGGTGATCTACCTGTACCTGCTCTGCGTTTGGCGCTTCCGGTCGATCAACTGGTACTTTGCAATCGTCGCACGGAGCTTGTTTGGGCTTTCGGAAAAGCAGATCCGGTTGCTGGAGCCCATCATGGACACGCTGTACGTGCTGCACTGGACCTCCTGTCTGCTATACATTGTGCCGCTGCTCACCCTGTCCCTGCTGGGGGATAATGCGTTCGAGGCCAACTTCCTGGTCGATGTGCTGTGGAGTCACGATCAGCAGCGCGATGCCTACCACTACCCGATCACGCACCGAAACCGCCTGCCAACGCTCAGCGACCTTAGAGCATACCTCCAGCAGCACCTGCCGAAGATGTCCATCTGTGCCGAGTTCATGGCGGCACTGTTGGACGACGTGGAGCACAACGTGTCCGTCACCTATCGCTATCTGCGCGCGCTGATGATCACGTTCAAGATCAGTGTGCAGGGTGGACACTCCCTGTCCGTCTCCCGGCACTTCCTGCACGAGTGGACCCAGTCGCTGCTCCTGCTCGGTGGCTGGATCTGGTCCACCTACATCCTGCTGCTCCTGATCCGCACCATCATCACGGCGGACGCAAGCGAAACCCAGTACGACGAGATACTGAACGAGATCGATGCCTTCTGCGGGAGGATGCGGCTGAGTGAGTCGCTCCGCCGGAAGATGAGTCGCCACTTTGCCTGCCACTACCGGATGCACTACTTTGACGTGCGGCCCATCCGAATGCAAGCGTCGGACAACTTGCGGCGCACGGTGCTGATGGAGATTGCGTTCGAGCCGTTCCTAACGCGGTCGGACGTGTTCCACGATCTGCCGGCGTACGTGCTGCAGGACATTGCCGATCAGCTGCGGTTCGAGCTGTACCTGGAGAATGATACGATACTGGCGGTGGGCAGTGCGGCTGATACGATGTTCTTTCTGGCGATGGGTACGGCCGCCGTCTACACGCAGGACGGTGTGGAGCTGGGCCATCTGATCGATGGGGCCAACTTTGGTGCCATTGCGCTGTTCCGGACTGATGCACAGCGGACGGTCAGTGTGGTGGCGCTGGAGGTGTGCGAGGTGTATCGGTTGGAGCGGGCCAGCTTTCAGAAGCTGATGAGACCACACAGCTACCTGCTGGGGCTGGTGGTGAAGCAGGCCGAGAAGCGAATTCAGGACCGGAGCGTCTCGCTGCAAGAGTTTCCCGATGAGCAGTACTACGATACGTTCTTTTATTAGGTGACTGATGGCATCTTCAGGAGTTGGAGCTACTAGTGGTTCACCATTAATATCAATAAATGAGTGTGTTCATTAAGGACCGGCAGCTGGAACAAGAGGAACAAATCAATTAATATTAATTTTCAGCAAAAAAATGGATCCTTCCTCTACTTCAACTTCGCTCCGATCGATAGTCATTATTAATTTATTTAATTCTTTCATCCACTTTTACGCTTCTCTAATCCCAAGCCCGCTCAGAAACCCATCAATCCGGGCTGCTAATCTTACGCAACCGACTGGGGCCCTCCCCTCCCCCAGCATTCACACGCTCTCATAAAACTGGACCGAAACCGTACAAGCGAGCACCGGACGCTCCCAGCACATAAGCCAATCGAAGCAGAAAGCGCCCGATCGTATTTCCGCGTTCGGTTCGGCCGCACAACCTGACCAACCGGGGTGCGCCGATGGAAGCCAACGACCGTTGATGGGATGCGTCCTTCGAAACCGGCCGGCGCAGCAACGTTCCGTGTATCCTTGACCGAGGCCGTCACCAGTCAGTGAGCGCGGCTGAGCGCTGAAAGAGGAGGGAATGATGAACCACTGGTCGAACAAATCGACTCCATTAAGTCATCCTTGCCACATGTTGCCGCTCCGTGTGTGTGTGTGTGTGTAAGTGCTAATTAACAATTCCATATCGTTTTGACGGGGGGGAGAGCGGGTGAGAAGACATCCAAACGGTTTTCCACACCAAGCCATGTTTAACGAATTTGTCGTACGCGTACAAAGGTCGTTACGAAAGGGGGGAAAGCGTTTGGTCCCCTTTGTTGGGTGCTGCAACCCAAGGGTGAATAAAAAGTCACGTTTTCCGGCGGTATGTCGAGCGATTATGTAGCGCACAACCAACCAACCAACTCCACCCACCTGCTAGATGAAGGAAACGGAAAAGTGGCGACATTTCTGTTTGCCTTTTTATTTGCCGACTTTCGCCCTCCGAGGTGAGTGTGCCCCTCTCGGGAGCGGTGTGGCTGAAGTGTGTTCAACGTGATCCGAGAGGAAACTTGCAATCTCTCATGTCCTTGGAAGGTTTCATGCAACCGGTGTGCCCCGGTGTTGGTTGGGTTGGATGGTTGTTTATGCGTTACTTTTCTTGGGCTCATGAGATAATTATCTTCGTTTTTGAAGGTTCCAGAATCATCCCTTTTTTATTAAAGCAAAACATGCTAATAAAAAGCTTTCTGTTGCATAATTTCTGCTCCCCAGACACTCCCCAGACAAACCCACCCACTCTAATCGATCATATGAGGGAGGAGGCAGGCTTATTTTTATTAGAATGCGCCCTCCTGATAGTGGGTACAGGACGACCTTCACCGGACAGATCTGATAACTGTGGAATTTGTGAATGGGCGTTCGTCCGACAGCCTGGTTATGACGAGACGGAATTTCACAGCGGCCACCTCAAGTGGTCGTGTCACTTGATAATGTGCCACAAATAGATGATGCAACATTTGGTATGCGAATCTTGACATTCAAATAACGCACCTGATCGATAAGACGGTTCCAACACGCGGTACAGTGCTGAAACTAAGAAGCGACACCTTTAATTGGGCGTGTTCAAAGAAATCAATACCACCAATGCCTGTGGCCCACATATTCCCATTTCTCGAGCGTGCTAGTAGTGTGTCCACTAACCCATTTGCAATTTTGCTTAACGTTAACGTTATGCCATCCGACCGTTTCCCCCGTGTTTGCGTTTGCAGCGTGACACACTAACACACCGGTTGCCAAGCAAAAGGTTCAATTTCACTGCACTGTGGCACTATGGTCGTCGTGCTTTTGCCGCCGCTTGAAACCGGTCCGGGACGACCGAGAAAAGCGTTGACCGAGCAGCATGGCCACGATTACGGTTATGGCGATGATAATACCTCCAACAACGACGACGACGATGATGATGATGATGATTATAGTGGTGTTCGGGGGGTGGTGGTGCTGGTGGTACGTATCGAACGAGGTGACAGAAAGCTAAATGGAGTGGCTCCGGCCGGGGGTCAATTATTTGTCATCGCTGTCTTCGTTCGTGGAGGTACGCCAAGGATGGAGGGTTTTCCGCAACTGGCCATGACCTTCACACTTCACTGGCTGGCGAATTCGCGACATAGATCAGCAAAGGAGCATGAGACGAAGAGAGAGAGAGAGAGGGAAAAGATAGGAACGTTATGGTTATCATTATGTAGCCGGTTTTGGAAGAAGCTATTAATTAGACTAAAATTCGTTATTGCACAACACTTAAAATCGGCGCAAGCCAAAGAAACTGCAACGTAATTGTAACTGTATTTGCTGTTTACATTACCTTGCCCCAACTCCAACTTCGGGAAAAAGACAACACTTCTTCACTAAAAAAAAAGCTGTCGCTAAATCCGTCCCCTCACCCATCAAAGGCCAAGCCCAAGCGCTGGAGGACATACCGCGTATGTTGTTTATCGTGGAAAATGCAACCCATGCAAAACAAAGTGTCAAGTGCAGGCCGACGTTGGCCATCATCATCGCTCCGCTATTTTTTCTGACCGAATGCAGTCCATCTGTTGCCAACTTGCTCGAGGTCTGGCCAAGGTAGCCTGGAAGCGCGGACAAAAAACACAAATCAATGATGCAACACACCGATGGTGCATCATGGTCAGAGAAGAAGTGACCTTTTAGCATGGAAATCGACAGAGCCCCCAAAAAAAAGCAATCCCAAGTTCGAGAATAAAAAAACCGCCAAACAGGCACAACATTGCGCAACAAACCCACACACACACACTCGGCTGATGCCGAAAACTTGTCGCGAATGTGTATGCAATTGTATGCGCAATCGTTTATCGGTCATTAGCGCGTTCGCGCGCTGCGTCACACACACGCGGGGTTCGATTTTTCAACATTAAATAACAATTACCTTCGCAGCCGTTCCTCCGTTCGCTGTCGATAACGTCTCCCATCCACCCCACGTCCAGCTTCGATCCATCGACTTGCCGCGATAAGCTCAGCCGCAGCCGCACACAGTTGCCTTCCGGTAGTTTTCCGTCCCATTTGCCGTCCATCAACAGACAGCCTCTCCGCGCACTTCGATCGCGCACAACAAAGCAACGGATGGGGTAAACAAGAACAGCAGCAGCAGCACCAACAACAAACACACACAACATATTATGCAACAGTAGGCGCTGATTAAATACAAGGCGTGTGTGGTGTTAGGAGAGAACGGTGCCAGCTGGTTTGTTTACATCGTACTTCCCGGTCGTGTACCCTCGGTGTGTGTGTCTCACTCCCCAAGACCCCAGTGGCCCGATTAGGCGGGGCCCCGATTGGTGCCCGATTGTGTGGCCAAAGATCAAGTACACACTTTGCCACGTGAGTGAGTGGTGCGATGCGGTACGGTACGGTATATTGTGGGCTGGATTTGTTTCTTCTCAACGGGGCTTGTAGATTTATTTGTGCTAAACCAACAACAACAACAAAAGGAATTGACTCCAACGGACCGAAGCTTTGAGCGATTTGAATTTAAAGGGTTTGTCAAGTGAGTGCCAACGCTTTTTGAGCTTTTTTTGTGGGTGATGTAACTCATCTAGCATATTTAGAACGATATTTCCAATCCAAATTCATATTTGTTGCTACAATTTATATTATTTTATTTAAATCCTGTTCCTAATCACGAATGCTGACGTCAATCTTCATGCTCCAAGTCTTGCGAGACAACAATCCCATACGCAGTTTAGAAGCAGGGGAAGAATACGTGCGAGCATTACCATAACAGTTTGACGTCGATATTTGGTCCCCCAAAACGGGAACTTGCTCAAGGACGTCTGGATTTGAATCTTGAACAAAGAGGCAAAGAACTTTATGCAACACCATTATTATCACTATTATTCAACTGTCAACTACATTGAAAAGCGCTACAGTTTATGAGTAAGTAAGTTACAGAAACAGGAAGCTTGTGTAACATTTAGTTGATTGATGCCGTTAAGTCGTAAAACTATTTTAATTGTAAACCAAATCTTGCCACCCTTGCCCTCAACACGACAAATCCCGATCGAGAAGCAGCTGCATACAACACTGCAACACTGCATCCTAACTGCTCCCAACTTGTTCGCCGGCCACCCAACAGATAAGTAGAGTAAGTGGGTTTGCATTGTTTTGTATTTTGTTTTGTGCTGCATAATTTTCCATTTTACATTTAATCGCTTTGTATAACAACGGCTCGACCGGCTGGCCGACTGTTATTATCGCACCGGGCTCGGATATTACACCGACACTCCCCTTCAACGCAACTCGTCCAAGTTCCTCACCGTTTACCAACATAATACCCTTTCGTTTCTCTTTCTCTTTCTCTCTCTGTCTCTTTGTGCATGTTCCATTTTCCATCCGATCGCATCGCGAGTTTTCATTCGATATTGCCATTTTTCCATCCCCTCCTATTCGCAACCACACACACACACACACACACAAAGAGGCGAGAGAAAGTCAACAATCGACAGCCGTAATCGAAGCACAGGCTGGTAAACGATGTCACGGTGGTTGAGTAAAAGCTTTTCTCCCGTCTATCTCTGTGCCACCCGTGTGCCCACAACCAGGTGTGTGGGGCAGTGTGGCGGGGATTTCTACACCTCCTCGCCCTTTCCAACGTACGCCTCTTCCTACCGAAACACACACGCGGTTAAATGGAGTGGAAGGTGGGCAGCGGGTAGCTCCCACGCCATGTGCATCGATCGGCAAAAGGGTGGCTAGAGAGAGGCCAGAGGGAATCACACTGTATGCCCGGGAAAGTAGATCATTCCCGTCGGCCCCCGTCTGCTCGGTTTCGGCTTTGGGCTTGTTTGCATGAATAAAATATATAGATATCGCGCTCGCACACAGTGACGCACCGTGTTCTACTTTCCCCCGATGTCCTCATGTGGAGGTGAGGTGCCCCCGGGGTCGTACGTTTTTGTTGCTCCTGTACTTGCTGGTATTTGTCTCCACGGTCTGCTATTGCTTGCTCAATCCCGTGTCGTGTAGTGATATGAAATTTCATTAAATATTTAGGCCATCGAGCGGAGCGTTTCTCTCCTTTTCTCTCTCCTGGTTTAGCCGCTTTTTGTTTTGATACTACATTCCCAGTCCCAGCGTTGTTCTTCCCCTCCCCTCTTTACTGATCGTAACAATGTTGCGAATCGAACTGCACCCAAATTAACCGAGCGTGCAAGCGAGTGCATCGATGCGTTTTGGGCGGTGCATTTTCATTCGCTTTTTATTATGCAAATGGAAGTGCAGTGGAAAAACTGGCAGAGGAAAATAATGCAGTGAACTATGCAATGTGATTAAAACATGTTCTGTTTACTATATTAAATATAAAAAAAAACACTTCAAACTTAAATTAAAGCTTCTTAACAATATATTACATTTTATTGGATTATAAAACGGATGACGCCGAACAAAAAAGGCTCGATGCCATAATTACAACAATAATTATTACAAAATTTATTAACCCTCCTGGTGTCTCTTGTCCATTCTTCCGTTCCATCTGGACATTTCAAAGTGTAACTCCTTTGCTGTAATTAAACACAGCTTGTTAAACCACTACGATCGCACCAAGAAGGCATCATAATCGACCGATTGCACCGATATCGACTAAAAAGCAATAATATCACCCACAATCTCCCGATCGAATCTCTCCCCATCGCCCCCAGGCTCAACCAGTCGTAACGTTTGACAGCGACCACCACCACCACCGTAACCGGGCTTGCCATTGAAGCAAATGTCAGTGGCCACCGCGGTCGAGTTCGAGGCTATTCGTCGTGAGGCGCGAGCGAGTTCAAAACACGGAACACCACCGCCGGCCCGGCCGGTTTTCATGATCAACCGGGCGTCACGATCGAAACACACCGTGCGTATGCGTGTGTGTGTGATGGAAGATGATGAGGGGGAAAAGGGAAGGGATGGATTGAGCCCGCAAAAGCGTACGCGCGCACGTGGCGGCTTCGATGGGGTTGGAACCGCGCACCGCGAACGTGAGTGGTTTATGCGCACGGAGATCGCTCACGGAAGAGAGTGCCGCGAGTTCAAGTTCAAAGCCGGCAAAGCCGCGGTCACTCACTGTAAGCTTCACGATCGGAACGGCGTTCAGGTGCGAAAGCTTGCCTTTGCAGAGGAATGACAACATATTGAAGCTAAACTTTACCAACTAACCAATTAACGTGCGCTCTGTTCTTTTGCCGCAAAGGTTCTCTATTGCACTGGTAACAATTTAATTTCATTGCTTTTATTTTACCCCGCTCGCCGAGAGATGACATTTAGATGCCGGCTACGGTGGTGCTGCGATTATAAAAATCGTAAAATTTAACTCCACTGTCCCTGTCTGGTGATTAACATTTATCCATCGTCAAACCGAGGTGTGTCATTTTCCCCCCATTTCCGTGCCTTTATGCGAACCAGTTCCTTCCCTGTTCTCCCTCGATCAAAATGATCCGGTTGATAATTTGGCATCGCTAATCATACGGTGGTGGTCGCCACGAGAGAATGGTAGTTTTGTGCGCAAAATAGAGCAGCAATGTCGACCCGATAATGCGACAATAAAGGTGTGTGTGTGTGGGGTAGAAAAACAGGGAAGGAAAAGGGGAGGTTTTATTGATTTAAATTATGCTGTTGCACGGGGGAATGAGTTGAATTTGGCGCATGAGTTTACTGGCTGTTTGCTACAAATACGACGTACAAAAGCGGAGCAGATTTAAATGTAATTTCACAACGATCTTACGGCACGCCTTTTTCGGTTCCGTTTCGCTACTCCAAAAATACGCCCCATGAGATAATAGCTGCCCCATCGTTCGTTTTCTTTCCCAACTCTGCTTTCACCGTCGTTGCCGTTGTTGCCGGTTTCTTCCTGAGATGCGCTGCATGCGGGATGCAGCGCGATGCACCTAACGGTACAATCGGTGTCATTCATCAGCACCAGTAGCGAAGCGCAAGATTAATTAACCGCACCAAAATTCCTTCCACTGTGTGATGTGCACATTGCTGTCGTCTGTCGTGAGCGTTCAGCGAAAGGGCAAATCGCTGTCGCGACTGCCCCCAGCCAGCGCAAGCAAACTCCAACCGTTTCCCAGTTTCCCTATCGGCCCAGCCCATCCCATCCCATCCAAGGTCCAAGGTTTGGGTGAAGGAAAAACGAGACAATCTCCTGCTCTGCTCCCATCCCCCCTGCTTCAAACCCCTTCACACGTCTCCGTCCCCGGGCATCCTCCTGGAGCGTGGTTCGTGTGGTTCGCGCTTAACCTAGAAATCCGACGACAAACCAACGCAACGATGCCCCGTTCACAGTGACTCTAACCTTTCTCCCACCAAACCCCTCCCCCTCCCCACAGACACTCCAACACCCCGATTTCCACGGTCGAGTGCGGTCGGGCGGGTTTTGAGGTCAATTTTTCTTTTCTCTCCCTCTCACCCACCACTCTTTCGAGTGCTGTCCCTAATGCCCTCAATTCTGGCTTCAATGCCTCATGCGGACGACACACACAGCCAACTTGACACGGTGTGTGTGTTTGTATGGTTGGTTTTTTGTTTTTATTTTTCGTCAGTGTACTTACTTTTAACGGGAGGATGGGAGGAGACGGGCAGCCTACGGGACAACATAATGACCGGCAAACAGCATAATGCTCTCGGGAGCTCGGGAGACGACCATCGGCGCGCGCATTTGCCATCTATCGCCAGCCGCTGCACTCCCGGTGGTGCGGTTGACTGGTTTTCTCTTCTGTCGAGGGAGGGGTGGGGAAGGGGGGTCCCAGTGAGAGGGTATGATCTTGCCAACCGGGCAGCTGGCATATCGGGTCCGTCTGGTTGGCATTAAAATGGCGAGATGGGGGAAGAGTATGCTACTTTCATGATCGTTTACGGAGTCGTGTGCTGATTTATCTGTTTTTCATGAACTAAAAACGAGTTGTCACAAATTAAATGTTTGTTAACACATCATAAAAGCTGCTTAAATTAATATAAAAATAAAACATCGAAGACAGTGCTCCGTATTGAACCTCATTACAAATTGCTTAATCGTTACTTTCATTGCTGTTTGAATACCTTCATCATCCATAAATACTCACCATGCACACGTGCTCCTCCTTTCTTTCTACGGCAAAACATAAAAAAACCCACAGATTGGGGCATTTCAAATTACCACAGGATTAAATATTACATCATGGCACACTTTCCCTGAAGCTGAACCATTTGGAGCAAGACGAATCCGGGAACAGACACAGACACAGGAGATGTGCCCAATAATCCTCCCTTCAGCTTTCCCCCAAACCCACTTGTGCCCACTTCTTTGTTTGGTTTTGCCTATTTTACAATTCGCTGCACGTACACACGCACACTGCTCATTGTTGATGATCGCGATCTCCAACATACAGAGAGAGAGGGAGGAAGAAGCACATGAAGGAAGGGCACAATTAAGTCCACACTGCCGCCTAAACGTACGTCATACGGGCGTGCGGATGGCCATCCTTTACACTCGCGCACCTTTTTTTGTGTGCAGATCTTTCCATGTGCTGCTCTGGAACGAAACGAACCGAGCTGCCTAACGAACCGCGAAGAACGCTTGCGAATATGCGTCATTGCATTGGCGCAAATATAAGGCTCGAGAGAAAGAACGCGCCAATAGAGAACGGGAGGAAAGAAGAGTACAGCAAACGCTTACAATAACAAAACTCTGCTTGCAGAAAAATGGAAGCACAAGCAAAAAAGATTCACAAAAATGCTATAAACAGAGCAAAGCAGCAGAGAGAAATGAAAGAAGGAAAGTAGCAAAAAAAAAAGAAAGAAAAAAATGACAAAAAAACTCCCCTCACTTCCCTCCCCGTCAATCGTAGCCATATTGTGGAGAAAGAACGAGTGAAAGAAGAAAGTATGTAGGTCAAACATGCCCCTCGCCATTACTGTTGCTTTTATTATTCCCCTTGCTTTGCGCCTGCTGGGTGTTGTGGCAAAGAAAGCCACAACAAACGTAGCAGAATAAGAGGAAGAAGAAGAAGAAGAAGAATAAAACGACAACAGCACAAGATCAGTACGTGAAAGGCCGACCGTGCCAAAAAGGGGCGAAAGAAAAGGAAGCGAAAAAGGGAGAAGAAAAGTGCTCGTAAAGAAGAAAAAAAAACCGACGCACCACTTCATCATCATCATTCACACTGGAAGGAAAAACTCACCTCAAAAGAGATGATAAAATAGGTGAACAGGTGGTGTGTGGAGTGGCGGAAGGAGTTGGATTAGGAGCGGACCTAAACAAGCAAAGGAAACATTGGAAGCAATACAGAGAGAGAGATGGAAAGAGCGAATGAAACAAACAGCAAACGCATCGGAAGCATCAGTTTTCCCTTTGCATTGCCAGCGAGACACGCGGTGGAAAATCGTCCATTTCACAAAATGGTGAAAGTATTATGATGCATTGCGTAGCTTGTAGCGTGCACTTTCGCACGGTGCGCCATGGCTTTTTCCCAATTGCAGCGATTACGTGTTGTCGTCGGGATGGTTTGCTTTTTTGTGTTTTTTTTTCTTCTTTTTATGAAATTATCTATCGATATGTTTTAAAGATCATTAAGTTTTAAATAGCTTTAGTATGTTTTCATCTTGTATTTAAGGTCTTTTTATTTAATTTTTTTAATGTATTATTCTTAACTTACTTTTTTACTCTATGAGAAAGTAATTAGAACTTTTTATTCTCTTTTTTCTTGATTTTTTATTTCAAAATAAGTCCTAATTGGACGCCTTGTCGAGCGCAAAATCATTTAAAGAATGCCTGTTTGAGTATGTAGAAGAAACAGAAACTAAAGCGACCGTGACCGTGTGTACCAGCTATTACTATTATCCGCCACTAGCCCATTATTACGCCCTATGTTCATTTCCAGCGTGTGCAACACACGATCGATTGTTTTGTAATTATTATCACAGTTTTCTCTCATTATTACTTCACCGCCGCCTTCGCGCGGCACTATTAACACCACCACCACCGGGACACAGCGTTTCCACCACGCTTTGGTGAGCGAACGCGCGATTAGTGAAGCGCTAAACGCAATCGCACCGGCAGCTGCGCACGTGCAAAACCGCGACTGCATTTCTCCTCCCCACGCGGGCTGCGTGCGGTTTGACAACAACGATCTTGGGGTGTAGCATCCACTGCACAGATAAGCAAAAAGAAAGCTTACCGCACGATAGCGCCACACCAACACTTTCCCACCCCACCCCCCCCCCCATTCCCATCACCCAGTCGTCGTCGTTCCTAGCTTCGTCATCGTCGTCACCTAAATTTCCCTCCGCTTTCTAGTTTCACTGACAACGCGCGGGTATGGACGAAGCGAAGGCTTTCTTTCTTCCCAACCATGGTGTGCTTCGATTGAGATGGTGAGCTTTCTGTGTAGATGCTGTAGCTTGTGATGATTGTAGACGCAGTATGTATGCATTCTGAATGAGGAAAGGGACACGGTGTCCACTTCACACGAATGCATGGTCTACTACGATCCTACAGTGTGCCTTCGATCAACTCGAGCAGTGTCTCATGTGTCTAAGCGGCGAGTAACCAGAACAACTATCGAATTACAGGCGGAAATTTCAAGCCCACGAGCATTCGATAAACACAAATTTTTCAAATAACATACCAACCTACACCTACACCTTTAGGGCAAAACCATATCACAAACAAATTGTTACAACTTGTGCTTCGCCCACCAACCCTTTCAACAAATCGCTCAAATGCCCACCGCTTTTCCTGACACTTCCGCCCATACGACAACGCCCCAAACCCATTTGAAAAGAGGGAAATCGTCCCCACTGTCGGCCGTTCGACCAGGGTGGTCAGCATAAGTGGAGTCATGTGTGTGTGTATGTGTGTGTAGTCGTAGTGAAACAGCACAGCAAAACAAAGCAGAAGGGAAGGGAGAAAATAGGTCAACGGCACCGGACAAGGTCTTTGCCGATTGGCACTATTTGCCCTTCCCGGTTTTTTTTTTGTGTCGGTGGGGCTGAGGCAAGAAACCCTTTCGCTTACGCCATCGCACGGTACGGATGGTTGAGTCCCTTCTGGGTGGTGGCTGCTGATGGGCGTTCTGAGGGATTCTGCTTCGTAATGGTGCGGGTAGTTCCGCGTAGGCATCGCTTCAACTTCCTGCAATAAACCTGCTTTTTGACGATTGATTGAAAATGGTTCACCTGCACAACGTAAACAGGAACAGACGCGACTGTAACGACTGTTTAGTGCATTAACAAGCCGATCGTTCACTTGACACCTTTCCAGCAGCATTTATTCTGCGTTCAAACACGTTGCTTCAAGCCCTTTTCCGTCGCACACACTGCTTTTTGTCAGGCGATGAAAACAGAAAGTTCGGTCGCGCCACCGGCCAAAGAGAGATTCCGTACTTGCGCGCCTCTTATCGACGTCAAACGGATCGCGTAAGTGGCCCTCTATCCTCCTCCACTCTCTCTCTCACCATACATCCAAGGAACGCACGTTTACACGATTGTAACAGGCATCATCACATACACGCGCCTCACCTTTCGTGCAATGTGACTGCGGATTGCAACGTGATCGCGGCACGGTTTCAATTGTGTGGAGTGCTACGGGGAGGAGGATACGATACGGGGAGCTTCATCCAAAGACCTTCCAAAAGACCGTGTGCTTTGGACATACTTACCATTTTATTTGCTTTTTCTCAAATTTATTATTAAACTGGTTTTAGAGCAAATATAACAAGATAACAGCGATTTTTGTTTTGCATTTTTAGGAAAGTGAGTGTATTTCATACGTAAATTTGATACAAATTATACAGTAAACAGTTCGTATTGTAAGACCAGTTCAATATTATATTAGATCTATCTCTCTCTATTTCTCTCTTTTCTCTCTCTTGCCCTCGCTCTCTATTTCCTTCATCGTAAACCGATAGAGGCGTGTAAATGTGTCGTCAAAAATGAATAAACAAACACGACGAGCCTTCCATACCTCTCTCGATCTCTACTAAAATCACGTTGTCCCTTCATTTCCGACTTACTTGCTAACACACACAAACATTTGTTCAAAAGATTTTACATTTCGCGTGATACTGTTTTGATCGTTCATTTCCAAGGAGCCTGGTTGAAGTAGTTTTGTAGATGTAAGATGTGTGTATGTGTATAATAGTGTCATCGAAACACACTTTGAGTAAAGCCTTAAAAGCGAACAGGAATTATTTGTACACCACACATGTGTGTGTGTGTGTTTTTCTTCGTCGTTATGTGTAAAACAGGTAGCAGAAGATACAAACTAAACTCAATTCAATGTAAGTCTTATGTAAGAGTGTCACAAAATACCTACAAGGCACATAAATGATACGAGACGGGAAATGCAAACGTGGCTACAACACGTACAACTTTCCAATGAAAGCAAACCAAACGAAGATCCTAGCTGGATCGAGAGAACAGTGCAGAAATGCATCAAATCTATGCATTCCTGCCGCTGGCCGTTAAAAAGAATACCTTTAAAACTTCAATTGTTTGACCACCTTTGTTTTATATCCCGGTGCAATCGTGATACTAAGATATAACAAGAGCAACAACTTCCCCACAATAGCACAACACGGGGAGAGCATTTTCACTTTTCTTTTCCAGTTCTTCCATTTGATTGTTTTCGGTTACCATTTCCAGTTACCAAGTTCTCATTTGTTCTTCTCATTTTCATTCCCTTTTGTTTCTCTTTTTTTTTTGTTTTCGTTGCACACAATTACTTCCTTTTGTTTTGTTTGTTTTTCATTTTATGATTTTCATTTTTATTATCCTTCTTTTAATGATTGTGTTTTGTGTATAAAAATATAATAAATAAAAAAGAGAACAATTCTTTTCCAACCGTTATCTTCACCTGCATTGGAAGTGGGGAGAGGGAAGGAGCTGGGGAGATACTTTTAGACAAAAAAAAAGTGGGAAAAGAAACTGTTCCTAATTTTCTTTTTATAATAAGGCTCTTACATATACTTGTATAAAAAAAAGACTGCATATACTCTAGCGAAGAAAAAAAACACAAAATCTTACTGCAATAGTAATAGTCGCGCACGTGTACTAGCAGCTAACTGTAGCAGTTAGCTCTCAATGACATACTTCGTTTTCACGTGGTGAAACTTGTTTTTCAATAGAAAACATATAATAATCAAATCAATAGCTGTAGCTGTATAATCGTACTGATGATAACTGTAGTAGTAGTAGTAGTAATAGTAATATTGATAATCATAATAATAATAATCGTCTCCATTATCTAACAGAGTAATAGTAAAAACAAAACTAGCAAGTAGTAAATGTAAAAACCAAACAAGGAGAAAAAAAACTCTAACACGACACATACGACACATATCACCGAGTAACAGTAGTAGTAGTAGTCTTGTCGGCAAACAAACAGAGAGTGTCATTTGGAGTGATAATAGTAAACGTTAAACGTAATAATAAAAGCAAAGTAAAAATACAAACGACTCTGCGCGCCTCAAAACAAGGGTGTTGCTCGAAGGGCGAGATCAGAGTAGGCATCAAACCCGCTACTGATCCGCACACCTTCTGCGTAATACCTGTAGCGAGTGTACTTTCTTGTTTTTTCATCATCTTACTCTCTCTTTCTCTCCCTCTTGTGTTTGTGTCTGTTTATACGTATGTGTGTTTCGTTTTTTAGTGTGTAAAAATAGTTCCAAACCTACGATATCACATTTTTTTCCGAACAAGTTTGCTCCTCCGGTTTCTTTTTGTTAGCTTTTTTGTTTCTTTTCTGTTGTATCGTGTTGTGTTTTTCCTTTTCTTCTTCATTGTGTTTATGTGTGTTTATGTTGTAAACAGAACTAATAGTTGCAGGTGGTTTTATGATAGGGTGTTCTTAAAATTGTATCAATAAATCTCATTCCTTTATACATGCTACACTTAATCGTATAGGTTTTATACCTTCTTCTATTTTTTCCCCCATTCGCTTAGGATCATCTTCTCTGAAGATAAAACATAAAACAAAACATCGAATCTGCTGCTGCCTTCGACACACTTCGATGCTGATTTTTTTTGTTGCTTCCCTTTGTAGAACCGTGTCAGCACTTTCTGCACTTACATATCTTACGTGGACTGAGTGTTTATGTGTTACCATTTTTTTGTGTTTGTTTTTTTTTGTAGGTTTCTTACTCTCTCTCTCTCCCTTCGCTAACACTAATATTTAAAATACACTTTATATGCTCATTTGATATATATAGTTTGTTTCTTTTTTCTCTCTCTCTCTCTCTCTTTCTCTCTCCTGCTATCTTGCTACACAGCTTCGCTTATACCTACCGTGGATATAAATATGTTTGATGTAGTTCGGTTTTCACATTTACAGTTCTGCTTGTTTTTAGTGTCATACACTATTATTTTGTTTTCGCTCTAGTTCTTTTCTTTTTACAAAATGGGGGAAAACCCCTTTTTCGCTTTTCTGTTCTACGACAGAAGCTTCGATCAGCGATCTGATTTTAATTTACAGGCCAGCATAGCCGGCTAAATAATTCCAAAGTAAATACATCCACACACTTCCAGCTGCCAGCCGAATCATGCGTAAAGAGTCTCGAAGGGTCTCGGCATTCTCGCTATTTGTTTCTGCCCCTTGTGGGAGCGTGCGTAGAGATCGCTACTTTCTTCGGCGACTGGAGCAGCGAAGTGGAAGAAGGCGGGAGTAAAAAACGGCTAACCAAAGCACCATTTTCCACTTGACTTGCGGCTAAGCCGCATCGTCCAGTGGAGCACAAGAAAGGACCGAGCACCGCACTGAATCGGAGGGGGCCGAACGCACACACACACACACACACACACACATAGCGAACCAACCGCTGTGTTGAGCTTTCTCCTCCAGCGTCCTACGCAGAGCAGCAGCAAGCCACCGAACGAGCTTGTTGCCTTAGCTGCGCCTTTCTCTTTGCGAGCGTACCGAACGTACTGTGGACGGCTGTGGTGTGGTGGTAACTTTCTCCAACACGCAACGCGTACACGGCGGCATGCCACGCTGGGAAGAGCCGATCCGATCGCGCTGAGCGCTCGCGCACGTCCGAGAAATTCCAACCGATCAACTAACCCACTAACATAAATGGCGTGCTTCTTCTCTCGTCTTTCTCGTGCCGTTCTTTTATCCGTTTCTCCGCTTCATCCGCTTCGTCTTCGATCGAACCACGATGATGATGATGATGATCTCTCCGCAGCTCTCTCCACTGGGCCCTGGGGCGCTAGGAATGCCACAAACGAACCGACCCCCCTTGGGAGGGTTAGTTTCTCAGCGACAACTTCTCAATGTCGTCGTCGCCAGTTATCTCTCTGTACAGGAACTAGGGTCACACGTCAGCATCGTTGCAGCCGTCGTCTTCGGTGCCGGCGCGATTTGCGCTACTGGGCGGCGGCGGTTACGCCGAACCCGCTGCCGGTCGTGTTCGAGATCATCATGTTCTTGATGGTGGCCACCTCGGACTCGAGCCGGGCCAGCTTCGACTGCAGATGGATGTTCTCTTCCGCCTTCTTGCTGATCACGACCGACGCCGGGATGGAGGTGATCTTCGCGACCGCCGCTACCATCGCCGCAGTGCTGACGATGGCACCGCCGCTCGCAGCGCTGCTGCTGGAGCTGGCCGCCGATGGAGGCGAGCCCGGCAGCGGTACCATCATCTTCTGCTCCGCCTTGGTCGGCCACTCGTTCGTGGAGATGCCGGAGTCGCGCTCGTCCGACGAGCCGTCCCCGTCGTCCCAGGCCGGTGAGCTCGACCGGTGGCCGATCGGTTCCTGTTTGATGTTCTGCAGGGCTAGCAGTGCGGTGGCCGCATCCTTATCGCCCAGGTGGGACTTGTGCCGCAGCTTCACCGGCAGACTGTTGGCGTGCTCGTGGATTTCTCGCTCCCGGTCGGGTTCCTCCTCGCCGCCCGAGGTGCTACCGGCGCTGGCCGTCGAGGAGGCCGTCTGCGCCGGGCTGGCATCGTACGGGGACGGAGCGCGGCGGCTCAGATTGAGCACGTTCGCCGTCAGCAGCGCACTGGCGATCTCGGTAGTGCGCGGGGGCGATCCGTACAGCGCGCTGGCTCCGTTCGCGTAAGCAGCGACGGCAGCGGCCGCCGCCGTCAGTGGGTAGCCGCTGGCGGGAAGGGCTGAGCTGGCGTACGGCGAGCTGGCACCCACGACAAAGTGCGGCGGGTGGACGTGGTGCGCCGCCAGATGGTGCGGGTGGTGATGATGGTGCTGTGAGTAGTGGTGCGAGTGAGCATGGGCCACCGGGACGTGGGCCGGGGGCGATCCGGCCGGACTCGTGCTCGAGATGATCGTTGGCGGCGTGGTGGATGAGATCGGAGCCGAGGAGGAGGAGTTGGTGGTGGTGGTTGGGGACCCGAACCGCGGGGCGGCCGAGGGCGTCAGCGGGGACGGCGAGCGATCATCCCGGTCCAGGTCACCGTTGGAAACCAACACTCGCTGGTGGAGATGGTGAGGATGTTGTTGTTGCTGCTGCTGCTGCTGCTGCTGGAGGTGTTGCTGATGCGGATGAGGTTGATGCTGGGGCTGATGCTGATGGTGCTGGGGATGGTGAGGATGATGCGGATGGTGATGATCAATCACCGACTCCCGCATCGCCTCCCGCGGATGATGGCTGTAGTGGTGAAGAGGGTGCTGGGAGGAGGATGCCAACTGCTGCTGATGATGGTGCTGCTGTTGTTGCTGCTGCTGCTGCTGCTGCTGCTGCTGTTGCTGGGCAAGCTGTTGCTGCAGGTGATGATGATCGTCCAGGTTGCGTTCGATCAGCTCTAGCCGGATCTGGGAGGGGCTGCGACTGCTTCCTTCAGCCGACGACAGTTTGCCGCCCTCCGAGGCTCGCTCGTACTCGATGATCGTGCTGTTGCGGTGGTAGATGGCATGAACTGGGGACAGGTACGCGGGTCCACCGTTCGTGTGCTGGATCGCACCGCCCGAGGACACGGTGGGCGACGAGCCGGCGGCCGCTGGCGGTGGAGATTCCACGTTCGGGTTGGGATGGATGACCGGAGCTTGCTGGGACGAAGGCAGCTGGGACGCCGCGGCCGCCGATGGCGTCGTCGTAGTAGTCGTTGGCGAGCCCTGGACGACGGCCAGCAGCGTCTGCTGCAGATGGGGCGTGCCATTGGCGGCCGGTGGGCTGTGTGGTGACGAGGCGCGGCCGTGCGATTGCGAGGGAGAGGTAGCCTGCGGTTGGCGCGAAGGGCTGCGCGACAGCGGGAACCCGATCATGGAGCCGGTCGGCGAGCTGGACCGTGCCTGACCGTTCGCCAGCTTGACGCGCTTGGTCGAGCTCAGCACCTGCTCGTTGGTGGGCAGCGTGGCCATGATCTGATCGACGCTGACCAAGTTCTCGCCGCAGATGTTGTACTTGCTCTTGATCGCATCGAGCTGTGCCTTCAGCACGTGGTTTTCCTTCGTCAGCTCGACGACGCGCTGCTCCAGGACCATGTCGTTGAAGCGACGCTTCTCGCGGGATCGCTTCGCTGCCTCGTTGTTGCGCCGCCGCCGGTCCCAGTAGCTGTCGTCCTTCTTGTTGTCCGGGATGAACTCGCGCTGCTTGCGCTGCGAGAACAGCTCCTTGCGCTTCAGGTGTGCCGCCAGCTCGTAGCTGTTCTGGGGGAACTCCGACTCGGAGGATGTGTGCGGGCTGGCACGGCCGGAGCTGTTGCTGTTGCTGCTGTTGTTGCTCATCAGTAAGGCACTGTGGGCTGTGAGGGAAGAAAATGAACATGAAGGGAAGGCAAAACATCAGTCCCACAGCCACGGAATCGTTTTCTTGTACTTGCTACATTCAAGACAGTTTTTTTTCTGAAGATTTTACAGTAAAAGTCTCAAGAAAGAAACTCACCAGGCATGTTGGAATTGGAGTTGTGATTCTGGCCGGGTATTTCACCGTTGAGCGGCGAACCGTTCTGCTGGCGTGTTACAAAGTCCGCCACCATCATAATAATTTCGCTCGAGCCTAGTTTTGGTGCATCTGCAAGTAAATATAACAAGAGAAAGCGCGTACAATTAGCATGATTGGAGCACATAGAGATAGCTGGTGTGAAAAGCCTCAGTTGGCAATTAATCACGTTTCACGACGGTCACCGTGGGATAAGAATAATCAAATCAAGCAAATATTTACACCACATGCAGCTAACGATTAGCAGGAGAGAAGGAGGAGGCACACAAGGCAAAAATCAACATTCCACCAATAACCGCACGGAAACGCAGTTTCGAGCAAAACAAGCAAACAATCAACAACAACCTGCACTTCAACCGAGCGCGCACGTGAACGAAACATGTGACAACGTGCTTGCGCGGAATGTGAGGCAACGCGCGCGCTCACTGCAGTGATCACGCAACGGCGAACCTCCGTCATTAGCGCACCATCAGCAAGGGCCGACGAGCCCGACGTTCCACGTGCGTTCCGAGTTTGCATCTAACTCCCCCCCATATAGACTGTTATTGATTGCAATCGTGTACGATTGGGGGGGATTTTGGAGCCAGCCGGAACCAAGCCGCTCTCAGTCAATTGTCGGAGACGTCATTTCATTGGAGCGGAACTTCGATCTTGCGGAACCGTCGTGATGACTGTTTTGCAACCCAGAAGCACAACAACAACAACACAAGGACGTGTAGATAAAGAGGCCAGAAGGAGTTCAGCAGCAATTCTAGCCCGAATGGTTTATCTGCTTCTTGGGTGCAAAAGGCTACCGCCCTTGCAAGAAAACAACAACTTACTCGGTGGAATCTAATCGCGGCCCCGTCAGACCATTCCTGTTACGCAACTGATGTCTCCCACGCGTAAACAATCTGCGCGCCTCTGGTTATCAGAAGGCTGCGCACTCTCTCTCTCTCTCTCTCTCTCTCTCTCTCTCTATCTCTCTTTCTAAGCACAACAGGAAATGATGCAACACGCAGTTGTGACACGCCGGTTCGGTTCGGTGACGCGTCAACGTCCTTCCCGGGAGAGGGGCACGATCCATGAATTGAAGCCACGGGTGTACAACACCCGCCCAACTTATCAACCAAACCCCGGGGGCCACTGTCCCTTTTCCTGCGCCACTCCACACGTCGCCAGTTATCAGCAAAAGTGAGGGTGACAACAGTGCGTTGCAGATAAGCGTCGTCTTTGAGGGGAACGCAAGAGGGTCTCTCGACTTTATCGAGTTTTTATCGGGTCGCAGAGCAGCTATATCGGATGAGGAACAAATCACAAAAGGTTCGGGTAGTACCACTATCTGGACATCTTCACTATCGGGAGGTTATTTTTACGCGTCGAATCATTTCCATCGATGCTTTCCGCGATTGCGTCTGAGCGCTGCGTAGAATTCTGGAGCAGATTAGAGTCTTCGTTTACGTCGGATTCGTTTGCGTGGTGAGAGCTTGTTGATCTCTCTCGGTGATGATATTGCGACGCAATCAGAGTTGCATGGCGCACTTGGATGTCGATACGTCATTGATTTGATATGGAAATTACCTAACACTTATCTGGATGGATTTTCCATTTCCTCATGTGTGTGTCATGTGAGTCATGCCTAGTTGCAACCAATTCTGAAGCTTCCGGGTTTTTTGTTCAGTGAGTCATAACGGAACGATAATACGAATTCAATGTTCAGGTGTATTTGAAGGTATATTACAAATAGTTTCTTCGTTTTACATCTGTTCAGCAACATCTAGACAATTCTTTTCATCATATTTCATCAGATTCTTTTTGGCGTTCTATTCAAAAGATTCTTCTTGGCAATAGGTCTTCGACCTGACCCGAACATCTTACCGAGGATGATGAAATCCCCATCCCCCCAGCACCGTTTAACGATCCACTCCAAATACGCAGCGGAGAATTCAAACAGGTATCTCACCACCGGCCGCGCTCACCTCAAACCGGAGTCCCAACAGGTCCCCCCATCGAAACGTCAAAATTACGTCATTTTGCCCCTGCCACGGCCAACTGGGGGCTGCCCCACATGCTCCTCCTTCCTTATCCGAGCGTACGTGAGAATAAAACCGCGGCGCAAAACGCAGCGCGAGCGCGAGATGCTGCGCGACTCAAGGAATTATTTACCGTTTTCCCAACCCAACCACCCTTTCCCGGCTATAGCCGATGGTTTCCTTGGGGTTGATATTACGATTCTGCATTCGAGCTTCCAAAGAACGAGAGAGCGAGAGAGAGCGAGAGAGCACAAACACCTCGTGGGCAACAAGTTCATCGCCACTCGGCGTGATTAAACACACACGTTCAAAAATTGAGCGATCTCTTCACGATCATCCCCTCCCCGGATCGGGTGGTTGGGGATGGTTGTGGGGATGGTTCTGAGAGCGTAAGAACGATTCCGTCGTTCTGCATGCCCTTTTCCCCCTTACAAAGTGGCGCTTGTTTTGGCTGGGGCTTTGTGTACACCGCGCACCGCACGAGGTAAACCACCTTCGGGAGAGTAAAGGTGCTTTTATTTACCCCCCTCAAACTTTGCACCCACACTCCCCCTTCGCGGCAGCAATTGACGCTTCGGAAGGGAAGAGGAAGGATATTATACATCGAGCTCGATCGAGATTCTCGCGGTACTAATGGCGTCGCTGACCGACCTTGATCGCGAGCGCGCGCGCGTGTCATTTTGGAGCTCGCGAGCGACGTAACGTAACCCATGCCATGCCGGCAAAAACAAACACCTAACCCTCTCTTCTCCCGTCTGGTGCGCCGTTTGGTCGGTGGGAAGTTCAAAGCAGTAGAGCAACCTCTTTTTTTAAGACTTCCAAACCACCAGCCAAATTAACACTCCCAAAACAGCCACACAATGGAATCCGTTCCAGTTTGATAGTTTTCTTTGCCGGTTGTCAATCGTCAGCAAGAACTGCGTCGTCGGCCAAGGGTGTATAGCATGTTCGGACGTGTTCTAGCAAGGCGCCCCTCAACCAAAAAAACATGAATACTAGTTCTATTGCGTACGCACACCAATACCGCGCGCGCGTTTGCAAATTATGTTTCGTCAGCAGAAATAATGAATCCTGAGCGAACC
The DNA here is from genome assembly GCF_016920715.1 of Anopheles arabiensis. Classification (NCBI taxonomy): domain Eukaryota; kingdom Metazoa; phylum Arthropoda; class Insecta; order Diptera; family Culicidae; genus Anopheles; species Anopheles arabiensis. Next base: position 1,169,230 of record NC_053518.1, read on the forward strand.
ACACAATAAGCCAAGAAAGGGAATGAGCAAAAGGGATGATGAAATCGGTCGAAAATTGCTTCACCACAATTGGAGTGGGGTGGCGGATTCGGGCACATGGGAGGAATCCCCCAATCGGATCATCGGATTCTCCCACCCCCCGCCCGGATTGTCGGTGATAAATAGAATATTTCACCTTGTTTTGCAATCTTGGCTGCTGCTCTGAGCGGGAATGGCGAGCGTGGGGAAGGCACAAGGCACAACAAAACAAATCCACATCCACCCCTCGCTCCCCTTAATCATTGGGAGGCGGGGTCGGGTCGCGGTGGTATAATCGGTCCTCGCGTGGAACGTTCTACTGGGCGCCCCATCACAACACGATTCGACACGCTCTAAGTACATTGACCGAGGGTTCTCTCTCGCTCTCTCTCTTACTAACTCGCTTCCCACCCCAACAGCCCCAAATGACGTCAGATCCTGAATGCTGTCTGTGAGTGAGTAACAAAACATCCCCTCGCTCGCTCGCTCTCTCTTTCACGCTGCTACTCACCGCTAATCGAGCACCATGAGAAAGTATTGTGCTTTATTTCCGTCACACACACACACACACGTGCTCACAAATTGTGGATGATCTAATAACACGGCAAAGTGTCCCACACACAAACAAAATGTGACACGAAAGAAGGTCATCTTGCCTGGTGTAGAGTTGGTCGAGATGGAACAAGGACGGTGGCGTGGCGTGCTCCAACAAAACCAACCATGTGTACCTACACCAACGAGGTCATAGTTCACGCTTATCATGATCGACCCCTGCGTTTGCCGGTTTGCGGGGGTTAAACGCGTGGTGAAACCGTAAACAAATTGTAATGAAAGTCGAGGGAGGAAAAAACTGTCAACTCATCGGCTCAGCCCGTCGGGCAAGGGTTTAGGGGGCGATAGAAGAAGAAACGAGGGGGACCAGCCCAGAACGTTGATAAGCTACCCTAATTCCGCTGCAGGCACACAAGCACACACACCTGTCGAGGAATAGTAATAAACAAATGTTTTGGAGTGAATCTCGATACTTCTCGACTTTGCCGTTCGAACCTGTTTGACCGTTTGATTTGAATTTCCAGAAGATTCGCACAAACACAGAACGAAACAGCGTGTGACACTGGCAGCACTTACGCATTCCCATGGTAACCTTTTGCATATGTAGCAAAGCCCCAAAGGTCAAAAGGCCACTGTGTCAATAGTGATTGCACCACATCGCGCGTTATCACCGATTGTCGAATGAGGCAGCGAAGGGAGGATCAATAAAACTGGCCACACGCACGCACGCACACACATGCACACACATTCAGAGCAGAAGCGACGTAATTTGTCCTCAAAAAGGAGCCAAACAAAACACGCAAAACAGGCGGCAACGACCTTCGTGAGGTTAGTTGTCGTCTGCTACTTGGATTGTGTTTGTGTACTGATGAACTGAGCTGAGCTTTTGTGTCGATGAGGTAATACGCAACTGTTGCTTGGAGGATGAGTGTTTGCAGGGGTTTTGACGCGTTTTTAGTGCAATTAGCTCTACTCGTATTTTTATGGATTTTTTTTTTCAGAAAACCCTCGCCTGTTTGAACGTAAAAATAGATCCTCGCTCATAAATCATGTGTCATTCGTCTTTGCACAACAAAGAACATTACTCCCCCGCAGCTTTTTTTAGATAATCAGGTAGGATAACTACTCACTCTTTTCGGGGAACCGATGAACAGCAGCACTTCCGTTCCGAGTGCCGAGATAAGAAAACTTTGCTGGAGTCGCTGCACTGTCGCTGCACTCCTTCTCGATTGATCTCCGCTGTTCTATTATCGCACCGACTGTTGTTGCAGACACCGAATGCACTTTTGTTTTGTTTGCTATTTAGTTTACTTCTGCACTTCTCACTTGCTGCTCACTGTTGTGTAGGAAGTTAGCTTTTCACCTTTTTCGTGTGTTGTTAAAAGCTTAAATTCTTAAAACACTGCTCCACAACTAATAGATTTTCACGTTAATGCACTTTGCTCTCCCACCGAAGCTTCTTTTTTTTATTGATTACTGCTTTTCTTCTGTTGAACGGCAATACACTACACCTGCCCAATCTACACCAACACAGCGCACAAACACCCGCGTTGTCGTCGTCGTCGTAAGTGTTATAAATGCAATGCCGATATATCGTACAAAAGGGTGCTCTACTTTTCTGCCCTTTCTGTGCCGCTTTCTTTTCTGTTTAATCTTCTCACAGCAACACCACACTTCACTTCTTCTTATCTCTCACTCTTGTACTACTACTTCTGCTTCTTCTCTAACCACACGTATGCAGTTGGTTGCACTTGTTCGCTGCGGTGCACTTTTTGCACTCGCTCACGGATGCGTTTCCTTCACCACGGTCACGGTCGGTTATATGTTGCCTCTATGTGCACACAACACAACACCGTCATGCGATCACACTGCGTGTGCGTTTCCGTACGGCCCAAGGTCTAGACCGCTTCCACGCCACCGCTCAACACTGCTTCTCTCTGAGGTGTTTAGTTTCTGTCTACTGGATCTGGATCTTGCACTGCGCTCCACCTTTCTTCTTTCACTTCACTTGGTGTTTTTTTCAACTCAATTTTTTTCCTGTTAATTGCCTTTTATCTGGTTGGCAAAAAGCTTCCAAATTACACTTCACGTAAAATTCACACAGAAATTAATGCTTCACCGTGTAATAAACCAAAGCTGCATCGACACACTTTAGTTGCGCTGTACGGTGCTTGCTACCGGGGACTTGTGTGTGTGTTACGATTTTGTGTTGAAAAACAGCGGACAAACACCGATGGCCACGAGCGCCACTTTTCGCGTTTGCTGCGGTTGCGAGTTTTTCGAAGAATGTTGCGTTCGACTGAACGGACGGCAACTCGAAGCCGCGAACGGGGCCCGCCAGCTCGCAGGCACTCGAGTGAGTGTGAGTGCCCGATCGCACGAATGCGCATTTGCAGGGACCGTTGCTCGATTGCACAGTGAGTGGTGGAAGGGCTTTGTGGATTTAAACACACTTCCAACACAATTTGCCGTCAAAATGGTTCTTACAAATCATCAAAATAACTGAATAGTTGACTCAATTTTTTGTCTCAAAAAACCGTTTTGAAAATACATCAAAATTACACCGGATTACAACGTTACAATCCATGGGTTTCTTCCTCAACCACTAACCCTGCAACCCGACTTCGGGCACTCAATCCGTCTGGTTCGGGCAGACACTCACTCACACACTTGCAGCATGCTTGTGTGTTTTGTTTTTTGCCCTTTTTTCCTTTCATTTCTAAACCTATTTAGCATTTACGTGTTAGTAAAAGATTGTATTGTGACGTTTAAGCTAAATTCTCAATTATTCAAAGGAAATTGCAGAACCACAATTCAATAATGCCCTGTTGCATGTGTTGCTTTCTTCGTACCACCAGTAGGGCCCAAAGTGGAGCGCTCTCATGCTCTCGCTCCCTTCCTCGCTCTCTCTCTCTAACAATCTATTTCTCTCACTCTTTTCTTCTATTCTCCCCATTGCTCTGCCGGCGCGAGAAATTATGCCAGGTCAGTGATGGAAGATGCCACCCCAACCCGTACTGAGTGTGCATGCGCGTGTATTAGTGCAGATGTTTCTATGTGTGTGAGTGCATGAGGGTGAAGAAGAACGTGTACGCAAGAACACGGCATTGGGGCGAAGAATGGCGTCTGCAGTAAATGGCGTTACCTTGCTGTTGTGTTGTTGTTATCCGTTTGCGCCAAAAGGGACACGTAATAGAGACGAAGGGGTGTGTGTGTGTGTGTGTATGCGCTTGCAATGGAGAAAGGGGTTGCATGGGAATGGGGGGAAAAGGGAGGACGGCAACTACACGAAGGGACGGTCGCTCGGCCAGACGGACGATGGATTCTCTTTGTTTTCGAGTCCGCGCGCATACTGTACCAACCCCTTCCGCTTCCCCGCTGGTGTGCCATACCGGAACGAAGGTTTCGCTTTCTTTATCGTAGCCGTCGTCGTCGTCGTCGTCGTTGTCGTCGCCGTCGCCGCCGTTGTGGTAGTCCGACGGGTAAGACGCCAAGAACACGTCGAGTTTGGAGTTTTCTTTTCTGCTTCGATCCCTGCCCTGACACGGACAACAAAGAACTGCATCGAGGTAATCTTGAACGGGCAGAAGGGGTGCGAGGGTGTGTGCGTATGTGTGGAAGGGTGAGGACGGAAAGAGGAAGGGTGAAGCGGTGAGTAAGCACTCTCGTTAGCACATTTCGCAGACGATACATTGCACTTAACAGAACGGTGTTCTTTCTCTGAAGTAACTAAAGTAATAGAATGCGAAAAAGCAATGAAGAGGAGAGGAAAGGAAAATAAGAAGCAAACTCACTTACACAGAGGCGTCGTAGAGGGAGGAATGCGAAGAAGAATGACTGTTTTCGTTTTGCAAATATTACGAGCATTTTTTTATGATTTCGTACTGAAATAGCAAATTTGCAAACGCTTCTCGTTGAGTTGTTTCCTGTTTTTGACATTTTACTGTTACGTTTCCAAGAGATGACTCATCAAAGCAGCACCAGCAACGCCTCCTGCGTGTACTTGGATGCACGTGGCAGGGATGCTTTGTCACCCGGTTCACATGTTTCGGCCCCGAAAGGATATGTATGATGGCATTTACGACCGAATTCGCATAGCTTCTACGTTTTCCTCGTTGCATCATCTTGCCTAACATCGCCCGGAGGCGGCTCGAGGATTCAAATCACCTGCCGCCGGAGTTAACCTGTCTGCGGGTGGCAGATAACGCCTCCGAAACTGTGGGGCGAACTGGCACGGCACGATGCACTGCAACGTGACGCCGGGTTCTACGCCACCACCACTCCCCGCGCCACACACACACACACGCTCTCATTAGCGCGATAATTGTGCTCGCGCAGTATGGGGGCTTCGAGGGTTTGCTGGGCGGCGGCTCTACGTGCGTTCGGATGCTATTTTTGTACGCACTTCCGTTCGTCCTCGTCATCTGTCAGTTGAGGCGTTAGCGCGCTGATTAAATGGAGGATGAATGGAGAAGGAGGTTAGGGGGCGGTGGCAAAAGGGAAAGCCTTACACTAAAACACTTATCAGTGACGCGGGGTGAAAAGGTGAAGGTTACGGACTGCGGGGAAGTGGCAAGGGGATATCCGGACAGCGAAGGTTGCTTGATAAGAAAATTATTGAAAATATTTTACAATGAATTAGTAACTTTGGACGGATTTATTTTATCATTTTTAGCTGCTTTTTTACTTTTAAGGACAAAAATGATTTTTAAATTAATTTTCACGGGGATGCAGTATGTTTGATAAGCTTTCCAGAAATGATCCCACACATTTCAATGAAATTTCATTTAATTTCAACATTCAGCGAAAACAGTCTTAGCGATAATTTCTTGTTATATCACGTAACGTTGTTACAACATCGCTTTCGCACAAATTACACTCGATCCCCTCAAAGCGTCCCAAGAAGATCCGCTTTTAGCCTCGTCCTATCATTACCGGTTGGTCTAATTTACGATACGACAAATGTTTTACTTAGTTTTCTGCAGCACCGAATCTTCTGTCTCCTACCATTGGAGCCCTCCTGGGCCTACACATGCATTCTATTTTTTGCATCACCAACACACAGAATGGCTGACGCCATGGACCCCCCCCCACACACACACGCGCACTTTCTGTGTCCCTCCAGCTTATTTCTATTTTCAGCCCCATCGTCGACTACCGCATGCAGTGCGCTGCAATCGAATGCACGTGTTGCAGCGTTGTCTTCTAATGCAAACGCCGGCCGCACGCTCTAGCAATAAAGGCAGCTAAGAACTTGCCTTTGCCAAACCGAAGAATGTGCATCTGATGTCACATTGGAAATTGCTCTCAGCCACATTACGTCAGCAGGAATTTTCAGGTCACATGGTGGTTCCTCCGCTTTATCTTTCTTCGGTTAAAAACATGAAAATTCGTGCAAGTATCAAACAGTGAATCACTTCTCGATTGGGTATGTTATCTTTTTTAAGGTTGAGGGAGGTATGCTTGATTGCACAATGTGTGGTATTGAAATTTAATGTAGCATCAGACTACATCCCTGCAACGACTCATTGCACGCTTCCAACAGCTCGCTTTGACAAATGCTCTAATTCGTGTGCAAATTAGCATTTGCTAGAGATTAATAATAGCTATGCTCATGCTTTTGCATGCATATCATTCTTCACACAAACCAATGACTCCCCGTGTTTGGTCGAATTTCGGGCGGAAAAAATATTTGTTCCTCAACCTCAACCAGCGATGATTCACCACGAGTCAATTGATTTTCCCCGTGCCAAACGTGCATTAGACATTTGCTTTCGTTCTCAAGCGTGATGAGTCAAGGGTTTTTGCTTCTCCTTTTTTTTGCTATTGAAATAAATCAGGCACACAAACACACACAAAGACCCAGTGCTCGGTAAGAAGCTCAATTCGAATTGATAAAATAGGTCAATGCCTTGTTCTGCAATGATTACTAGCGCGAGGGGTTTTTTGTTGTTTGCTGGTCCAATTCGATTACTTTACCACCACCACCACCACCACCCGGCTAACGTAATAAGGCAGTAAATTAATCCTGGTGACCCGAGAGAGATTAAACATGTTTGCGGAATGCGCAAAAAACCAGCGAGGAAAGAAAAACATTGCACGAAACTGTGCAAAACAAATTCCTGTGCCCACGTGGGCATTCTTGTTGAGCGCAGGAGAGCGGCAGCAGTGCGCAAAACACAAATTATCATGGGAAACGAAATCACTCAATTGGCACACTTTCCGGACGACTGAAACGCATGCTCAGATTGCGCACACACATAATACGCAGCATACGCGCAAAACAAGCGGCTACGACGCTTATGCAATGGACAAGATTTGAATCAACATCAAACCCATTCTAAGTCGCATTAGAAACCAGAACGAACCAGCCTCGCTGTTAACCTTGACGATAGAAAAGAAGATGGAATAAAAAAGTCAGCATCAACATCATTGGAACCACTGGGAGAGGAGGAGAGGGAGCATTGGCAAACATAAACTCAATAACAAACCTCAACTCAACCACACTCCTTTACCTTCCCACGCTTGCCCACTGATTAAGAACACACGAGCTGGAAATGGAACCTTGCACCCCTCAATCCCCCTTTTTCGAGGGAAATGGCGCATGATCGTTCTCCGCAAACGGCCCCGTGGGTCTGTCGTCTGCTGCACACCTCACAACGGACTTTCCATCGCTCGTGTGTCTGTGCTAACGGCAAACGGACATGTGAAACGGATGACACTTGATGCGCATTCCCTTCTTCGTACGGCCTGCACCTGAATCGGATCACATTGAAGGGTCGTTTTCCTTTGCGGGCACGTTTGCCATCGAGGAAAGGCAGTCCGGGGAGGTGACACGTGTGTCCGGATGGTATGCTGATGGGGTGGTCCTCACAACACAGCACACTGATCGTTGGCCTGATCGCATAAAGAAATGTACAATTGCTCAACGCGGAATGCAACACTGTCGTGTTCTGGGTGGAGAGGAGGCACAGTGTGGCACAAAACGAGTGATTAGTGATGATAGTTCTGTACAATATTATGTTTTTTCTGTACTTTTATGGAACGTACGATTGAACAAGGTTCGTTTGTTGATATTTTGCAAAATAAAATGGATAAAACATAATTGACTAATTTGCTACAAAAATTAGCTCAAAATATCCTCCTGAATTTATCAAAACCATTGGGATGTGTGGAGGCTCTACTGTGCTTCCACAACAGAAACAATAATAAAAAATAAGACCAAATGCAACATTTTGTACATCACTGTGCCGCCGGACGTAATCGTCGTATGTTTGATTCTGATCGGCCACGAGTGCACGGGTACGAAACAAATACGCTGCAACCTAAACTACCGACAAGCTTCCTTGCTGTCGCTTCCTCAACCACACCCACCCCCCCCTCCACCCCATCTAGCCCTTTCCACTCCCTCTATGTCCACGTGCTCACATTTCCCACGAGATATGACTCAATAACGTGAGCTCGAGCATCCGGCCGTCGCCCATCGAGTACTACCACTAACACCACCACCTTTACTACTACTAGGTTAGGTAATCTTCATAAACGCCACATGACCACAAAACCCTCCACCCGCCCCTTTTGGGTGGAAGGGAGGAAGAGGGGGGGGGAGGGAGGTGTGAATACTCGTGGCCTATTTTATTACGTTCGCGTCATCGGAAAATCGGTGGCGTTCGGTACGAAAACGTGCCCCGACCGATCTGTGTGTGTGTGGAAGCGTCCATTTGCGTGCGGGGACGGAAGGGAATTGTCGATCAGCTGCAAAACGGGAAGCAATAATTGAGCGCCAACATTGTAGCTGTGTGGCACGGTTCAGGGGGGGAGGGGGGTTGAGCAAAAGGGGGAAAAACATAAAACAACGTGCCACTTTAGAACGCAGAAAACAGAACCGCGAATGCCTATCGAAACCGAAGTAGCTCACATTACTACTTCAGCCACCCGGGTTGCGGTTTTGGTTGCAAATTTGGTTTTATTTTTTCCCCCATACACAATCACAGTCACAGTCACACACAGACACGTGGGCTGACCGTTTGGTAGTAAGCGCGAACGAAATCGCAACCGCGCAACCGTTTTGAGACGCTGGGGGGGGGGATGAAGTGTGTGCGGATAGGAATATCGATTGGCCCGGACTGGCCGCGAAGTAACGGATCCGATGCTCGATTTAGGTTAGCAAAACATGCCCGATTGGATTAATCCCGTTTTTTTTTGTTTTGTGGTACGCAACGGTTGCGCAAAAACTTTGGTTGGGCATAATTTTTGGGTGGCGATTGCAGGGGAGTGCAGAAGGGTGTTTCAATTTATTGTACTGCTTTTTTGAGGCTTTTTTTAGTCTACTGATTTACCTAACTAGCAGAACAGAGCGTCTTTAACGTTGAGTAATTTTTAATCAGTTTAACTTACGCCATAATAACAATTTTCACACCATTTACCTCAATCTGTTTCAATTTATTAATCCTCTTTTTGTGCTATTCTAATGTAGACCACCATCCAACCAACGTACAAACAAAAGGAAACCAAGAAACCCGCCAGACAGCCCAGCGATAAAATAAAAAAAAGCGATAAACATAACTTTATTATTAAAACAAAATCGGCCGTCCATTTATTTACCATTGCTTAACCGAACGGGGCAAGAATTGCTAAGTAGGCCTGATGCCGGGCAAAATTGCAACAATCTTACAACCATCGCAGTACGCCATGGATAGTGAGTAAACACACAAATAAACCACCAGCGTGTTCCAAAACGAACAAAAATAAATGCAAAACACACAGAACGAAGCAGGAACGAGAGGGCAAAGCAAGACCAAGAACCAACCAAGAAGCACCCAGACGCGGTAAGGAGGTAAGCAAACGAAATAATGAAATATGTTAATTGAGCTAGAATTTTCGGGCCGACCCGTTCTTTGGCACAGTTTTGCAGGCCCCGCCGTGGAAGTGCTCAGAAAGTGTGCAAACCCCCCAGCTGGTTAAGGATTTTTCGACTGGACCTACAGACAGACCCTTCAAGCTTTGCCATCCATTCGAGGGAAGGGGGGGGGGGTCGCGTCGCAGTAATGTTACGTAATTCACTCGGACCATATGCTGATGTAATTCTGCCCCGAATGCCAAACAGAGTTTGGCGACACCCGGGCCATTGAATAGCACATTAGCACATAAGAATCACACACGAAGACGCACACTCACACACTGTGTTCTGTGTGACCTCATTCAAACGCGCCGATAATACAAACGCTCGATCATGGTGGATTTTCGTTTATTTAATGTTTTGCCTCATGGATTTGTTTTGCGCAGACCGTCCCCACAATGTGGGCAATTTGTGTTTGATTTTGTGGTTTTGTCGCGCTTGTCGAGGTTCTCAGGCACCCCGCGGGGCTGGGCGGGTAGGTCTAGAAAGTGTGACAGTTGGTCAATGAGTAACGCACCATTCTTGACCTGGATCTGGTTCTGGTGGCCTGTCTGTGAAGGCCGGTCGGATGGTTTCTCTTTGTTTTTCTATTGATTCTTCAGTTTTTTATTTGTAGATCTTACTGACAAGCCATAATGCGGAAATTGAGATCTTCTGGAATTCTAGAAGCCCTGCGTAACGGCGTTTAGTGTGCACCCAAAATATGGCAAGGTGTAAAAATTATCACTTCCAACATTATAAATAGCCAACCGGTTAGCATGCGGTCGAAAATGAGGCCCACAATGCGGAGTGCTCTCCATCGCATCGCAAGATGGGTGATAAATCAGTTTCAAGTGGTTTTGCGTCAATCAACGTTTTTCATAGAATTAAGTGATCATGGTTATTCCACTTCTATTACACACTCACACCGGCCACTTACGTAAGGCGATAGTGGTTTGTAAAGATGATGGACACGCACTCACACACACACACATGCAACCCTCTTCGTGTGCCCTTTCTTATGGGAGAACCAATTAACGTCTGTATGAGTGCGCTGGAACTGAAACATCTTCACAAGTGGCGGTTTCTCCGCGACGATCACTTAGAAGTGCCTAAGAATAGGCGAGGTTGCCTTTGCCGGAAGCAACCGCTTCTTTCAGTCCAAAACCACAACTCATGACGTAACGCGATGTACAATGTTTCCGAGCCTGATAATCACGCGCGCAGTTGTACACAGGGAGATGCTCTAGTGAAACACATTGCACCAACAACAAGAAAACAATCTTCCATCGATCGGGGATTTCTTACCTTCCCGTAGTGTTAATCGCGCGTAAAGTGTTCTAAAGCGCGATTACGCCGCGGAAGTACACTTGTTGCTTGGTCTTCCCCCGAGAGAGAGAGACAGAGTTTGCAAAAGTATGTGAAGAATGTAATCAGAGGTTTGCAAAATGCTACCAGTAGGGTAAAGGAAAGGTAAATCAAACGAGTTCGGTTCGACGTTCAAGTGAGTGCGTCATCGAAACCAAATAGGCCATCGCCATGAGGCCATGAAGGAAGAAGGAATGACACCGTTAGAGGAATGGGTACGGGGGGAAGGTTAGCGCTGATAAGGATGATTACCTAACCGATTGCGATTAGATGCGTCTGTTGTCTTGACCGGATTTTAGCGGCAAGCGCGAGCGTCCGAGGATTTGATTTATGTTCTGCGCGTGCTTGATAACTCGCTTGCCCGTGAAATGATGTAATTCTTGCTTCTCCGTAGCTTTGGCGTTCAGTTCTAATTCAGTTACGCCGAATATTCGTGAACAAGAAGCATCCTACGGTGTCTTCTATTCTTAGCGTGACTCAGATGATCCTTTAATGGATTGAAACGACCATGATGCACCGACTCGCGGCCGATCGTTTTGCAGCATCACGCCACCAGAGTTCCAAGAACGGGCAGAGCCGCCACTTCGCTGGATACACCAGACACTTCCTCAAAACGGGGCGACATTCACCAGGGAGGGAGGCTGAGCTAATTGAAAGTGTACCACGAACCAACCCCTGCGGGCAGAGATACTAATTGCCGGCGCATTGACCGATTCGCCGAAGCGCGCGTCTGCCTGCGCCAATGCCAAAAGCCGTTGGCCGGCAAGTTTTGCGGCACCGCTAAAAACCGCGTCACCACCGCGTGCGTGCGTGCGTGCGTGTGAATCTTCATGCGAATATTAATGGCCGCGTTCGACTACTCTCCCTTTGCCGGGGGCAGCGTGGTGGACACACTTTCCGGGAAGCCGGGAGTGTTCTCGCTTCTTTGTTCTCCCGTGCCCGTGTTCGGTGGCGGAGGTTTGCTTTAGTTAGTTTAAACCCTTCCCATCCCATGCTCCTCGCCTTCCCCCGGCAGCGTTTGTCTTCGTTTTCGATCGTCGATTGAATAACATCATTAATAATTGCCGACGCGTGAGTCTGCAGCGAAAGGAAGCGAGACGTCTGGACCGTGTGTGTGTGATTGTGTGGAAGTGGCCGAGTTCAAGATCCTCACTCTAGGGCATGACCATCGCTGAGGCGTGCATCACGAGGAGAACCCCTAGATGGAGCTTATCTGCCGTTGTGGTTTGTTCCGTCTTCCTTGTCCGCTTGATGCAATCGTGCACTATGATTTCATTGCCGATTGGCCCCGCACACAGGCCGGGATCGGATGATAGATTGTGTTTGGCACCGGATTTTGACCGGCATCATCATGTACGGATTAACTTTGTTGCATTGAAAGGTGCGAGCAATAAGGCCACAGTACAGTGTCATTGATGTTGCATCCTTCCCAACAACTTGTTAGGTAATTTGAGCAGGATAGAGAAATAGAGAGAGGAGAGAGAGAGACCTCAGATTATCAAACAAGCCCTTGATGCTCAAGGAAGGCGCGATAATGGGGTAGCGCCATGCTTTTTGCATCCAGGAAATCTAAGGCCTTAAAGCGAAATGTGTTTTTGGTTCGCTTGATTGCGCGTGTCCTTCGCTGGCTGTCACTGTCGCTGGCTACTAACTAACGCTGGCGCGAGCACTCCACGGTCGAACTTTATCAGTGACGATGCTGTACAGTGATGCTATTTCTACGCTCCCTTCAGGGTGGTTCAGGGCAATTCATTTTATAGCCGTCGCCGTTATTATTTTTCTGTTCTGTTGAATAACATTTTATTGCTCTGTTTGCGACTTTTATGCGCTTTCTTATCATTTAATATAAATGTTCTTATTTAACTATTCTTAAAGCTCGCATTATAAGAACTCCGGGCGATCATATCCCGTTCCCGATGGTGATATACTTCTTCAACATGCATCGCACACACGGCAGGCCGGAACACCACATCCCGAGATGGCCGAGCGCGTCCGATGAGCGCATTAGAAGCAGCATTTGCATTGCATTTGCACGCTGCGCTGACACACAAAGAGACACGCTGGTGTCGTACGCAAATGCATGTGATGCTACCTTATTTATATCTGCATTTATCGTTCATTACATTACAACGTGTCCAGCCTGGATGACGTCATTGAATCGTAATAACACGACCAAGAGGGGACGGCAAGCGAAGGACACTCATCGATGATTTAACACAACGACCTCGTTCGATGCAAGGTGTGAGGTAAATGCTCACCGCAATGCACTCCAGATGTGTCACAGCTTGTGTCATCCATTGGAGTAGAGTATTTAGAACGTCTCTTCTGGGTGGCTTAATTAGTGCTAATTAAAGCCCCCAAAAAACGGTCGAAATTTAACAGATAAATGAGAGTTTTTAATTACCTCTTTTCTTTCACTTTGAGCTACGATAACGCTAAAAACTGTCACACTGGCTTCCCCATTCGCCATTACCAACCACCCCGAGAGGGTACAAAAGGTATGACCTTATTTTCCACTTTGAAGCAGTCGCCTTCATTCAACCAGGTGACATTTAACGGGGAGAAGAGATGGATGGAAGTATAACCAGCCACTTTTTTGTGGTGATTAGAGAGGCATTTAATTGTCGTCGGCTTTTCTTCTGTTCTCATTCTCCGCCCATTAAGCATCGGATCGGAAGGGAAAGAAGTGATCTTTCTATCAACTTTCACCTGCCCGCTGCCGCCGCCGGTGTCGGAACGGTGTCAAAACTGCGTCCGCAAATGCATTAGAGAGGAATATCCGTGTTTAGCTCCATTTTTTCCACACTCTCTCCCTATCTATCTCGGTTATGGCCAGCGGGCGGATTTTGTTTGCCTTTGGAATGGGGGAGAGAGAGGGATTCTGTTCCCTTTGGGCCGTTTTTTGAGAACCGTGGCCACATATCATGGCCGGGGGAAGGACCAAAAAAATGCACACACACACAGTCCGCTGGAGTTATCCGGTCGCATCGAAAACGCTTTAGCGATGAGATTTACCTACTTTCACCATCGCCGCGGCGTCGTGCGTCATCGAGGCGGTCGATTGGAATGGGCGGCGTAGAATCGTGAAGTGTGATAGAGAAAAAGTAATGCTTGAGACCCAAAAAAATGCACTCAAATAACTTCTTTTTTTCATCGGATTGCCTTTTTTTGTTAAAATTTGTTATGTGTTGGAGTGGACTTTTTTGTGTAATTACGTTGTTATTGCTTGAGTTGGAGCCTAACGATAGTCCATTGATGACAATATGTATTGTATTGTTGGTCCCTTTTTGTTTTACCAGGATGTATCATTACCATTACTCAATGTTATTTCCCACATCATTTAACCATTCAGTCATTGGCATTTAATTTTACGTAATTTATGATTAAAGAGCATTAACAAAAAATAGTACATCAATGTATTTGTTTTACCAAAAAAGCACATCCGGAATGATTTATATTTTTGTTTATCCAGGTGAATTATTCCTTCTTACTCTAAACTCCTTTTAGTAGTTCATGGAAGTGATGCAATGCTCTCCATTCCAGTACCATCAATCTCGAGCACACACACAGCTCGCTGCGCCCTTTTGCGGGATAAATTTAGCCACACAGAGGACTCGGGCTGAAACACTCCAAACTTTCTCCAGTCACGTTGCCAGCCTGTGGCCATCCTCCGTACCACGTAATCGCGGCGTACTGTGTTCGCGCGCTGAGAAAGCTCTTTGCTCTCGGAGTGCTGAAAATAGCACCTTTCCTTCGCCAAGCTGGCCAAGCTGGAATGGCAAAACGGCAGAACAGAAAAATTGTCGCCCGTGTCGCGAGGAAACCAAAACCGTACCGTACCGAATTGGCATAAGCGTGGCCGTACACGAGACATGTGCTAGGGCCACGTGTCCGCCGCATAATACTTTGCAAACTTTGCTACATCACATTCTCAGCGCTGGGGAGAGACAGAGAGAGAGATTTCGAAATTGCGGCTAAAGAAAGGCAAAGTTTTGGACCAATCGTCCAGTGTACGATGCTAAATAAAGATTAAGCTTTTCATCGCTCAGAAACTGCGTTCTTGTTGTGGGGCTCGATGGGGCGCAGCAAGCCTAATTATGTCATAACCTATTTTTGCTGCCCGTACCCGCGTCTACTTTCACTATCCCACTTTTGTGTGTTTGCTGCGTTCTCGGTCGCGTTTGGCCACTCGATCACAGCATTAGAAATTCCCGTTGCGTTTGCTCCCATCGAAAGCTTCGAACCCAACGAACACAACTGCCAACACACACTCATCCCCCATCCCACTTGATCCCGCACTAAACGCGATCTTCCGCGGCATCGCTGAGCGTGCGATCACGCGATCGTGAGAATAGAGCAAAATGAAAGGACAGAAAGAGAAAGAGAGCCACGGTTGGATTCGATCGGGGGAAACCGGTATAGAACCGCTAGGGTCCGGAAGAGCCCTCGGCCTAGCTGCCGGTGGAAAGTGTAACGTGATCGCGATTGCAGAGGCGTCGCTGACCTACTAAGCGCGTATGCGGCACCACCGCTGGCACGATTTCGGCCGCGATGAGATTCGATTTCGAGCGCCATGGGAGCGATGGAGAAAGAGAGAGAGCAAGAGGGATCGTGCGTGCGTGTGTGTGTTATAAAATTTCGATTTACAGGCAGTCCCCGTTCCTCGGGGCTGTGAGACGCTCATTCTCGTTTGTGCGGTTGGCGTCTTGTGAAAGTGAAGCATAAATTATGAGAAAGCAATCGATGGAATCTTGTTTTGCATATTTTTGATCAGATTAACTTTCCGATGCACACAAAGTGGAGGATCAGCGGAAGAACTTCTTATTCATTGAGCAGCATTTAAAGCAGCAGACTATTTTTGCATTTAATTATGCTCAATAGTTAATTTTAAGCACAAAACACAAACAGTGGTTTAAATAGGTAAACTATGCTGGACGAAATAAGTCTCCCGTCGTTTCGATACACCGTCTAGCGGCTATCTTTATGCGCTCCATATTTGTCCCAGGAACGCTCCACCGTTCCACCCTCAGTTACTCACGCTCCAGACGCGTTGCTGTATCTTACACCGGTACACCTGCCCACCACCGAGAGGAAAAACAAATCAAACACCCAGGTGGAGATATAGTAATGCAGGGCGCAGTGAAATTACGAACCCACCCCGACCCGACGACGGATAAAATGGAACGCGATTGCGAAGCAAAACATAACAGCGTGTGCGATCGTGGCCCCGGGGGTTGAATGCTGATATTAGGGCATATAGATGGGAGGGTCCGGGTTAGTCGGGTGGGTGTACTTAACCCGGTTTTGTTCCACTTTTAAGTAATGCAGCTGCGTCGGTGGTATCTCTTTACAGTGTATGGTGGAACGGTATGGAATGTATAATGGATATGGGGATCAAACGGGGAAATCAACAAGCAAAGAACTTGTAAACGTAGAAAAAAAGAAGCATAATGAAAATAAGGAAGGAAAATAAGAGAAAAAGTAATTAAAAAATAGAATAATTGGAAAAAAATTAAAATGGCTTAAAAAAGCTGTAAAAAGAGTAATACAAGCAAATATTAATTCAAACAGAAGTGTGAAAATGAGATAAAAAACATAAACGACAGCTCAAAAAACACTTTAAAATAATAAAATAAAATAAAATAATAAAATGTAAGCAAATGTGGGTTATAAAAATAATGATTTTATTTTTAAGCGAAAACTTAAACTAGTTCAAACACAAGAAAAAATATAAGAATACCTAATTACATGTTAAGAACCTCATAAAAAAGGGAAAACACATCATTATCTTAATATTTTTACCAAAATTAACTCCACTCCAGCTTCATTGCTCTCTTGTCTGACTCTGACTCCAGCAGCATTTCCTCAACCTTGTTGGGTGGCATAATTTACGCTCCGCACCGTTCTCCCATAAAAGGGCAATCCCGCGGGCACTCCTCCCCGCAGGCTGTTGTGACGATGGGTGGGCATAATTGTGCATCCTTGCCACTTGGCGGGTCGCGCAAAACAGGAAGCAATTAATCCGTTGACAGGTTTCGTAATGATCGACTCGTTAAGACCGACCCCTTGGTGAGGATTCTTCGCTGATTGCTTCAGCCGTTGGTTGGGCGCTGAAGAGTGCACACAAGCGCGACCTAAAATACTTCCACGAAAATGGTAGCAAAAGAGAAGCAAAAGAGGGGAGGGGGGAGAAAGAGAAGCAAGCTGGACGGGTGGGAAATGATTGGAAAGTCGATGCGTTTCGAAAATGCGGTCAGCGCTTGTTTTCCTTTCACTGGGCTTCGCTTCACTTTTCTTCCCGCTGGTAGCGCGGTTTTTCCATTTGTCACTCCTTCTCGGAGCTGCCTTCCGGAATGGATGGAGGAAGGGAAATGCAACTAGCATCATTATTATTCAATACTGTGTACAGCACACAGGGGGTGGGATGTGTGTAATTCATGCCGGTGAAGTAAATCTCCACTTTCGGAATCGGAAAAGGTGCTAACGCTGGGCGCATGGGGTGTGCGCGTTCTACTTTCCACCGCGCTGGGTCGTGCGTGCGTGCGTGCGTGCGCGCGTGCATGCGCTCTGTATGTGCACTTTCCATTTTTATGCTACTTTCACCGGCCCCAAAAAATAACAAAGCGAAAAGCGACGAAGAAGAAAATGAAGTGAAAAAAACATACATCCAACGGGGCGGGGCTTTCCTCTTCTGTCTATGTTGTTGCCCAGGTAACGGTGATGCTTCATTTTTCCACGCTTGCTTGATGGTCGGCGGGAATCATATTTCCACCTTCTCTTTCGTTCGAACGCAATCGTTCCAGTTTATTTGGGATTAGGCATCAAATGCACGGTGGAATTGACGAGGCTGGTGACATTCCATCCGGGTGGGACTGGACTGGGGAAACGAGGCCGCCCACTACACCACGGTCGGCCGACCATTCGGTGCCAATTAATAGATGCATTTTAATGGCTTTGAACACAAAAAGAACCAACTCCAGCGCGTACAAAGGTCGATTTGCTTCCCGATTTTACCTCCGAGCTCCACCCAGCCCCCCATCTTCAACGGTAGGTCCTTCGAGACGGGATATAAATCAACGCCATTTTATTCTCTCTTCCACACGCCACATGTTAATGCAGGATCACAGAGCTTAGCGTTTGTGTGCACGCCTTGGGAGTTGGTTGGCAGCTTTTATTGTACTATATTTGTTGTGCGATTTCGTCCGCGCACCGTACAAAAGCCTCCTTTCCTCGCAGGGACGTGAGCATGTCAATTTTGTGTTTAATTGCAAGCTTAGCAGGGCGAGGAAACGGGGGGCGAGCAGTATTAGTCCTCAGGTCACGCCAACCCACATGGGGGGGGGAGGTGTGAAGGAGAAGGAAACCGGTCCAGCCTGGAATGAGGATTTGCGCGTTGAGAACGGTGGCATTAGGGGGTGAACCGTTCGCGACATGCTAATTGTGCTGGCCGTTACTTTCTTCTCTGACCTCGTTCTGGGCGTTAGCCGTCAGCCGTGGGTGTTCGCCTGTTTTGCAGCACGGCGCACGGCAGTCGGGTGCACCGTGATGGAGATAAACGCGCGCCAAAGTGCAAGTGGCCGTGTCGCGCACCATCGGTCGGTCGTTTATCACGGTTTTTGGACCCCGGGTGTGTGTGCACGATTTCATGCGCCGTTGCGGCTGTGGAGCGGCCATAAGCCACAAATCAACCTTCTCTGCTTGCTTCCCCTCGGTCAAGCTGCACTCCCACAAGATGGTGCCTGGGATACAACAATTGCAAAGGTCGATACGGTTGATAGTGGTTGACATGGAAAAGCTCTTTTTGCTGCCCCGAAACGGACTATCTTTGGCTGATTGTGCGGCTTGCAGTGTGAGAAAAATCCATGAACCTTGTGCTATTGGCACTTGTTTGCACGTTCGAAAGAACAAGTTCGCTTGTTTAGAATATATTTTCAGAAAATATGTTCATTACCTTCCACTCACCTAATATTTCATTTCTCATACTGCAAACCCCACATATATCCACAAACACCCAGGGGGCATTGGCCCACAAACCGACAAAACCGCTCGCGAGGAAGTGTGTGTGTGTGTGTGTTTGAGCGGATCATAAAATATATCACAAAATTAAAAGCCGACCCCCGTTGCAACGAATCCGTTTCGCCTGGCTTTAACGCCCCCCTGACACCGTTTGGCTTTAGGGCGGTTTAGCTAAATTGCGCGCGCTCTTGCTTTCAGAATGCCGGCCGCGGTATAGGAGACAACCTGGTACCGCCTGAACGGTGCGGGCGAACCAGTACTACAGTCAGCACTGTAAGGAAATAAACTTTAGCCACCAAACGTGCAAGGTCTTGGCGTACCGCCGTGGCCTCTCCAACCCTGCTCGCCATCCACCCGGTTGGTTGTAATTGTCGTTGCAAAATAAATGCATCCAGCTCCTTTTTTTATCGCCCCAACGAAATGGGTTGTTCCGTGTGTGTGTGTGTCAGTGTTTGGAGCGAGCATGTGGTTCGGTGGGTGTTATGCGGTAGGTGCGGCAGGTTTTCTTTTATTCTACTCCATTTCTGCACGCCCCGCCGCTGTGGACACACGAGCAAACACACCCTAGAGGATAGGAAGCTGGAGACCAGATTGACCAGTTTTAGGCTGCTTAGAGTGCTTAGGGGACAAACAGATAAAACCGATAAGTGCGGTAAAACAATGCATAAATGATCAGAAATGAGCAATATAAGGCGTTGACGAGAGTGCAAAGGAATGAAAATAGAAAAACAGATGAAGAAAACAAACAAGAGAAGAAAGAGAGAGAGGAATAGGACAATAGAATAAAACTAAAATATAACATAAATAAATAAATAAAAATAAATAAAAAATAAATAAAAATAAAGAAACAAAAATAAAAAATAAAAATAAAACAATGAATAGAATAAATAGAATACAAATAGAAGTAAAACATGGCATGAAAAAAACATAAAACATAAAATATGGTAGAGTTAATAAATCAATTTTAAGGAGTGTTTCCATGTCTGTGTGCCAGTTATTGTTGTTTGTGTCTGCTCTTCTTTCCTACTTGTTCAATTTATTCGCTTTTCTTTTGTTCGTTTTCTTATTAGTTTTTCGTTTTAATATCATTCTTCTTTTCTTTTTAATTTCCTTCTTTTTATATTGTTTTATACCTTACATACAATTATCTAACTTACTTTTACCATACCAACCATGATGATCATATGAAGTAACGGCGCTTTCCAAACATCATATAAAACAACGCATACAACCCACTTTACTGCCCACCAGCAACAGATTACCTTCATCCAGAGGCCATGTAAACAATAAGGACCCGTGGACGGTGGTTACAAGCTCTGCCGGTAAGAGACACGATGAAGTAATGGCCATTAGCAATGGCGGACACGGCACGAACATGGCCCGCTTTACCTTGCTTCGCCAAAATATCCGGTACTGATTATTATTGTTATTTTTCGGTTGCTGTTTTTTGCGTTGTTGGAATTATCAACATCTGTTGCCCCCTCCTGCCGTTGCGAACTCACTCTCTGGTGTTGATAAAAAAAAAACTTTCCTTTCGGTGCCGCACGCCCAACAACAACAACAGGGCTGCGAAGAAGCAGAAGGAAACGAAAACGGTGCACAAAACATTTAGCCCAGCGAAAGCACATTGACTTTTCACTCCAACTGATCGTGCAAACATCTTACACCCCGGCAATCCTCTGCAACCTAGTTCCCTGTGTTCCCCTCCCGGCCACCCGGGGGATGGTGTGTGTGTGTGTTGTTGGGGCGAGTTCACACAACAGTTTCGATCGCTTTCGCCCGTGGCGTCTTGCGTGGCGTTCCGGCAGCGACATAACTTCGTCACACAAAAGGGACACACACATACACACACATGTTTGTCTCTCTGTTGTTTCCCGACCTCGTGATCGCGGCCACTTGCGGTCATCGACGTCTGTAGGTCGTCCCACTGCCTCCCCCACCCAAATGGGGAGAAATTCCCCGCTTACCCAAAAAACACGCGCGGGAACCACTGCGTACGACGTCAGCAGCCGGCCACCGCGTGGAGAAAGTGCCATCCGAGTGACCGATTGCGGTCCGGTTCCGGTCCTGTCCGGTCCAATGACTCCTGACTCGAAAAACCGTCGAAAAAGTGCAAATGAGTTGGGTAAGTGAAAGGGCACTAACCTCTTTCTCCACCGTGTGTGTGTGTGAGTGTGTGTGTGTGTGTGGAAACGTGACGGGTTGGGACGATTTTACTTTTGCGCCACGGGAACGTGCTTACAGCATCGAGAGCTGGCCGCGCTTCCCGCCTCGTTCCGTGGTAGAAAGTGACTCACTGTTACCGGTCGGGAGGTGTGATGTGAAACCGTATCATAATAGCAATCAGGAATTACATGGCTTATGCTGGCCGTATTATTCATACCGGAAATTGGGTGACGAATCTTCGGTGCATGCAGTTCCTCCGTTTCTGGAGCAATGACACACATTTTACAATACACTTAGACTAGCTCTTATTAAGCACACCAACCTCATTAATAACAACGCTTGCAACAATCCTCCAGCAACTTTGTCAGCGGAGTCTAATGTGCTTACGATCAACAACGAATCGCGCCCCCCAAGGGAAATAAACCCGACACCAGCGCCAAACCGACCGATCATGACCCACAAAGCGATCCGGACAGGCTCCATCATACGAAACAGGGTGGGCTTTTATCTCGCAATTCGTGTTGTCCGCTTACTTCCTTGCCATTCGAGTCCGAAAAAGCTTTCCCAACACTGACAACGCCCCAACGCAACAAACAAACAA
Organism: Anopheles arabiensis; assembly: GCF_016920715.1. NCBI lineage: Eukaryota > Metazoa > Arthropoda > Insecta > Diptera > Culicidae > Anopheles > Anopheles arabiensis. The sequence goes on from NC_053518.1 coordinate 1,190,829, forward strand.
ACCAACCAAACATACGCTGGGGGGCGCACACCACCAGCGGATAACATTCCACGTCTAGGGCGGACGTTTTCGCATTCCGTTCCATGGTCGCCAAGTGCAAGTTCAAGCGGCACTGTAATGTGTGCCGGGATTTTGCCCCAGCAAGCTCCCCATTTGCACCCAATCTTGATCGATCACGATCGCGTTCTTGCAGCGGGCGGGCTCATATTTTCATACACAGGTTCCCGCCCATTTCCTTTCCCGAAACAGGATCCTGTTTGACTCGCTGTGCGGCTAATGGGGGGAAAAAGAGTGTGGACAAAATGCAAAACACCATTGCCCTGCCTTAGTTGCAATCAAGGTTCGTCGGTTCGTGTAATGCATTTGATGGATGTGATTATTGGTATTACATTCTCAAACCACCGCCGGATAATGCAACTGATAGGGCAGTTTGTCCACCGGGAAGGATAACCAGCTGCTGCTGGCACCGTGCCTCGTGCCCTTTTAATATTCACCTAAACCTGACTGTTGGAGTCTCTTGCAGTCACCAGCAATTAAATAACCATTTACAGGACAGGTCGCGTGTGTGTGTGTAATGCGGTTTTGTGTTTTTCGGGGAGTGCTAGAATACATAATCTGCTTTCACAACCACGTACGAGGGTGAAACCGTTGCCCCTTTTGGTGGCGAGAAAAAAAAAACAGATAAAAAGGTGTGCCCTGGCAAGTGTCATCTCTTTGTGTAACCAGTTATCGTGTCACGCGGGAAAAAGAAATTCACCCAAACAAACAGACCACAGACGGACACATACGCACACCGACATGTACGCCGGAAGGGAAATCCGCCGCGAGTGACGATGATGCTTCCCCTAAAACTTTCCAGACCGGCTCTCCCGTTCCTTCTCTCTCTTTCGCTCGCCTTCTCGGAGCGTCCTAGTGGCAGGGATCAACCCCAACCGGACCCAAGCATCGGAGTGCATTGACCGGACCGAAAGTTGCGATACCGCCCAGGGGACAGACGAATTTTCGCCACCGAAGTTGTTGTCATTTTTGTTGTTGTTGAGCGCTTTCTCCGTCAGTTCAAACCCATCGTCTCACGCGGTTCCGGTCATCGATCGCGCGCGCTCGCTGTTTGACAAAACGGCGTCAACAACGAAACCGTCCGTCCGCACGATCGATTGCGATCGTGCCCGGTGACTGTTTTCAATTATGCATAATATCACTCGACCGGCTGACGTTTGGGGAGAGAAATCCGGATGAACGAGGATGTAATACCCGGAGGTTAATGTACTGTCTCTTTCGGGGGGAGGATGGGAACGCATGACCCGGTAGGGAACGCGATGGGACGAGTGAATGGTGGTTTAAGGAGCTTTTGCAGTGGATGAGTGAAACTTTAACACTTCCTTTTCTGGGGGGGATATTTGGGTACATTTTCTTGGAAGTTTCAATCAGTCATTGAGATTGAGTTTTTCTTCTTCTTTCAGCTTCCAGGAAACAGGAAATGCAATCAATGACGCAATTGTTACATCTTTTTGGGGAATATCATATACTCATGCATCGCCTACTGTACCACTATCAACATGACTTCATGAGGCATTACCCAACGGTTTATAGTCAGGCGTTCGATATAGCACAAGAAAGGACCTGCGTTCGATTCTCATTCGGTTCTCTCGTGGTCAAGATATGACCCATATCCGTTTAATATCCGTTTTATAATAGTTAATGCAACTTCTACAATTTGAACAGATCAAACTGAATTTCGAAAAAAGCTCCTCTATCACAACCGTACCGAAATTTGGGCGGCGAATCAATAGAAAAGGCCCGACCGAATACCTTTCTGAGTCAGTCGGTTAGCCACCACCACCACTGCTTCACACACACACAAACAAACTCACAAACTCCTCCTCGAAGCTCGAGCTTTCTGTGGGGACAGTTGACCGGGTTTTACCTTGACATCGGCCACGGACATCGTGCGCGTGGCTTTCGGGTGATTGACTGCCGTGTGAGCTTTTGCCACAGAAATGCGTCACAGCTCCCTCTCGCCCCTTCTCTCTACTTCCTCACCCTTTCCCTAATGGAATGTCGAATTAAAAGGGGTGAGAGTGGGCAAGAAACCATCTCCCTCCTCCTGCTCCTTCTCGATGGGAAAGTTTTGCTCAGGTGACGCATTTGTGTTGTGTGCTTTCCCGTGCTTTTTTTCTCTTTTGAGCCTTTTGTTTTTGCTTTGTTTACCTTTTACGCTTCGCTGCTCCTCTCTTTTGTTGATCTTTTACTCAGGCTGGTGTGTGCTGGTGGGAGAAAACTGTTTTATTGAATGAAATTATAAGTGCCACACTTTCCTTCTCGCTTTTGCACTGGTGGTAGTGCGGCCGTAAGGCTAGAAATTTCGTTCGGCATCACAGGTACGATGACATAAATGGGGGAAACAAAACGGTACAAACAGCGAACCACTTTACCCAATAAATGAACAGAAGTAATCGGAGATAATCCTTCGATTATGCTGCAGTTTGTTGCTTTATGTCATTTCTTGTTGATCTACGTTAAACGTTTTGTAGCGTTGAGATGAGTATGCCTTATGGTGTGATTCTACATGTATACTATGTATGTATACTCATTGAATGTTCATGTTCTAAAATCATCATCTCTATCCTGAACTCCATCAGAAGATGCTTCCCTCTAACTCACTCGCCCATTGAACGGTGTTGTAACGACGAGAACGCTACACCGTAATGCGGAAGTCCGTTACTTCACGTTGTGCAACCTCCCGTTCTAGAGCTCCAACAACCGATGACGAAATCCCCCTCCGATGTCTAGTAGAACTGACAGCGAGCAGAGAGTGATCTGTTTACGTGATGATGATCATGATGCAGCACAGCACAAGCACGTTTCCCGGACTGTGAGGCCACTCACAGCGTGAGAAGCGATCTAGTCGGCCGGCGTGAGTAGACTGCTTGCTCACCAAGGAAACTCCCTTACCTCGCGCGTATCGTAGTGACGCGGCCTCGCGTTCCGAAACGGTTATCTTGACTCCGGGTTCGATGTCGTCACACCGCGTGTCGATAAACAACTTCGTAACGCAATCATTTTCATCTCCCCTTCTGCTCCACTATCAAGCGACGACAGGGAGTAGTGTGTTTATTGTTGACCTTCTGAGCACTTAGTGACAGTGCCGACATCGTCACCGAGTTAGTGTGCGCGATCCAAGAACAATCTCCACGTGAATGAGAAGGATGACTGTGGCTTGCTGTAACAACGCAAAAACGTCAGAGGTTTCGTAACAATCTTGACTAGACGGTCTGGTAAACACGGAGAGCGCTCAATGTCTTAGCTTCCTCGTTCCAGCAGCACTTGAGCGGCTATCGCACTGTTGCTGCTTTACTTGCTCTAGCTCTAAACGGTACTAGTTCATATGTTTCTTATGTTACACTTTTTTGTGACTATAAAAACACCGCAAATGATAAACTATTTCCTTTGCCCGGTTTCCCCTTTTCTTCTCAAGAAGGAAGAACTTTCTCTTTTATTGTGATCATTCGTGAGTGGAATCTATTCAAACCCGTACAAGATCGATTAGCGGAGAGTTTAGTATGCATTAACCGAACCAAACAGACCAACCAAGCAGCAGCATGTCCTCCCAATCAGCATGGCTGGTCGAAATTTTGGTGAATGGGTTTTAGAAAGCGTCCAAACCTTTCCGATTTGGGAAAGAAAGTTACACATTCGCTTGCATAGGAACAAGAGTGGAGCATGCATAAACACATGCAAAAATTAACGTAAAAGTTGTGCCAATTATAATCAAAGAATGTATTGTTTCCTTCCAACCAAAATACCAATCTCTAAAGGTTTTGACACTATGGGCAATTTCATAAATACATAAACCGTTTTGTTTTATAAGCCTGCTGGTGTAGTAATCGTTTATTATAGATTGGTAAATGAGCAACTTCAAGTGTCACAGCACGATTTAGCTAGCAACTTTTAGGACATCTTCCTGATCATCCAAAACGTTTGGAAGGTTTCCTACTGTTTTAACTACTCTGCTAACTGATTGAGAGAACCACAGCGTGTAGATCAAGTTTCCAACTTGTCGTTTATCTCATCCCATCCCCTAGCACGATACAAAGTGGTTCGGTGTTAACGAAGCACCTACCGATTGGAACTCCTCGATTCCACATTCAGTGGTTCTGCGGTGCGGACGTTACGATGACGTGACCTTAATTCGTTCATTGACCATCGCGCTCCACCACCGGAGCTCCGCGCAGTGACTACTCGAAGGTCAGCAAAAGAAGCGGCAGTGGCAACGCGAGCTGAATTTTATTATACAAAAACCTCCACAAACACTCTGTGTGTTGGGGTGGGGAACGGAGAACCAGATTCTTTTGCATCGCCACGCATGAGGTGATCTTCAGCACATGTGTCTTCTTTCGCGGAAGCTCACAAGTCGAGTCACAGATACTGTCACAGCTTATGTAAGAAGAGGACAGTTACGACAGATGAACCACCTTCCAGCACCCCGGAAGAAGGGGTTGTCACAAAATTCTGACACAACAGGTTACCGGAATCGGTGCGCGTTCTACGCCGTTAACCTTTTATGGTCACCGCGGAGAAGCCCACCGCGCTGGGTCTCGAGCAAACCAGCAGCATTGAAGTTGAACCGAACCGGCGGCGGTCACGTTGGAGGCGCTTTCCGTTGCGAGATGCGAGAAGTGTTTTTGTTTTTACCCCGGACGCTAGATGCCACGTGAGCAGGGCTTGGTGCAGGCTTCAATGGAATATATGGAATATATTTGCAACGCAATCAACGCAATCGGGGGAGCTGTTGCTGAAGGTGCTGAAACTGCACACCCCAGGGATTGGATCAAGTTAACTGTTTTGTAATTCAATAAACGATAAGAAAGAGGTTTCCTCGGTTTCTTCTTGAGGTATAAATCATGAATGGTCCTCCAACTACCTCTCACCTTGATAATTCCAATCCCATCCCATCGATCAACCTTGATCACTGTCTTGCCCGTCCAGAGATTAATATCCTCATTTGTTACATCATTTCAAATTGCACTACACTTCCCAAAAGGGTTGTTGCTGCTCCGTTTCGTTCACCTCACTATCGTCGACACTGATAAAAAAAAACCCCGCCACTTACGTCTCCATTAGCGGGCTTCGTCGATAGTTCGCGCAAAGAAGTCATTGATAGGGCTTGAAAGATACAACAATCAAACTGCCCTCGACTGCCCTTCTTCCCCCTCCCGTCGTATATCGTGCGTCCCGAGAATGGCCGCGTTCACGGCCGGGCACGAACGCGCTTGAATGGGGTATCCGGCCTCGCGTTGGGGATGATTCAATTATCAGCGAGCGACACGTGTGTTGTATGGTAGGCCCACCCAGCGCACGCTTTTTGCGCAATCAGCAACAACAACGCGACCACCGCGCGAACAGCGCTTCTGCTTGGGAGCGGGAGGGGAGGAGAGGGAGCGCGGCAACAAACGGTATCAAACACGCGGGCACATTGTAGCTGCCCCGTGATGGCGCGAACTTGCCGCGCGAATTGCATAACGTGCGCTTCCTTCCTTTCGATTACCTCACGTTGACTGCTGTTGCTGCCGTTGTTGACGGCTGGTGCACCAGTCGCTGAGAATGTGCTTAGACTATCGGAGCAGCTTCTTAGAACCGCCTGTAACCGGCACTGCGGTTGCTGCTGCTGCTGATGATGATGATGATGACGACGCTAGCATTTTTCAGTCGCGTTTTTCAACCACACGTCGGACGGCAGTCGAGCGCGTTTTGTTCAACCCCGCGCTCCTCTTTGTAGAAGTGAAACGGTTTTGCGCAATGCTTACCTTATGTGGGCGCGTGTGGCATGTGCCAAAGATTAGACCGAAACGGAGGGTGGTGGGAGGTAGTGAAAGAAAGGAATATTGTAACGAGAATTTCAACTACAACAACAACAACAACAGCAAAAAACTGCACGAGGCAGCGCCAAATCGCGCGACCATCGTCATCACCATCGGTCGGTTTTGCGGACGGGAACGGCAGATATTTCCCACGTGGTTCGGCCACGTGATGGCACGGGTCCTACACTACATGCAAAAGGGAGGTTTGCGTTCGAATTGGCGCGACGGTAAAACGGTATCGGACTCGCCGGGAGCGTCGTCGACAGCGCCGTGTGATGGAATATTTTTCCAACGCTTCGCGTGGCCTCAGATCGTAAACACACCGTGACACCGTGGAGGAAGGGCTGTGAAAGGGTTGTAGGGGCGAGGGGGGAGTGATGTGCGGGTATCATGTAGCTCGTGTCGATCATTAGCGTCGCACAAAGGACGTGTCCCGCGTGTGGTGTGGCACTATCTGGACAGCTGGACAGCTCCTTCAGAGGATTTTAACCCCTTTCCTTCGTCAAACGCGAGGATGGAATTATGACAAGTGAGGGAACATTAGCTAATTAGAAAGCTTTCGCTAAGCTTTCTTATCATTCAAGAGTATGACAGATTTTATTTAAAAAAAAACAAGCTATTTTTAAGTTTCTTCAGTGTTTAAATGCATCTTTGCAGACGATCTACTACCAATATCAAAATGGAACCTTTCTTGATGCCGATTGAAGACGTCCAGGAACACCAACTTTGCATAACTGTTAAGTAAATCAAATCAGAATCAGAACAGGATGTGGCGCACGTTTCAGATTAAACGTTTTTAACCTCATTATTTATGCAATCTTCTGCTTGAGATTTCGAACTGAATATTCTCTCGCATGATCTTCGTTTTGAACATGACGCATGCAAACCACCCTCAAACGGCTGCCGTCATCACAATAAGACGTCCCACTCCCCGGGTCAGAGCGCTCCAGAAACACACACACTTTCGATTTAAATTTCAATCGGCTACCAAACGTCGCGCACGCGAACGCTTCCAGGTGAACTGGATTAACAAATCGAACAAGAACTTCCCCGGTTGCCCCGAAAACCGTCTTCCATTCTCTCTCATGCCTGACCATCCCCGTCGTCAGAGCGTCGATAAGGCACGAAGAAAGACAAGATATTTGCAATCGGATCGTTCGGACAATGTTCATGCCCACAGCAAACACGTAATATCATGTCCTCCGGTCATTGTGTAATTCGATGAAGCAACCAACCAGGCACGGGCACGGGATGGACAAACGTGTAGAGAAGAAGAATAAGAAGAAGCATAACAGTCAAGCGCAAAAAACCGCGAAACCATCCACCGAAGGCATCGGGCTACGCCACGTGACAGGGAACGTGAGGCGTATGCCATACGCAAGCACGCCCCACAAGTCCTTCCCGTGCGTGATGCCCGTTTGTTTGCGCTTACTAGGGAATTAGGAGCGTTAGGGGTGGATTTTTTTATGTAGATTTAGAGCTGTTGCTCAACAGCAACAAGGATCTTCTTTGCGCAATTGTGTTTATTTAAATAATTATTGACAGTTTGGATTGATTTTTGCGACAACGCCCCCGTGCAAAACGCGTGAATAATTGAACACAATCTCTAACCTAATTCCATCGCCACCGCCTTATTAGTGTTTCCTTTTTACCCTGCTCTCGTATAGACTATTCATCATTCACGAATCCTCCCCAATTCTTGACGCCCGCCGACGACGTGTGCAGTTGATGCAACGGCGATGCATTTCTCTGGGCCATGGCGAGTGGACTTCACGTGTCGCCGCTGGCCGATCGGTCCCGGAGTGCACGGTGGCATCGAATGTATATTCCGCCCAGCCCCCTGATGCAGCAAACCCCATCAGCTCATGCCGTCACGTTTCCAGGCCGTCCGACTCGAGTTAGGAGCGGAAAACGTGCCGAATCTAGTTGAATTAAGTGGTGTACAGAACCCGAACGAAATGCGCCTCCTATTTGCGCGTCGATGGATTACGGAAGTGGAAGCTTATCGGTGGAGGGTTGAGCAAGGGAGTTCTTTACAAATAAAAGGGAGGCATGTGATTTGTTGCATTTCGAGGGTAGAAAAAACACTTTTGCTTTTTAGTTGAGGGTTCGTTGTTTGCATAAACTCCTTAACAGGTTGTCTTATTAGTTTTCAATTAGCAGCAACAATAAGCAACAATTAATGCTTACAAAAGGATATTACACAGTTTCCCTAGGCGCCTTGTTTCCTCATTTAACCAGCCAAACAACAACCAGCTCCTCGTGATGAATCCTCGTGATCGCCCACAGTTGTGTTGTGTTCCGTTGTGTAATCTGCATCTCCACACACACACATTGACGGCACTGGTCACCGTCATATCCGGCGAGCACGCGTTAGTTAATCTAATCAGAGATCGGTCGCCCAACTTCGTGGTTGGAAGCAATCCAGTGTGTGTGTGTGTCCGTGTCCGGGGCTGCAGGATCACGTTTTCCGACGGCCGAACCGAACCGAAACCGAGTGCCATCACCTTGTCGGGCCGCGTGCAACCGATGCAAAGCGCGAGTGCGCGCGCGTTGAGGTAGGAAAATTGAATTGAAAATTAGTCGCCCGAAGGGAGTGGTGCGTTGAGGGTTGAGGGCTGGGGCGCTTTAAGCGATTTCAACTGATGGGTGGATTGAGAAATGGATCAATCGGACGCAAAGGCGTGAGTTCTTCCACCCCTGAATATGTTTATCTTCTTTGAATCCCTTTCGGAACGTGACCATTTGTCTCTTGTTCCGATTCTAATAACATTGAGGTTCGCCCTTTTTATTCTTCAACCCATTAATTCCTCTCACCTGCGCCAAAGTGCTCGCGTTTCGCCCCAAGGCGGAAAACGTGCGCCTCATCACATTACGCATCAAATCGCACCAAACATGCGCCTTCTACTCTTGCCCGTGTGCTGTTCACCCCTTCCCTGCGTCCCCGCGGAGAAGGTGCTTCAATGTAGTGACAAGTGATACACGCTTTCTAGTCAACTGCTTCCATCCCGTCCAGCTCCTCTGCCACGCTACTGCCCAGCCCATGTTTCCCTTTGTACTACACAACGACAACAACAATCTTCACTCAACACGTGTCGAGCGTAAATAGTGTGTTTACTATCGCCGTTACAGGCCCGCAAAAAAAAACACACGGCTCGTAATTAAAACGCGACAATATCATCATCCGCCACCCCGTTTTGCGCACTATTCTTCCCACCGCACACTCCATTCCCGCACGTAAAAGTGCTTGTGCTGTAACGTGAGAGGTTATAATTGCGCTGCCACCACGTTGTAATGCGATTTTATTGCGCAAATTAGTCGCGTGTTTCGGGAAAAAACAAATCGGGCCATTAAAATGAACTGAACTTTATGATGAAATTCAATATTGAGCAACTTTGTAGATCGAATGGTTTAATAATAAAACATTTAAGTCTCCCCCCTGTTATTTACAATTTAAAGCACGATGCTACCTGGAATCTAGTTCAATAAACACCCATCTGACCCACAACGGGACCGCCGCGGACGTCAAACGGCAACCCTTTTTTTCATGGCTTGCTTCAATGCACATTGCACCCAAGTGCAAGTGATACAAAGTCATCCGGCATGAAAGTGCAGGATTGTGAACCACAAACACATAAACACGCGCGCTCCACGACGCGCTATCGTTCATTGACGCGATGCAGCGACTTGCGTAACTTGGCGCTGATAAGATTGTTGGCGCAAATTCCGAATGCAACCGCTGCTGCGCTCACGTTGTGCACACCAAACAATTGTGACCTGTGGCGCGGTGCATTTAACACCCCCGAAAACAGGGCAGTGTCTTTCGGCAGTGCAAGGTATCACAGGTCCCTCGGCAACTGCAGTTGCCACAGATAAGAGAGCGCGGTGGATAAGACAGTAAGAGGATGTAACACAAATAGCAGCATGATGCAATCCTACCCACACAGTGGCTGATGTGTCAGATGATGCGCTTCTACAGCAATTATTAAACAAAAAAGAAGAATGAAAGAATGAAAAACTCTCAAACAAGACGTCGAGTACGTACAACACACGACAATGTTGACCTCCACAATACTGCCTGAGTCTTTTGTAATCGCTTCGATGCTAAAATATGCACGCTTAATCCTTCTAATCCTCACTCACTCACGGTGGTGCAGCAATTTCTTCTTCCTCAGAAAGCAATGACCAGAACAACACGGGCCATTCCTGGAATTGGTGCTACGCTAATGATTTCGCATGCATTTGCGCTGTTGTCGTTTGTTGAAGTGTATGTTTTTCCTGCCATATTTCCAGGCTTAAACCCCCCATTTTTACTGCTTCATCATTAGGCCTGGTGAAACACCTGGTGTGTGTTTGCTTTTTTGCCATGTGCTAACGGTGTAGAGTAAAAATGGTTTTAAAATGTACGATCCACTAACCCAGGCAGACGCAGGCACGCGGTTGATCCTTAGTCTGTTTCGCTGCTCAAGGATGCAGACGTGAGGAGGACTCAGCACATCCCGTCCTTCGTCACGTTTTTCCAACGCTTCATTTATTCAGCTGTGTGGAAGTGTGTTCGTTCTAGACAAAGGTTTCAGCAGAAATGGATCTTGAATCACGTTTTTGATGACTTGAATATAGTTTGTGTATTTATATCATAACAAAGCCAAAATAGGGCTAGAATTCCCTCTAAAATGACTCTAAATTATTAATATTAGTCTAACAACCTTTTTTATCTTCTAATTTCAAAGCAATTCCTTCCTCATACCAATCAAAATGACTCTAAATTATTAATATTAGTCCAACAACCTTTTTCATCTTCTAATTCCAACCCAATTCCTTCCTCATTCCAATCTGCCAAACTTCCAACACACATAACAATACCCTTCCAATTTCCACCTTAACAAAGCATGATGTAATATTCTTACGGACTAGCCATTATTCCACCACACTATTTGCTTTGTGTTGATTTTAGCGAACCCCTTTATTTTGGCAAACTCCTTTGCTCCTAACTCCCATCCTTGCCAGCCGCCAGTCTCAAAAATAAAAGAAGCACGGCGTTTAAAATCTGTCTGGCCCAACCTTCCTGGCCGAAAGTGACGTCGCGCAAATGAACAACGCAAGTTCTTTCCGTGGCCGAAAACACAACCGCTTCTGCCTTCCCGCTCGAATTACGGATCCTATTCAAATAGTAACGACACCGGGGACGCATCCAAACCAACTCGATGGTCACGTTCGCAGCAGCTCCCTTGTGTGCCGCTGTTTGGCTTTGGCTTTGGCGAATGGAGCGTGCTGAGACGACGATGCGGTGACTATCCTCAGACATTATCCTTCCGCTTTTAATGTCTGTCGGGGTTTTGGTACTGACTCTCGCACACACACACACACACACACACACACACACACACACACACACACACACCCCTAGAGCTCGTTTTGCCAGCTCCACTTTTCCAGCGACTCTAGACAAACGACGTCTTTTGGCAAAGGACAAAGACAAGGGGTGATTGTTGTGTCTGGATGGGTTTTTTTTCTTTCTTTCTTCGCAGACAGACGTGTTGGAATACGTGTGTTTAGGGAAGCAAAAGAGTAATTTTTGATGGATCCAATCGTTGCTCCATGGTTCAGTACGATTATCGTGTAGATCCAGGGGTTTAGTCAGGGATCGTACCGCGAATCAATTATGTACCAACTTCATAACAGTTACAGGGGAGTCATTCCAGTCAGCTCAATATATTTATATTTCTGATGCAAAACTGCATAATGTTTACGTTTGACAGTATAGCGTCCGGAATGCTTGTGTCTGATCCACCACTGGTCGTTCACTGCTCATCGTCATCGTTTTGCTCCCTTTGAGCTTGCCAGCCAACAAAGCACGGGGCCATGAACTTTCTGTCGCACAAATTATCCTCACTGCATCTCGCATCTCCTGTGCTCCTGTTGTGCCAGATTCTCGGTCCACAAGCTGATGGGGGTACGGTCGGTCTCTTTCTCTCCCGTGGTGTTGCCTGTCACACCCTAATTCTTTTGGTCGCGTCACGTAATTTCTTATTCTTCCGAAACCGAGTCGTCGATCCGGGGACAGTTCAATTCTGGTCTACGGTCTCACCCGCACCCGCATTCAGCCAGACGATACTCGCGTTCGACGAACAACGGATGCTTCTAAGCGCTTCACACAGTGGGAGAGAGGTGTCCATTTGTTTAATTTATTTAAAATGTCTGCCCTAACTCTCACATAGTTTCCTCCAATTACCTTTTAATTTACATTTAAAAGCTGATTGAAACATATATCTTCCACCAATTATAAGACCCTTTCATATTTTGTCCAGCCATCTATCCCACTGTGTTCTCACCATAAAGACGTTAAATATCAAACGCGTTAGCTACACCAGCACCTAGGGTGGCACCGAACTCGCCAACATCCATGTCGGGATGCAATTCACACTTTGTGCGATCCGACCCGACCAGCTCGGGTCCAGCGTCCACAGCCCCTCGGTCCGTCTGGTGGATGTGTCTCGGGTCTCGGGTCCCCTTCCTTTTTTTTCGCGCGCGCACTCGATTTAAACGTTCCTTCCTTTTATTGTTTCACTAAACGATTGGATTCTCTTCCGTCTGGACCATTGTGCAAGTGCTGTTCAAATACTTGAGTTATGAGCATGCATGGGGATTTGGTTGTAAGGATTTGAAGCGAATGAAGATATAAAAAAAGCCTTTAAAGCGATGGAGGTGCCTAGTTGTGGGTAATGTTTTGAGTAATTTACTTAAGCAAGTTCGCCCTAATCAACCATTTTGAAGATTATTCAGGGACGCTCAAACTTGCTCAATAAAAGCTACAAAATAATAACTTTGTTTGCAGATTTATTCCAGCTCTCTTATCTCCATTTTCTACACAACCATTTCATTATACATTCCCACGATTTTAAAGCGATTTCAGATGCAAACCATTAAATCGGCACAGATCATTAAAACCAAACCCAACCCGGCGGACGGAATAAGACGAACAAAAACACCAGACCGCGTCTGTTTATTGTCCCCCCCCCCCCCTGTTCAGTCTGTTTTATTTTTCGCTCGGCTTGCTGCGTTTCGGCGCAATTACGGCACAACAACCCGAAATCAAATCCCAAACTCAAGCACGCTCACACACACACACACACACGCCTCCATGGCGGCTAAGTTCAGGCGGGAAGAGGGTAAAATAAAAGGACTGCCGATCGCACTGGACCTTCGGTCTGGTTTGCACCGGCAACCCCGACAACATCCCCAGCGGACCCCTACACCATGTTGCTGCTGCCCGGCGAAACGTCACGATACATTGGCGTACCCCCGAAAAAAAAAAAACAACACACGCCAGCCGGCAAAGGTCAAGGAACGCTTGTACACACCGCAGTGCATGCAGGAATGTGAGCACTCACCAATACCAAACCACACGCCGTCGGCAGACACCAAAACTCAACTGCAAAAACACCTCCATCGTTGTCCTCGTCGTCCTTTACACCGTGTGGCGGTTCGGTGCGGGATTTCGGAGTGCTTTCGTGCACACACAGCCAAACACACATTACATAATCGCAAAACTGTCTGCGTCTGCGACCGGTACACGAAATTTTGCCCAGAAGGGAACGGGAACTAAATAAAGCACTGGCAAAAAAGGCTGGGAGAATGCGTAGAAGCGAAAATGAGAGAGAGAGAGAGCGAGAGCAAGAAAGGGAAAGAAAGAGAGCAATACATAAGAGCACACTCGATCGGAGCCGTTTCGAAGGACGGTTTTGGAGCAGGCGGGGATGAGACCTTCGAAGTTTTGGCTCAAACGATGTATGTGGTGTATACACGGTTGGTGGCACAGAGTGTGCCATGGAAAGCATTATATTTTGGGGGAAGACGCACACACACACGCACAAAAAATGGCGCGCAAAATTTTGAAAACCATTCTCCCCACAGCAAAGGGCATCGTTGACAGTGTGTCGAGGGTTTCTGGTTCGGTCATGCTGCGGCCTGGAGGCCAATGGTTTGTGAAGCGAGCCAACAAGGGGACCGTTTAGGAGGACCGTTCAATAAAGCATAGGTGACAAGGTTGGGTTGACGCGCGAGACAGAGCCCGGGCGTTGGACGGTGTATTTTCATAGACTTAACCTCTAGTCCGGGGATCAGGTTACCGTCTACCTGGGGCAGATGATATAATTTTGTGGGGAGCTCCAATTTTTCGCTTCGTTTCTGTGCTTAATTTTGCCAAGTAAGTGAAGAAGTCTTTGTTAAATGTTGTACTTTTCCACAGAATTGTTCATAAATATGCATTCTAAGCTACAGAAAAATAAGTGTTATTGATGGGAAATATTTTTAAAATAATGTAATCCATTCTGCTCATCATTTTTCCCTACACTACACCTGTCAGTGTCAGATGAGTGCTAAAATACATTCCAATAAAGACAAGGAAATCGAGCGCAACAAGAACGTTTTTGGACTGAGCCGGCATTTTGCGCATCATCTAGCGCACCCCATCGAGAGAAAGAGCGAGAGAGAGAGAAAGAGAGACCCCATGCACATGGCATGGCACCCGCCAGCCTATAATATTTTGCATATTGAACACACAAACGCGCTGTACGGTCGTTAACGACTCAGGCGTTAGTGTGCGCCCGTATCCGTCAAGGTCAATCTGGTCCGATCACTGAACTCTTCCGACGTCCGATGCGCTCAAACCAAAACCACCCACCACCATGCCCAACCCCTCCCCACTGTTTCACCCCATGCATTGCATCTCGATCACCCGCCGGTGCATTCGTTGTGTTGTGCAGCCACAACGCATCATTCTCGCGCGGTGAGATCTCCTCACATTCTATGCGTGCGTTCACTCACTCTCGCACTCACTCGCCGAAAGAACGAACGCTTCTTTGCACGTGTGTGTGTGCGCGCGCATGTTCACGCTTCCTGAAATCCCCCCCTTTGGCGTTCGTTATTGTTTCTCTCTCGCTCGCTCTCACGCTCACTCACACGATGCAATCACCAGGCATGCACCCTGCTTCCGTTCCATGGAAGTGTCGGCCCCGGCAGTCGGCGCTTGCAAATCGCTTACCATCGTGTGCTTCTCTCGCTCTTCTCCCATTCTGTCTGGCTTCCCGGCCTTCCGCCTCTTCCCTGCTGCTGCTGCTGCCCCACTCCAATGCATTTCTGTTCGAACGAATTCGCTAAAAAGCATGTGCTGTGCATGGGGGCAAACTCGTCCAGACAGACAGACTAGCAAAGGAGGGGATGCTTTGGGGTTGACAGAAGGGACAGGAGGAATGCTGTTCCCGTCCCGTCGGACGAAATGATGGAAAGGGTTTGGAAACGTCACAAAAATGGTACAACAGCATAAGAACGCAACACACACACACACACGGTTCGTCGCTTGTCCTCTGGCCGGGTTCGTCGCCACCACCGCCAACTACGACCGACCGAATGTGAGGCAAAATCGGTGTAAATAGAGTGTGTAAATCTGGAGCGTGGCGTGGTGCTGTGCTCGGTCGGAGGGCTGCAATATTCCAATGCACGCTTGGATGTTACGCCCGGGTCGCCGCGGTTATGTGACATTTGTGCCGAAACGATGCTTCTTTTATTTACCAGAGGCGGGGCGCCTCCATTTGGTGCGAGCGCGAATGTACTGAACGATGTACGCGCAATTGTTGTGCAAATGCTTGAAATATCTCCCCACAAATAATATAATATGATATAATGAAAATATAATGGCCAAACATGCTGCAACTCATCCGTCTACAGCATAATGTGCTACGCATCATTTGAGAAAAAAGCAACTTCCTCCCTCGGCAACTCGAAACACGTGTTCCCCGATCATTCGTTTTCCGTTCTTTCGTTCTCTTGCTGCAAATGCTCTGCTCGTCGCTTTGTTTCTATTTCCAGCTCCCTGCAGAGGGGGATTTACGTATAAAGAATTGCGTTTCATCGGCCAATTCATCGAGACAACCGATACAAAGTACTGCAATGTCAACAGTAATGTATCGATGAAAGGATTAAACGCAACACTCTCCGTCAACATGCTTACCGAACCCGACCAAAAAGGGGTTATGAAACATGCCAACACCGACGGAACAAAGACGAAGCATACGGACGCATCATCGCCCTTCCCTTTTTGGATCAGTTTTTTTCTTCATCCCGGTTGTTTACTTTGCTGCCGCTTGGCCGTCTGGAAGGAAATCTAATCCACTCAATAAACAGGAAAAACGTAACACAGCAACAGCTACAAAAACTCCCTTGCTCATCTTAACCTCGCATAACCGACCCTGCTGCGGTCTGTGCAGCGGGACGGACGCTAGACGCGCAGACTGTCTGCGATATTCTAGACGATCCGCCCTCTCCCCGCACGTGGCCTTAATCTTCCGCGCCATTCCGCTAAACGACTTGCTGGAAGTGAAGATTTTTGCGAACCATTAATTATGCTGCACTGAATGCTGCTCCGGTTTTGGTTTCGGTCATTTCGGCTAGCCGCTTTGCCACTTCCATTTCGTGGACCAGCGCGCTCGGTCGCTTCGGTGGTCTCCGTCCGTCCGTCCGTCTGTCCGGCGGTCCGCAGTCTCCCCCCGATTTTTTGTTGTTGCTGTTGCCCCTGCCCAATTTTGCAGACGCCGGGTACCGTTTGGTTCTTTCCTGCCGCCACCGCCAGACATGGGCAATAAAATTTCAAATCATCGGTCCCCTCGCTGAACAGTTTTTTTCTCTCTCTCCTTCTCTCTCCTTTTTGCTTGCTGGCTTCCCGTACACGAATTCATTCATTTCTTTGTTTGGCTATGCGGCGGGATGCGAACTGTTGCAACGCGCGAGACGCATGGGTGACCTTAGAATGGAATTTTATGCGCAAGCTTGTGCATGATGTGCCTGTGTGCTGGAGGGATGGCTTTTCTGTGTGTATTTTTTGTTGCTTTCTTATGTCATCATGGGCGCAACGTGCCACTGACGCTGGGCGGCGCGCAGTGCAGCCGTTTCTCGCGAAACTGCGAACCGCTCACAAAACTTAAAAGAGATTGATTTTGGATTCTAATTGGGTAATCTTCTTTGATTCTTTCTTGTGTCAGCGGATGCAAGAGAACGCACTGGAGAACAAGAACGTTAAAGCTGCGATCGTAAATCAATCGGCAAAGCAGTTATTGTTGAGAATAATACGTATTTCCTTGGAAACTGAAGTATTCTCATTATAGGATGCCGACGTGAAGATTTTCAAACGAGCGGCTATTAAGATTGAAATTCATATTTTAATGGCATTTTTATGCAATTTTTAATTAGAAAGAATATTTGCCTTAGTCTATCGTTGTGCAGCAAAGTATGATAGCTAAATGCAACATAACAACGCAAACTAAATTATGAAAAAGAAAATTTAAAAAAATGATAACATAAACATTGATACCTAAAACAACTGCTTAATCAACTTAAATATATGCTCCCGATCTATAATATTTTATTTTCAATAGTTTTTTTTAATATTGAAATAAATTTCACATTCATTTTCCACACGAGCTAGCCCAGTTCGATCACACAGTTAGAAACCCCTCAACTGGTAACAGAGGTTCTTCTTCTTTGCTTCCTCTCGTTCTGCACGGTTCCTGCCAGACGGGTGTCCTTCGCATGCAGCGACCGTTCTTCCTTTGCCAGTTTTTGCAAGAGTTTTTCCGTTTTGCTCCCGCTTCTAACAATCTCCCGTCTAGACGGAATCGGAATCGTTCGCACGAAAAGCGAACAACGCCTCGTGCCCGCGTCCGCGTCCCGCGTACTATACCGGCTGCCGCAGGTCTGACAGGTGAACGTGTTGCGTCTAAGAAATCGAGACGTCGGCAGCAACGAACCCCTTTATTTCGAGCAGCAGCAAACTCGAGGAGGGTTCACGGTGCTCCGTTACGGTGTTCCGTTGGCGAAGGCGAAGAAGATTGCAATCTACGCGCAGAGTAATTTCGGTGTTTTGCGAATCCGCGGAATGTGACCAAGGATGAACTCCGCGCCATGGCCAAGGACAACGCAGACCGTGCTAACATATCCTGGAACACCGTTTTACCCCAACCCGGGCAGACAGGGAACGGCGTGTCTACGACGCATATTTATTCCTTCGCTGTCCTTGCTAGCCTGCTAGCCTTTCCCCTTGTGTAATTTTGAACAAAGGCGGTGCCTGTTAACTTCCTCTTTTTCCTATGTCGTCTGGGATGGCAGTTTTCTTCGCGCGAGAGTGTAACCGAACGCGGGTTGTGGTGTGTGTGTCTTGCTAATCCCCGAGGACGATGAGGAAACGAGGATTTCATAATCGAGGAAGTATTAGCTAAGGCGCGAGCAGAAGATGTTATGCAATTTGGGAAGCAGTAGGGGAAGGAATTGTTGCCTTTACAGCGAGTAAATAGATCCCAATTGATTTAAACACTTGAATTATTAATACAATTTCAAGCAAACATAAATACATAAATTCAAAATTCAAACGTAAAACCAACTACGCCTCGCAGTTATCGCTTACTCCTTCCTCGTTAGACGCCACCCAAAAGCCACAGAACATCGGAGCAATGCAGCATAATCAAAACAACAACGGGGCGGATGCGAACGGCATAAAAAGGGGGCCACATACACATATTATGAAAGCTATTATGCAACGGATGGGGGCCTGGATGCGTCCAGCACGTATGTCTGTAATTGAAGAAAATTATCTACACTCTTGCTTTTTTCCATTGCTTTCCATCTTTATCGCCCGCTTTGGCGCATGTTTCGCATTCTCCTGCGTAACCCATTTTCCTGCCGTTTGGTGCGCCTCTGCGTGCTGCGAGTTAGAACGCACTTTGCTGCATGGCGCGCTTTACCATGGCAACCCGACACTGCCGGCAGTGCAAGTGTGCGTGATGATTACTATGCTTGCTGCGATGGCCTCTGGCTGGCTGGCAGAAGAAGCGGATGAGGCGGTTGAAAGCGAAACGAAACGATCGAGACGCCCGTGTGTGTGTGTGTGTCGGCTTCCGGCAAGAATGACGCGTTCGGGTGTCGCTGGAACAGTCGAGAAGAGCAACGAGAGCAAAAGTGTGGAAAATTGCCGTCCAGAGCGATGTTCTGGTACAGTCGTTGATAAAAAAAAAACTGAAGATAAGTATTTCTTTTATAGTCATAACGTTTGTATAATGCAATGCACTAGGAGTTTCGTACAATTAAACAAAAAGAGCAAATCACGCAAAGAAAAGGATTGGAAGCTTCATATTGCTCTACTATTGTCACACACTGTAGCATCCCTTCTTACTAAACAAGAGCACCCTTAAAGACGCCTCCAGCAAGACGACTTTGTTCTTTCGCCTGTCTGCATCCATCGCTCGGTCACTGCATTCTGGAGTGTTTGTGCACGGTGAGCTGGCCCGGTCTAGGCATTGCCGGCCTACCACTTCCCCACTTTTGTTGCTCTCCCGTTTTCGCACCCTTTCGCACCATGCTTGATTGATCTTCCAGGCTGCATTCATGGCTCTGCGTGCCGCGCGGTGTTCCTTGGCCTTGAGGCCGCCGGTCGGGTGCAACGTGCAGACAAGTGCTGCACGCTCTCGGACTTGCACTCAGCCACCTAGTTGGAGCGATTGATCTTGTCCCGGCCCGGGGTAGAGAAGCTTTCGTTTGCGACACTCACGACTCAATATGCCACGGCTCTCATCGGTTGCGTGGCAAGGGGTTAGGCAGTTCCAAGAACACGGCCCACGGCACTTGAGCATCACGGGCGCAATGATCTTGATTTTGAGGCCCACTTGAGGTGCGTGTGGGACAATGGCAAAAGAATGTCAAACATCAGGTATGCTTGCATTACATTACAGCCATTATTTACGTTTGTCGTTAGCGCTTCTTGGTGCTATTCTTTACTGATTCATTTCATTGGCCATGTAGATAGCTTCTATTCCAACGACTTTCAACTCCGGAGAGCGCGCTTCTTGTAGAACAAAACATTTCAATAAGGATATCGGATCGACGCAACATTTATTACAACCCTGCCTATTTACCCCACAGAAACGATCACGCACAGAGCGTTCGCAATAAATAAACGCCACTCTATCTGTGCAACAAACAATACGCATCCGCAACAATAAAATCCCCTTCTCACCCCCGAGAGAATGTTTGCCCCAACAATGAAGTGCAAACAGCCATGCACTAACCGTTTTGAGCAAATGTATTTATTACATTCTTCCTCACCACTTGCTTATTGCTCGCCAGGATACGATCGCGATCACGTCTTCGATCGCGAGATCGTGAAAAACACTGCGATTCCTATTTCTGCGTGGATATGGATATTAATGGATCCACGAGAAAGTAATCTACCGCCCACCACCGGGCCAATAATGGGATGGGATCCATTTTGTGGTTTTCTGCTTTTAATTGAACATTAAAGGGGTGGGAGGCGCTGTTAAAGGGCGGGGGGGACTGTTACATGTGTCCGTACATGACAGCAGAACAGAGAGACAGACGGACAGACAGACGAACGGACGGCGTGTTGGAATGATCTCGAACGCGTTCTAAAGCGTAAAGCGTCCATTCTACCCCAATGTGCAATGAACCCCACCGGCACATGCATGTAAAAGTGCAGTAAATGCGCTTATGCTCTTACCCGTGTCCCGTGGCTCGCACGACACGAAAACTCCCAGCTTCCAGCAGTTCCACCAGCAGTGACGCACATAAAAACAGGGGGTGAGCTATAAAGTAGTGTAACAATTGCTTTGCCACAGAGCAACCGACACAACATAAATCTTTACCGCAAGGCAATTGATTTACATTTACCAACCACCATCGGTGGTGCATCGCGAGCGCAGTGCATTAACTTCAACTCTACTGCACTTTGTGTGTGTGCGATGTAAAGGGATGGTCGGAGCGAGATACGGGCAGAGAGTCATAAGAGCCAGATAAGATCGTAGATTATCCGTTCAATTGTGTACGATTTATTTTCAGCAATCACACAAACGTATTGCACGGTTTAATTAATTTATTGAAATAAATTAAACGATGGTGGGGTGTCTTGAAAAATAACCAAAGATATAATAAGAGCCAGTTTTGTATGAGAGAGCAGTGGATGAGGAAACGATGATACTGGAAAGAAACG
This sequence comes from Anopheles arabiensis, assembly GCF_016920715.1. Classification (NCBI taxonomy): domain Eukaryota; kingdom Metazoa; phylum Arthropoda; class Insecta; order Diptera; family Culicidae; genus Anopheles; species Anopheles arabiensis. Next base: position 1,211,736 of record NC_053518.1, read on the forward strand.
CAGATGAAACACTTGCAGAGAAATCATCGCAATAAAGTGTAGCAATTTATGATTAGTAATAAAAAATAATCTTAAAATAGCATTCCTTCATTTGATTATCTCTTCTACCTCAATCACATCATTACGCTCCGTAACTGGCCCTACAGCTACACACCGCACTGTACCTTCAGCTCGCCTTCCTAGCTGTTCTAGTGTTACTTCACTGTTCACTCTCTAATCCTGTGCCCTGACGCGCTTTCGCGCACTGATTATGCTGTACCACACCTGATAAATGTGCGGAGCGTGAGGTGCCGAGACGACATGGAACCTGTCCAGGCCCCCCCTCTCTTTCTCTCCCACCCCCACCCTGACTGCAATCCAATTGGCCGCAGAACAAACATTTGCCGATTTAATAGCAATCATTCATTCCCGGAAGAGTTTCGCTTTCGATGGGTAGAACCACTTCTGGAACGGCCCTGTTGTTCCCCGCGTGCCGGTAGAACCAGGAAGCGGCAGCATATGTATAGGGCCCGTCCACTCACATGCCCGAAAGGAAGCGAACAATTGGCTGTAGAGGTAATGGGGACGGTGGACACAGCCAGTGTTGGGGGGGGGGGTTGCGTTGCCTTCTTCTTGCTATATTGCTGCTTAATTAAAGCAACGCGCGTGACAAGCGACGTCCATTCGGCTCCTCGGCCGTTCCTTGCGGTGCACGCCTTGCTGTTAAAGGCCGCAGTGGTTTAAGGGTCCTTGTGGGAGCCCTTTGGCGCCTTTGTGCAGCGCCCACGCTCTACAGAGTCGATGGCATGTCGGGCTAGGAAGTTGGCGTGCTCGAATTGGCAACCGGGAAACTATTCTAGATTATGCTCTTCATTAACCCTTGAAGGAAAGGCTGGGGATACTAAAACCTAAACATATAGATACTAAAGTTATGGTTTATTAAACTTAAAGCCTTAAAACAGTGGACTCTACTCCCTATAAAATAGTACCAAATAGAAACAGTCGAATTGAACTCGAATTATTGACATTTGCATACTCCTCTAGGGTTAATGTACCACCCAAACCGAGGCGAACATGCAAACAAAAAGCGAACCACATTCATTTCACATTCGCACATTGCATTCGTTCCCACCAATCCACCCCCCCCCCTCCCACCGCAGCAGCAGCAGCTGCACCAGCTGCACTCACGCGGCCAAACGAGCGTACGCGAACGAGAGAACGCAACACGCAGAGAGATGACACATCGGGTGTGCGCGCGCGGCTCGGTGCGTCCTTCAATCGGGCTGCCGGCTTATGGCATATTATTAATATTACGTGGTAGATGGTGGTGGCGGCCCGCATAGTAGTCGCACACACACACACGCGCAGAGTAACACACCCGATACTCCTCCGTCCCATCCCCATCCCCAGTCGGCTTGCGCTTCCTTCACTTTAATCTTACGCGCGGCGCGACAACGCATCGTGAAATACATAACAGTTCATGGTCGTTCGTTTTCGTTACCGGCTGGAGCGTGTGTGACGGAGCATACGAAAAAGGAGCGGAAATGCTCGCTGAGAAACACAGGCACAGAAGCCTTAAGACTCAAGCTCAGAGTAGTTATAGAAAAAACAGCTTGTAAATTAAGTTTGATATCAAACAGATAAAGAAGTTTGCTTTAAGAGCGCCATAAAACATGCAAGATTTGAAATGTGTAGCTTCATTTGAGCAATGACATCGTTACTCTTACTTTCCAGATTATGCCACACCGCGGCACAATGCCTATCGATCTGCGTCATTCATTCAAAAGTTCGATCTCAACGGTCTGGGTTGGCGCTGTTCTAAGCCAAAAAAACCGAACCCTCATTCTTCCCGATGTAATGTGATCTTTCTGCCAGACTCCAATCAGTGCCCCCAAAGGGTTTAGCGACCGCGGTCGTCAGCGCTGGTCATAAAAATCGCTTCACACGACCTCACCTCGCTCTCTCTCTCGCTCGAACATATCGATCGTGAGAAAAAGGTGATACCTCGTTGGCACCACACATTCGCGTTCCAGCAACCGACATACAACACACAGAAAAAAAAAACATTCCTTAACTGCCGGGTTAAGGATGACTACCATTAAATTAGGCAGCTATTACTCAATCCCGCACCGCCATCGCCGTCGCTACTTCGAGGGTGATCGAACTCGATCGAGGCTTTTTTGCTGCCCATTTCGTTGGTGGGCTTCTTGCTACACGATGGGGTTGTTGGATTTACCCAGAATGAACGAGTTTTTGCGCAGGCACACACACACACACGGACACACGCACAAAGACACTCGTTTGGCGGAAGCTGAAAGTGATTTTCTGAAAGCGCAAAAGACGCGCAACAGCGAACAGCGCAACAGGAAACGGGTGACGTGCTTGTGCATTATTATTAGAAAGAACTACAAACGACCGAAGGAAGAAGACACTGGCATCTCGTTGGACAGTCTAAGGAATTCTGTTGTTCTGCGCCGCTCAGGAAACAGGAATGTGCCGGTGTTAAGTGTTGTGGCTTTGGTCGATGGCGAAGAAGGATGGATCTGGCGTGAGGACCGAATTGGGACTTAGCGAGTTATCAAACTGAGCTACGAAAATAGTCGGCAAACTTTAAGGTAAATGCGGTTATTGGACACTGATGTATGAGGATTTCGGTTTGATTGTTATGACTTGGTTTTGTGACGATCAGAAGAGGAGATCATTTAATGTGTAGAAAAATCGTATTACTTAGAAACGCACAGTATTATTCTAATCGTACAGAACCGGCAAGGTGAAGGTCACCGGGTAGAGAAGATATATATTTCGCCAACATTCCCAGCCCCTAAAAACTTGTTTCCATTCTCCAACCAAATCCCAAACCATCATTCCAGTTTTTTGGGCTGCCACTTCCCCAGCTAACTGTTGCGCCGCTTCCGCTAAACACACTCAAGAACACGAACCGAACTAGAAAACAACACAAAGCCGGAACCTAGTTGGCATTAGACATACGGTACCAATAAAAAACAACAACAACAGGAATCCAACCCTAGGATTACGCAATCATCGCTAGACGCGCGACGGATAGGTTTCGCGCAACGGTTTTAGTTGCGCCAAACACCACGTGGCCTCCGCGCGCATTGATTGCGCTAGAATTTCCTCGTTGGTGAGTTTTGTTCCCCCTTCTCACGCGAAGAAACCCACACATGCACACAGACACACATCAGTACAGCAGCAGTAAAGCAGCAACGGCTAAGCTGGACGTGACGATGTCTTGCTTACCTTTTACGGCACAAGCGTCGCGACCGCTGCGAGCTTAGTCCTACCGACCTACCCTGCACTTCCACTACCTAGCCCTCCCTCCCCCCGGCCTGGTCAAACGTCAACTTGACATAGATCGAAAACTAGTTTCCGATGTCAGAAAACCGGGTGGGCGAGAAACCCGGGGCGCCACCGCCAAAGGGATTGGCTGGCGCAAGAACGACACCTTTGCCTTACACGCGAGCGCTTACTTCCGCATGGCACAAAGGCGAGATCGAGAAATGGTGGCGGCCCCTGGCATCACTCCGTCCCGATGGCGGCATGTTGGATTTGTTTCCTTAATTGAGTAATTGTGCGAATGCCGTTTTTTTCATTCGCTTTTGCTATCGTGGTGAGACAAAATGACGGAGCGCTGAGCAGAGAGGAAGGAATGCATAAATGAAAGCGAAACGAACCGACATGCTTGCGACGTCGGTGACACAAGCAGGCGTTGGTTGCTAACGCACGCCGGGCAGACGATATGGTGTGCATAATTGCTACCTACTATTGTCTCTGTTGACCTTATAATTTTAAATAATTTCTATTAGCTCCATTTTGTATAGTCCACTCTCATTCTCAAACCGTTCCTTTATGAAAACATATTCCAATGCTCAATGCTATCTCGCTCCAGCCGTGCTTGTTGTATCCAAGTGTTTGCCAAACTGCCTGCGCCTACTGCTTAATAGCCCCCAGCGCGTCGTCTTAGCATTGGTCCGTGTTGGGAGAGTAATAAATGGAACCATTTTTACCATTTTGCGCTTTTCTACTTCTATCCCAGATCGCTCACGTCTCTTCCACCGACTCTAACAAAAGCCGATCAGTCTGCCGACACGGGAACGACCTATCGAGAAGTCCTTGAACAGGGAATCGGCACGAATTGATATGCGCTTATATGAGTGCATAATGCGTTTTAATTTCACATTTAATGTTTTAAAGTCTTATACATAAGTTAATGGCAAAATAAAGCTCAAAATTGTGTTTAAAACATTATTTTAACAGTACATACAAAACAAGACACTTGCTTATTCCACAAACGTATCACTTCACAAAAGCCAGTGCTGTTTCAGCACGACTGCATTCGTAAGTGCTGCTGCACCATATGCACCAGATCATTCACAGTGCGCCGCATCTGCGGCACTATGTTGAGGCCCGGGCACGGGCAGCACAGAACCGCTTGGCCTTCAACTGGCACGCTAAAGTTCGAGTTCGCTTCGCTCTTCGGCCAACAAAACGACACATTTTATGCAAAAGAAGCAGTTGGTAACTGCAACAAAACTGGCAAATGAAGAAGGAGAAAAGGGGTCTAGAAGACTTTTCACTTTGCACAATGTTCTGCTAAAGCGATGCTCTCCCAAGACCCCCAGACATGGTGATGGTGTGGCGTTGGTGGCAGTGTTTGACTCAGCTGTGGTAAGTGCATCCATATCTGTCCGCGGTTTCGTCTTTAAAACACACATTTTTCATCCATAAGCCATAAGCGCTCGCTTCTTTTATGTAATATGACGTTACAAAAGGGAACCAACATCCAAGAAATAATACAATGTTTCAAGTAACGTGTTACCGAGCAGATTGGAAACGTGATTCTGTTCTAATTAGAATATTAAATATTAACGTAACGGTTATCCGATGAGCAGGGGCCAGCTTGTTTATTGGCATTTTCTACAGTTAACCATTTAACATTTTGTCCCGAAGCAGCACCACCAGCTATGCAAATGTATTGACCAGTCCACTGACGTTCTATCGCGATCATTAATGTCAACTTGCGCCGGCGAAGATCGTTACGCAATGTGCGATCGCGCCGTACCACCAGTCCACCAGTCGATGCTAGATCGTAAGATATTGAAGTGAATCATTTTAATTTTCCCATGCCCTTGGTTCGGAGACCTATTCCACTGCTGCTCGAAATTGCAACTCATCATTCCAGGAAATGCTTGCCAAGTGACTCACCGACAAGGGGTCGGTCTTGTGTCCTCGCCACGATCGCGCCAGAATCGTTGGTCCGGAAATACCATTAAACAGAGGAAAAAGTAACTAAACTGGAGTGCAAAATATCGACCTCGTTTGTGATCCGCAAGAATTACGCACAGGTAGAAAGAAAACATTCGCACACGAAGCCTATATTGGGCTGGGATCGCGCCCGTTCCAGAAGACTGCATTCTTCACGTGGATGAATCATCGTGCTAGAATTTTCAACCCCAAGCTCCCGTCAGCAATGCTGTAATTCTATGCTTGTCTGCTTGTCTCGCTGCGAGCATGATGAAACATGTTCAGAACGAAACTAGAATGATGAAATCGTCGATGAGCCATTGCAGCTTAAATATTTGGACGCGCAGTTTCGGATGTAAACAGCGACATTTATTTACGAGTTTCATTGCGCTGTTGAAAAAAGATTTAAATTGGGTTCGTAATTTAGCGCGTGAGTAATTTTCGTACCATAACACGTCATAATTACAAACTAAAATAGCATTTTCGATAAGCAATGTTTGTATTTAGTCTTGTACAAAAGTACATACCCCAGTCATGATACCCCGCGCTTTGCAACACGTAACCCGACGGCTACAGAAATTGTTACAAAAGATAATTTTGGGCGAATTATCTCATAAAATATTTCCCTCGTAATTCTGAAGCGAAACATATCACACGAAGATTACAGCCTTGTGCTATACATGCCTGGTTTTATCAAGAACGACTTCAAACGCACACACATTTTCCCGAACAAATTGCAAATTACGCTGCAAACAACTCGTTCACGAAGCTCACCGACTAACAGTGGCCAAAATTGCATCCGGCTGGCACATGTGCTCTCTTGTGCCCCTCCTTTATCGGCTTCCTAATCAGCAACAGCAGCAGCAGCAGCAGCAGGCAGCTGCTGCCACCAATGAGAGTGTATCATTTTCCCCGAAATCAATCACAAACCCCCGAATTACGGCCAGTTATGCCGAAAGGCAACGCCACAGCACACACGCGTTTGTGTAACGAAACTTGTCCGGCTGGTTCTAATCACGTCCTGGCGAGAAGAAGAAGAAGAAGAAGAAGAAGAAGAAACCCACCACGAGGCGAAGACCGAGGGTTTGTTGACCTTCGGAGGGTGCATCCTTTTCGGTGCACTCGAAGCCGCTGCTGCGTATGTCTGCTCCTGGCTGCTCTGGCCAATCTCCAAAAAACATCCAAACCCCTCGCAAAAAAAAACTGGAAAGGAAATGGGAGAATAACAAAATAAATTTATTGTACCTTGAGCAACAACAAAACAAGCACAGTGGTGAGGGGGGGGGGTGATGAGGGGAGGAGGGTGTTTGAACGCATCCAAACATTCGAAAATGCTGCGAGAGGAAAGACCGATGGCATCAGCAGTACTATCGTTGTCGTCGTCATCATCATCATCATCATCATCAACGGTCGACGCCACCACAGCCACCCCAAACCGATGGGGTCAACGAATAAAAAGCGAACCGACCACGCTGCGACAACGCGAGCGCGAGACTTTGGCGCGTAATCTTGGTGCGCGCTTCCACGACGCCACGCGACGCTTTGCGTATTTCTTTTTTCCCGCGCGCGCGCACTCTGGGAGAGAACAAGATTTGCCTGATTTTTGTTGTTGTTGTTACTGCTCTGTTATGTTATTATTTTTGTTTTAGCATCCCGGCTCACCCCCCCCCCTGAGGATGATCTGCCGGTGTAGAGCTGCGGCGTCATTTTGAGCCTGCACGCGCGCTCCAAGCCGAGCAAAAACACGCCGATTTAGTGCACTTTATTTTGGCAGAGGCGCGTTTCACAACGTGATGTGAGCGATTTCATAATCGTGTGCACCTTCTGCATCCTCCCTTCTTTCTGGTGGAGGGATAAACAAATCGCACACACACACACACACGGACACGGACAATCTTAGCGACGAAAAAGAAAAACTGACTCAAGAGCTTAAATTGGATCGGCCTGTTTTTGTTTTCAGTTCGTTTAAAGTGTTATTGTTTTTGTTCGTCTTATTCTTCGCTTCATTGGCTGAAAGTGCATTGCACTACCGGTCACCATACATCGTCAGCCTAACCACACACACTCACACACAGACGGACCAGAGCACGTACAAATCAAACCCCTTTTTTGCCAGCAAGCCGGAAGGTGAAATGGCAACAAGGAAAAAGAAACAAAACGACCCGGCAGAAACACACAGCGGACATGATGTTAGTGGTTGTGGGCACTCAGCTCAGGTACAGCTGCCGCTGGGTGGTGGCACTCATTTGGTTGGCCGTAATGTCCTTGGGGAATTTCGGCGAATTTTGAGAGAGATTCGGTTGTTGGCGCGCAATAATCGTTGCGCAAGCCATTGCATCCGCATTGCACCGTGCACGTGCAGCGAGCGGTTTTCCGGGACAAGTGTACAAAGAGGTGAGGGATGCACACACACACAAAGGAAAGGATGTACAGTTCAGGTGAAAAATGATTCACAGTAAACTTTGGGTTGGCATGGTGATGCCATGAAAATTCCCCGCGCATCATTAGGGATTCTTGGAAGCACGTTGCTGTAGCAATATTTGTTATAATGTTATAATTAGATTGGATTCTAACGATTAGAAGGAAAAAATGTTGAAATTTAATAATAATTTAAAAATAATCATTTAAATAAATAAACACAAGCAAAACAGCATACAAACACTACACCAAAATATAGCAAGTACAAAAATGTTCATGATTTTTCTTCATTTTATATCTTTCCTTATTTAATTTCCTTAATTCACTTTATTTGTTTCACCTGATTCGCACCACTGCTCGAACGTCGCAAATGCTGCACTTTTGGTTTCGGACCAACGCACCTTTGCCGCTTTGGAGACGCATTCTTCCCTCTTCTAAATGCAATGCCCTCCGCGAAAAAAAGGAGCGAAAACAAAAGAAACTGCAAGAAAAGCAGCACACAAAGTTTAATGCTTAGAACGAAACAGCCCCAGAAACAGAGCGGAGAACATAATGGAAACGCAAGCAAGCAACAAGAAAACATTTGTGCAGCTGCATATCGTTTGGCATCGCGCGTCCCCGACCAGCACTGCCTCTGGATGCATCTTCTTTTTTCGGGGCGTCATTTTGTTATATTATGCCGGTGCGACATCCAATACCCCACATTTGGGGGAGGGCATTAAACAGAGGCAGCAAGCCCGGGTTTGGGGAGGGAAAAAGGAAAAAAAATGCAGGCCTCCTTCTCGATAGAACCTCCTTCTCGCTCCCTTCCCAACCCGTGGAAGATGAAGTGAGACAGATTTCGGCAATCAAGCTGGGTGCATTTTTTGTGTTTGCGCGTGTGTGCAATGCAGCAGGGCCAGATGATAGGGGAAAGGGGGGGGGAGACCACTGCACACGCAAAAGGTCATTGAACGTATCATCAGGTTGCTTGTATTAGTATGTGTGATGCGATTGGAGAAGAATGATTTGAAGTTTGGTAGACATTTCGCTCGTTCCCTCTAACGCTCATTCTCTTGCGCAGAAAGGATGCTGCAGATGAGATGATGCGCATTTTGTGCGCGCGTTTGTGTTGCTGTAATTTATTCCGATTGCACAAGAGCGTCCTTAATGATAGTGGAATGTTTTTAGAAATTAATTAGCAACGACCATAAACGAGTCAAATGTTAATAATAAGAAGAAAAAAACGCCGAAATATGTAAAATTCTGTTCCTATGCAGCCGTGCGCTGTTTTGCGCAGGCGAATGCGCAAACATGTGTGTGAGGGAAACGTAATCGCACAACGTGCCTCGTGCCCATACAGTGCGCTGCTCGAGAATATTATGCAATCGGAGGCCACTTACACTCTTGTACTGAGGCAAGACAAGATCATGTACGGAACTTTTGCGTTCTTACGGTTGGTAGAAGAGTTTGGTAACTGTCATACACATGTGTAATAATAACCTTTGCTTTACATTTATCGAACCTTTCGAAATGCTTCATAACTCGCGTGCTTTCGCTACCCTTTTACCCCATTTTTCAATCCCCTTACAAGATAACGACACCATTCCACAAATAAATGCACAAACATTCCCTCCCGAACTGTTTTCGGCTGACCTGTGTGTGTGTGTGTGCGTGTTATCTTGTTTTCTTAGCCCCCCCCCTCAGTTTATTTGTTTTGTTTGTGTTTTGTGTTCCACAGCTGATTCCAACGCATGGGGGCAGTTGTTTTTTACCCATTGCAAACCCTGTTGTTTGCCAAATCCAACGTGTAGATGACGTTATTTAGCTATCACACCTTTCTCATGCATTTTTGTACGTTTTCGTACGCTTCTTTTAATAGATGTCGCCCACGTGTTCATTCCTGCGAAGAAGAAATGTCCTCGTGTGTGTGTGTTAAATGTGTACTTTTTTATTGTTTGTTGCATTTTTGGTTAAAAAAACCACTAATATGAGCTTTATTTACCTCATGCAGAGTGTAAATTAAGATAAACAAGCTACAATGTCACGAAGGTGATGCTCATATGATGCAATATTTCATGTTTATATTGCCTCAAAATTTCACCAATAAATCATACCTCTCTTTGGAGAACAAAAGTGCATCCTTCAAAACAAACAGTTTAAATTACAAACCGTTTTGCTTCCTCTTTCCCGCCAAACCTGCGGTTGCGTGATATCAAGATAACGCCAAAAATGAGTTCGTTGGTCGTTTGCGTCTTGCGTTATCTAGCGGAATAATAAGAAATGTACAACGGTCAACGGCAAGCGTAGGGGATTTTCGCGAACCGAAAACAAATCGTCGATCATCGTTGGTGTTGGTATCGCGCGTCGGTGGTGGTGGCGATAGGATGTCGTTTGGCTTCGCGCCATCTGATCAATTGTACGCCGGCTCGCGGGTGTTTGGGTCGTTGACCGCCCTAGACAGGGTGGCGATTATGGTGCATTTTTGTAGGTGTAATGGGCCTACGGGTGTGTGTGTGTTTGTGTTGATAGCAACCTGTAATAACATTTCAAGCCGTGTGTGAGGACGTGACCAGCGGACAGTTGGCCCCCTTAACGTGCAAGATGTTTGTTTTTCACATTTTGCCTCAATGAACTCTCGTGTGTGACGATTTGCAGGTTCAAAAGGCATTACATCTTGGGTAAATGCAGGCTTGAAGCAAAAAAAGAATCAATAGTTCAGATATCACTATCGAAACCTTTTTGATTATTAATTCAACTCACTATTTAGCTCAAAGGTACTCTTTAAAAATAGAAAACAAATAAATAAAATCGTTCACCTGTGACCCTAGCAAAGTCACGATTCACGCTCCTCAACTATATGAAGAAAGATGAAACAATAACTCCCAAAACACAACATAAGATAATGAGCCATCGCCATCGCCGCTCTGCTGGGGCGTTGTGTGTGTTTTTAACAGCATTATTTATGCTCCCGGTAGGTGTGCCAGGCGATTAAAGCTGCCTTTTTTGCCACATTTTCGATTCCACTCCTTCCATTGATCTCTTAGACTTTTCGGTGGAAAGTGGAGAAAGGCCAATTCCATTTCTCGATCAAATTTTCGATGCAGACGCGGGGTTCGCCTCACCGTCATCACTGGCGATCGCGTTTGCATGCCGCATGCCGCCCAGCATGAGCTGGGAAGAATGAAAGAAAAATTGCGAAAATGGAACCGCATACACGATGCTGCGATGTATCTCGGCCCCTTCCTCCCCACGGGCCTTGTACGTATCAGGCCATTTTTGACCGATGTGATAAACCATAATCACAACACACAGTGGGGGGGGAGGAGATGGGTAGACGAAGGAAAACTTTCACCAAAATCAAGCCAAAAATATACACCGAAACGGAATGTGCTACACAACACACAGCCACGAGGGAAAGATCTCGCTCTCGATCTCGCGCGAAAGAAACAAGGGAGCCGAGCGAGCTATGTTTAAGCCATGAAAATCAGCCGGTTTGCCATTGAAACGATCACGCTTTTCGCGGTCGCAAGCAGGTCGAATAGGGACGGGGGGAGGCAAGAAGGAAAGGCGTTTTTCCGGTTGGTTCCAAGCCACAGTCGAGAAACTGGGTCACACCAAACGACCGAGTAGAGAAAACTGCTCCAACAAGTTTACTGCGTGCGTGTGTGTGTCGAGTGAGGTGATCGCAACCGAGGGGAGTGGTGGAGTGCGGAGAAAGGATAAAAAGAAAGTTACGATCGGAAACCTACCCCGTTCCTAAGCGACCGAATGCCGCTGCCAGCCTACTGCGGCGTACTTGACGGTGCGGAGCCGGCGTGCGGTTGTGTGTCAAAAGTAAATGTTGTGCTTTTGCTTTTGCCTCTTTCACCGTGGGACCTGGGAGAACTGGGAGGGAAATGCTATCTTTCACAACCGCCCCGCTGCCCGCGAACTGCTTGTTTGTGCGATTGCATCGTCGTTAAAGCCGGCAGCCAGAGAGTAAGCCAGCAGAGCCATCTTAGAAGCGCGAATGCTAGGTGCTGTGAATGTGGTATGGCGCAAACCACACAGCGTGTGAGAGAGAGAGAAAAAAAGCATTACGTGTGGAAGGGAAATGAAGATGAGAGGAGCAAATCACGGGGAACCAGTGTTAAGGCCGCACAGGAGAAAGCGTACCAATCGTTTGAAAAGGTGTAGGAAACGCACAGCGTAAAACGATCACTAGGTCGCAAACAATCTGAGATGGGTTTGAGTAATGATAAGCAAGTAGGTAAGCAAGTTAGTAAGCAAGTTTGTAAGTAAGAAAGTAAGTAAGAAAGTAAGTAAGTAAGTAAGTGAGTAATTCAGTAAGTAAGTAAGTAAGTAAGTTAGTTAGTAAGTAAGTAAATAAGTAAGAAAGTAAGTAAATAAGTAAGTAAGTAAGCAAGTAAGAAAGTAAGTAAGTAAGTAAGTAGGTAAGTAAGTAAGTAAGTAAGTAAGTATGTAAGTAAGTAAGTAAGTAAGTAAGTAAGTAAGTAGGTAAGTAAGAAAGAAAGTAAATAAGCAAGTTAGTACGAGTGTAAGTAGGTTAGTAAGCAAGTAAGTAAGTAAGCATGTAAGTAAGTAATAAAGTAAGTAAGAGAGTTAATAAGTGAATGAGTATGAAACAAAGTAAAAAAGTAGGTAAGTAAGCTAGTAAGTAAGTAAGTAAGTTAGTAAGTAAGAAAGTAAATAAGCAAATAAGTACGAGTGTAAGTAGGTAAATAACTATTTTGGATGATTAGTACGTTAGCAATAAAATGAGTATGTAAGTAAGTAAGTAAATAGATAATTAGAATAGACAAGTTAATAAATAAGTTGAGAAAAGATGAAAAAAGAGAGTAAGTAGTTCAGGCTGTAAAAGATAATGATAATATTTATCTATGTCGATACGTTAATGAGAGAATACGCAAGTATGTAAGTAAGCAAGTAATTTGATTAGTGGGTTAGTGAGTAAGAACAAACATATATGAGTAAGTCAGTAGGTAATTTGACAAATAAATGAAATAAATTGGAATGTCGGAAGATAAAGCAGAGAGTAAATAATTAAGTACACATATCAATAAGTAATATTGTAAGTATATTGAATGAATAGGTAAATAAGTAAGTAAGTAATGAAATGAAATGAAATAAGGTTAATACAAGTTACGTTCTCTCCGATCATGAGATCATGAGTCTACTTCCAGTGAATTTCCCTTCGAAATATTCTAAAATAATACACACCACAGATTGTGCGAGTTTTCCAACAAACACACTTGAAAGACATACTCGGTCCGCTCAGACAGTCTGCAGACTGCTCGCAATGATTTATGGGACCGTTTCAAGAGCGTCCAATCGTCTGTGAAGTAGGATGTTCTATTTTCTGCACCGACATAATGGTGTCAGGCTGCAGCACCAGCAGCGAGCCGGTATGCACTTTTACTGACCTTCTTCAACGGATTACGGGCGATAAATTCAGCTTCGCAATAACAAACTCCCGTTTTCTATTAGCGCTGCTGCTGTTGCACCTTTGATAATCATTGGTGAAGCTGTGTAGAGCGTGTGTTGCCGATCTGAGCCACAGGAAAATCTCGTACGATCGTACAAAACCAGCCCCAAACGGCAGCACCAACCGGATGACGAGAAGGAAACGATAGCAAAATAGACACAGAATGGCACACCGTAGCATAGAGCTGGCACGAAACAAAAACATAAAAACACACACACACAACGCCCTCGGGGAAGCCAATGAGATGGCAGGAAGGCCGGTGCGACGTTGCATGATGTTGGGAAGGTACAGAAACGAGGCCACGGGTTTTTCGTGATCGTTCCGCCCTGGAACCGGTTCTTGATTATCGTCGTCGTTTCCCGCGTCCGTTCAGCACAGCCGATGCTGCTATGCTGTAGCCACATATTTAGAACACTTTCACTCACGATTTCACACACAACGCTACACACTCACACTCAGGGGGGAAGCTGATGGGGGATGCTGTTTCGAGGTCACAGCGCGGAGGCCGGCAGAGATAGGGAAGGGGGTTGGCACAGCACGGCCAAGTGATCCGTGCGACCGTGAAAAAGCATTTTCCGGCTTTTCCACCGAGCGAAGCTAGTATCTGTAGGGCAATGGGTCGTGTGTGTGTGTGGTAAAGGTCATAGTTCCACAGGAGAACTAGCTATTTTAGTACCCGTGACTGTGAAGTACTTTCAACACAGATTCAACGCTATTGTATGAGATTTTAGATAGAAGAAAATTAATTAAAAAGTATCTAACAATGTGTTTGCATTCATAAACGCAAAACAAGTGCTAACCAATCCATCCTTGCTTCCAATTTCATGCCAATCGAAAAGGAAACTTAAACATATCGCCAGCAGCATAACTACGAGCGGGGTGAGCATTATCAGCCACGCAAAAAAAGCCCTCGATCGCGCTCTGCACGCTTTCGCTTCACTTTCATAACAAATTACAAATTATTACACAAATGAGCTACATTCGTGGGTATTGTGGAGGCATACCTCAACGCCCGCGTACGCGCATCGGACGAGCTTTTCACTTCGGTTTCGGTTCCGAAGCGAACGATTTGCTGCCGTTGCTTGCGTTAGGTGTTGCCGTGCGGCCACTTTCTTCTGAGGCGTTCTTCGCCGACAAAAAACTTTCAATTTGACCACCTTTTTTTTACTCATCTAACCGTCGTGGGTACGACGAGGAGTTGGAATTTTGGAGTGCCGATGGTGCTCTCATTTGATCATGCCTCATTACGTCGGGTGTCGGACGAATCGTGTCATGGGAAAGTGGTTTTGTGATTATTAGTTCAACAAAAAACTATTGTCTTGAACGTGTTGTGATTTTCTTATAGCAATAACCATCTAAACAACGTCAAATATAGCAAAAGCTTTAAAGCCATGTAGCACATCTTTGTACATAAAAAAGCATTAACTTACTTATGTCAAAATCCAATGCATAATTCTCCTCACTCATTCGTTTGGGTTAAAATCTCATCCAACCCTTTTGCATCAACTTTCATCTTCCATTTCGATCGCTTACACACACAGACACCTTACACGATCGAGTGCTCTTCCGCCAGTATAATCGTTTCTGGTTCACTGGTGCCATAGAAAGCTTCCTCGCCCCTTTGCAGCTTGACTGCTGTAATCATCATCAGCAGCAGCTTCCCAATTAAAGCATAAGCGGCTGTTCAGTTTATTCATTCACTCGTGCTCCTCTCTTGCTCTCTTTCTCTGCCTCCCAAATGCAACACTATGAAATGAGAAAGAGATTCCAATGAAGCGACCGCTGTAGTGCAAGAATTTTCACGATTCGCTTTCTCCCTTCCGTAGCGTTCGGGGGATGAATACAGCGAAAAGGGGGGAAAAGTGGAACTCAACACAGGGTACACACACACACACAGGCACACTATCATACTCGAGTCATATGAAGTAATCTTCCGCCGTGATGGTAATAATGTTACACTCCGTAGCATCATGTCCCCGATTTGGTGCTGCATTGGTGAGCGCGGGCACGCTGTGGTGTTTAGCGCCGGTAAAGAAAAGGTGAAATTTCCATCGCGTTTTCCTTCATTGCAGCAATGTTTTTTTTTAATCGCGTCTGTTGCTTTCCTCCTCTGTGGCTGTGGCACAGATTGCTCAACTGGTTACAGTGAAGGTACCATAAAGTTGTTGCTTTTAAACGCTCATAAAATAAATAAAATAAATGGGCCGGTCTCGTAGTACAGTCGTCAACTAGTACGACTTAACAACATGCCCGTCATGGGTTCAATCCCCAAATAGACCGCGCCGCCATACGTAGGACTGACTATCCTGCTATGGGGGGAAATCAATTAGTCACTGAAAGCCAAGCCCACAAGTGGGTACAGGCAGGCCTTGACCGACATCGGTTGTTGAGCCAAAGAAGAAGAAAATAAATAAATAAATAAATGGCAAGTCTCTCTTGTAATTAAATAATACATTCAAACCCGAAAGAAATTGTAAAACTTTGGTATAAAAAATGGTTCACTTTTTTCCATCCACCACTGTCTATTTTGCATTGCAGTCCTTCAATTCGCATCCCTCAAGGGTGACCAAGCTGCCAAGGTAAGGCCTCTCATGCAAACACACACACACACACACACACACACATACCATCCCACTTTCTTCTTTCACTTGGACCTACAGCATAATACTGCACTTGCGGGGAGAGCGCCCGCGCACGCCCCCTTCCATTCCAGCGGGGCCACACCACTTTCGGGGAAGACTTTCCTTCTGCTAGCGATGTTGCTCTTTCCAACAACGTTTCAACGAGGCGGTTACAACAACAATCATTACAGCAACAAGCTTTCTCCAATCCGCTTCCCTCGTACTCCTCCTCCTGCTAGTCGGCGTTACCGTGTGCAATGAAAACAACACCGTCTTCTCCCCGTGTCGGAAAGCGGCACGAAAAAGACCGGCCTCAAAACGGTTTCTCTGTGTGTGTGTGTGTGTGTGTGTGTGTGTGTGTGTGTGTGTGTGTGTGTGTGCCTCAAACTGCCGCATACACGGCTGGAAAAGGGCACAAAGTCACTAGGTCAAGACTTTCACGGGCGTTCCGTGCTCGGCTCGATGCATCGCACCGCTGCCGACACCTTTGGCAAACGCAGGAAAACGTTGGAATTGGAAGTGGGTTTAAGTACAAAACGGAGGTAAACACTGTCATGCAGGAGTAGGTTTGAGTTTGTCTTTTGTAGTATTCGTGCAAGGGAAATATATTCTGTGCTGCATCATGGAGGCGCCTAGTAGTATTGAGACACTTTGGCTGTGTTTTAATAATAGTGAATTCTTTGTTCTTATGATATATTTTTTTACAAAAAAACATCTTCTTCAATTAAGCAACTTCTTGTTGCTGTTATGGTAAGTTAGATTATTTCGCTCAATATTTGGGCCACCGTAATGGATGACCTCAATACCTTGAAACGCCCTACAGACGCAAAACCGAAAAAGATTCTTTGTGTAAAACAATCGTAAAAGACAACAATAAGATAATCAAAAGCTTTTAGTAACAACATATCTACTTCTTCCTTAAGAAACATAGAAAAAATCTCTCACAAAAAAAGAAAAGAAAATGGCACAGTTTTTTCTTTGCCGGGGAAAATCACGTCGCAATAAACATGGTTTCGTAATTAAAGACGATTCTGATTCTGTGTGCAAAATTATCCCGTGAGTAAGCTTATCACGATGACATTTCGGTTGCTTTTTTTGGCACAACAACACAACAACCTCATCACACTGGTTACTAGAGCATCCCTTGAGCTCAAGCTACGTATTTTGAGACGCTCTCGATCACTTGTAAGATCGTACTCGACAGATCGTCAGCGAGCCGTTGCTTAATTTTTCATTCAATAATATTGCCCAATGTCGTGACAGAACGCGTCAACACACACACACACACGCGATCCGTGGCAGTGGTAGAGCATTCGCGTGTCTTCCCATGCCTAAATTTAACAACACCCCCTGCTCCGCCCAATGTGCTGCGGCCGGTAGGGCCAAAAATAACCCGATGACTCTGCACAATCCGTGGCCCACCAATGTATTTACTTTCTCATTAAGAGTAGCAAACTTTCGTCCCCTCTAACCCGTGGGGGGGGGGGGAGAAAGAGAGAGAGACAGTGAAGTTCGGGTTTGCAATACTTCTAGCCGGCAGCTTACTTCGCCATATGGGATCGTACATCGCGATCGACCTCGTTACGTGATGGCGAATGAATGAAGGAAGAAATTTACTATACACCCCGAGCGCACACGCACACACCGCCGGTGACAGCTGACCGTAACAACGGACATGTTGGCCTTGTCTGTTTTTTCTGTTTCGATCGTTTCGGTCGACACAAAGTCCAACTTCCGGTGAGGCACGTGGCGAGATTTGGCCACAAAAACATACGAAGTTCATTGTACCCTTGGACGATTCTTATATAATTTGAAGTATACATTCTATTCTAGTTTTAAAAACAAAAATGTTTCTATGATAGTAAAGGGATAGATGAAATCATAGAACAGAAAAAGGGTTATGCAAACTAACATCAAAATAAAACTAGAATCGAAACGAATATCAACAAAATTGTGTGTATCTAGTTTATTAACTTGTCTACTAAATCCTATACCAACAAAGCACCATTGCGCTAGAATACGATCAAGTAAGCGATCGTGTGCTCTGATCCGAGCAGCCGAGCGCGGGTTGGCGCGCAGTGAGCGGTGTTGCTTACAGCACGACAACTGTCAACTGACAACTGTCATAGAAGGGCATACACACACACTCCGAGCGGCGGTGACATTCGCGGGCAAGGACAGCGGTGACGGAATGCTGCATTTACCGTTATATTTCCATCTTGAACGTTACCTCTACGGGTGTATGTGTCTGTAACCCTTACCTCGCTGTACGCTGATGATAAACAAGCACTTCCCCGTCCTAGCTTAGCCGTTACCTTGCCGTCTAATGAGCGCGGCTGAATGAAAACAACAGTTTTACCATTTACTCACAGCCCCCATCCCCCCTCCTCCCCCAGGTAGCACCCACCTTCAGGTTTGAACGAGGAACCCAGGCCTCACCCGCGATGCTCAGTAGACCCACTTTTGAGATTAGCCCATTGGCACCGTTACGGCACACCGACAGGGGATTTGTTGTCGCCGTAAACAATCCAATCACCATCATCATTACCGTCGTCATCACCTCGTCGCTTGGTTTCGCTGTGCGCTAGTTGGATGATGATGTGTCGCAGTTGCCGCAAGCCCTTACACTAGTAACCATGGTAACGCTCACTAAGAGGCTTTTGGATTTCAAGGGAGAATTCGTACGCATTCTGTGTAAGTAAGAGCATAATTGAGGAACCATGAGGATCTTTGTCCAAATTTTTACACGTAACGTTCGCCTGAGGCCTTTAGTTCGCACCCTTACCGACATCGGGACAGATTACACCGGGTCGTCTGTCACACCACTGTCACGCCACTGTCATATTCAATCCATCCATCTTCCGGCTCACGACACACTCCGATGCGTGGGGGGATTGGCTCATACATCGCACAGTACATCCACAAAGCTGACTCCATCATCGCCTCAAGGCATCGTGCTTGCGGCTAGGCGGAAATGTAACGAATCTTTCTATTACACCCCGGGGCCAACCCCGGGCGGACCGAAAACCTTGTGCAGTGCAAAACATTTCTTCGCCTTCAAGTCACCGAGCATCCGAATGGGGGATGCGCTCATTGTCGCGTACTTTGATACTGTGTCACGATGACGCATAGTACGGGGAAGGTGCCGGGTAATTGTACCAGAGCGGCTCGGCGATGTGATTAAAACCCGTTAGAAAGGCCCTCTAGAAGGGCACGGTTGAAACGAGAGCGTTTGCCAACCTAACGATGAGATAATCTATTTACATTAACATTACATTCACTATTTAATTAGATTATCTTTTCTTATATACATAAAAACTAAATCAATCTATCAACTGCAAACAATCTAAGAGCATGATTTTAATCGTACAAACATTTTTGTAAATAATAATTTTCACCAAAACCACTGTTTAAGCAACCGAAACATTCCCAATGTCATCTGCGTTGCCGGTACTTACAAAATCCACCCTGAAAAGCTTCCCACAAAATCTGTCAATCAGCATCGTCGTCGAAAATAAATCATTACCGTGGCCTAGATTCGAGCGTCGAACCTTTACCGCGGGCCGCCCCAGAATTGGTTCTTACATAAATGGTTTATTCACGAGATGCCGCGAGCCGGTGTGGCATCATCATTCGTTATCCTTGACAAAACGAACATTTTAAATCTATGCACCTCTTTCTTTCTATCCCAAACTCTCTTCACCCCTCTCTCTCTCTCTGTCTCACCCTGTCTTTCATTCTATCTCTCGAAAACGCTTTCGAAACCGAAACGCAGTAATCGGTGAGCGCGCGTAATTGCGCAACCGGCCCGAGCGAAGGTAGCGAAGGCCGCAGGAAGCAAACACAAACACCGCTCGGCACGCGAAAGTGAAGCGTTCTAGTTTACGCGCCGGGCCGGGCCACAACACCGCCTTGCCGCGCAGCGAACGGGCGAATTGGCAATCGCGCAAACACCAAGACGCCGCGCAGACCCTTTCCCGACCCGAGCGACAACGACAACGACGAAGACGACGCGCCGCGTAAGGTTTGTTTGGGTTCTTTTACATTTTTGTTGCCCCCCCCCCCCATTTTCCCTCCTGCATCTACACCATTCCCCTAGCTAGTTTCACGCTATCACGCTTCCGCTTGCGCTTATGTAACCTCCGCAACACGCGTTTCCTCTGTAGCGGAAGGCGACGATAGCGCAAACGTTCTTGCGCTAGCTGATGCGCACTCACTTAACGCGCTTGTGAAGGGGTAGGGGGCTGGGTGCACAACCCGAGGGCAAGTGTTACTGGGGTGTGTGTGTGTGTTACATTAAAATTAGTTCAATATCAAGCGTGCGTGCGTGTGATGTTTTGTAATGTCCGCGTGTGTTGTAGCGCGCGCAAAACGCAAACCCGCCCCGAAATGAGGCGCGCAAGGCCACGTGGTGACCTGTTTTAGCTGTACGAGTGCTTGGGAAACGAGGATTATATTACATTACCGTTTAGAGGTAGAACTTTTTTAGGAAGACAATAATAAGAGAGAACAAATGAAAGCAGAAATATGCAAAAAATGCTTCCTTTTAATTGAATACATTTGTTAAGACTTGATTAAGAAGTGGCAAATGAAGGCCAATTGGCTCTAGGTTTCTATAAAAATAAATAATCTTAAAAATACTGATTGATCGATCTCAATTGAAAAATCTTCCCTTACATTCTATGATACAACTTAAAGAAAAATATGTGGTAATTTCATTACTTAAACGTCTCTTACAAATCACTCAATCAGATTTGGCCATTTTTCACATCCCACGGCAGTGCAACAGCTGACCAAAGGCCAGCAGGCCAATCTCACCCGTGTTTTCGATTATGACACAACGTACAGCACGTTCCATAACTCCCACATCGTCCTTTCTTTCGTATGGATGAGCTCTCATCGCTCATCGCGTCATTTATTTCGTTTGTTTGCTTAATTAATTGGTCGAAAATTAAACGAGAAGCTTGTCCCCCTCTCTCTCTCACACACACATGCACTACACCCAGCTGACAAAAACGAAGCGCAGAAGATTATCACAAAACATCCATACAAATAAACAGACCCCGAAATGTGCGCTCCTCGCTCTCGCTCATCATGTGCTCATGATTTCACAATTCATCTTGTTAGCACGCGCGCTTGCTCCACCACTTTTCGAGCTCCAACCCCCCTTTCACCCTACCCCATCGGTCCGGTACAAATAGAACCTTCGAACCCGAAGAGCTTACATAATATTGCTGTCTTTCCTCACACAACAAGAAGAAGAAGAAGAAGAAGCAGTGGCAATCATTCTTTGCGCCCGCTCGGCCAAGCCCTCCGTGTGTGGTGTAAGCGGTTCCTTCCTCAACATCCGAGCGGGCGGACGGGCGGGACGGACGGGCGTGACGGGCGAAACGTGAAGAAAGTTGGGCCACAGCGTGGGGTGGGTAAGAATCTTATTTTTAGCACGGCTTTGAGGTGAATTTAGAAATTACAGAAAGATTCGCCACCGCCACCCCTTCAGGGCAGGGTACGCTTTTGTGGCCATTCCTCCCCCCTTCTTCGTTGTAGGCATGATCGGATGATTATTTTTATTTGCAACGGCACACAGAGGCGTAGAAAAAACACGTCCCCCGGCTCTGTGTTGGTCGGACCTACCGCGAAGACGCAATACGAATTTCCCACCCGGCCTTGTGAAGGAAGGAAATTTCCTTGTAAAGGTTTTTGATGGCGTCGATTAGTCGGTGGGAGGGGGGGGGATGATTAAGCGATTGCCTATCTTGTGTGAGACTGTGAAGCACAGGAAGCGTTCTGGAGTACGATCTTGTATTATTTGGAGAATCGTATAATAATTGAAACACATTCAAACATACAAGATCCGTGCTCTCTCTCTCTCTCTCTCTCTCTCTCTCTCTCTCTCTCTCTCTCTCTCTCTCTGATCTGTTGGAGTGTGAGCAGTGTGGTTTATAATTAAATGATACTCTCATACCATGTGCTATTCTGCGTCTGTCCACTGTCATGATTAATAATTCTTTCCTCGGGTTCCATTAAGCAGTCCCGGCACACAAAACAAAGCACCTCGCTCAACAGCTCACCGTTCCACAGACCGAGCAAAAAGGCACAAAAAAAGGCAATGAACCCCTCTGTGCTCTGGTCTGGTGCATTTTTACCGATCGTTTTCGCTGCATCTGCATCAGCCCGGCTGGTTTGGGGTGGATTGCAATATAGCGTGGCGTGGCGTGGCGTGTCTGTCTGACCCAGAACGGGAAGTAATGGTGCTATCAACAACAAAAAAACCGAGGAAGCAAAAAAATAACCGCACATATAAAACGGTATCTTCTCCCTCTGCTGAAACAAAGAACGAAAGCGAAGTAATAAGTGCATTGCACACACAACAAGCACAAAAAGAATGCATCGATACACACACACACACCAGTCCTGAGCGCTCGAATTTAGGTCAGGATCTTCCTGGCGGGGTATTTTTGGTTGTTTTCTTACCCTCGTACTGATGCAATAACAGAACATCCTGTTCACTTTTTCTGTGTTTGTGTGTCTGAGGGAGTAAATAAAATTACGCTTTTGGGTAATGCAGCAGAGTGCATCAAAATGACAGCATAAAGCAACTGGTGCTGCACATGGTGTGATGGAGCGGCGAGAGAACGAGGGAACTGCACAGAAAGCAAAAGAAAGAAAGAAAGAAAGAAAGTGTAAGACACTGATAACAATGGGGCAATTGGGGGCCTGCAGCACTGCAATTGAGTGGGATGCGTTCCGGTGCAGTTGAAAGTGTGTGTGTAAAAATGGCCATGACGCAACCAAGCGCACTCAGGGGTGGGTGCAATTATTCTGTTGACCAAATTTGGATTATTACTGTTCCGTCACGCTGAACGATGCTGATCTACTTTCACACTTTACACTTACTAATAGAATGGATATGGATTAAATTGGTTCTCTTCCCTCTGCACTAGAACTGGCCACCCCCGGGCTGACCCCACACACATGTGTTTGGAATTGTAAGATGACATCAGACGCGCGATGGCAAACACATTCAACTCGGTTCTCACCTCGTTTTGCGGGAAGATGCGCAAAAGGCCACTTTTTTTGTTATACACCCCTGGCGTGTGCCAGATTCGGACGATCATCAAAATTGCCCATGGCCTCTCTGAAGCGTCATTTAGCACCGCTGCACCATTTACGGTAGAATGCGCACACGAAACACGGTAGATGCACATCACATACACAGAGAGAGAGGGGAGAGAAATAGAAGAGAATAGCGTCTGGGGCTTTCGGCCGTCTGACCGTTACGGCTGACCTACATCTACAACCCCGTGCACGGAACAAACGGACCATTTCCATACAGAGCAATTCTGTTCTTATCGTTCTGCAACATCAACTTTCCCGGCAGTGCCTGTATCGTGCTTTGTTCTGATGCGACCTGGTTTTGAGTGTGTTTCAATATGTTTTAAAGTGAAAGAACCCCTTTTCCATTACTCCAACAGATTGATTTACATTCTTCAAGGATTGCATAAGCGCTCCTCCTCCTCCAGGAGTAACAACAATACCGTTAACTTCTTCTCCGTCCTCCGGAATGACTCGACTCGCGGCCATCATCGGCTGTTAAATAATGCTGGTTGGCCCACCACCACAACAATCATCAACATTCCAACAGATCCAGAGTCCAGTGGGAAGAGAGTCCCACTGTCCCACAAGAATCGTATGCCAGGCTTTTTTGGGCAGGCCGTCAAAAATCAACAACACAAACACCAAAAAATGCCCAACTCTCATCAATCTATCACCGGACGGACTGGTCACGATATCGTATGCTTCTGCTTCTCTCTTTCCATGCAAGTTTATTTACCTTTTAATAAGCACACACACACACCTCCACAGAGCTGTCCAATGTTCTCTCCTTCTTCCATTGATTGACCCCAAAAAACCGGTTGACCGGTTGGTGATGTGTTCGATCAATCTTGTGCCCACCCCCCCTTTCGAACGATATGGGGATCGTCTCCTGTTATGTCCCCGGACGAACTTTGCCTCAACGTGTACACGGGAATAAACCGTTTAAATTCCCATCAACTACAAACAACATGCAATGATCTTCCAAAAACACACACAGCATCATCCCACCCGATGGAAAGGGGCACCTGTCATGGCCACGGTCACGGAAACGGGCGCGTATTCAAATGTTGCTTACTCTTCTTCGCCTTCTCCCCTCCCCAAAAAAGAGACTCAAAATGAAGCAAACAAAAACAAAAGCCCCCCTCCATCACCTTGTTGTCGGCCAACGGGGCAAACAAACTTATATTGCAGAACATAGTACAAAAGAACATCCATTTCCTCCCGGTGATAATGGATAAAAACGAAAGAGAAGAGAGAACACATCACACAGCAAAACAAAAAAAACATCACACGTTACGGGGTGACAGTTTGCCGGTCAAGTTTGCCAAGGGAAATGACATTTTGGGACAAAAGTGGGTCAGCGGAGAATGTGTTTTTTCGTTTGTATTCACTCGTTCGTTCGTACCTTTCGTTTCGTTCGTTTGCATTTTGTGTTCAAATTTGTTCCACCGACCCCTCTGAGTGAGGAGGGGAAGTTTGCAGATGAGAGAAGGAGAGAAGGTACATGTTGTCATAAACACTTTGGCCAGTAAACGTGTGTGCTATGTCAGCAATAGTCTCTACAACATAATCAATGGCTACTAAGGTGAGAAAATACAGTGCGTTACTATTTTTGTCCCACAGATGAGGAGTTTGGTTGTGTTGTTTTCGTGTTGGTCTCTATATTTTTTCAGTTGTTTTGAATCATTCATCTTTTTCTTTGCTTCTAGTGTAACTTATAAATCATTATTTCAATTTAGATAATCTCCTGAGCGACTTATAGGTTAGGTTATGACATGACAGCATGACACTCTTTCAAATAAGACCTCTTCTATCGGGATGGCTGTCCCTCTCTCCAATAGATCACTCACTGTGAAACGGCGAAGCAGCTATCTTCTAACCCCTGGATGATTGATAATCAAAGAGGAAATGTTTCAAATGGTCCCCGCCCAACACGCCACGAAATCCCGCCGTGTTGCACACCGGGAGGAACAGCAACAGCACCACCACGAACCGCGTGGGTTGCGGCGGATGAACGTGCACGACCGACAACACGACGCGTCGATGAAAATGTGGGACAGCGGCACTGGCAAATGTGGGACAACCGTGGCAACCCACACACACAACCTCTACCACCACCATTACCAGCACCTCCTGCACCACTAGTTGTTGCATGCAATCCGGGAAGATAGCTGGTCCCGGTGGTAGCACGTTTTCCCCGCTCCATTCGCTCCAGGTGAGAAAAGAGCTTTCTCCTTTCTTTGTGGCTGTTTTGCTACACACCATGCCAGCGTATATTTCTGTTTGCCTTCGCAATAGGGCAACTTCAAGCACAAATGTACGTAAAACGAATCTGTAACGAGTCTTACAAAGCAGAACACAATACGCGTTAGCGGTAAAACGGCCGCACTAAGAAGTTTAATGAAAAGTATCAAAATAAGCATAAGAAAAGAAATCAATAAGAAAATTGAAAAGAAAGGTTAGCTTAAGAAAAAGAAGAACTGTAGAAGAAGAATAAAAACAACAAAAAATTGAAACACACTTAGTCACAAAAAGTAGAACAAACGCCAAACGGAACACGCTCGGTTGGTAACGAGCTGCGAAAAGAAAATCGGAAAAACAAATAGATCAGAAACAGTTTACAGCAGCGGCAATGGCGAACAAAGAAGAGCGAGAAAGTAAGTAAGCAGAAAAGATAAAGGTGAAATTATCGACCGCATCGGATAATTAAAGTGTTAAAAAATCGAATCAACACTTGCCGGTTGCGCAATTTGCAACGGTTCCCGGGCGCGTAATGATATAATTGAATGGTTCGGTATCGGCCGAAGCCTACTATTTTCAACCGTAACAAGCACGCACGCACAAACGGTGCCTGTGGATGGGGAGAGTTCGTCCGAGCAAATCATAATCCGCATCCTTCAAAGCAATGTGTACGTGTTTACCGGTTGCTCGTTGCTAGGCAACCGGTTGGTGTTGGTGGTTTAATGGTAACGATTAATTATGATCCCAAAATCAGTACAACTAGGTTATTGTTCGTTCTAGGTCACGCGAATAGTTTTGTTCTTGTTTGAAGCTCCATTTTCTTCTTCCTTGGCCGTTTTCTTCCATATTTTCTTTGCCAATATTATTATTTTCGTTTACTGCAATAGTAGGAAATGGCGTTAAGCGTGCCTTGCAACACTTTGTAATTTGTTATATTTCTCCTACAATTCCGTTATTAGTCGCTCAGTTCAGCGTTAAAACTCCTTTTCTTTGGCCGTGACTTTGCCATAGTTTCTAGGGCATGTAATTTTACGCCAACAGTGCAAGCAAAACAAAGCAGCAACACGCGCTCGCCGCGCGGTCTGTCCCGTCGTGCGGCGTCGTTCGGCGTCGGGGTAGCTGACATAACGAGTGCCCGAGTGCGGGCGCCGGAACATGAGTGCTTTCACTTCAACCCGGGCACCCGTGTAACATGCGGGCCGACCAGCCCCATCGGCATGGTATGGTATTGCCATTGGTGGCTTCAGTTTCAATATCAATGCCTAGACATTGGCCGTCATCAGGGCCAAACGTACCCGAACCGTACCTCCATCGTTGGAGCGGTGGGGGCGTGTTGGAACGATGAGAGGAGCGCGTGGGTGTTGGTGGGAATTGCGGTCAGCTGGGTGGGAGGTGATTTAAACAATAGGTGAAAGGTTATTTACACTGCTCGATGTAGTTCGGAAATTGTTAAATAATTGGCTCAGTTTTTAACATATTACAGCACATGGAGCTTCTCACAAAAGTGCTTTAGAAAGGTTTTTTCCTGATTTTTATGTTCATAAAACGTGTATTGAACAGTTTAAGCATAGATATTAAGCTCTTGATAGTCTTCTTCTACAGTTTTTGCTTTCATTAGGCTTCCTTGCCTTTTTACTAGATGCTTCAAACTCCTATGCAGCAAACTCGAGGCAACGCTTCTACAGAAAGTTTTGCTAATCCGTAAACCCACCATCTTGCTTCTCCATTCTCTCCATTCGGCCCAGAGTTCCCCCTCCCCTGCTCCTTGCTCGTCGGCAGCATAGAAAGATACACAAAACCATCCCCATCACTCTCTTTCTCGCGTCACTACTCTCACGCCAAACAGTTTGGTGTCACGAGCCGGGCCCAGCTTAACTCGGCTAATCCCTGCCATGTCTTGCTGCCATTTGCTGCTACTGCCCCCCCGTCCGACCCGGCTGGCCCGTCCTCCACTATTGCGAATGTCTCTCTTCTGGTGCGGAGAATGCGCCGGGCCTCGCGCGATGCCCGAAATTAGGTCAAGTGTGTGCCGGTTTGAATAATTCAATGCTTGGCTACTTTCAATGCCGGTCGTCCCTCTAGCGCCCCCGTTTGGGTCCGATTTTCCTCGCCCGTCTCTCGCTCTCGCTCTCTCCAATTGCCCGTGTGGCCTGCCGGGTGGAAATGCCAGACGGGGAAATTACTTTCATCTTTTTGTTACGAAAGTGTTGAGGCAATAGAGTTGAGGATGGTTATGTGTGTGTGTGTGTGTGGGTTGGATTGTTAGACATACGCAAACTGGGACACATTTATATAGCAAAGCGATGATGCGGGAAACAGAGGAAGTTTATGTGTCTAACACACGTCTATTACTTCAGCAATTTGTAATCGTTTCTTACGCCTTTGTTTTTTTTTTCATTCTATTATTCGACTCGTTCATCTGATAAGGGACTGATGCTTGATATAATGGATCACATTGTAGCGTATTCAAAATGCAACAATCATCGCCAACCATAAAAAAATGTATATATCGTGCACCAAACTGACCTCATTTCACTGCAACTGCAACGCAAATGCAACCGATTGGTGGCACACACTTTATCGAAGCCTAGATAACTTTATTTCTTACCTTTGTTATCAAGCAATAAGCTGCGTTTGAGGTGAGTAATAGTAACAATGAATATTACTTAAACTTATGTACACTTCGTGAAGAAAAAGGGGTCAAATTGCATGATACAATCTGCAAGAATTAATGACCCAATCTGGCCACAAAGCTTCCAATGTTACAGTGCTTACTTCATCCTCCACTGCACAAAGAACTGACATAAGCCAAAATATTATTTGCCCAAGTCGTCTGAACCCGGGAACCCGCGGTAATCGATACCGCAAACATCACAAAACAAACCATCACTCGATGATGATGCTGACAATGATGCTGATGATGATGACGGTGATGTAAATATGGTCCTGCCGCCCGTTCTTGTCGATAACAATGGGACCGAACGTACTCGCCTCCCCGCCTCCCCCACCAAGAAGTGACCCCGTTTTTGGAATCCTCAAAAGTAAAACCAAAAAAACCAATCCTCCTTCCCGGTACTGGTGCAGCCGAAGTGCAGCGGGTGCATGCGCCTGGCAACTGACGTGACTCGCGAGAGATAAGCGATCGGGTAAACATGCACCGTATGTGTGCGTGTAAAGTAAAAACCCAAAAAAAGCGCGTGTGTGTGTGTGTGTGTCCGAAAAAACAATCGCATCCCAAAACCTTTACAAAGAGCCAGTATGGCCATATGCAGCGCGCTGCACCGTTGCAAAAGTAGGTCTCAGCCGAATGTAAACACCAGGACCGAAAAGAGCGTGTGGAATTTTCCATGACGGGAAGCAAATTTGTGTGTTGTACTGGCATTTCTTTTTTCTTCACTGATTTCTTCACTCGCCACTACTACGCCGATGTATTTTCTTAAGCTTTTTAAAAAGATAGCAAATGGCAAAAAATACACCACGACGACGAGAATGGTTTCGAGAAGAGCGAGAAGGCGAACAAAACGAAACTGCCCACGTAATGGTATAATAGGAAAAACAAATAACAATTCTATATCGCGCGCAGTGGTGGGGCCGCGCTCTGTCTGTGTGCCGCTGCACCCAGATAGGCGCGATGTGGATGCAATTTCGGCACCCCAAATATGTCGATGTGTCGGTGTGACAGGTGATGAGTTGAATGACCTACCACTCTAGGGAGCGAGCGAGAAAGAGAGAGGAGAATATGAAAAAAAATCGCCCAAAACAGCAGGCCATGACAGTCGTAAAGCGGGGGTCGGGGCACCTACGGAAATCCCAAATGTTCGAATCTGGTCTTGGTGTGAGTGAAATTGCTGCTATTCCTCCGACAAAGGAGGCGACGGTGGATTACAACAATGGCCGATAAAAATTGGCAGTACTACAGCCCCAGTTTGGTGCAGTTTGGTGATAGTCGAAGCGATTGAAAACTTTTGTGACAGTGAAATCATTTATCATACATCAGTGAAAATGAATGACATACGGTTAAACAGAGCTGCACCATTTTCATATTGATGCATCGCGTGTGTTGCTTACTTTGGTTTCATCGCCATTACAGATGGTGCACGGACAGTCGAACGAAATTGGGTCAGCTCGGGATGGAGAAAACCGTTCCTCAATATGGCTGAATTGAGGATATTACACAAGAGAGTACGTGAGCGGAATGATTGACGCATCCGGTAAAGCTTTTCGGGATATTGAAGAAATATCGATAGAATCGCTAGGATCTTCCTATTCCAAGGTAATTATTGCAGCTATTTTTACTTCATTAAATTAAGGCTACTAGTTACTTTAAGGAATGTGCTCCATCTTCCATTTCTCCCTCATTTCCAACCAGACCAGAGATCTCCTTGTATGTCCCGCCACTTTCGCACTCAGCGAACCGCGTTCGTTCCTCAGAGCATTCCGATTCTGAGTGATCGGGTTCCCCGGGAGCGTTTCGGTTCGCTGCAGTCTTCCCGTTTTCGCAATTGTGCATCGCCTGCCTTCGTTGTTGTTTTTCACTTATCCTCCCTCTTATCCCTCCCTCAATGCACAAAACGTCCACCAGGAGCGGCAGACGCGAAATTAGGTCACCGTCTGTTACGGCCATACCGGTCATCGGTCCCGGCTTTGTCCGCGACACAATTTATTCAATCGTGCAGTCGATCTGGCTCTCTCCTCCTCCTCCTTTCTCTCCCTCTCTCTCTCTCTTTCTCTCACTCTTCCTCGTATGGATTCGTCTCGTGGCTGGCGTAATCATAGGACGGGGGAGGAGATGATCCAAACGAACGGAAATGGAGTAGTAGGAAAGGTAGGAGATATGAGGCTGTGGTGGAAAATAAAGAGGAAGAAAAGGTAATTGCTCCCTTTTGGCTGCTGTAACATTATGATGTGTCCGTTCGCACACCAAACATGCCGTTGAATCAGTTTGATTGAATGTGACAACAGTCCGGCTAATTGCTTTCTTTGATTCAATTAACTCGTTGTTGCTTGAATTATAACAAGACAAGTCAAACGATTTCAACATTTTGAATGGATTGAAAAAACAATCAACACAAAACTGTGCTACTAAGAAAATAAGTGTTATATACACACTGTCAAATCGTATGACAGTTTGTTCTTTCCCCCAGTCTCACTCCACACACACACATGCACACGGATGTAACAAAAGCGAACTGCCACATATTTATAACGTGTAAAATGGTGTATCGCACTTACAAACAACAACTGGCCACATCTGCCGATGCACAATGTCACACACGCTTATCAGTACATGGTGCCCCTATCGTCGTAGTATCCCTGATTCTGCTTGCCGCCCGCCCCATCGTCCCCACCGGGCCCAAAGCCCCGCCCATTTCCACCGCCCTTGGTCTTGGCGTGAGGGTTCTGGAACCGATTGCTGCGACCTTCGATGTGGGCTCCGTTCCGGCCCATTTCCCGATCGTACTGGTGATGCCCGCTGCCCGGCCGGCCCTTCGATCTGCCGGTCGCCCCGTCCGCTCCCCCATTCGCCATGTAGCGGGTGTCCTTGGCGTCGCCGTGCCCGCTCGGGCCACTGTTAAAGTCGGACAGATCCTCCTCGTCCAGCTCGTCCATGTCGAAGATGTTGGCCACCTCCAGCTCGAGCGCCGAGTCTTCCACGCTGGCCTGGCTGCGGGGGGGCTTGTGGGGCTGGTTGGCTTTCGGTGGCTTCTCTCCACCACCACCACCACCCCGTTTCCCGCCCATGTAGCCCCCCATCGCTTCCACATCATTCCGATACGGACCAGCGTGATGATGCTGATGTCGATTGCCGTGGATGTTTCTCGCATTGTTCATGTAATCATTGCGTCTGGAACGAAACGGAAGAGTGTAGTGAGTGTCTAATTAACCAGCTTCAAATCGCAAACTAAACTCGTTATTACGCTTTCGTTTGATCGATTTTGGGTCCCATGCCATGGGCAAACACATCCATCGGGTAACCACCATGCTGGGCGGCCGCCGTGTTGTCCATCCGTCTTCGGTCCCGCCTATCGCCTGCATCGATCATTCCGCTCGGATATGACGACGCATCTGCGGATTGACTAAGCAGAATGAGCCATTTAGCACTGACAGCGTTCTAAACCTGCCCCACACGATCATACACACATACCCCATCCGGTAATCCTCCAAAAGTGTTCGCGTTTTCTTCACGTACACAGCGAGCATAACCGTAAGCACCAACAGCAGCGCGATCATACCCCCAAACACCGCTATCATCAGATACAGTTGATTCTGTAGCTCCATCATCCAGGAAGGTCGGGCGAGAAAATCGTACCTTTTACACTCTTCTACACATCTACACAGGAGGACACAGTTTCAAAAGTGCAAAACACACCCACTTTCCAGCCATTCTGCCCAATAATTTGGGCACCACACAGCACCCAACTTGGGTGGAAATTAATTTCTGCCGAAATTGTACGATAGCACCACGTAGGAGCCAAACTTCGGTTCACTCGATACTTTCTTATCGTAGCGAGGAACGCAGTTTCGGCATTTTTTGTCCTTATTTTTGCGTCCGCCAATCGAACGATGCCTATCATTAATTACTGTTTAATGTACATTTCGTATAAAGATCTTATGATACGCCTCTTGCACCCAGCATAGCTATTTCAAGGTGATAAAGTTTGGGTAAAAGATTCCTCAGAGGGCGAAGGAGAGAGGGCTCCATTTCTGAAGAGACCATTTTCGATGGTTGAAGTATGTTTCACGTTTGGGGGGAAAATAGGAACTCTATGGAATTCAAGCTGATAAATAGAGATTTTTGCTTTTATGTGTCGATATCAGCAATTATTCTCATTTCTAAACGAAATATCGTTACATTGACCAGTGCGATACGGTAAAACGGTAAATGATACGAAGCAAAAGCTTTCTTGCTGCGCAGGTCAGTAATTGAGCTGACTCCCAGACTGCCCAGTCGAACTGCAAACAAGAAAACTCGGTAGAACAGGAACAGCAAGAAAACCCCCGTCTATCTTGTTACTGTTATTTTTACAATCTTTCTCTTACTTTTGCTTATTTTTGCGGTCTCTATCAATCTAGGTCGGAGCAGAAGCAGCAGCAGCAGCAGCAGCGGTTCTTTGTTCTAACGCACCAGACAGTCGGTGGAGGTTACGATTTATTTATCACTTTTTTTTCGTCTGTGTGCGCCGTTGTTAGCCAATGTTCAAGTTACATGCAACCCCGCCCGGGTTTCTGTCGCGACCTACCTCACGCAGAGCGCAGGATGATGATGGTGGTGGTGGTGTCCAATTGCGTCAAATGTGTTGTTGCGAAATGACCCATTTTTTCTCTGTTTGTCTGTCGGATGAAACAGAGGTATGGGAGGGAGCGGGGGGTAGGGAGCATGACATGTGTGTGTGTGTGTGTGTGTGTGTGTATGTGGGGTGCGGGAAATTAAATTGGGAGAAACGCAAGCATTCAATCCTACATGCCTCGACGGCAGTGCAAATAATTCGTCGGCAGGAGATAAGCGACGAACCGGGGGTGGGGGGCGCAAATGCAATTCCGTCCCGAGGGCTGCCTGAAGACAAAGAAATGCATTCAATTCGACGATGGCTGGTCGGGTGTTGATGTTTGTCAAAAATTTCAACACTACAAAGTGTAGATAACAGCGTGCTGTCCGACAAAATATTGCGCATTATGTAACGGGATACTGTATTATTAAATGAAAAAAAAAATCATTCATATCAATTGACATTTAAATACAACAAAATGTTCTACAAAGGTGCGTTAAATTTATGCCGAGATTGAACAAAATAACACGTGCTTCAATACCATCATCCGATTCGCGGAATATTTCAAACGAACCGTTACAAATAACCCTTTTCAACCGTTTCATTTCAAAATATTACCCCTACACGTTACACTGACAGTTGATGCGTTACTAAGCGTTATGCGGTACAGCAGAAACTAGAGATGGTCATGCGAAGGCTCGCGAGTGGTATTTGATGATTTTATCATGCATTTCCTTTTACTGTTTAAACACATCATCCATCAGCAAAGTACACATAAAAAAACATGATTTTCTCACTTTTTGTCCAGTTTTTAATTAAAACACTAACTACTACACACAACTTGGTTTAATATGCTTTATTTGTCAATCAACGAGTACAATTACGGTTACATTGATATTTTTGCTTGTTTTTTGCTCACAACTATTCACTAGTTTCATTTGTTGTGGTTTGTAGGGGGCTTTTTTTTCCTCCCCAATCTCCCCCTCTCACGTCTCACGTGCGCAACTTATTATTTAGTCATTTAAATGTTTTGTTGCCCGGCGTCTTCTTCTCCCTAGAGAGCACGCGTCACACGAGCTTTTTTATGCTATGTTTTGTTACACTCTTTAGTGCGCATGCGCGCTTGGTTTTGTCTTTCAACATTTCATTCTCAACACAGAACCCCCGTTTTTGTTTCAAGGATAGTGAAAAATGGATCGGTGGCGAAGGTTCTACCAACTGTGGTTTGTGTTGTTGTTTCATATTGCATTATGTGCGTGTGAGTGTGTGTTTGTTTATTCTTGTTTGACTTTGTTGCACCTTTGCTTCTTCCGAGTACAGTTCTCCAGTTTGCTTTGTTTGCCATTGATTACTAACGCGGAATTAATCGTTTTGTAAATGTGAATTGGTTACTGTTATGTTAAATCATTTGTTTATAGTTATGTCTTACTTTCATTTTGTAACTCTCTCTATATCAAATACACATCACATGACTATTTCACTATTTATTTATTACTTTTATGCCTCGCTCGATCTAACTCTCTTCCACATCTTTCTCCACACGTCCTTCCCTGTGCTATTCATTGCTCGTAATATCCGTATCGTACGCGTATTCATACTACGCGTGCATCGAATGCTTGGATTTTGGTTAACTAATCACGTTGTTTTTATCAATCCATTGCATTCCATTGCCGCTACACTCTTGCACAAATCCCCCATTCACATTCGCAATCACATACAATCTTTCCAGATCCAACGTTTGGTAATGCTGCGATCTTTCGTAATGAACACAGATTCTCTCATACCACACACACTGCTGCTTCTCCACTGCTTCCGCACACGTCCAACCAGCCTTTGTTTTATATATATAGTTTATATACTTAGTTACGGTATTTAAATGTAATGTTTTCCCTTGTAAATGAGTATCACTCATGCGTTATGCCTCAGTAATACAGTTCCCCTTTCTGGTTTGAATGGCAAGAATATGGAAATAAGATAATAAACCGCATTTGCATTCGTCCACAGTCTGCCCACCTCCCATCATTCCGTTCTGCCCACTTATCGACTCAATACATTAAAGCGTTTTTTCATATTACTCAGAGTTTTTTGTGGGTTTTGTTTTGCGTATTTGTGTCCTGCGCTTCGTCTTGCTTTCTCGTCTACCGGTATCTTTCTATTGCTGTTGCAAACATATTTTCTTACAATATTTTGTTTCTTGTTTTATAGTTTCATTTTAGTTCTCTGCTGCAATCCCTACTGTTCGGATTAAAGTTTATCTTTTGCATTCACATCAGTCAGTCGCTTCGACGCTCCTGCTGCTCTCTTCTTTCTAGTCGTATATATTATTTAAGTGTTTATTTAGGGTTTCTGCTGTCGGCACCGTTCTCACACCAAACACACCACCATTATTTTGTTGTAAAATAAGAAAAATATATGTATATTTATTTGTATTGTTCAATCTACTCAGCGTGTGCCCTTATTATCTAGCTTAACTTGCTCTTCTTACGAATCTTGTAATGTGTTTGTTTGTCTCTTCTTCTGTTAGTGTGTATTGTGGGTGGCTTAAGTTATCATGTTTATTCATCTTTGTCGTTTCCTTTCTGGCTCGTGTGGTTCTAGCTCCACCACCGCTCTATTATTACCATTGATTACCGCGTATTCAATATTGTTTGTATAATATATTACCGCCACTTGCTAAAGTAGTTTTTACTTAACTTATCTCATTTTGATTGGTCACATTTATCGCATTTTTTGAAAGATTTGCTGTGGATGTTTACATGCACAATACATCCATACATATTTTGTTTCTCTCGTAAGATAAGGTTTCTGTTTGTTTAACTTCAATCTTTGCATGTTTCGGTGTCACATTCATTTTGTTTGCTTTTTGTTTGATTCGTAATGGATTCGCTTCACTCAATTAGGATGTTATCTCCTTCCTAGTGTCCTTCCGATTTCTTGATTATAACCCATTTTTATAGTTGTGTTGTGTGGTTGTTCTTTTTGTTGATTGTTTTTCTCTCAAGTTTGTTAAAAAATCTCTGCACCAAACTCCATCCTCCCTTTCAAACATGTTTATTGGTGGCAAAGTTTTATTGTTGCTGCGTTTGGTTTTTTTTCGTCGCGAAATTCATTTACAGAGTATTGTTCTGTTTATTGCGTCCATTGACTTACAAATTCGACTGTGATACATTCGCTCCTGCCTTTTCTACCCAGAATTGAGAAGCTACCAAACTTGACTCAGTACGCGGAGAACACATACATAAATATCGGATGTTTTATAGTTCTTTGTAATACGAGATGACATAGAGAGAGAAAGTGTTTGGGCGGCTGGAGGCCACATCCGGACTGCTCCGATGCTGGAGGGGCACACCGCGCACCCGGTGTCGTGTTCGTTGCTGGTCCGCGTTAACGCGTTGGTTGGATCCTGTTATCCTCCTGTTTGTATTCAAGTTGTTTCATGCTAGCTTGTTTGTTTCATGTATTGAAAAAATCAATTGTATATGTATATGTATATGTATATATATATTTAGGATGTTGTGTTTGTATAATGATGATATTACATTTAGTAAGGAATACAAAAATAGATTCGAAAGATAATGGTTTGGTTTTGTTCTTAGTAAGTTTCGTTTCCGTTTTTTTGCTCATTTTGCTATGTGAGAAGATATTGCGAAAAAACTGACATCGATGCCACGAAGAGTGAAAGATTTGAACCAGGGAAGGGGAGTTTGATTCTCCTTCCAGGTTCTTTACACACTATGGTTTAGATTAGTTCACACATTTATAGATAGACTTGTTGTTTGTATATATAGTATATATATTTAATATGATTCACAATTATTTATCACTTGCGTCGTTTGTCTGCCTTATTGATGTATTTTATCTAGGAATTTGTTCCAACAAGAGGAAGGCTGAAATACACTTATAGGTATCAGTATATATACTTTTCCATCGATTTGTTTGGTTTGTAAAACGTTTTTTCTTTCTTTCTTTCTTTCCTCTTGCATCCTATATTTCCGCTGTTACTGTTTGTGCTACACGCGTTGCTTCACATGCTTACATAGTAGATTGGCTTGTTTTTGTATTGTTGTTTTTTTCTGTAACACGTTACACTACCGTGTACTACGATCTTATGCATTCAATATTATAAAAGTACGACGACGACATCGATTTGATTGATCCAACAGTTTTGAGGAAAGGTGGTGGGCGCAATGTTTGTAAACTGTTTGTTTATTTGTTTGTTTATTTGTTTGTTTGTTTGTTTGTTTGTTTGTTTGTTTGTTTGTTTGCTTGCTTGTATTTTCGAACAAAGAGAAGAAAAACTATCAACTACGACACCTAAAAATTGTTCACATTCATATTACTGCTACCACTACTAGGCAAATCTTCGTCTCCTTCTCCACTCCTGTGCGTCCCTGTGCGTGGGTCGGCTTGGTTCACATAATTACGCTGAATCTCTAAAGAATAGAACACACACCGAGAAACATTACACATTGTTTCATCATGTTTTTGTGCAGTTTTCTGTTTTGCTATTTTTTTTTTGTAGTATCTTTTTTAATCTTTTTTGTTGTTTGCCTTCTCTTTACTACATATATATAAACACACAGGACAGATAAAGAGTTATGAAAAAGGTAAGAGGATTTAAGGGTAAGATCAAGTCTTTGTATTATTAAAGCTGAAGCTGAAACACTGAATCGCCCTCATTACCATTTTTTCTTCTCGTATGCCGTTTTTGTGTACGTTTCGATGCTTTTCTGAAAAGCTTAAGGAGTGTCAATAATATAGTATCCCGCTTAACGAACTGTTATCATATGGTAAAATGCTTGTTTGGGGCGGGATGGTGTTACCTCACAAATCCAAATTGTCATGTTGAACAAAAACAAAAATCACGTGGTATATATTAACGCTCTGACATTGGGATGATAATTTGTAACAAAACCATAAACCTTCTTCACAAAAAGCAGCTGCTTAGTAACTGTTTTTTATACTAATTTGACAAATTTTGACTAGCTTACAGCTTCCCACTGGTAAAGCGCAGTAGTAGTAGGTGGTTCCATATTATAAGCCGCTCCACTGCGGAGTTGCTGGCTATTGCTTTTGCGTAGTCTTTATTTGCTTTTCGAAGCATCGCTGGAGAGGTATGTATGAGTTTGATTATCGGATGTGATTGATTTTAGAGTAGCGACTAGGATAAAGGGGGGGGCTAGAAAGTGTAGAATTTTGGTGGCCCTGTTTGATAGGACATCAACCATTTACAGTTCAGTAGCCGTTAGCGTTAGCCGCTATCGTTTTGCTGTGTGGGGAGATCTTGGAGTCAAGTAAAACCTGGTGACCGATCGGTAGAATTTTGATTTCACTTTTGGCACACATTTTGCAGCAGCTACCAAAGCTGCTCGAGCTCTCCCACATTTAAAAGTTAAGCATTTGTACGAAATTAACTTCTTTTTTTGCCAAACATTTCACAATACAGGAGGGAGGGATGCTCTGCTACTGTTCAAACCGTATGATGCTGGGTTTTTTTACTCTTAATTTCCATGGATAATTTAAAGCTCGAACACATCGACCATTCTGTTTAACGAAAATGAGCACACTTAACGCACATCCGGAACTCAACTGACATTGATTTACTCAGCTACTGTTTAGAATTTCTTATTGTATTGTGTTTTTCTCGACTTTTAGCTTCTCATTGTTGTTATATATTTGAGTTCATCTATTTTGAATTATTTAAGTTATTCCCTTTTCCGGTATTCATTTAGTGTTTAGATGTTTGGTATTGTGTGGTAGTTCAAAACGCTATAAAAACAAGGAACATTTTCACATATTTATACTCTAGCGCGTCCATTTTTCTTTTCTCCAGGATTTGTAACATTAACGCGCTAGAATGCACCAGTCATCAATACTAATTAAGCCCTGTTTGTGGCTTTATTTGGTGATTTTAAGTTAGCGACACCAGGCTCGGGTACGTGACCATACGCCGTCGTCCAGGATAAAGTTTAGCATCAACACACACATGTCATTTATCTAGTTATTTAGTAGTTTCATTATTTTAGTGCTGTTTCTCTCCAGGTGAGCGGTCCAACCCAGATCGCTAAGGCTTCCTGGGGATGTCGTCGGCTCGTTATTGGTTGAAGGCAAATCAAAAACTAATAATCTTCCAAGCCCGCTCCCTACGCGTGCGCTCCCTGTTTGTCAGTACACGTTTGGTTCCATTCCTACAAACTACTGTGTCCCGCTTAGTGTAAGATATTTCTCTTAATTGTAATTCTTATATAAACAAAATGTCACAAGAATCCAGCTGCCAGCTGCCAGCTGTCTCCTCTACCAATGTAGTGTTGTGTTTACTATTTACTATATTCCTTATCAACAAGGACTTAATTTGCTACTCTTTTTGTGTCTTCTTTCCTTTCCACTCTTTAGTTGGAAGCTTCACGGTAAGCTTATTCTCTCACATCAACTCTTGTACGATCAAGCACACAAACACACACACCCACACACTACACACTACTGCGGTTTGCTACGGTTGATATCGATTCATCTATCATTTTGTTCTTCACACTTTGTTTCACCACATAAAATTATTGATTTATTTTCTCGCGCACGAGAAGGATTCTGTACGACTCCTGCTCTGTTCCTCGATTATTGTTTTCTTATTCGCGATCGCACGATCGTTGGAACATTCAACGATCAAAATCTACTCTTTATGGATGGCTTTTCAATCAGATATTTAGTTTATTTTTTTTTTCTAATATTATACTCATACCACTGCTGGGTTTGGTTGGTTTTATTAAGTTTTTCTCTCGATTATGCTGTCTCTTGCTAACGGATTAATTCTTCTCCTCAGCACGATCCACAAATCAGTCTCATATCACTTCTCAGACGCAATGGTATACGCGGCTTGGTCACTGAACGAAGATTTTTTTTTCTATTCCGCAAAAACTCAACCAGCGTCCCCTACGAGCAGTGTTTGTTTTAGTCCAATTTGTAGGAAAACTAAAAAATAATATTTAATTCCCATTTCATGACGTAAAATAGTTCTCACTGTTGTGATGTACGCGGAATGTAAAATAATTGCACTTTCCTTTGAATGTCTCACATTTCACAAAACCAATTCATTTATCTACCTCCTGCTGCTTGATGTTTATTTTCCTACCAACAAAACAACTCTAAACTTAGACAGCCTTACAAAATCAGTATAATTGCAATAAAACATATAACAGAGAGATAATCCTAACGCTACTTAATCTTGACGCAACCCTTTTCTCATATCGACGTCATGTGCTTTCCATTTAATATCGTCTTCCATTCAACCGTGTGTTTTGGTGACATTAAGGCTTCTTCCGATTGAGCAACGCACACCGTAAGAACTCAAATTCATTCTTGCTTTCAAAATTCTACTGCTCAATCGTCTAACATGCATTGTTATCTCTCTTTTTGTTAATTATCCTTGTCCATTTCCTTGTCTTATTACACATATCGAAAGCATACACACACTTGTTACACTCGAGTGTTTTGTTTGTCACGTACTTTTTTGTTGTTATGAGGCATTAGTTTAAAACAATTACATTTTAACATATTTTTTTCTCCTTCTGTTTTGTTTTCTTAAACATTTTCTTATAGAAAATACTGATTCTTGCATCGATAGAATTATCGAGCTTGCTTATTTTCCATATATTTTTGTGTTATTTATTGTAGGTGGTATTCGTCGTTTTGTTGCACAAGTTTCATTGCCCGCTTTCATTATGTTTATATCCATTGTTTTGTGTTTTGTGGTTCCAGTCTGTGTGGAAGTCGGTATGTGTGTTGTACCATCGTAACGTAACTAACTCCAACACACATTGGGTGTACTAAGCTTAGTAGTAGTAGGTGCAATAACTGTTTCATTCATTGTGGCGCTTTATCGTCCCGATATCTGCTTTACACGTGCGCTTGGTCATAGTGTGTTGCTTCTAATTTGTGTTGTTTAAGCACCATCGTTGCCCGCCGTGATGGTCAAATGAATGCGCAAATGTGTCTCTTTTTTCCATTCTTTGCATTTGTGTTGCGGTCCTATTTTACTCCTTTTTTGTGCACAGCCAAATCCCGAGAAAGTCTCTCCTCTCATTGGTTTGGTTGTTGTTCCACATTGGTTGGTTGTTGGGTTTTAAGGGTTTTAGTTTTTTTTTTTTTGTTTAATGCTGTTTCATTTAATATACAATGTATTAGGTAATAAGGAGAGGTTTGTGAATTTATGATGCATGCTTATATGTGTGTTTTTGTGTAAGTTTGTTCATCAGAGCCGTGTTTTCCGCAGTATATAATTGATCCGCTGTTAGATTGCAGTTTGTGTTTGCTTGTCTCATTTGAACCCTGTGTTTTGCGCTTTGGCCCTATACCACTGCCATTCACACCGCTGCCGCTTGATTATTATTAAATTATTATAACCTCGTTCATATCTGTAGCCTCATTATATCTGTTTGCTTGTTTAAGATTTTTTTGCAATTTTCTTTCTTGCACCAGAGTATGCTGCTGTTTGCTTTGAATAAATCATTCATTCGCAATTCGCATGCTTGATAGTTCTTTTGGTACGTATTGATTTACCTTAGGAGCTAGGTTAGTGATGTTCTGCGTGAAAGAAATATACTTATGTTGATTTTCTCCTTTCCGTCAAGGTAAATAATTGTTTCCTAATCAGAAACATTCTCAACCATACACTGCGACACACTTGATGAGGCTGCGGTTTGTCCCCAGCAGCTGTGCTCCTTACACTCAGTGTTAAAACATAATTACTACGGTTTATAGGCTTCTTTCTTTATCAAATTGCATTATTTGTGTTCAGTTTCTTGTATTGTATGTCACTGTTCCTTTCCCTTGCCTTACTTTTGTTTTCTCTTAGCACCTTATTTCGTCACTCTCTACTGCTTCTTTGTTTTCCTCTGCAGGAGGGGGGTGTGAGCTTTGTGTTTAATTTTGGTAGTACCGGTAATACTCTAGGTTTTGATAAGTCCGAGTCAGGATATAAGCCTTAAAGGAATATTGAACTCGTAGCAACAGGCCATGTTCCATTGCAACAATAAGAAGCTTTCATCACGTCTTCTTACATCAACTTGCAATTCTTCTTTTAGGGCAAGGCCTGCAACTCATTTCCGGCTTTCACGTCACTCACACAGGTACTTCAATGTGTTGCTTTCGATACGTTAATGCAGCGTTTGGGGTTGCGTGACACACGGCACATCATACACCAGATGTCCGACTAACACTTGTACCAATGCTAATGATGAATTATGTCAACAATCAGCACAACATCTCTTCTGGTTATGTCCTGTAGACTAACTGGTGGCACATGAGAGCGGGGATGTAAAGCATGGATGCTTGGTACGAAACCGGGCTCAGCTTCCGTTGGCATTTCGATATCTGTTTGTTGCTCACTGATTCATGAGCATGGAATGCATCAATCATATGGTGCTAGCAGTTAGTTTCTTTATCCTCGGTACTGATATCTTCCGTGCCAATCTTTAACGAAAAGCTACCAAAGAAGTTGGTTTTGTACTTTAGAGAATAGCCTTGTTGCATTCGTCGTATACGCTCTCTCTATCGCCCCGCCGTCCGATGTGTCGATCGAGTTGCAACTGAATTAAAATAGTGCAGGACGCACAAGATTCGACACATTGGAGCGAAACATCAACTTCACTGCTGGCATACTGCCAGTGCTTCTTCCCCGCATGGCGTTGTACCCTGTACTGACCATTTTTCTTGGCACGCTTCATTGCTAACCAGCGAAGAGACTTTGCGATCGTGATATTCGTCCATTCGTTTCGTTTACACAACCAAAACCGTTGGACCTAGTACTAGAGTCCGCGTAAAGCGAACCGAAACATTCGCACTATTGATTGATTGATTTGCTTGACGATGATATGTGTCTGACGTAGATTTGCTGATGATCATCGCCCGCAGGATACGATCGGATGCTTCGGCACCTTGCTAAAGTTTCCGTTTCATTCGATAAGGAGAATTCTTTGGCTTCACTGTTGAATTTCTGGCTCCATCGGAGCACGCTTGAGGGAGAAGATACTTTTGCTTCGTTTCTCTACTGCTTACTGTTCTGCTGCGTCGCTACAAGGATAAGGAACATACATCACAATGAAGAGATAGTTGCCTTATCCGACTAAACCACTGGTGTGTTGTTGGCTTATCCTGCCGTCCTTTTGATCATTGTTTTCTTGTTTCCAGTTAAAATTCCCCTTTCCCTACCATCCACGCGCACACATGGTGTAATTGTGTAACAAAACTTGTTCAAAACAAACACATTCGCTTAGCGAATTTAGAAAAAAACAAGGAATAAGCACTGAGATATCAAATGCAGGTAATTTTTGGAGTTAAAGATATTGGTGGCATAGAATTGCAATACGATTTACAGAATATTGCACACACGTTATAAAGTTTGTTACATTAAATGGGATTGGCTTTTCCATAAGAGCAAATGTTACGTGCTACGTTTTTGTTTCATCTACCATTTGTCTGATAATAATACTAGAATAACGATCACGACAGAAGACACATACTCTTGATCATTAGTGGATCACTGTCGCTTTTACTTAAACTTTAATCTATTTTCCTTATAGTTTTTGTTTCGCTGGAAATTTCTCCTAAAACATTAAATGCAAACATTTCACATCTACTCAAAAGATTCTCCTATTTCCTCCCTATCACTCTACAGG
Source organism: Anopheles arabiensis (assembly GCF_016920715.1). Lineage (NCBI taxonomy): Eukaryota > Metazoa > Arthropoda > Insecta > Diptera > Culicidae > Anopheles > Anopheles arabiensis. Next base: position 1,254,760 of record NC_053518.1, read on the forward strand.
TTTTGGTTAACACTGTAAGCTCTCGTAGAATTTGCTCCAATTGGTAAGCCTCCTCTGCCTCGCGCCGAACGAACGTAAAGGTATTTGATTTTACTATCTTGTGGTACATCTTCATTGGTTAGCTCTGTGCAATGCACGAGCAATGCATCAGCATCCTTACATGGACGTGAATTGTCCAACCTTGGCAATGTCTTTCGTCCGGGTGGCAGTTTTTAAGGCACTGTCTGTCTTCTTCAAACACACGGCTCTGCAATAAGTAAACCCTAGCGGCCCGTGTTCTAGGTAGAGTTAGGTGGTACTAAGGATCAAATTAATTGGTATTCATAACGATTGCCGCCCAGTCACCGGGCTGCTAGATGACCCACTCAAATGCTACGAAGCTTGTACAGAACCAAAATAGTGTAAATTAAATGGTCGAAAATAGCAAACTGCACCTATCTTCTTTCTATGCTCGCCCCATTCGCTGGAAGACAGTTACCACTATCAACCACTATCGTGCTTTTTAAAAGTTGCTGATACATAAATAAACTGAATCGGAATCACTCGATATTAGCATCTCTAAGTGTGCAGTGTGTGTGGTAGATCGTTTACGATCATCACATAATTAACCCGTAAAATGTAAAGTTTTAAACTGTAATTAAATCACGCTTGCAACAATGCCGTTTCCTTACTGCTGTGTTTAAATTTAACCTTAAAAGCGGTCATGTTTGTATTGCACAGAAATAATATAAACGATTTGTATTGAGAGTGGGTTTAAAACTCTTTAAAAAAAGCAAAAACTATTTTATAAAAAGTATAAACACATTTCCCTCACAAGAGATCTACTTCGTAAAAAATGAACGTTTCCTCAAATGTTACGCGTTAAAGCGAATATCCAAAAGCGTTACATTCGTACAAGAAATGAAAATTGGGTCCACACCTATCACGAAATACACCATCCTACGGTCTTACTGCTCTCGGGGGCTTTTGATTATCGCTTGACCGTTATTTTTAGTATATTATAAGTACGTTAAGAAGGCGTTATAATTTTCACAGACGCAAGAGAATCATTCGGAAAGAACTAGTTGCGAACAAACACCTGGCCATTAATAGCTGACCTTTTTTGGTTTTAGTTTTACACATCGAGTGGAGAGAAATCGCACGCTGGTTGGCTAACATATTTTGAGCTTGGAAGATACATCGATATTCTGAAGCTACACATTCAATGGAAGGGTGAAAGCACACATAGACACGTAGAGCGTTGAGTTATACAGTTATCGATGAGTAGTATTGATTACCTAACGATCTCTTATTTGTTGATTATGCAAAATATGGCATTTTATGCTTTATTTCTATGCATTCCTCACGTCCCGATTCCTTAAATGTTATGGGGAATAAGTGATTCTGTTTTTTCATCTTCTTTTCAAACTCAAACTTCAAACAGTAGATCGAAACAATTATAAGGAACTAATAGCAGCAGTAGTGCTGTCAAGGAGAATCGGTTCTATAACAACCTAAATTCATAAAGGAAAGGAAACATGTGCGCGTGGTATGGATCATTCAATAGATTAGTTACATCCAACACGCCAGAGCACAGCCTTATTCAAGCCATTCCGTCTGCAGAATGCAGGATACCGAAAACACACCAACGGTTTGAAGGGTTTTTCGCAAACACTACTCTTCTGTTACTTGTTCAACATTCGCTACAGCTTTTTTCTTTATGAGCCTCCTGTAGTGTAGCAGCAGCTTTTAAGATACGTCGCATCCGCACTCCGCAATGGAAGGTATGTTATGTATCGGAGTTTTGTTATTATCTCCTCGCTCCTCGCTACTTTTGCATTCATATTGAGCCTTCTAAAACGCACTTCATTATACGCCTAATATTTACTTGACAAGGATATCTAATTGCGTTTGGCGAAATACATTTCTTTTTGTGTAATTTTGGTCATTTCATCTCCATCCACAGAGTTTACTGTTTTCTCATACATTCTTAGGCCTTCATTATGCCAGCTAGCTGCATTTTATAGTCGATTTGGAATAAAATCTCTAGAACATTGCATTTTAAGGGATGAACTATATCTGAACATTTAACTTCCACTACTTTTTTCTTCGTTTTTTTTTTGTTTTTGGAGTTTATGGCATGTCACATTTTTTTGATTTAACTATGTTTGTTTACTTTACTTGTTTTACTCCTCATGATAGTGGGTTGAATAGTTGAATATATTATATGTATATATGATGATAATGCAATGTCTTATACATGTAATTGCGCAAATATGTTCTTACATTACTACAATTCGGCAGATTCCGTGCATCGGCGTCTCACACAATATCGCATTAAAATACATTCATGGTTCCACTGCAATTATGTTACATTAGTCGATCACACACTACACACGTCGGCGGCGGTTAGAATGTACTGGTTATCAAATAATTATCATACTCCATCTATTATGTGGCATCGTGGTGTACACCTTAGCTTACTAACATTTTCTCTCCTGATGCTGCTATCCTTTAATCAGCAGTGTTTGGTTTGACTTTTGAGTTTCCATGTGCTCGATGATGCTTTTGCTTGATCTCTGGACTTTTTTTATAAATCCGCCTTGACAGCACTACCCTTACTCATCGAAAGTCGACGACAGTCACAATTGTGAGTGTGTGTGTGTTTTTTTAGTTATAATATTCATTTTATCCTATTATTTATTACGTTAGAAAGAGCACCTTTGCATTGATTACTTTCAATATTATGTTCGTTTTGTGACGTTTTACCGTGTGTAGTCTTTTTATCAAGTGAAATGTTCCATCAACCCCTGAAAGCACAACGTTTGAACGCATTTTCTGGTATACCTCTCTTGGCAAAACATTCACCATGAAAGGTTTAAAACACATTGGGGTTTGGTAGTACTAGTAGTAGTAGTAGTAGTTTGACGAGAGATGATTAGAACAAACAAACACTTCACACAGAGAAGGATGATGATAAAAGTACACTTATTATAGTTCTGTTTTGTCTGCGTCCTTGCAGGTATGTTTTGGGGATTATGTTTGGACAGAGCCAGAAACATAAAACGATTCGTTTTTTTTTATCGATTTTTTGTTATCTTTCACTTTCACACCTGCTATAATCTATTACATGAGGTGGTATTGCTGCAATTTATGCTTTCGTGTTATGGTTTATTTTGTCAAAGTTACATCTGATTTTATTTTTCATCGTGATGATTACTTAACTTTCGTATCAAAAGCTTGGCTTTGTCTATTTCGTACAATTAGCTATTTTGTGATTAATTGTTTTCGAATGTTTTTGAGTGGTGGCTTGTGACTAGCGTAAACGGTTGCATTATTTTGTTGCACAGTTTGAAACGCAACCTTTTACATTTTACAAATTGTTCGCAAACTGTAATCAACTAACAACAATCCGCTGTTTGCCGTTGAGTACGTAAGTCCTCAATATTCCTCTGATGTGATCAGGTAGCGTTTTACGAATAAATCGTTATTGCAGATCATGTAATAAATATGCCAACGCTGATAATCAGATACTCATTCACTATTAAAAATGAGATGAGGGTCATTTGAAGCGCCTGGGCTCTAGCAAATCGGAATTGAACGGTATAACACATGCATAAAGCTGAGGCTGATACGTCTGCTAACTTTGCTTTAGTCTGATGAAATTCCACGATACTAGAGCGGAACCTCAAAACCCCTCAACCTCACTACAATTTACCCTACACAACGAATCATAGCCAAATTCATGAATTCATCAACATTAATAACCGATTTTTATCTGAATTCTGCAGCTTTAAATATATTGTCATAATTCTGTGCCAATCCATGCTTCATTACCATTCAAATCGCACGTTGCTACGCTATCATCATCATGTAAGCACAGTTGCTATTTATCTTCTCCTTCTGCTTGCTTGCAGTTATGCGTACCCTTGCTGTGTCGTTGAATTTTATCAAATTTCGATCATTTATCTTCATTACTTCTATCTTTCCTCTTTACGTGATTGTTTTAATCATTTGAGTATTTCATAGATGTGGTACAGTACATTTTCATCATTTAATTCATCAATTACAATTACTGCAGGGATTATAATTACTTCGTTCGATACACCGTTCGACACGCTCACACACTGTGTTTGGCGCTTACGAAAGTGATAAATTTTAAAAATACCTCCCTACTCCGCACGATCAAGAAGCATGGATTAAATTCATGTCATTTCCTTGTATCGGTGTATTCTGGCGCAAATTGCACGGTCAACGCATTGCTGCTAGTGCTGTGATAATGATTTTATATAAATAGAATCTGTCTGTATCTCTTGTGGGCTCATATAGTTCCATACTTAGGTACTAAAATATAGGTTCCCTTTTTTCATTCTTACTCATTGTGATGCTTTCATGTGTTCATTTCTTATAATATCTAGATAAAATTTCTCCATACTCCCGCATTCTTCACACCTCCACACAAACAGTCACACATATTTTGATATCGTTTTACTATAAGTTTGCACCAATAGCTTAATACTAAATCCAGTTTATCAAACACACTCGTTTGTTGCAAGTATTTGATGGTGGTTTCACTTCACGCACACTACAGCAAATATGTTGTGCGCCTTTTTAAGTGGATATTCTTGTCTCCCCTCACCAATCACTGCGGAGAGGAAGGGCGGGGGAGGGGGGTTCATTTGTTGTCATATTTTGTTGTTTCATTTTCACAATCCATTGCTAACTCATTTGTACACATTATTCGTATATCGCACAGACATTCACATATATGTAGAGCATTGGTGTTTCCATGTAATAGCTTTTCGTTAACAAACGGTAGTCAGGAAACATGATAACAAGCTTTCTAATAATGCTTCCACACCAATGTTGCACAAACACACAGCTACAAACATTACCACCAATTACGCTAGTAAAGACAGCCTTCAGTTAAATCGGCGCTCGGCACAATGGCCATTTTCCGGCACCGTTGCAATGTCGGAAATGCAAAACATATTTTTTTCAACTTTCTGAGGCTATGGGCTTTGGCAGGTTGACGTACGGCAATCTCAGAATTGGAATATACTGCTACCTCTACACACAATGAAAGAATGTTACATTTTCCTGCTTATGCGCGTGTGCGTGTGTGCTCATCATACAGGTAACGTCGAAAGACACATACAATAATAATGCTAATTTTGTTATTCATGCACTAGCCCCGATCCACCTGTTGAGAAAATGTTCGAGCTGACTGATCCGATTGTTGGCTGGCTGATCTTCCACATTCAAACCAGTGTTTCGTGTTATTTCAGTTATTGTTCAAAACATTTTTTCCCCTTTTGTTCACCATTCTGTGCTGAAGGCTGTTTGAATGTTTGGTTTACAACCAATCATTAATTTCGTTATCACATGTTTGGCCAATATGTTTCTCTGCTTTTTTTCTAAATCTGTTGCACACACAACACACACACATACATTTTCCTACTCACGCATTTAGAATAGACACTAACAAGCCGTTGTTTTTTTTTCAATCGATTGCACTCATACAAACACATACACACGGAATTTGGTGTTGTGTAAAATGAAACTAAAAACATCAATAATCACTTGTTTTTCACTAGACTGATGAGTTTCTTTGCTGTGCGATTTCATGCTGTTTCCTTAATATGAAATATTGCTTTTAATGACTTACGCACAAAAAAGAGTTGAAGCTGATGAACGGTTCGGTTCACGTTCGTATCGACGACTCAATAATTGTTCGTTTGTGCTTGCCAATAATCTCTCGCTGTGCGTGTAATACATACTCCATTTCGTGTCGGCATTGGAGTTATAGTAGATATCTGTTGGTAGGTTGGTAGATCGCTATAAAGCATTACATTTATCATTTAATGTCGATGATTAGTAGCAACAGTGGCGGCGACCTGCTGGAACATAAGAAATTCAATGTGCGTTTGAAGGTATGTTCCCATTGAAAATAACAAAGTAAATGTGTGCGTGTTGCAATAACTTAATCACATATAAAGTGGGAAAAAGCTAATTTTCTCTTTAATGCGCAAAATATGAATCCCTAACACAACAACATTTAAATCAAATTGGTACCCATTATCGCAGGAATGTTGTAGGAGGAAGTATCCATAACGATAACGTTTTAAAAATATCAAAACAACTAAATTCACGAGCATATGAACCCCATACTACAGACAATAATTTAATAAGATAGATGATATCGTAGTTCAATAATGCACAAAGCATCGATTATTATCTTTGAAACTTAAAAAGGATAGCGATAGGAGACACCAGTATTACACGTAATAGGACATAGATTTGTGTGACATCACTCGTTTTTCATCAACTAAAATGTATTAGATCTACTGTGACACAAAAGCGCTTCTCACATTCAAACGTTCGGTGCCCGGTAAAGGTACGAAAAGAGGGGTTCGGAAAATAAACCTAACTTTGTGTGTGTGTATAATGATTCATTGTCACTACCTTCACTGTTCGTACACCTGGGTTAGAAAATCACAACCTTCCCGACATTAAAGTACACTCGGACTACTTCTGATATACTATCAGTAGAAGATAGCACCTGTTCTGGCGAATGATCCACATCCCTTGCGCTCACCTTACTTTCTACAGCTGTTACGACGCCATCTCTGCCATCGTTAAGTCTGTCTCTTATAGTCATACAGGAACAAAATGCACAAACAAAGTGGACGTCTCAATATAATGGCTTTTACATTCGTCAGAATGAAAATTTAGAATACAATCATGGAAATCTGATAGACTTGTTGGCTATTGGCCACGTGTTTGCGTAGTTAATCGTTGGCGTTTGCGCATTAACTGTTCGATCAGTCACACGGTAATACAATCGATCACTTATTACGCACGGAAGCCCTCCCTAATCGGTTGAGATCGCTCGTGTATCTCCGGTGTATTGTTGTGTGTTTCAACTTTTGATTGTGTCATTAGCAAACATTGTTTTGCACTACACCTTAGGCAAGTGTGTCTGCCTTCAAACAACTGACAACTGAGGCAGGTGCTACCAATGTAGTAATCTTTCTCACAGTGATTTTAGTTTTGTTCCCTGTTTGTCTATCCTTGCTAATAGTAATAGTAGTAGTTGTTGTAGTATTAGTAGTTGTAGCAATAGAAGTAGTAGTAGTAGTAGTAGAAGTAAATGCACTAGATCCGATGCTAGTTGTTGGGGCTTTTCTTCTTCCACTACAAACATAAGCGTTTTCGTATATCAATTCACCTCACAGTAGTGAGTGCAACATTCATCGCAATGCTCAGAAATTCATCAATTCAAATCAATCGAATTAAAAACAGTAACAAAATAAATAGTTTTCAAAAATACGAAACAATACGATACTCTTTCACAATAATAGCACACACTGATAATATATGGAACGCTGTACGTTCCTGTTTCTTTGCTATGTGTGGAAATTTATGAAGATTCGCAAATACTCTCCTCAATCCTACAAGTACATCTATTTCTTCGGTGTAAACTGACAGGTTCATATGTTGCCTTAAAGTATACATCATATCATATGCATTATATGGTTACCTGAAACGCACGGTATATAATCATTGCTACTTAGGTAGGTTGTTTCGCACACAAAACGACCAAATAACCGTTTTTGTTTTTGTTTTGTTTTTTTTTTGTTTTTTTTTTCACTTTAATAATATTACTGTTGCAGTTGTACTGCACCTATACCAACACAGATGATTGTGATGATTCGGAATTCTAAAATATTTATCGATATCGAATATATATATAGTCAAATGCTCTACAGAGCGCACTTTGTGATAGGTTTCCTTTTCCTTTCTGTTCATATTTGCATTCATTTGTATTCGGCAGATGTGCAGATCCGCTTACTGCTGCTGCACGATTGATCATTGATCGCTTACTGCCAAGCATTGCTTATTGATATATTACATAAAAAGCGGCATGAGAAATTAAAAATTATTCAACAAAACCATTTGTACCATATTTTGTCTGTAACGGGAATAACACGATTGGTCTAAGCGTTTGATTATGGTGCATCGGTATGTTTCATAACCGGTACCAATGCTCCCCTGCTGCACGCACGCACACACACACGTACACTATTTCCTCGTGGATTGTTTTGAGTACAACCACCCGTTGTATGAGTGGCGCCTTGAAGCGCATCACAATGCTTTACGTTATAAAGTTAAAACTAGCTCCCTCACACACCATCATAGGATCATCCATCGGCGATGTGGCACCCGTCCGTGCTCACGTTCCGTCTGGAGATTGTACCGCATAAAACTTTGCACATTAAAAACTTACCACCGACACCACCATCGACCCGCCGATCGGACGACAGTGACTGCGTGTCTGATGCCGAACGCATGTCACGTTTCAATGGCGCTCCACGTATTGCTGGTGTTGTTGCTGGTCACAGTTTAGTTAAGCTCGCCAACGAGTAAATTCTCCGGCAGGAATGAGTTCAAATTCGATGGAGTTCCTCGCTCGGTTGGACCATCCAACGGGGTCCACAGGTTGCTGCCACCGCCGGAAGATGCCCATGAAGAGCCCCAGGTATCTGTGAATAGTGTGACTTTTTAAAGAACAGCATATTCCTTTTACATTTCAAGTATCACATACCAGTGACACGTCCTGTGATAGGACCGTTAGAGCGCCACGACTGAGCCATGCTCGAGTTTCCAATGCCGCCAGATCCAGCACTCGCGCTTTGGCCTCCGCCACTAGCGCTACCACCTCCATTCTGTCCCGGCAAGCCCAAATGTTGCAAGATCGTCTGTACCTCGCTGTCTGTGGGCGATTCGGCACAGATGGTTGTGTTGCCCAGTACGCAGTTGTTCAAAGCTAGCTGAGCTTTGTTTGCTTCCTCGCGGGTCAAGTATTTGCACAGCGCAATGCCATGGTTTAGATACAGATGGAAGTTTTGCAGCGGGCCATGCTGCATGCAAAGTGTTCGCAGCGTTGAACCATCAATCTGGAAACGAAAAGCAAACGTTTTTAATCACTCCTTCTGTAATCCCCACTCTGGCTTGAACTACCTGAGCGGTAAGGTTCTTCAGCAGCAACCAGGTCGAGTACCAGGAGCCGGATGCTCCACCACCACCTGCCGACCAATTTCCTCCCTGGCCATGGCTGGTTCTTGGCATCCATCCGTTGCTGCCCGGGCCTCCACCTACACCGCCACTGCCAGACACTTTTCCCGATGACAGCCCGGGCGGAGGTCCACGCGGTGTTTTCGATGCACTGTTGCCAGTTGGCCCTCCGGAACCAGTACCAAGGCCGGCTCCCCACACGTCAGCTGCTGCTCCAGTGACACCACTATCGGACCAGGTGTTCTTAGACGGTCCGCCGAGCTTACCCATAGCGCCAGACCCTGTCGCGGATGAATAATTGCTGCTGCTCGCATTGAAGCTCCAGGTCGACGAGGAAAGACTAATCGAGTCCGTCGGCGATGGTTTGCTGCTGGTCGCAAACAGTTCCGAATCCTTTGCGGACCCAACGGAAATCGCTGCTATCGGGCTGCGGGCAATACTACCCGGAGTGATAGTCGGATCTTCTTCTATTTTCATTTGAGTGCCCTGGGAAAAGACAATCGTAGAGAGTGAGTAAGAATATAACGTTCTTGTGGTATCACTACCCTCCCCCTTCTTACCTTCCACGGTTTTCCTGGTTCGAATTCCGGGACCAAGTCAGAGAACGAGTCCTGGGTAGATGGCCAATCCTTACCACTAATATCGGTCGATGCATTATCTGGCCAACCGTCTGTCATACCGGCGCGACCCGATGACCATGTGCTACAGGCAAACATTCAAAAGAATTACATATAAAGCAAAACAAAGCGGCCCATCCTTACTTACCCATCGGTTTGTATTCCACCGAGCACACCGCCATTGCCACCGAGCCCAACCGCTTTCGCTGTCGATCCTGGCGCACGCGAAAAATCAGTTAAATCATGACTGTTGTCCTTGTCCATCATTGACGGGAGCTTCCATTGGTTCAGTCGCGACTGCTGGCTAGTGGGCCCGGCTCCACCACCCATTCCGCTGGCGCCGCCACCGCTGCCCGGTGGGCCAGAAAGGTATGGACCGTTGTGCTCTTTGCCGAGCGTCATTTCTGACAGACTGTTCTGCAGTGCGCTCAGATCGTTGGGATCGTTGCGATGGAAGTTTCCACCGAGATGCCCTCCGCCAAGATGGGACGATGGATTGCCGACGGACGAATGCTGATGATGGGACTGCTGATGTTGGTGCTGCTGATGCTGTTGTTGCTGCTGTTGCTGTTGCTGATGCTGCTGATGCTGATGTTGCTGGTGCTGTTGTTGATGAGGATGCTGCTGTTGCTGCTGTTGCTGCTGCTGCTGCTGCTTTACGTACAGCGTCTGCTGGGTGGCGATTTGATTCTGCAGACTAGCTATCTGCTGCTTGATCTTGGAAATCATGGCTATCTGGTTGTTCGTGCCGGCGCCGCCACGCTGCAGGTTGCCCTGGGTTACTTGCAGTTGCTGTAATCGAGAAGCACCAGTAATGAACTACCCTGTAATATACGACTCTTCTCTAAGTTACCTTAATGCTGCTCAACAGCTGATTCAACAACAGGAAAGTTTGTGGAGCCAGCGGCTGATTCAGGATCTGCGGGTTCAGGTATCCAGTCTGCACGGCCATCTGAATCTGCTGCACGAGCGAGCGCAGTTGCGTATTGGGCTGGACTGCGTTCTGTCCACCGGCGCCACCACCACCCCCGCCGACCGGATTTCCGCCCGCTCCTCCGCCTTGATTGAACGGAGCCATGGAGCCGCCCTGTCCGCCGATGCCAGTCATCGGTGGAGGAGCCTGATTCAAATAGCTGCCAAGCGACTTGGACGACAAACCATGCAATCCAGACAGGTTGGGATTTCCTCCAGCTCCTCCCATACCTCCAGCACCGCTGCCGGGCATACCATTCTGATTACCCTGCAACAATCAAACACAAACCACACACGTTACCCACATTTTAAGCCTAACGGTAAGCTGCAACAGTAAAACTTACCTGCTGGAAATGTAAAGAATGTCCACTGCCACCGCCACCATTGCCAGCTCCTCCTCCTGCGCCGCCGCCACCGCTTCCCAAGTAACGATTACCGAACGGTGGTTCAAAGACTCCACTACCTCCTCCAACGTTGCTGCCACCAGTGCCACCGCCGCCCAGCTGAGCGTGTGCATCGTCTCTTCTCCAGTCTCCTCCACCGGCAGCATTGCCCATACCGGTTACATTTGGCAGCGAGCCATTGCGCTGCAGCAAATCGACCGCTTCCTCCAGCGCCATGTTAGCGGCCCGCAGTGCATACTCCACATCTTCCTTCTTGTAGCCCATCTCGCACAGAATGCGGTACTGCTTGCTGCTGCGGATGATCTCGAGCGGTCCGTGTGGGGGTTTGTTCGTCATCTTGCCTCCCCCTACGCCCCAGTCATTGCCGATCAGATCGGCGCCGGACGATGAATCGGGCCACACGGCTCCACCGCCGCCGCCTCCACCAAGTGGCTTTTTGTTTGCGTTCCACGATTGATTGCCAGCCCCAGGAAGGCCAGCACCGGGTGCTGCCGTACCCGGTCCATCCATCCACGAAGCACCACCGCCGAGCGGGCCGCTTGATCCACCGGTTGGCTTATCGTCCCAGTTGTTGCCTCCAGTGCCACCGATGGTGGGATCATCCCAGGAACCGTTTCGTGAGCCTCCCACTCCCGCTCCATGTCCGGTCATCCACATGTTGCTGCTGTCCGCTTTCATCGCATTGCCGGCCGGTCCGGAGCCGACCATTCGTGGACCGCCTCCCAGGCCACCCGGGCCACCTGAAGGACCGCCACCAATCGGACCGGAGCTCATTCCTCCCAACGGACCGTTGCGACCATTTCTACCGACCATTTGGCCATCGGATACAGTGCCTGTGGCTCGGCCGGTACCAACACCACCTCCACCACCACTGCCAGGTCCGCCAGAGGCCCACAATGCAGTGCCATCGTCAATGTTCGGGTTGCGGCGTACAGCCGGCGGAGAGTTATCGTCCCATCCACCGGACACCGACTTCGTGGGAGGCATACTAGATGGAACACCCCCACCCACTGGGCCTCCATTGGCTGCTCCACCGACGCCGCCACCACCACCACCACCTCCACCGCCACCAAGGGGCCACTGGTTGTTACCGCCGGCACCGATTGCTGATGCGCCCGAGGACATGGCACCCGGTGGAGGCATCTTGCCCATCGGATAATGGTCCAGCATGCCCGTCGTAGATCCGCTCAGCCGACCAGAGATGCCACGCGGATCGCCACGGAATTCGCGGCTTTGATCAATCCCGCCAGCCCCTGGCGGACGCATGCTTCGAATGTCAACGTTTGGTAATCCTTCTAGCTGCGATGCCAGGTGAGGCGGAACGCCCGTATTCGGCGCACCAGCTCCACCAACCGCACCTCCACCTCCGACATTTCCTCGGGGCTCTCCCCAACCGCCGCCTCCGCCACCTCCGGTCGCTCCAATACCTCCCGTTCCACTGCCCCAATCATTGTCCTTCTTGGGGGGAGCAATTCCGCCACCGGCCCCGGGCAGACTTCCTCCGCCCGCCTGCCACATTCCACCGCTACCGCTGCCCACTGGTCCCACCTGTCCGGCAACTAACGCGCCAGGATTGCCGCCTACTGGCGGAGGACCTCCAGCCGTTCCGGCCAGTGCACCGGCCACCATGCTGGCCCCTCCCGGAGCCCCAGGCGCACCAGTCCATACGTTGCTTGCCTCACCGCTGCTCTCATCATCCACGCCCCAAGTGCCACCGTGGTGGCTTTGCGGACCCCAAGGTGTTTTCTGTGACGGCGCCTGTACCGGCGGCTGGCCACCGTTGCGCAAGTTGGTCTCCCACAGCTCCGTCCCATTGTTGACCGTAGCCTTCAGGGAGGGATCGGGTTTAGTACTCGGTTCGGGTGAAATCGGCACATCCCACTGCGTGTCCTGGTTGACGTGCTGACAGCCCCAGCCATCTTGTGCGAACAGCGCCTCGCGCATCGAGTTCAGATGTTCCAGCTTGGCGGATGGTGTGGCCGCCATACCGCTAACCGCGGCACCACCTGCGCCTCCATTACCTGCAGCCATAGCAGCTGCAGCACCTCCTACGCCACTTCCGCCAGCAGCTCCACCTTGATTACCTCCGGCGGCCTGATTTCCGCTGCTGGACTGAGATTGATTAGAGTTTGGTCCAGAGTTCTGCTGATTTGCACCTTGTTGCTGTTGCTGTTGCTGCTGCTGTTGCTGCTGGCCCATAGCTTGTGACGTGGACTGCTTGTTAGGATTTACCACTTGATTCCAGCCACCCGTACCGCTCTGTCCGCTTCCTGCATTGCTGCCGACAACCATTGGTGGGCCACTGTTGCCAACGCCCGACTTTCCCAGCAGCTCCTGTCTCGGACCACTGCCCGGCGGACCAACAGGTGGTGGCATACCCGCCTGTCCACTGTTCCACGACTGTTGCTGGGCGGCCTGCTGCGAGCTACCGACCGCTGTCGCACTCCAGCCAGAAACACCGCCCCCGACGGCGTTAGACCCTGCACCCGGCGGCGAGCCCCAGGCACCTCCGTTCAGGGAGCTCTCTCCACCACCGCAGAGCCGACCGGACCCAATCCGGCTGCTTCCTTGAGACTCGAGCATTCTCATTCGCTCTGTTAAACGCAGCAATTCGTCAAATGGTGTGTAAAGACTGTGTCGCTGCTGCTGCTGCTGTTGCTTTGTTGACATGTTGTGATGGTAAGAAGAATGGTTCACGCGCACGCTCTCATGCTGTGTAACAAATGATGATTCCAGAGTTTGCTTACGTTCTATCGTTTGGTCAGTATCGAACATTATTTTCGTCTCGTGCAGCGTCTCGTGTTTCGACTTTGTGCTTAGTATAAATTGTTCGTCAAATTGTCCAAATGAAGAACCAATTTCTCGCTGGTGTATGGCCCTTTTTTGATAGTTTCGCTTTGATTGGATTACGAAAAGGAGACGATGGCTCTGCCCTTAACGTCACTCCTTCGCTTGTCGTACAAATACTTTTAAAATTATTGCTAACACGTTAACGGTTAGTCAGGTAATCAAGAAAATCACATCTCACGAAAGTAACGGCGCAATGTGAGCTATGAACGGCCAGCGTTGTTCTCTCTTCGTCTTTCAGGCCGGGAACGTGTACGTATGGCGTATTCGTTAGCTTCGGCAATCACGCTAAAATCTTGTCACCTTGTGTCGATAAATTAACTCCAATGCCGAATGTTTAGCCTCTGCGCTGCTGATCAGCTGACGGAAACTGTGAGATTATTTAGTATGCTCGTTGTTTTAACAGCACCGAGCGATGCTTTCCTCTACGTTTGACTAATGTGTTCGAACATAAAAAGCTATCACTTCAGACTTCCTCGAATGTTGGTGCCGCCCCACTTGGTCCAGGTGATGCTCGCATCCTTTCCGAGCAACCGCTTGCAATCCACTCTCTCCAATCTTGCACTCGACTGCAGTTTGTGCACCTCGGCGGTAGTCGATCTAAACCCGTAGACTGTCACAGTGTAGCAGCCCTCCTCCTTTGTGCTTATTAATATCCCGTTTGCGTGAAATACTGTTACGAGTTGGGAATATTTTTAAAAAAGCACGCAGCTTTCCGCAAACATACACTGGGAGAATCGATGTCGTACCCCCCCGCAAAACTGCTCTCAAACTCCACCTTCAGCAGTCGGGAGATATGGATATGTCTAGGACGTTATACTTTTGTTTGACTTGCTACCATAAATCACCTCACGAGAACATGCTAACATATGAGCGCTTATGCTAGAGAGAGGACAGTCTTGTTCTCTTTGTCGGTGGAGCAGAAAGATTGATTCAGTTTAGCGCTACAATGTTTCTGTTTGTTTTGTTTTGTTTTGTTTCACGTACCGCAATGCCGCACACTTTTGCCAACCATTCTAGGAATGGTTCACTTGCTACGCTTATCCACTAACACACGCATTATTAACCGATGGCTTGAAACACGAATTTTTCGTTAAAGCTGAGTTTCTGTTTCTCTCCTAACGCATGCATCCACCACTCAGTAAATAAACCATAGGTTTCACCGCCTAATATTGCTCAAATACACAGGATACACACACACACGCACAGGACAAGCGAACTGATCAGTTATGAGAGTTCTAAAATGCGAGGATCTCGTCCAACGTACGTCCGCATTCGCACAACTGTAAGAATCAGTTCACTTTACACTAAAACACTACGACCGCTTACACACACTGATTGATTGTAATGCTGAGTAGGGCTTGCATGGGCTAAGATGTTTCCACCCTATCCACATTCAATCAATTTCCAAATGGAAGATTTTTTGTGCAAAGAATACGTTTCACTTTTGCCCTTGCTTAGCCTCCGTTTGTCAAAACTCCTCCTTCCCCACTTTTTATGCCTTTTTGCACAGAAATGGTTTTCTACAAATTGTTCAGTTGTCTGTTATTGTACTTGCGATGGTTCATGTGTAATGTAATTATTATCTGTTTTGGTGTTTCCTTGCATCCTGCTTGTCGTCACCGGAAACACGGATGCACAATGAAGGATGCCAGATCCTGTCAAACGACGCGCTATCCCGTTTTAATGCGCGCTCACATGATAGGTGGCAGGTACGTCACACCGGCACGTCTTGCTCTCACGATCGTACCACCAGCTTTTCGATCTCAGGGGCGCTCTCACGTACAACGCAAATTCAAATCTAAACTTAAGTTTTGTTGGCAGGGAGATGAAGCACCTTTTGCACCCTGGAATGGTAAAGCGAGCAAGCAAGAGCAATGCGTTAGACTTAGTTCAGTTGCACTCGGTGTGGCAACTCGAGCCATGTGCCTTACCTCTTAGGACGGAGTTTTAATGCCCGTAGGCACACCGTGCGTCGGTCCCACAGAGACACACACGCACACGCTCGTGCCCAAAGGAGAGGATGATCCCAGCAGTGGGAAATATCACAGATTTTCGCTTTGCCTTAATGTTTTATGATGAAATGTTGATCAATCTCTGGAGGGCAGATAGCAGTAAATGCCTGGAGCCGCAGAAATGTTCTTCAGTAGTATATATGCAGATCATTCATACCGAACGACATCCGGTTCCGTTCGTTTGCTGATTCGTTCGTCGGTGGTGTGTTTATATTGTATTTGTTTTAGCACCTGAAACGGGAAAAGAACATAGAATAATGATTTAAAAAAAATCAAAAAAATCTTATAAACTCATTGCTATTCAAGCTCAATTTGCCTTCCAATTCTCAGATTCTCAACGATCGTGTACTTCCCATTGACAGGCCAGGCATGATACACAGTTATCGATTACACTAACGACTCTTCTCATTTACACTTTCTGCTCCATCTAGAAGCTTATCTTCCCCAGCGAAAGAAAAGTTTATCACTAATTTCATCACCAAGCTGCTCTTCTTCGAATATGCTCTCTCTTTCTGTCCTTTCGCCATCAAAGCCCTGATAATTTGCCTCCCATTGAAACGCTAATGAATGAGCCTATTTAAAGTCACAAATTAATTCCATCTTCCCATAGTAACCCCAACATCGCCCCAAAACCGTTCGTGTACCTTCTGCCCCGTGTCTTCCAGCTTCTTCTTTGAACCCTTCTTCTCCTACGGCGGCTGTGAATGAGCATTTACTCGCTTTAACTCGGTGACCGTGGGACCGAGGTGATCGTTCGGGACTGACACAGCAGCAGTAAACAATTTCTTCCGATGCCGTTGGCTTTTATTAATTCATCACCACGTTGCGTTGCGCCCCTCTCTTCACATTTCTCTTCCTTCTGCCGTCTGCCCGCAGTCCCACCAAACTTTCTTCTCTCCCATCAGAATCATGCCACCGGTTGAAGGCCAATTACACAGCACAATTCATTGCTCCGGTCGAAATTATGATACACAAAATCAACGCCGTCAAATGCGGCGTGGGTATTGTGAGATGGGAAGAGAATGATGATGGCACAGACAGATGATGATACCGTTACCCGGTCGCGATGCTGCAATACATAAACAGCATGGACGACCCGCCCCATTTCCTACCCAACATGTCTACCTACCCCCTTCGAGTACTTGAAAGCTTTTATATTGCTTCTGAGAATTTTAAAGCTTTTTCACCAACACACACACACGAAAATCTCGGCGAATCGTGGTGCCAAAAATCAAAACAAACTCAACCTCCACCCAGCTCTCACACACACACACAGATAGCCAAAGAATTGCGTCTTCTTCTCCAGTCTGCACGCGATCCATTAATATTTATACGAATTTTAATGCCAACCAAATATTAGCATGGCAAGACGCAATTTATTCTTCCACCAACCCCGGTCGTCCGCCGTCCCCATTTGGAGGGGTTTTTTTTTTACATCATCCACTCCGTTCTCTGCTGATGATGATGCAGCAGCAGCGGTTAGTTTAAGGTCAGAAGAAATCTACGATCGAAAGCAGCGCACATCTCTCCTCGCCAGCTGTAAACACGACCGAGGTTCATCCATTTTCGTGGCCTTTTAAGGTGTTAAGCAGCCGCAGGTGATCTTTAACGTTCGCTTTTTATGGAGCGTTTGTTTTTTGTCAATTACTGAAGTACCTTATTGCGCAGTATATGCAAACATTAAATATCCAGACAGCTTTTGATATGTGTGACGATTGCTTGAATGTGGAATAGTGTTCAAACTACATGCACGTGTTCAATATCATTCATACTGAAGCAAGAACACACATTGTCCTATTTTTAAGAAGAAGAAATAGTAATTCCATCCATCAAACCCCATTCAACTCCATTTTAAGTGCCTTCTAATACGCAAAAGCCCCGCTCGGTTCGCTAACGCGGTGAGTGAGTTGCCGTTGAGCTGCAATAAAACTGCGACTTAAATAAAATCGAACACAACAAACACATCACACACACAAAATGCCATTACAAATCAAAACACACACTCACACATACTGCTGCAGCTTTTTGGCCCATTCGCAGCACACGAAACAGCCACCGAAAAATGGTGGTGGAAAACTGTAAGTGTGGCTGTAATGAACAACCAAACGGGTTAGTTTTGCCGGTTTTTTTAATGCTCCAACCTCGCTGTGTGTGTGTGTGTTCAACACAAACTCTTTCTAAGCTACCACCACCCCCTAACCCACTTCCCCACCCACCCCCCAACCCACCATTCCAACAACACCAAACAACACACAAAGCAAAAGGGCAGTAAAAACAAACGGTTTCGGTTCAATAAACTATTACGCAAAGCCTTGCCCCGGTTCCCCTCTCCACACTGTGCGCGCGCTCTTCTACGCAAATCCGCGTGCGCCGCGCGGCCCGCCGCGCGTTCTGCGCGTCAGACATCAAATGGCATAAGCGCAGTAAACCCACCCACCCACCCGCCTCCTGCACCACCCCACTCGCCCTGAAAGCTGGGCGAAAGCAAGGTTGCACACACTGTGCCACACAGTGCATTGCCCGGGAACCGGTCGCAGTGTCCAGGTGGGGGAGTTTAGCTTTAAGAAGAGGCACAGGGTCTTTAAGAGCCAAACACACACAAACACACACACACTCACATAAAACAAATCTCATTCGAATTTGACACGACTAGCGTGTTCTGTTGCGAACCTTCACCAACGTTGTTGCGCGGTTCGTAGCACAACTTTAACGGCTGTGTTTAACGGTCGCAATAGATTTCAACTCAGGGACGCCGGCGATCATTGATCTATTGATCGTTTGATGTCAGCACCGCGCAGCCTTTGGCTCTATTCATCAAAAAGGTGCAGCAAGGCGTCATGTGCCCGTTGCCAATAACAAGAGACCAGCAAAACGCATGAACGCATGTTTGCTTAAATCAATTTTATTTCTGCTTTGAAAAAGCTTTTGAAACCCTCTAGTACAGTACGATAATATTATATCATATTTCCCGAAATAGATGTTACAGAAAAGATTACAGCTGCTTGCTTGCCTCCGTTATGCTGTCACCAGCCGATTCATCACGATTTGATTCCAGCGTCCCATTTTTGCGCCGCAAAGCTTTAGGGGCGCTCGAAAGCTCACACGTAATAGAAACCCTACCGCAAAGATCGCGATCGCAAACACAAACAATCGTGCTCTAACACACACACACATGCACAGACAGACGAACACACAAACGCGCAAAGGAAAGCCGCAAAGTCGTGTACTGCATTCCGTACCACCACTTTTTTGAATGAGGCCAACGCGAGAGAGAACGGGGGGAGGGGGAGGAGGCATGTGATTCGCGTTCCTCGGAAAAGCATGCTGATGGGGTAGTTGAACCTCGCAATAGATCGAACTAGAGAGATAGAGAGGGCAGTAAGGGGAATGAGAGAAAGATAGAGAGATAGAGAGAAAGAGAGAAAGAGAGAGAGAGAGAGAAAAAGAGAACTCGAGAAAACCCGTCATCGAGCTAGCTGAGACATGATGTGTGGTGTGGCTATAATATCCAACATTAACCACCACCACCCAAACCCTCCTCCCTCATCCGCCACTTCCCTCTCTAATAATAATAATAATAGTATGGCCGACCGGCGCACATGTTGGAATTGCGTAAGAGCGCCTTTGTTTTTAAAGCGCCGACACACTGTTCATTCACAGCCCGAAAATAAATGTGAAATAATCGAATTTTGGATTGGTGATGAATATTAGGCGATATTTCAAAGACCTGTTTTGCTATTTGATTCGTTCAGAATTGATTTTAATACAAACAAAGCTCCGTAAAGCTCATATTAATGCTGCATATATCAAGCAAATGCATTCGTTTTTCGTCTGACGCCCTACGCTTTAGTAAGAACACTATCTAAATGTAATAGACCCGCACTTCCCTTCAGGCCCCTCAATTATCTCTTTTTTTTGTTCTTTCCAATAAAAAACAATTTTCGATTTGTAGCTTTTCATTACACTTTTAATTAAAACGCGAGCAGTTTCTACTGAAGTCTCAGAGCCAGATGAAATCGCACAAAACCCAGGCAACGCCGTCGCACGCATCCGACATGCCCCGGCGCTTTCCCGGTCCGTCTTTCGGCGAGAGGGAGATGCGATCATCATCATCATCATCACGTGTAGTAGAGCCGTGGCAGCAAAGCGGAAAGCGCTCATAGCTCACCACACACACCACGCGGCTGGTGGTCTGCCAACCGGAACAACAGATCGCGACTTAGGCACGAACGGAGGGACGGGAAGAAGAAGAAGCAACAGCAGAAGAATTCGCTAAGAAAAGGGCCGCACCACCTGAAAGCTTTGGCTTCGGTGAGCAGTTGTTTCTAAATTGAACAAATGTTTACCCATTCTCTGGTACATCATGTTGGTTTAGCCGTAAAAGCAAAGCGTTTCTATTGGATTACAAATCGGGATGTTTTTTTCTTTTCTTTCTTCAAGACAGAGCCATCTTTTGTTCGACTAATTCCTCACACCTTAGAAGGATTGCAATCAAATACTATTGGTCTTTAGCTTACAGCAGGACCATTGCCGTAGACGCTGCTGAACTGTTCCCAACTGTTCGGTGTGGATCGCGCAAAAGTAAGCAAATTGTTGTGGTTTTTACATTTTTGCCTTAAAATAGCACCACTCACTTGTACACACAACCACGCGTAACCACCAGAAGGGTAAGATGTTAACTTTGCCTGTCATGGTAGCGCGATTTCCAGTTGTTGCGCATGTTAATCATCCCTCCTCCCTTTGAGCTCATTTCACCGTCGAAGGGCCCTCCTAGTAGTACCGGCCACGACTCGCTACTTGCTGCAAAAAACACACCTGCCGGAATGAATGTTGCTGTGCGCTATTGCGTGTTGGTCGTTTGCTAATTTCGCTGCACCGGTGTCAGGTTACGCATTTATGTGTGTGTGTGTGTTATACTTAGAACATGACTTTAAAGGTTTACCATTTTATTGCTGCACTACTGTGTGGTGGTGCATTTTATGCGATTTTGGGATGCAAATGCCACTTATAAAGGAGGAAAACTCGACCACCATCTATTCTACATTGTATAGCGAACCTTGTATGCTTGGTAGAAACGACACAACGACCTGGACAATTCTCTCCGATATAATATGGAACATCCGTTGGTCGCTTGGTAGCACCATTTGCAAATCAAAACCACATGCTCTCCCGTCCACCGACGAACATGTACAAAAACCAATGTGCGTGTCTGTGCGAGTAACAAGTGCGATTAGCCTCTGGCCTAATGATACGGTTTTACTAATTCAAGGTCAGCACGACCAGCACACGACATGCACGACCACATTTCATAACGGACAGGGGTGATGATGGTGATATCAATCAAACGCTCACACAAACCTGCAGAGCAGCAGAGTACGTGATACCAACAGGACAGTGAATTCCTATTGGAATGTGGAATCTCAACTGGAATTCTGTCGTGAGCTTTTAAAGTGGATCCAAGCACTCCATTCCAGTAGCACAACAATTCACGTTTCACACTGAATAAGAATCCTTACCGATCTTGAATGAGAAGGATACCAACGCTAGCTTTTTCCACACTCTTCACCTCAGTAAACAACTTAACTTTTCTCTATCGCTCTCTTGCTCGTACGCATTCATGCCGCATCTCTCAGTTCGAAGGACATTTGCACGAAAGCCGAGCCTTACTGCCCGCCAACCTTCAATTACACTGCACCTGATCCTATTGAACCGTATGTCCCGCGCACTTTGACATTTATCCAATATTTTTGTGCAAATTTTGCGCCTCCCCGCCTTTCCCCGTTCTGCACGGGTGTGTCACCTCTCTGTTGGCGATTGGTAAAATCTGCAAAAGTGGCCACTGTTCTTCAGGAAATCGTATGCACCAGCACGAACTTGAATCCGTCGTCCTGGACGCCACAGGCACAGGGGATACTAAATATAGAAAAGCGTGCACACACACACACACACTCGCGCGACCCTCACATTGCGTGTTTCTGGATTTACGTTGCGTACTTCTGTCTTGTTTGCTCCTTTGCGCAGTTCGAGATCTAACAAATCCTGCCGCGTTGTTCTTTCTTTTTCCTGCCAAAACACAGAAGGACACAGAGAGAGAGAGAGAGAGAGTGTGTGTTTGTACGAGAAATTCACCACCAGCAGCAGCAGTAACGTGCAGAAATGTGAAAGGTTACTGCGCATGCCTACGATTACGTTTATCCTTCGCCTGGTTCTGTCCCGTCCATCCTGCGGGCCTCTCTTTCTGTCACCCATGGTTACTACCAGCCAGTAAGTGTAGTAGGCGAACCTGGGGGCCGAAACAAGCTGCAAACGAAGGCCAGATTTTCGATGTAATGTGGGGAGGACAAGTGTTGGAAGATTCGTCTCCAGCAAGGACTCGCCATCTCTTTCGTTCTCTCCCTCTCTCTCGTTACATCTCTTGTAAATGCACACATTCCGCAACACACAGCGACGACCACAGAGTCGTCAGTTCTATCTCGCCTTGCTGACGTCACTGCAACTATGTGTATACCGCCGTAGCCCAGAATTTCTCTGCAGCAGCTGCTCGGCTCGGCTGTGTGTGGTAAAAAATCGACCCCTTTCATTCCGTCCCACTGTGTGCCAGAGGTTGTGGACATAGGCATCTGCATGAATGCAACTATAGATCCAGTTTTGTCGTTTTGATGTTTTTTTGTGTCCATAACTCCCCCCACTACCTCCTGCCTACCGGATGTGTCGTTCCGAGGAAGCTTGGTGCAGTGCGCAGAGAAACGAAGGCAATATCGAATATGATTGGCAGACATTTGGAAGGTAATTGGGTTTGTAATGAAATGGCAATTACTCTCGACACTAATTGGTTTGATTTGGTGTGTACAGTAGCATGAGGCTGTGATGGTATCGCTCAAAGTCAAGGACAAACGCATCATCGGGTGCTTCATCCAATCAGGCATGTATGATACGGTGCCGCTATCGCAATGCAACATTAAATTTGCAGAAGTGTGAAATATCATTTGCATATTGAGCGATAATAAAGCAGAACACAAAAAGATACTGACCTTCCGACGTTCCGATCCGTTCCACATGTTCTATAAAGATAGCACACTCTGCCACAAATGACTCCTAACCTAGTAAGCTTATTTGGCATATACATGAGCGTTTAAAGCCGACCACAAGCCGACCCGATTCATCTTGTTCCGTTTTATGTGTTTGATTGTTTCAACAACAAGCTTAGCATGTTTACCTTCATCACGTCCTAATCGTGCTAGTGCAGATCGTAAACCATTTAACAACGATCGCAACATCATAAAACGTTTCGCCTTATTGATATCGTCATAAAAACCAACGATGGAAAATGGCACATATCCCAGCGATTTGCCAATGCTCCATTAAAACAAAACAAAAAAACCCTTGCTACACACACACACAAGGAGCAGCGCAAAGCGTTTCAAATGCTCCGATGCACATAAACCTTCCCAACACATAGGAAGCCCGCGGGTGCAGTGTAACGTGCAGTTGCTGCAGTAAGATTGTGCATTGTCAACGGAGCAAAGTTATGTCTGCATTATAATTGCACTTCGTACAAATGAACCCATTGAAAACGGAACAAAACGGCGAACAACGGCATATTTACTACGGTCTCTAAGGTAAACTCCACTCTGTCTCTAATTAGTTATTGTGTAATGTCAAGGAAATTACATCCCCATGTTGGTCTAGAAGCTCGTAAAACCAAAGGTAAACATTGTCGTGGTTAGGATCTCGCGGCGAATGATTTTTATATCCTTTTTTCATGTTAGAAAATCCTTGGATTCCAGGTGACAGCTTTTGAAAAAGTTCTCGTGAGCGGTAAACGACCGCTCTCCATGTTGGAAAGTAACTCAATAAATTCTACTCTTCATGAAACGTAGAATACTTTGAATACTTTTATTCTTGCCACGACGGGACGCTCCAAATGAGAATGCGAACCTGTCCGGTCTTGTAGGAGCCGGCGCATCCATCCCATAGACCGCCAGACCGTCCTCGGACGCTAAGAGCTAATACTGTAATATATCGCTAATATTCAATGCCGAGGTTTTAAGTAAATAATAACACAAATATGGCTTTGAATTTATCCCACCAACTCGAATTGTTAGATCAAGCAAAATAACACATAACGCTGAAATCAACAACACAAATAGTAAACAATTTCCATTCATACTAATATAGTACCGTCTCTCTATCTCCTTCTCTACCTTCATCGTTATCTCTTGTTCTCTTCCTTTGCTATTTTATCTTTAGCTTCATATAATGGCTTCCAGGCTCGAGGGCAGACAAACTTTAGATAAAAAACAATCGGTTCAACAAAAAGATAATGAATTCTTGTGGGGGGGGGGTCTAGCGTGCAGCAGTAACGCAAAAGAGCTTTCTTTTCCATCATTCCCTCACCCAACCACCCTCCCTCCCTTCTCACGGCAACCCATTTTTTCAACCCCTTTTCTAAACATGTTCATTCTGCACGCAACAGTAATCACGGCACAACACAGTGCTGGCAAGAAAAACGCACACTTACACACTCACCCACTCACACACACACATACAAAGAGCATTTCAATCGAAACCAAGGTCGAAATTTGGTCATACGTCGCCTACTAAAATCACCCCCCAGAGGATCTAGCTACTGTTACCCTCCCCCCCAGTGACATTCCATCACCACTCCAAACCCCCCTTCCTCTCCCTTGCCCACAAATACCAAACACTTACTTATCACACTGTTGCTGCATTGCGCTGATTTGTGTAGTTTGGGGTTAGTTGTATGTATGTTGTGTTGTTTTTTCCTTTTTCTCCCTTTTTACGTTCTCTCCCTCTCTTCCTCGCGTTCTCTCTCTCTCTCTCTCCACCGAATGATTATTAAATTGGCCTGGGGATGATGCTTCGATGACACGATCCCCCGCTGGAACGTTTTTCCTGTTGTTGTTTTCTTCTTCTTCTGTTTTTCGGCGGTGACTAGAGCACGGTGATGGAGCCCGGGGAAACTGCAGCTTTGCTACAACACGGCAGGGACATCACGGATAACGGGGTCTCCCAAACTGAGGTGTATGTGTGGAGGGGGAATAGGGGGGGCTTGCCAGATGCGAGCGTTTGTGGATGTGTGTTTATATATGTGAGTGTGTGTATGTGAGTGGGTATGTTTCGATTGGGGAAATGTAATCGTAGTACACCTCTGCTGCGCCTTTAGCAAACTTTTCACCGAATCGTCGTTTTGTTGTGTGCACAAGTTTTCTTCCCAATTTTCCACCCACCTTTCCTCGCACGCACTGCCTAATTTCACACGCCCGCACTGCACTGCATTTCACACCCCCTATTTGTTATTTGGAATGCGAAGGAACGGAGAATGGAGCCCGATTCTCTGCACCCAAAAGCAAATCAGCTTCGCCTCCTCAGTGGGGAGCAAGAGGGCGGCTCGCGAACTTTTTTGTACACGTCGCCACAGACACTTGTCTCGCAAGAAAAATGGGGGGCCCCGCGCGCACGTACAAGCGTGAAACTTTAACACACTCGAATGTTTTCCGTTTTGCTACTAGTATTACAATTATTGGCACAGGTAGTCGTCAGCAAACGTACGCGCACAACACACACCGCTTCACGGGTTCCACCTTTGCTCCCTCGTTGCTTCTTTGCTTTCTCACACATCCAGGCAGAGACATTTATCTCAACACGGCCACCATTCACCACAGCACGGAGCTGAGCCGTCGCGAGCTTTCTCGTGTGGAGCCAGCAGCCTCACTATGGTGCTTCGCAGCGCGATTTGGTGCACGATGACCTTTTTTTCCTTTCCTTCTCCTTGGATGGGAATTGACGAAAACTGAACGCCAATCATCAATCCGAACCACCAGCTCACACACACACACTTGGAGAGTTGCGCCCCAGCCCTACGCATACCGTTACATTCTCCATCGGTTTGGGGGGGAGTTGCACACTGGAGTTGTATAGTGGTCAGGTTTTATTTATTTTTGTCGACATTAAGTTTTGTTATTCTTTTTCATTCGATGTTTCATTCAATCAGTTTATTTCACATAGAATACGAAATCAACATCATTAATGTTTTAATTTGTGTTCAATTATTTGGCAGCACTTTGGGCTGTTTCCAGTGAGCTACGACCGTTTTTCCATATATTTAGAGGCAAACAGAAATGAGCAGTACATTGCCCCTTCCTTTCATGTGCATGAAATATGTAATTTATTTTCTTATAAAATCACAGCAATATTTTGACCAATAGGTACAACTATGCGCACCCCTTGTGCTGATTGCTGCTGTGTCAAACTTCGGTACACGTCGGATAGCAATCATCATTTTTTTCCGTACACTTCGCAAAGCATCATCAACCAAGAAAATCCACACACTGCCAACGGCTGTCAAGCAAGGGTACACATTCCACAAACGCACACACACACACGCACGCATCATCATCACAGCCCTTGTAGATGTAGATGTAGAACATATTTCGCCTCTAGGAAAAAAGGGCAGCCACTCGCGCTGAAGAAGGTAAAGTTATGTTGCTTGTTATTTTCATGAGTTAATCGCTCGGAATCCACTCCAAACAGTTGAATATCCATGTGGGAACGGGCAGTACACGCAGTGCGAGTGATTTTGCCCCGCAATACCGTGCGCCAGTGTGTGAAAAGTGTGAGGAACCCCGCGATCGTGAACTCGGGATATCTAATATGGCGGCCGCCAACGAAATGCTATGCACTTTGGCACCCAGTTGATGCAGTTTTTTTCCTCTTCTTTTGCCCGCTGGTGGGGATACCCAGTGCAAAACGCAGGCAGTGTGTATGTTGTGTGCGCTGGTGGGACACCCGCGCCAGTGTGCTAGAAACAGTGTGATGGGAATGTAACCGTGCCACTAGCAGTGAATACACTCCGGACGTTGGTCGCAAGGGAGTGGCAAACACACACACACGGGGTAGGCGATACCTGAGTGCAGTACTGTGATTTGCGAAGCTATCCAGCAGCAACAGTAGTTGCAAGTGTTATTGTTTTGGGTTGGATCATAAATATTTAAGCGATCAAAGTGCAGTGATTTCTGTCGTGTTGCGGGCTGGAATTTGGGAATTGGTTCCCCATTATGGAGTGCAGTGCGAATGAAAAAGTCATGACTGTATAATTAACAACCCACAGGGACACTCTGCGTGTGATGTGAAAAGGTGCCACCGTAATATGTTCATTAGGTGCCTTTTTCTTTTTATTGAGCCGATTTATTTCGCCCTGTATTGGAATTTATCTAGCCTATTAGCATCAATTAAAATTGGAAGCAAAAACTTCAATTCTTAAGCAGGGCAAGTTTGCGTAGTGTGCGGTGAGAATGGTACAAGTGGTTTTTTACGTGTACAAGTCGTTCGCATTCTCGCTCTCTTTCTCGCTTTCGCTCCTGCATAGCTAACGGCAACCATACACAAACACTCTTGCAGGAGCATGTTTCGTGTGCGAGGAGAAAAAAACGTCCACCTCCACCTCTACGTGTTCAATCGCAAACAAGCAAAAAGTTATGTTGGCCCAGCGAGAGAAGAAGAAAAAAACACGCAACAACATCAATAGGGGACACGAAAAAGCAGACAAAACAAACATCACCACCACACGCACACGAACGCACGGCGTAACAAAACAAAGAAATCAAACCGATCTTCTCGCATTCTTGGGTAAAAGGGAGAGCGGCCATTCTTTGCGTGGAGACGGCCGTGTATTTCATAAGTTATGCAAAGAGAACATGATGATGGAGCGAGAGAGAAACATGCTGAACAGATAATCCAAGCAAGCGAAAGAGAGCGCAAAGGTGTTGTGTGCGTGGTTGTTGTTGGCTCTCGCGGAGCATATTATGATGAAAACATAGAAACTGCATCGATACCTTTGCTGTTTGTTCCTTGTTATGATGTTATGTTGTTTAATCTTGACATTTGAATCACAACTACACGATATACAACATGCTAAATTAATTTGCATTCTTATCTTTGCTTTCAGATTCCATTAAAGTACTCCTTCCAATATAGCAACTCTCGAAAGCCACGCACCTACGGCTAGGACGGAAGTGCGTCAGTGCTACTTGTTTGTTAGTTTAAAGTTGTGGTCGGAAAATCGTTCCCCTCCCTCCGCCGAGCGGAACGATTTATCCCGCCGTAGATCTGTGATAACATTTGTAGGTTTAAGTTTCAAATCATCCAGTCCAGCACACGGAAACCACGGATCAGTAGTGTTTGTCGATTTGTCGATTGCAACAATCTCATCCCGAACTTGACGATAGCTGGACAATTCCGTCCAACGCGAAAGGTAAATAATGAAACGAGCGATCGCTTGAAAGCGTCAAGGTCACTAACTTTCGTGTTTTGTTTCGTTTTAGGGCCTGGTGCTCTGTCCTCGCAGATTAAATAAAAACCAAAAAAGGAGTTCCTTCCATCAAAGGAACGTTTTCTTTCGTATTATACCGGTGAAAAGCTTCCCATTACTCCTTGCATTCACGTCGTTCACATCGCGCAAGATGCTTGTGGACAGCACAGCCCTGGGCGGCGAGACGATGATAGGAGGAATCTGAAGTGTACTAATCTGTACGTTCGTTTTGAGTTGCGTTACTGTGACCTAGCTGCAACACGCGCAGCGAACGCACTAGCGTAACACCAGCCAGTGATTCTATCCCGACCACTGCTACTTTGGTCGTCGAGAGATGGAAACTATTAACCGAAGGCAACTCCAACCGAAGGAGGAGCTGATCGAGAGCAGCACATCGTCCAGGATGACCTCGCTGGAGGTTGGAGGTGGCGAGCATCATCAGGGGGCATTTATCGAGCAGCTGGATCACAGAAAAATCGCGCCCCGCAGGCGTTACTCACTTCCCGCAAACACTCCCAAAGCCATCGAAACGATTTCCGCACCATCAACGAACGACGGCGGTGATGTTGCTGTGGCTGCTGTTGGTGGTGCTTCTAGTGACGCCGTTCAGCCATCGGATGCGACGATCCGCACTAGCCATAACGATTACGACGACGACGACGACGAAAAGCCGACCCATATTGATACTGTGACATTGAAATGTGATTTAAATGATTACCTGATTAACCTTATAGATGTTAGCTGTAGTTTAGCACGGTCGGATGGTCGAGCCGGTTTGCCACCACGGAATGCTGTACCTTCGTCCCAGGGTAGTAAGATGGTGGCTCGTGATAATATCAGTTTGAAGGGCTCGAGCCGTCGTACGCACGGCGGGCCAACCTACACGCACTTCGACGAGCTTGTGCGCTGTACCGAGCGTGAGCGCGAATGGTTGCGACGTGGCCTATCGCACCGGCTGCCCCGGCTAAGGTTGTGCGGTGGTGGCGAAGATTCCATCAACAATGGTACCAGTGCGTGGGGTACGCCGCCTGGCGCTTCCAGCAACGGTGCGCTGAGCGCATGGGGCATGTTGCCAAATCAGCAGCAGCAGCAGCAGCAGCAACACCAACAGCAACAGCCATTAGCTCCGTCCGCTTGGAGCAGCGTTAACAGCAACAGTGGCCCAGGAAGCAACAACAACAACAACCCTGGACCGAACGTCAATACTGCGAATGGCAATGGAAACGGTGCGAATGTTGCCCAGCAGCGTGGCGGAGGAGGCTCCTCCAACGCCGACCCAAATTCCAACAAAGCGAACGCTCAACCGACTTCCACCCCGAACGCTTGGAATGCCACCGTTAATCATGGGCGCCATGGTGCGAATGCAGCAGCCAATGTCGCGAACAACAACGGCAACCATCCACACGGCCATAATAATAATAATAATCAGCAACAGCAGCAGCAGCAGCAGCAACAATCGCAGCAGCAACATGCAGCTAATATGGGTGCTAGCAATAACAATGGCGCCGGAAATGGAGCCGCGAAGAACCAGCTCGAGGTGCTCAGTACGATGCGCGATGCGCTGTTCAGTCAGGATGGTTGGGGCTGCCAGCATGTCAATCAGGACACGAACTGGGAGGTGCCGGGCTCACCCGAACCTCAGGGCGCTGCTGGCAATGCTGGCGCTGCTGCCGTTGCCAAGCCAGAAGGTGCTGGACCGCACGGAACCGGCCCGAACGGAAGCTGGAAGGCACAAACCATGAACAACGGTACCGAGCTGTGGGAAACCAATCTACGCAACGGTGGCGGTGGACCCCATCTCCAGCAACAGCAGCAGCAACAGCAGCAGCAACAGCAACAACAACAAGCTCAACAGCATCTGGCACAAGCGAAGGCTGCCCCATGGGTTCCGACGAACAATCTCGGCGGAACTTGGATGGAAGACGATGAAGCTGCCGGTGGTGCACCGGGTGGTACGGATGCGGCTGCTAGCGTATGGAATGGCAGTGCGGCTGCAATCGTCGCGGGCACGGCCGTAGGACCAGGCGTTGGTCCCGCTCCATCCTGGGGTGCTCTTAACAATGGCAATGTTGTGCCGGCTCCACCGGCGGCTGCAACGGCTGCAGGGGGAATGTGGCCTACGGGTGGCAATACGCCCGCCATCACAACAGCGGGAGCCCCCAGCGCGGGATCCATGAACAATCCGCAAATGGCTGCAATCGGTGTGAAGAAAGATCTGAACGAATGGGGAGCCGGTGGCGGCGTGGGCCAAGTGGGAGCTGTTGGTTCAGGCTCGATCGGCGTCCCCGGTGGCCCGGCACAAGGCGGTTGGGGGGCAGATGCACGAGCAGCGGCGGGCGTTGCGGGAGCTTTACCGTCCGTTGGCGGTGGTGCAAACGTGAACGGACCAACGGCGGGTGGCTTCAACATTGGCTCTACGCTCGGTGCGGCTGCCGATGGACTTCGTGGCGATCCACGGGGCATTTCCGGACGGCTCAATGGTGCGGCTGCCGGCAGTATGTGGGGAGCGGGAGTTCCCGACCAACGATCGATGTCTGCTGGAGCGGGCGGAGGTGCTGTGCTGCCGGGAGCGGTAAGCGCTGTTGGTGGTGGACAGCAGCAGTGGGGCGGAAATGGCAACGCAGGGCCAGCCAAGCTGCCCACAGGTGGTTGGGACGATGGCAGACCGTCCGCACTGGACGATGCGCCCTGGGGACAGGGCAATGCGGTCGGTGCTGGCGGTCCGGGAGCACTGGCCAGGCAGAACTCGGCCGGCTGGAAGGATGTATCCGATGTGATGATGCGTCCGGGGGCAGGAGCTCCCGGCGGCGGTCCTATGCAACAACGCAATCAGCAGCAGGGCGGAGGGGCGGGGCCGTTCGGTCCGGTTCCGATCCCATCCGGCGCTGGCAGCGGTGTGCGGGGCTCTCTCGGCAAGGACGGCATGTGGGGCGGTCAGGTGCAAGGCATGGTACGGAACGGTTCGTGGGAAGACTCGGTCACCGGAGGGGGCTGGGGCGATGAGAAGGGTGGTGGCTCCTGGAATATGGATCTCGGCTCGAACGGTGGTGCAGGCTGGAATAAAACGCCGGTCACCCCGAAATCCGCCGGCATTGGATGGCCGGATCCCAACGATCTGACCGGCCCTGGCATGGATTGGGGTGGGCTCGGTGGTAAGCCCTCGGTCGGTGGTGCAAACAAACCGCCCGCTGCGCTGAACAATCCGTTGGAATATATCCGCGCCAGCAAGGAGTACCGGCTGCTGTGCGAGATGGGCCACAAGAAGGAGGACGTCGAGTTTGCCCTGCGTACGACCAGCATGAACATTGACGAGGCGATGGAACTGTTGCGTCATGGGGCATCTGTGGCCGGATTATCCAGTGGATGGCGTCGCACACTGTCCGAGGATCATACTGGCGGGCTCGGAATGGGTTTCGATGGTCCGTACTCGGGCCGCATACCACCGCTGAATCATGCGGCCAGTGGATTGTCTTACTCACAGGTAAGAGGCGAGATTGTCGTGGTAAAATGCCAAATTATCCATAAACACCCGCATTTTCTGTATCGTTTTCTATCCCCGTCAGAACAATCAACAAAACATGCTGAACAACATCCCAGGTGGTGGTCCAGTGGGTGGACTCGGCCTCGACGGTACCGGGCCGGCTAATCTCATGGCACTGAACAATCTAAAATATCTCTCGCAGGGCGCTGGTGGCGCTGGTGGCGCCACGATGGCACCCTTCAATCATAACTCTCTGCTGCCACCTGGTGGTCGCGGACCAAACCAGCAGTCCCAGGCACACCAGCAGCAGCAGCAGCAGTTGGCAGCAGCGGCAGCAGCACAACCCACCAACCAGCAGCTTCGTGTGCTGGTTCATCAGATCCAGTTGGCGGTGCAGAATGGTTTCCTAAACCATCAGATCCTCAACCAACCGCTGGCACCGCAAACATTCATCCTGTTAAACCAGTTGCTCACTCACATAAAGGTAAGCAGCAAGCGAGTGGTCCTCCAGGCGAACGTGTTGTTAGCTGACGTTTCCTTGCTTCCGTTTCAGCAAATGCAAATAACTCAAAGCAACTTGGCCCGCAGTGGTGCAACGGGCGGCGTGAGCGCCGTTCAGATGACACTGGCGGTTAACAAGCATAAGTCGCAGATTGCCCAGCTCCAGCAGCAGATCGTTACCCAGCAGAGCATTTACTTGAAGCAGCAACAGCAGCAGCAACAGGGACATCAAGGATCGATGGGACCGCCGCCACCATTAATGCCGGGCTCGAACCCGAACGCTGCGCTCGGTTTGGACTTTATGCGCCAGCAGCAGCAGCAGCAGCAGCACCAGCAGCAAGATCTCATGGCATTGCAAAGCACCTTCGGCGAGATGGGGCTCGGCAAGGATCCAATCATCACGTCCACCGGTAGCGTCTTCCCGCCACCGATCGTTCCCGTACAGCAGCAGCAGCAGCATGCCGTCGTGTCGGCAGCTGCCGGCAACGTCGTTGTCAGTGGCAGCACTAGTCAGCAGTCTCGCTTAAACCAGTGGAAGCTTCCGTCGCTCGACAAGGATCCGACCGCTGGTAAAGATGATCTCACCGATTTTTCGCGCGCTCCCGGTCCGTCGGCGGGCAAATCAGCGCTAACCTCTACCACTACCAGCACTAATATAAGCTCTCTAGGTCTCGTGCAAGATGGGTACGTGTTGTTGCCATAGCAAACGGAGCATACTGGAGAGAGAGAGGGATATTGATTGACCTTTCTTTTCTTTTCGTCTCTATGTCTACTCGATACACAGAACCTGGACTACCGGTCGTACAAATCTAGCCGATGGTTGGCCAGAGCAAACCGGTGATACCGATAGCAAAGACTGGACAACGGCCACCAACGCTGCTTCGCAGGACAGTTCCGCTTTCACAGACCTAGTACCTGAGTTTGAACCGGGCAAACCATGGAAGGTAGGTGTCCAGAATTATCCTTCTCCCCAGGAACTGCGATTTTTATCGTCCCTTCTATTTGCAAATGCAGGGAACACAGCTTAAGATTGAAGATGATCCTAGTATTACACCGGGCAGCGTCGCCCGTTCGCCACTCTCGATTGCCACCGCCAAAGACTCCGAGCTGTTCGGTGGTGGTGGTGTTGTATCGGTCGCTGAGAAGGCGTCGCCTACCGTAGCCGATGGTGGAGGGCTGAATCTTACGTCTTCCGCTTGGAGTTTCAACACCGCTTCGCTAACGTCCGCAGCAAACGGTAATGGAGGTGGCTCCGGTGGCAACAAACCGCTGGCCGGTAAATCCGTCTGGTCGGACAGTTCGGCCGGTGGCGGCAGCGGCAGCAACAACGCTGCCGCCGTTGATGTATGGTGCACTCCGATCACCAAACCATCGGCTACACGAGGCCCTCCGCCCGGTCTGGGCGGCCCGGCGGCCAATAAGAGCGGCAACGCTGGAACTGCCGCCGGTACACAGCAACAACGTGGTGCAGGATGGTCCACAGGAACATCGTGGCTTTTGCTGAAAAACTTCACTTCCCAGGTATGATATCCCCTCCCTTGGGGACAAAATATGTCAAACTAATGGATCTTTCTAACTCCCTTTCAACAGATCGATGCATCGACACTGCGCACGCTTTGCATGCAGCACGGTCCGATCCTTACCTTCCACTCCTATCCAGCCCACGGGCTGGCCCTGTGCCGATACGCGACACGCGAGGAAGCGGCCAAAGCTCAACAGGCGCTCAACAACTGTACACTCGGCTCGAGCACGATCAGTGCCGAATGTCCGGCCAGTGAGTCGGAGGTGCAAACGTATCTGCAGCAGCTTGGCGGTGCAGCCGCAGCTGCCAGTGTGGCGGTCAGCATTAGCGCCTCGAGCCTAACGTCTCCGACCTGGAGACAGGAGCGTACTTCGAGCAGTTCAGGTGAGGATTTTCAATGCCCCTTAGTCATTCAACAAGCACGAAAAAAGCTCGTTTGTAACGTGTTCTGGGCATTTGTTTCAGGCGCCGACACCTGGGGCTCTGGATGGGCCATCGGTGGCAGCTCCGGTGCGAGTGGTGCCGGCGCAGCAGCAGCCAATCTGTGGGCACCGCTGGATGCAGGTACGGACAGTGGAACGCCAACCAGTTTGAATTCGTTCCTACCGGACAGTTTGCTCGGGCCGGAGCTGAACTGAATTCGGTCGAGTTCGAGCAGCAGGATGCCGCAGCAGGAAGAGTAACGGACTTTCCTTTATTTTTGAAGACTGTTTTTGTTTGTTTCTGTGTCGTTTTGTTTACGAGTTACATACATAGCAATATGTATAGATGGAATGGTTGCAAAGAAGCCATATTTTGGCCTATTTTGCTTTTTTTTTCAAACCATCTTTTACACACTAGCGCATTATCGCACAGCTAACAATGCTCGTGTATTTGGCTTTTTAAGCCATTTGGTTTGTTTTGTTTTATCACTTTATTGTGCACCAAAATAAGAACAATCTTACTTTGAATGCCTTTTCATTCCTAATCCGTCTACTTCCGATGGTGCAGCTGCGACTTTTGGCTCCGCAAAGACGCAAATATCAACCCGTGAACTACTCAATATTCAGTGCAGTGCAGTTGCACTGAACATGTTTTAATGAACCAGCAGACGACCCCGATCAAACACAAGCAGCTGAAGAGTAGCGCTGTTTACCATACGAAAACCATCCAATGGGTTAGCAAACTGTCCTGTCCATCGTCCACATTGTGGTGGACGAACTTGTAAACCGATCAAAGGCGTGGAACGAATTGTGTGCTGCACACACCTAAAAATACGAGAGCACCGGCCAGGCAGCAGGACCCGAACGCCATCGCAAAGGAAACAACAGAGCAAACGGCAGGTCCAGAGACGGAAGGCAGAAAAGAACATATTTATTACTTTTAATATACACATCATGCGAAAAAGCGCAGCAAATGATGATCAGACGAGATGAGACGAAGAGGGAAAGGAGCAAAAATATGAACCCGTATTAGATTTACTATATTATAAAAGGTATACATAAATGTTATTGAATTATTTTTGAAATTATTTAGATATAATGCCAGAGATAAATAAAACGAAACCATCAAATTGATCTAGCAAACAGCAAATGGGGTAGGATGTGCTTCACCCCATTGTAAGGCCTCTGAATATGATGACGTTCTTCGGTTGGAAAGCCACTCGTCTATGCTTTAGAGATGGGCATTTCCGTTCTTCTATGTCTATAAATCGGTACACTATTCGAAAATCGGTACAACTACAGATGGATTGTGTTGGTCTGAAAAGCAAGCCAATATTGGCACGGTTCTGGGTTCATTAGGTACACCTCCCTCCACTATGCTTCGTCTTTTGCTGCAGCTTTGCACACGGCGACATGCTGCGTGTACAGCCTATTGCGACTGAACTTTCTCGAGCAACCGCCACACACGAACGGATACTCGCCCGTGTGCGTCATCTCGTGCCGCTTCCGATCGCTGGTGTACATGAACCGCTTCGCACAGTACCGGCAGCCGAGCGATCGTTCCTGCGTGTGCACCTTCAGGTGTTGCTTCAGCTGCGACTGAGTTTTGTACTTCTTGTCACAGTGTGGACACACCGCGTAGTACGTGTTGGAGTGGACGCGCTCGTGGATGCGCAGGTTCGACTTCCGGTGAAACCGTACCCCGCACGTCTTGCAAACTTCGCGCTTCTCCTCGTGCAACAGTGTGTGCATCTTAAGGTTTTGGGCGCTCTTGAAGCAAGCGCCACACTTCCCGCACACGTACTTCTGTTCCGTGCTGTGCTGTTCGATTTCGTGCGTTTCAAGCTGTGCGGAGGTTCGAAAGCAAGCGTCACACGTGCCACACCGGTACCGGAGCGGTTTGTACGGTATGCTCTGGTGATAGTTACGCTTCGTACGGCAGCGGAACAGTTTGAAGCACACCTCGCACCGCACTGGCCGCGTGGGATCGTGCACCGCTTTCCGAATGGAGTGCTGCTGAACAGCATGCTTTAGCAGTGCCTCTAGCGTGGGGAAGGAGGCGAAACAATCGCAACACTTCTTTTCCGTCGCCGTGAACAGGGAAAAGCGTGTGTTTGGACGTCCCTTGCAGGACGAACTCACTATGGTCCGTTTGAGGTGGAAAGCCGTCTGGTGTATGCGTTGATCCTCCGCGCTGGCAAATCCACGATCACAATTATCACAACGATGCTGCACAACGTTCGGCGCACTGTGCTGTTCGGTTGGATGGTTTAAACCGGCGTGACGTTTCAGCGCCTCCTTTGTGTGAAACGTTAGCAGACAGTCCTCGTGGCAACAGTAATAGCACGGACCATTGCCGTTGTTTGTCGCTAAGCTGACCCCTTCCTCATCCTGGTCCGCGAGAGCAGAAACAATTTCCAAATCTGGCAAGTTTTCCTCACTCTGCTCACTGGTCAGATCAAGGGCACACTCTGTGTCACTGGTCAGATCAAAGTGTTCTTCCAGCGACTCGACCGGATGCAGTTGGTTGTGGATTTCATCGGAATCCATTAGCAATTCCACCACCAACTCTTGCATCTCCACGTTCGATTCTGCCACACTTTCGGGATCGACCTGTAAGCTAAACAAAAAAAAACAATTGTATTACGCTTCCCTATCCCCTTCTTCCTAAAGGAATAGCTTACGACTGCTGGGTAATGCTTCTTGACGCTCGTAGTTCTTCGTCCGATTGGCGAGCCTTCTGGATAAATGCAAAGGCTTGCTGGGCATCTTCACAGCATGCTGGGCAGATAAACGTTGGCAGTCCATCATCTTCGGCAATCTATCGAGAAAGAGGTTGCGATTTCAGAGGTTGCGAGCCATAACAACAAGGCGTAGTAGAGCATGTACGTACCTGAACCTGGGCGCAGAATTGTATAATTTCGGCCAGTGTGATGCCACCGGTCTCCTCGAACAGATAGTAAGCATTGCTCAGCGCGTCCAAACAAACACGACACTGAAGACTCATCGTAAAATATGTGCCGTTTTCGTACGAAAAAAACGGGGGAAAACGCTCTTCTCTTCTGCGCTGGATAGAAGTCTTTTGTTTACAAACCAGTCTGACAGATGGCGATAAATTACCGCGCGGTACATGCGGGGTAATTTTGGGGTACAATTTTCAGAGCGATTTGTTTTGTCAACAATCCGAAACGTCAAACGCGTCGCGGACATTACGCCAGCCCCAGCCAGCCAGGTGTGTAGGTGCACCGCAAGTACTTACATTTTGCATTTGTGAAAACGTATCCGATGGAGTGACTTGGCGAGCAATACGAAGCCCGAAGCGCACCGAACACACCACCCGCGCCAGTTAATGTCGATGCGGTCATTTTAGGGGGCGAATAAAGGACCCTTCCGCGACGACATGTTCGACAATAACATCAACCACTACGTGCTGAAGGTGGAGCTGGCCAAATGCTTCGGCAATCTGGGGACGGTGTTTCTGGCACAGCACCTGCCCACCCGGCAGCACGTCGCGGTGAAGAAGTTCCTGGTCGAGGATCTGAAGAACGACATCAGCTACGTGATGGACGAGGCGAAGCATCTGCGCGAGTTCGACCATCCGAACATCCTCTGCTACCACACCGCGTTCGTGCACCATCTCGATCTGTACTTTGTGCTGCCGCTCATGTGCTACGGCTCCTGCCGGGACACGATGGCCAACTACTTCGAGACGGGCTTCCCAGAACCGATACTGGTGTGCATTCTGCGCGACATCCTGCAGGGGCTGGTGTATCTGCACTGGAAGGGCTACATCCACCGGTCGATCCGGGCCAGCCACGTCTTTCTGAACGAGACGCGCGCCGTGCTCGGGGGCTTCCGCGTGTGCACCAGCTTCCTGGGCGAGGGCAAGCGAATACGCAACCTGCACGAGCTGCCGCCCCACTCGGTGAAGTCGCTCAACTGGCTGGCCCCGGAAGTGCTGGCCCAGAATCTGACCGGCTACACGGAAAAGTCGGACGTGTACAGCCTGGCGATCACGGTGTACGAGCTGGCGAACGGGCTGGAACCGTTCTCCAACATCACCACCACGCTGATGCTGACGGAGAAGATGAAGGGTGGCTATCTGCCGATGCTGCTGGACGCCAGCACGATACCGAGCGAGGAGGTGGTGCTGGCCCAGTCGGCGGAAGCGAAGTCGAACGAAGCGGCCGCCGCCTCGATGCGCCAGATCTACGCCTCGCGCCAGTTCACCGATGCACTGCACAAGTTTGCCGAGCAGTGTTCGGAAAGGTAAGCGATTCAATGGTTCCGAGGGGGCCAGGGAATAATACGCAATTTCTTTCATTTCGGATAACAGCGACCCGAAGAATCGACCCAGTGCCTCCGCCTTAACATCGCACCCCGTATTCAAGCAGGTATCGCACACCAACATTAGAGAACAGTTTGCAAAGCACTGCATACAGACTGTTGATTTTGACTCGATTCAAGGTAGGGATATGTCGCGTTATTGGTTATTGGTCGGATGAGCACAATTAACAGCTTCTCCTCTCTTACAGATAACGACGACATCAATATGACCAACAGCTTCTCGCAGATGCGCATGGACGCTGATGGTTCCTTCGAATGGGACTTTGATGATTCGTAACGGCGGCGTGCGTGGTTCGCAGGCTAAAATGTTGCGAATATGGGGCGAAACGGTGTGAAACGTCAGTCAATCAATCAATCAATAGGGCAATGATGGTCCGTGTCTCCGGTAAGGGTTAGAGAGCAGGTTAGAAGCAAACAGTAGGCTGGGAAACAGATATGTATGTGTATAATCTCATCACCTCGGCACCTGTGGCACCCAGGGCAAAGCAAACCAATTCAGACGCTATTTTGTGTTGAAAGGTGTTTTTTATTAGCGCTACTTCTTATTATATTATGTTTTTATCGGTTTTAAAACTCGTTGCAATTGTTCCAACATTAAATATAGATGTGAACGGTAAAACACGATTTTAGTAGAGACAACAGTACCGCGCACGATGAGAGGCAAAAATCAAAACAGATATTTAATGAAGAAAAAAGAATGAAAAAGCAACAACTGAAACACAGTTCGAATATAATCCTTTATATGTCTCCAAAACAAGGAGCAAGTTTATTGGTTTATAAAGAGAAGTTCCTAGGTGCTTGATTATCAAAAACACACACGGCTCACGGATACACTTAAATTCGAAAGAAACAAACCGGGAAAAAAGGTCCAAAACCCTCTCTATCGTGTATTGTTTGTTGAAGGAAAGGACGGGGTCGCTTAATACTTTGCCTTCTTTTTACTCTCTCTCACCACGACGACGACGCGTTTCCGTTTCCTATCCCGCTCTACACACCGTCCTTTCCTTCACTGCCCACTATACACTACGCTTCTTTTCTTGGCATTATATCGGGCATTTTTTGAGACGCAGCAACAAAAAAAAAAAAATAGCATTTATAAGAAAAAAAGAAATTCGGCACGCAAAAAAACCCTTCCCCGCGGGTGGAGCTGCTTTTTGTGTTAAAAAGTAAAGAAAAACAAAAATATTGTTCATCTTCTCTGAAGGTGCTGCTGCCTTTGTGCCCCACTGTTGCGTTCTGCAACCACTGTTTTTTTTAGTAGAAGTAGTAGAAAGAATCTAAGAAGCGAAAAATGCAAACTCTGCTAAAGCGCGCCAGCTCGTCATGCGTACACTACAACACGCGGTCATACCCTTTTATCGCCATGAACGAACATTTGCCGGAATGGAAACATAAGTAGCTTAAGTAAACGATACTCGCACGTAAGTCTATATCGGGTTAGTGTGTGTGTGTGTGTGTGTGTGTGTGTGTTTGGTCAGCCTTCCTGTTACTAAACAAACGCAGGAAAGCTGTCGTGTGCACAGAATAGTGGTACGGTACAAAACATCATCACTACCACATCACCACCAACACCACCACCGACACGCGTTTAGCCGCTCATAACCATCCGGACGAACTCTTCGTAGTTGACATTTCCTTGCGAGTCCTCCTGGTTCTGGAGCAACTGTTCCACCTAAACGTAAACGATAACGATCCATTAGACAAAAGCTCTACATTTGATCATGTTTTCTTCTTCTTCTTGCTTCTCCCTACCTCATCATCGCCCAACTTCTCGCCGAGCGTCGTCAGCAGATGGCGCAGCTCGGCCGACGAGATGAACCCGCTGGCGTCCTTGTCGAAGTGGCGCAGCCCCTCGATGAAGTCGTCCGCCGTTTCGGCCGTGCGCTGCTTCGAGATGGCCTGGTAGATGGGCAGGAAGACTTCGAACGAGACGCGCTCGTCCGGTTTCAGCTGCATCGTGAACTTCTTCACGTCCGACTCGGTCGGGTTTTGGCCGAGCGCTCGCAGACATTCGCCGATCTGCTGCTGCTGGATCTTGCCATCGCCACGGTTGTCGAACAGATTGAACGCCTCCTGGAATTCTGTGCCGAGTAGAGAACCAAGTATGCGACGAAAAAAGGATTATAATCTGTTATTTGTTTCTTTTCGGAAACAGGGGTGATTGTTATAAGTAAAGGAAAGTCTTCGTGCGTAGTTCGTGGCTCCACGTTATGTGGGAGAGATGGAATATATGCTGGTACTGGTTACAAATTATACATTATGCATGCATTTTCCCCACTTGGCAAGAAGCTACAGTCGACAGTTGCACAAACATGTTGCAGTGCCACCAATCGAGGTGCCCTTACTTGGCAAATTCCCTTCTTCTTGCTCTGCCCCTGTGCTTCATGGAAGGGGGCTTCATTATCAATACGACGGGACAGTTTAATTAACAAGCTATTTCCCTTTTCCGTCGTGTGTAGGGGGGGTTTGTCGTTGTGGCACAAATTGTTGCAGCGAATGCAACAACGAATGCACTTGCGCAGCTGGTAGAATGCATTACAGCGAACTCAGCCACCAGTTTCACGTTCTTGGAAGATGCAGCTCGGATGCATTCCAAAATTAAGAGCTTTATTTCTACAAAAGTGCAACAATTGCTTTAAGAAAATAACCAATAATCACCGTACGACCAATTCTGATATTTGATCACTTTTTTGCATCTTACCTTCCACAGATGTGAAATTGTTTTTCTTCGGTGGATCGTACATGTACATGTTTGCCGGATTTGGTCGTATACGGTTTTTTTTCCTTCCAGCAACTGTTTCTAATTCACTTCAAATACACTTTCTATTTGCGCAGCTGCCGCCAGATTAGTTACACACCTGTATCTGTACCCCTCTTTCTCTACACTGCCAACTGTCCGGGGTAAGAGAAAAAGCTTGGACTGAAAAACCCGCTATAGGTAGGAAAATGGATGGAAACCGAGGAGAAGGGTCAACGGCGGTGGAGTTGGTGGAAACGCGGTTAAAACAAAACAATTTCACGGTCACGCTTTCGTTCGGTTTGAGTGGTTGCGGTTTTCGGTGTCACCATCGCAACACACCACACACACTCACACGGACGACGGACAGCCGGTGTAAAGTAGTGTGTCACAAGCGACCAAGCGACTAAGCAAGCGGCGCCCCGAAGGTACGTTTCTCACTATTGTTTGTAATGCGCGTTTTTATCACACCACACACACACACACACACACACACCAAACCCACGAAACGTAACACTTGGAAAATAACGTCCCGGATCGAAAACTGCAAACGTAGCAAACTGCAGTGGAATAAGCAAGAGAAAAAAAGCTCGAAAAAGGGGAAAAGAAAGAGTTTGCGAGTCGTCACTTCAAATAGAACGCAAATGAATGGCACGTGGCGCGTTTTTCGCTTTGACGCAATTTTTAGCACATTTTAACGTTCGTCTCACTATTCCATGCGCTTTCTCCTCTCCCGTTCCCGTTCTCCTCAGGTCTCAGCGTCACTTGATCAAATCACCCATTCCACACAACACACAGCCCACCCCCCGCTAGAATGACGGGTCAAACGACATACGACGGATCAGCTGGGACGGATCGAATGTCACTGTGATCTAGCAGGCGCGTGCACAACACGATCTCGCACAAACAGAAAAGAAGCAAAATACCAACGAGGACCCAACACCGTGCCGCGCGTGCCGTGGGCCGTGTGTCGACGATCGGATAGTATGTTGACAACTGGCAGCGGCAAAAGATACCAGCCCGTGTGTCTGTCTGGGTCTGGTCGGTGTGTCTGTCCGCTAGCGAACCCCGTGCAGCAGGCAGCCGTGAGAGCTTTGTGGTCCTCCCCACCCCGACCTGTGTTGCTGCTACTACTGCTGCTGCTGCTGCTTTACAGCACAACTCCGTCTCCGTAACCATATTGGGCATATTAAGCGCAGAGA
The DNA here is from genome assembly GCF_016920715.1 of Anopheles arabiensis. Lineage (NCBI taxonomy): Eukaryota > Metazoa > Arthropoda > Insecta > Diptera > Culicidae > Anopheles > Anopheles arabiensis. The sequence goes on from NC_053518.1 coordinate 1,297,215, forward strand.
GAGGGATGCTGCCGTTGCTTCACACCACAACCCCACCCTTATGCCATGCGCACCCATGCTAGCCCAGCCAGCCGCGAGATGATGATCGTGGCGCGATCGGCCGAAAGATCGGAACGCAAAACTTCACTATCTGCGTGAATGCGAACGCATAGTGGTAAAAAGAAGGGGGGGGGGGGGTGCGAGACGTTCGAAAGGCTCTCCCAGTTTCACACGACACACGACGACGACGGTGGTGGTGGGAAAACCGGGCAGCAAGCGACTAAAAGAGCAAAAAGTGCACTGCATGGGTAGTGTGCGAATGTAACGCCGACCGAAAGGGTTTTCGCATGTGCAACTGGATAAACACACACACAAACACTCGACGTCGTCAAACTTCCCGAGCACGAGCAAAAAGAGAAGGCCACACATTCCCTCCTCTTCTCCTCCAGTGCCAGTTTTGTTTCTTCTCCTGCATGATTACTGCATGAACAACAAAACAGACAGCACAAGCCTTGGATGGATCTATAATCACACACACAAACACACACCCGACCGATAAGATAAGGAGTGTCATATCCGTGTGCATGCAGATATCCAAAAGTTTGAGGTCTAGAACTGATTAAGAATGCATCCAGGAAAGATTGTTGTAGCAGATGCATTCCCTCAATCTTAACATAATGTCGTCTTGGGGTGGAGTTTTCGGGTCACAGACACCATTCAGTCCTTCCTTCCCAGACATGCAATAAACATCATTAAAATAACGCAAAACTAAACCTGAAACCCCCGAACTGCTGCAGTGGGACCGATCAACACTGGTTTTTTAATGCATTTATCTCGTGCAGATAATTGCAAACGGCAACCATAATACTAAAACATGCGCGCGAAGGCATCATCAACGACGTACTTTTGAAGGACGAAATAGCGCCACACGCGCTATTTGAGTGAATATTATATGAATGCATTGCCACCCGTCCGTCCGTCGTGGCATAACATCTGTTAACTTAATATTGCTAAAAGTAGGAAAGGGTACTGCAGTGTCACTGTTTTCGCCACTTCTTTTGTGTGTGAAACCTCAACCTCGGCTTTCTTTCACTATAAAGCCCACTTTCTACCAAACTGCCGAGGTATCAATTAGGCCCATTCGTTGTGTGTATTATTATTGCTGTTAAGAAGCAAAAAAAAATGGCTCATTTCACATCGTTTCCCACAACCTTGCAGGGTGGTGGATTCCCACTGGAGACTGGAGATGCTAAATGGTTATGAGAAGCCTTTCGCGCCTTTGGGAGACAATCTCAATCGCTATTTATATGGTAATGCAAGCCATAATTCGGGGATGGGTGGCACAAAAGGCACAGAAATGTTTAGACTTTCACAAAAGTAAAAAGTAAAGTAAAATAAGGAAAATAAGTGTCTTTACACACCAAAAGATCACCAAAAGTTTTGCATGGAAAACGAGAAAACATTGCTCACCACAATTGAATTGTTTACATACGTCTCTCAATTAGGACAATTAAGACATGCAACAGGAAGCTTGTTCGAATCAATTTGCTTGCATCGCAGAAGGGTCTTCATAACTATCCGCTACATCCGAATCGGCCCGAGTAGCCCAAAATAAGTCACCAAATTGCTTTGCCTTATAAAACCAAAGATGACGGCACACACACACACGCGGACGGACCTACATTTTCACATCCGAACAACGAAACAATAAAATAAACTCCTACCCAACTGCGTAACACTCAAAAGTAACCCGTTTTTACCAAATATACACACTGCAACTTTACAATATGCGAGACAGTGTTTTAGCAGAAAAGGGTGTGCGCGCGCGCACGAGGGGAGTCCCAAGATGGCGGGAGGTGAGGATGGGGACCCACCGTACGAGTCCTCCGAGGGCTGACCAAACGAAGGCAATCGTAGCGTACGAATGTACACACAACAGCAGCGCACCACCGCGCCATCGCACAGTCAACGCCATTTATGGAAGAAAATTGAATAATCTTTTATGTTCGGCAGCAGCGATCACCCTTCTTCTCCGAGGGGGGAGGGCGCGCGCGTACGATCGCCACCACACGCAGATCTTTGTATGATGTAGGCAGCGGCCTGCCACAGCACTGATTCACACATACTAACTCTGAACGGTGGCGGGTCTCTGTTCTCACTCGCTAGGCATTGGCGCGTAAATAGCGCATAGTGAGAGCATGCGTATGTTACTAAAACAGTTTCCAAAAGTCTTCCGAATAGTGTATCTATCAATGTAAATCTGTTGGTTTACATGATCAATAGACGTACAGCGCTATTTAACAACAAATACACTACTGTTAAGGTACTATTAATTCATCATAACTACACGATCCAACGATGCAAATTCATAATTAATCATTCATTCTCACCCATATGGATATATTCCCTTCGGATGACAAATTGCTGCCCTACCAAACCTTTTAGCCCTTAAACCACTGATGGAGATCATGTAATCTTCTACCTTTATGAATTGTTTCTTGATTGCTTGCCTTCTGTAAGACTCCAAGTAAGGCTCCAAAAATGAGATAAACAAGGGAAGGAAGGGTGCAAGGGAGAGTCAACCTTTCAACCGAATGACTAATCCACAGTAGTGCTGCATAGGCCGTCAAGATCACGAGCATCACATAGTAAGCTACCTTTGCGTATTATTTAACCTAGACCACAATAATCACCGCATCGTACCGCTTCTTGGAAGACAACAATCAAAAAGAAGGTTCCGAACCTCCATTGTGACTGAAGGGTCAAACACAACACCCCTCCACTGCACGAAAGCGAAACAAGTTGCCATGAGCCATGAGGGCTGTGATCGGGTGGGGGATGCAAAGAACTACTCCGCTCGTCACAACAACTGACTCTACGACATGGCCCCACGTTGGCTTTGGGGTGTGCGAGATGGGGTCCATTTTTTTTTGCGAGGTCACTCCACACCGCCATCCACCACGCGTGGACTACGGGCAACTTGTTTGCCTTTTAAGGAACGCGCGTCGCAAATGGCTTGACCTCGTTTCTTCTTTTAGCAAAACGTATCACGCGAAGAGCCCTGCCAATGACGGACCCAGAACCGCAAACTTAAGCCAGCAATTGGTACGGGTGGAACGGCGTGTTTGTGTGTGTATGTGTGAAGGCTCGCTCCATCTTTCCCTCTTTTGTTGTTGTGAGCCTTCGATGGCGCGCCTTGCCTTGTCCAGGGCTGCATACGGGGATATAAATAAGACAGCAAACGCAAGACGTCGTGGCTTATCGATTCGCACGAAAGCATGATTGACGAATCGGTGCCATGTGACGCGACGGTTGGCCAAAGTTCTAACCCCTTTCTTCGTCTACAGAAGGATCTACATAGCACTTTAGTAACAGATGGTGGGTTGCACCTTCCCGATGGCCGCTATCTTTCAGTACGTGTTGATTCATCGAACAGGGCTCACCTATCTGGCGTTTCGAAATAACAACTGATAATGTTACACGGGCAAAATGGAAACGGGAGGCATGAACCGGGCCGATAGTTTCGCTACTATCTACGTTCGTACGTGAAACGTGTCCCTCGTTCTAGTAGAATAGCAATGACATTAATTGAAATTGATACCGCCACCGCCATCAGTGGCTTCTGATCCGTACGAAATCAATGAATCAGAAACAGCGAATGGTTGCAACAGGAATAACAACTCTACATACGAAGTTTGTGGCAAAAGTCTTGAAATGATTTGAAAAATAATCAATACGCTACAATGTAAAATTATTATCAGTACGTTCGAAGGCCAAATCTTCACTGCACCGTCTTGATAAGCTATCAGTCAATGCGATGCAGGTAAAATCATTCAAATGTTGGACTAACCGATTTCAATCTCTACTTTCATCGCTTGAACGAATATTAAAACATACTAAACTTACGAATATTTAAATTTGGCCGATGTTCGATGGTGACTGGAAAAGCGCGACAGCTGCAATCTGACGATGGAAATGTGTTACCAATAAACTAATCCAATTTTATTCCAAACGTGCGTCCTCAGTGGCATTTTTTAAGCTAATCGCAAAATATTCCTTCAGCGTGTTTCAGTCACTTTTCAACCAGTTCTAACATCTGCCACAGGGCGGGTGGATGTTTCGCACCTAGCCCCAGCCATAAAACTGTCTTGCCTTGTGGGCCGTCAATGTTAAACAAACATTCCGCACCGGTTGGTTATCACGTCCGCAACGGATGCACATTCTTACACGGTTTTTAAAAATCGTGATTTGTCATCGCTCTGCGATGGTTTCGCCTCCACCACCTCTCCCCAACCGCTTTCCTGACCGACCTACGCTGAACGGAGAAAGAAGACTCGCCTACATACGCGATGACAACTCAGAGCGTACCCTACACTGGCACCGCACATGACGTCACTGCTGTGGAATTCCAACATCTCGAACAGGAAGTGGTACTTTTCGGAACAAATCCATGTAGAAACCTTACTAAAACTGTATCGATTATGACCGATGTCTAAGTTCACCACAGAACGGCACGCAGCTGGAAAGTTTAGAATATTGCAGCACTTACCAGCCAATTGATCCTCGGTGAGATTAGTCTGCGGGAAGACAGGCAAGCGTTAACAAAGGAAAAGGAAAACAAAACATCGGTGCTGTAAACGGTCGTTTTCCGCTTTTCCGCCGCGCAGGGCGCTGTTTGTAACTTACCATTTTGCTGTTTGGGATGTGTGGAAGCAATTAAACGCAAATAACAAGGAATGCAAAGCGCAACTAATCTAGAATTTTGATAAATTCCAGCAACACTCGCGGAATGAATATCGAATGCGACGAATACTGGACTGTTTGACAACTCCCGTTCGCTGCCCCTTCGTGCCGTAACGCTTCGTAACACTTCCAGATGTCAACGGTCGGCCAAGGTGTGCGCAGGATGCTGGAAAGGCGCATTTTACTTATTAATTATTTCAAACATAAAAGTGTTGTGCCACATTACTTAAATGCTGATTTTATCTTCAATGGTACACCGTCCAAGAGTAAACTATTACTCAAATTAATGTTTGCCCAACAACAACATTCTATCGTTACTGCTCTATACACCTTGCCATGTTTTGAGCACGGAGCTGTCAGTGCAGATGTTTCGAGGAAAAAAAACGAATTTTCCAATTGGTGGAATTGTCACAGCACAGCAGGAGAAAAATTGTTTGCAAAAAGCAGCAGGATAGCGCTGCCCGATTGTTGTTACCGTGTGGAAAACGTTGAAACGCAGCAAGGTGTGTGTTGTTCCGCTGGCTGTATGCGTCCTCTATGCTCTTTTCTAAGCTGGCACTATCTATTTTCGTGCAAACGGAAGGGACTGAACCGTGCAGCTTCGCCCTATTTTCCTTCGCCAGTGGTGCAAGTGGCATTGCGTAGCATTTAAAGAAGCAGCAGTGTTGATGCCCTATCTCTGCACACTGCCTGCACACGACTGCATTGCTAAGCGGATCGTGTGCGGTCAGGGCGGCATGGTGCGGCCAAACCGATCTAGTGTGATTACATAAATTGTGAATATTTTGTGCGATCTAAAGAGAAAAAAAAACTACAAGGAGACAGGGAAAGAAATGGTTCAGTTCGGGAAGCAAAAATCTGGAATACAGTGTGCGTGTGTGTGTGTGTGTTTGTGTTCGTTTGTTTTGTACAGCAAGTGGGAGCGAGATAACACCGAGCGAGTGGGATACGTGAGTGAGTGCGCAAGGGAGAGAAGGACTTTTAAAACGTACACAGTGCACCGCAAGTTTTTATCCAATTAGTGTAACTTGCATGAGGCATGGATTCGAGCAAAGGCGAGGTGAAAATCAATAACCGTGTACAACACCACCCGCGATAGTGCTGTGCGGGGTTTTGGGTTCGTTATACAAAACAAACGGCACACATCAATCATCGCAGCATGCCACCACACACACTAAACGGTGCTAGGCACTGGCTGTCAAAGGTTAAAGTAAATAGAAGAGAGCCCTGCTATGCGCTGTGACCAAAGGAAGTGTTGGCAAGGAGCGGAAGGGGTAGGCAATGGTAAAGGTTTTTTTTTTGTACGGGTGTCAAATACAATGCCCGAACAGCTGATCATAATAATACAGGTGCAGCATAGGCCCGACAGATGCCTATGCCCTGTTGGTGGCAAGATGGACAACAAACGGAGAAATTTGTCTTCATGTTGTTGCCATTCAACATTAATGTTCATTCAAATGTTCCTATAATGTGACCTTTCTTGTGGAATGAATGAAATGAGCTATTTCACCCTTCACATTACACAGCAGTGTCAACAAAAACAACCCCAAAATGAGATGAGCGGATAATGTGATCCTCCCCATTCCTCCCCTTTTCACCCCTTTCCGCCCCAACTGAAAGAGAGTGAGAGCGTACCACAACGGCCTCGCACCGAAAACAACAACAAGCTGAAACAGGAACGCACACAACGAAGCAGGCCAAACAATTTACAGCAGCAACAGCAAAAAACAAACACACACACAGAACACGAAGAACCCGACAAAAGAAGTCGTGTCGCCATATTGAATCAAGAATGCTTCAATTACTACGCACGGAAGGGGTCGATTCAGAGAAGAGGGTTGGGGTAAGAGATGGGCGATGACAGGTAGTAAGAAGAAACAAATAGCCTACACACATTTTCTCCCCCCCCCCTTCCCCCGCTAGTGGGGTTGACCACATGTGTGCGAATGTGTGTAGCGGGTTGGTGGTGGTGGTGGTGTTGATTGTGGCGATGGGTGTCTGTCTTGCCGCGGTGTGTGTACGATGTGTGCCCTTTTTCTGCTTCCCTTGTTTCGCTGCTAATCGCGAAGCAGACGACGGACGGACGGGCCTATACACGGGGGCCTCTTCGACGCGGTCGTCTGTTTCGCTTCAGAATCCATCCAACCAGTCCAGCTCAAGGGGGGACTCCGTGCTGCAAGTGTGCCGTAGTTTGTGCTCTGTTGCTTCAACGTAGGGGCTTCCTCATTAGCCGGGAGTGTGTCGTCTGTCGATGGGTTCATGCAAAGTAGGAAGTAGATCAATTCATTCCGGGGGAGGTGTCCGGGAGCATTCGCGCAATCAATGTTAAGAGTAGGGTGGTTACAACCCTGGTTTCTTGTTTCTAGTCGATTTAGGATCGTGTCTAGTTGCTGTTGCGTAAAATGCAGTCAGGACTGTTTGGCAAAGTGTAGTTGCTGTTGCCGTGGTAGTGAGTACACGGTGCAAGTGTAGTGTCGATAGTGGCAAGTGATAAACGTTTGGCAAGAAAATTGAAAACCCCATCTAGAAGGCGCAGTGCTAGAGTGACGGCGTTACGGGGTGCATACGTGTGCGTGCAGTGCGCGTGCATCCTCCAAACAAAGGAAAGTGCTCCCGACCACACACTGTCGCCGTTAGCCAATGTAGAGCCATCCCTTCCGGTAGACCCTCCCGCCTGCCCGGAATCGCTCGCTGTGCGTTCTCAATTATATTGGAGTGCGTTCGACACACCCACACCCACGACCCCTTCCTTCCAGCCGTGTGTGCTTGTGCCCTCAGGAAGCGTGAATTCAATCCGCACAGCAGTCATCGGTTTCCCTTCAATTCATCCGTGTGAGGTTCACGACTCCCTTGAACCCTGTTGCTGCTGCTGATCGAGTGGGTTGCGCCTGTGTGTTTGTGTCGGTGCTCTCTCTCTCTCCCTATCGCTGTGTGTGACGTTTGTTGCTTCTTTGTTGGTTAAGGCGAGACCGTTTTCTATTGCGTAGTTCCTTGCCTTCCTGCGCTGGAGACACACCGCAAAGAGAGGAGGAGGACAACCGCAACAACGAAGCAGTGTTTCGTTGACGGGCGGTCACACACCAACACAAACACAGATCGGGAAGAGAAGAGAAGCTAGAACCACCCTCTGCGCGATCGGGACAGCGGTTGCTAAGCGTGCGCCGGAATTTCTTCGCCTGCTGCGAGTGAAAGGGCAACAGCGACAGCAACAACCGTTACGAAATTCCAACCGGAAGTGAGCCTAACGCAGACGGAGGAAACACCACCAGCTACGACAACGCACGCGACAACGGCACGGAGTTAGCACGATGAAGGCACGGAACGGAGAGCGTTCACCGTCGCGGCAGAAAAGCTCCGCCAAGGAGCCGAACGACAAGATGATGAACCAGATTCAGCTGGTTCGCAATCGATTCGAGGTAAGGCTTGAACTCTCCCTCGCCGGATTAATGAACATGTACGTTATTTTGTAGGAAGGGTGGTGTAATGCTTGAATGAAAACGATTCTAGGAAGAGCGTGGAAATATATTGATGATCCACGCATTTGTCCATTACGCCAAGACGAGTGCTTTGTACGCTGAGAAAGAGCAAATAAGCTAACTGAGCAATTTACTCACCTTGAATGTGTGACCGTGGTCAGCCTCTTCCTTTCCGGTTGTTATTCGTGGCGCAATTTCCCGAAGTGCAATTGATCTGCCATTTCAAATGTGATCCAACATAGCAATTGCGATGGAATGCAATGGCAGAAAGAAAAATTTCCTTGCTTTGGAGCATTTTTGTATCCATTGATGTGGACATGGGTGGCTGAATCGTTTTTTGACACACTTCACACACATTTAGACTAGAAAGCGATACTATTCTATAGTTGTAATAACCCGAAAAGGCATTAAAACACTTTGGTTCTTTGTTATCATTAAGCTCCTCTACCTGGTGAGTCGTTTTGAGCAGTTTGAAAATAGGTGCATTTTTTACAAAGAGGTTTTGGATTTTTTAAAGCTCAATCTAAGAAATTAGCAATTCTGATTAGCAGCAAAATTTAACTGCAACTTTGTGTTTGTGTTCTCTTCGTCACAATATTGCATCTCCCTGTTTCTGTATTATCGTACCCTGTCGTGCGATGTAGGTCAAACTTTTGCACCATGCTTTTGCACACACACACACACAAAAAGAAGAAGCGCAGTCGTAAACACGAAACCTCTCCTACATCCCCCTGATACGGCTTGTGTTATGAAAAGGTGTCTCGCCGAAGGAGAAAGTAAGATAATACGATGCGATCATACGTATGTGCAGTGAAGGATGGGAGGAATGGTGTTAATCCTCCCGCTGCCTTCTCCCATGGAACTTTATTTGGCACACACCCTCTTCGGATTTCAAAAAGGAAGAAGAAAATCTCCCCACTTGCGGGATGTATTACATACCAGCTCAGGACCCAACTGCAACTCATTTCCATACGGTGCTGAAAAATATAAGTCTAGGCAACGTGGCGGCGAGGGTTAAAAGGCATACTGTTGGGGCTGGCTGGTGCGCAGTTTCTTAAAGTAAACAAAATTTTGCCTGGGATGCACTTGGGATGCGGCGGGGCTGCAGATAACACCAACCAGCGACCCCTTGCCAAGGGAAGTGGTACGAATTTAGGTCAAGTCAAGAGTCGTTAGATTCAATGCCAACAAAACCTCCACCCAAATAGAACAAAGTGTGTGTTGAATGTTGGGACTTTTTTGGAGTGATGTTTTCATTTAAAAAAGGCTAGTATGTGCCACAATTTTAAGGATTATCAAAGCAACTATTCACAGTTTTTTGAGTTATACTTTATCAAAAAAACTGCTGCATTTAAATATAACAGTAACTACCCGTGTGTGCAGTGCCAATGCTCATCTTTCCTTACTGAAGTGCCATGTCTGCATTTTTGTTATCGGTTTTTGAAGACACATGCGCTCTACAAAGTATTCGTGGCCGTCTTCGTCATGTCTATGTTACTGTTTTACCTCGTCCGTTAGTATGGTACCAATGGGTTTCACAATAGCCAGATTCTTAAAAAGTAAATCTCCCTAAAACCCATTCCATTTAGTTAGTAACAACAAGCATTTTGTCTACATTCTCACCAGCTGCACGGGTTCCCTAGTTTCTGTGGCGCTTACTTAAGCTTCTTAAAGCGTTTCCCAGCAGTTTCCCCCAGCATTCACTGTGTGTACCTAGAATCCTTTCGTCACTAATGACTGTTGCTTCACCACGCCACGGTCTCGGAAGTGGAAGGATCGGCTGGAGTAGTGTCGGGCGTTGTCAACCAGACCGTCACGCTGCCCGCAGAGGATGCTTGTGGGTGAGCCAATGAGACAAAAAACACCCCAGCGAGCAGGAGCTGATGTCTGTCGTCTGGATCCCTTTTTCATCCTTTCGGGTGCGTCGTGCAAACGACGCTGTTCTGCTGGTTTTTTGTTTGCATAGCGTCGTCTGGCTGCGTATGCTCGATGATGGCGACGATGGTGGTGCTGGTGAAGGTACTACTCCATATAAAGTTTAATACCTCATCCGTTTCTTCTCCGCTCCAACCAACAGGAGCACCACACGACTGTCGCGAGCTGTCCCAAATCTGGCTTCGGTTCGTCTTCGGCGGTTTTCGTGTTCCGTTTTCGTGTCAGCATCAGCATCTGACGTGGCAAACCCTCCACCGACTAATGCCAAGGAAAGCTAAGTCCTTCCCTCTTGCCTCGCTTTACACTGCCTTGCCCTTTAACCGTGCACTACCACCTTCGGGCTGCACTGGATCGGGCGTTCGGGTCTCTTTGTGTGCACAACGTGTGCATTCGCCTGCCACCAACATCGTCCTGCGTGGTCCTTTCCAGTCACAACTCATCTCCCCTGCAGCACCCCGTTGGGCTCTTGATGGTGGGGGGGTTGCTCTCATTCAGAAGCGACATGAAACGGAATCCCCGTAGCAGGATCGGTACGCCCATGTATTGGGTTTCTCCGCCACTTCGTTCGCGTGGTTTGCGAATGCGTAGGGCAGCACTTGTTTCTTCTTAGTTTTAGCACTCGGGCGTGATGGGACCTGGGTCTTGGGTTTACTAACACAGCACGGCGAACGAATACCGTTCTGCCGAACTAGCAATGCGCGCGGGGTTGCATTATTAAACTAGTTGTGTTGTCTCGACGGCACAGGGCACACACATCCTGAGCGACTGGAGTGCGAGGATAGACATCTTCCCCCGGCTGTGCTTTGTACTTTCCTGCTCCTTTTTCGCGCAGGACACACGAGACAAAGAGGAACCTGTGTTACCAGTGCAGAATCCTTGCACGAAGCGCTTAGGAGAAGAGGGACCGTTAGTGTGGCAGTTTTTTCCCGGAATCACTTCAAAGCTGCTATGGTGTGCAATAACGACCAACGGTGCTAGTTTTTTTTTGAGACTTTTAGGAAGGATTTTGAAACCCAAACTCAGGAAATAGGAAACCCACCACCAGCAAGTGTTTTCACGTCTTCAGTTTTCTGTCTCAGGGATAGCTAGCAGTGTGTGCCTTCTTTGTGTCCACTGTGGATTTTATAAGGTGACCATCAGTGCTCCTACGAAAACCACGGACTGTCTCAAAACTCATCGCCCAAGCTAATCATATCCATCAAAGTTATCCGAGCGCGCCTCAAGATGAATCGTTACCATCCCAGCCATTATTCCCATCATAACCATCATCATCATTACCATCATCATCATCACCATCACCATGGAAACGGATCTCGCGGGACGCATCAACAGCAGCTTCAGTACTACCAACAGCAGCAGCAGCAACCCCAGTATCTTCATTACCAGGAACAGTATCACAGCCAACGTAGCTACGATGTCTACAGCCGACGAGCGCAGCAGCAGCAGCAGGTTTGCAACAGGACTTGTACATTTTGCCTGTCCTGTTAATTTTACGTTGAAAAAGTCATTTGGATAGCGTTTTAAAAGCACAGTTTTGCCGTGTGTCCTTTGTCTGCTCCGGAGCTCTCGAAGCAGAACACTCCAGCACAAACTCCAGCAGAAGTTCTATCGCAGATTGGGAGGAGGATGAAAAGAAGAAACTCCTTCCGTAGCTGTAGACGGGCGATGCCAGTCGTAAGTTTTCTTTGTCGTTCGCTCCACTCCACACGGACGAAGGCTAACCTCAATATCCGCTATCCGAACGATACCCAACGGTACTGACCTGGGTCAACAGTTACTACGGCCGAAATTTTACACCCTAACTTCGGGGCTAGCTCTATCTTTCGTTTTTCCCCATTCAGTGACGGTGTGTTGGTGTCGTGACCGTGCGCGATATCACGGTTCGCCCGTCCGGCGCTATCACCACCGTACATGCATGTCTCCCCTCGTAAACCTTGACCTCCGACAACGGTGGTCCATTACTTGACCTGCTTTAAGGAGCTAAGGTTAGGGGTGTTAGGGGAGTCGAAATCACCCTTTTTTTCAGTGTTCGCTCGCACTGTGTGGCTTGGTGTGGAAAGCGTTGGAAGGAGTGTGTTTTACATTTACATTCCGTTGAAAAGTAAGCAATTACTAAGCGATCAAGAAGAACGTCGTTTGCTGTAAACCAACGGTGGAGTGCTTCACATTCAGAGAGAGGGTTGAATCATTTGCATTGATCGATGGCGTGATTTGTGTACTGAAACAAGCTCCATGTATGACTACGTAGTTCCTAGAAGAGTTTTTTTTCTATTATTTTGCTAAATAACTTCGTTTCAAGCACCTTTCTTATGATGTAGTCCTTTATTATATATTAATCTAAATACTATTGTTCTTTCCTATATTCGATCACTGCTCTAGAAATCGTGCATCATTCCGGATGATGAGATCTCACGAAAACTACCAAAGGAAATTCTGCTTCGCATTTTATCATACCTTGATGTAACCTCGCTTTGCCGCTGTGGACAGGTAAGCATCCAAGGCACCAATGATGCTTACAGATTTAACCTAGCAACCGTTATTCTTGCCCTGCTAGGTTTCTCGATATTGGAATATTCTCGCACTGGACGGCTCCAACTGGCAAAAGATAGATCTGTTCGATTTTCAACGAGACATTGAGGTAAAACTGCTCGACCGGAAATACAACTGCATGTTACTCACAAGTTTCTTTTGGCAAAATTTTTAGGGTCCAGTGATCGAAAACATCTCACAGCGCTGTGGCGGCTTTCTGAAGTATCTGCGATTGCGGGGCTGCCAGTCGGTCGGCAGCCACTCGATCCGTACCCTTGCCAACTACTGCCATAACATCGAGCATCTCGATCTGTCCGAGTGCAAGAAGATCAGCGACGTTGCCATACAGCAGCTCAGCAAGAACTGCGCCAAGCTGACCGCGATCAATTTGGAGTCGTGCTCGCAAATATCCGACAGCAGCCTTAAGGCACTCTCCGACGGGTGTCCGGTAGGTAGACAGCTTTGGAGAAGCATTTTAATATCATTTACCAATTGTTGAATTGCCTTCCACTATCGTTGTAGAATTTGTCCGAAATCAATGTATCCTGGTGCAATCTAATCACGGAGAATGGCGTCGAAGCGCTCGCTAGGGGATGCAACAAGATCAAAAAGTTCAGCAGTAAAGGTAAGCATCACACCGTCCAACTACAAACGACGACAATGTTTGTTGGATAAAATATTCCTTTCTGTGCAAGCCAAAGTTTAATCTTACCGTGTTTGAGTGGCCAAACAAGTGTTGCACATTGCGTATCGCTGGTTGGTCAACATAATAGTCACTGTTTGTTTAAACTACACGTATGTGATAATGTGCCCTCATTAGAATGCATGCTGCAAATGGGTTTAACGTGCCTGTGTTTATCTTACTGTCTTGCTATCTCTCTCCCTCTCACACACACATACACTCACTTCTGCTATTTGTTCGTTGCAGGATGCAAGCAGGTGAACGATAGGGCTGTTATCGCGCTTGCACTGTACTGTCCCGGGATCGAGGTTTTAAATCTACATAGTTGTGATGTGAGTAGTCACGCGCACTGCTGCAAGCACGCGAAGCAAGAAACTGATGGATCCATACTATTTTTCCATATATTTTTGTGTCCTTTGACCTTTTCCAGAGCATAACGGATGCATCGATATCGAAGATTGCAGAAAAATGCTGCAACCTGAAGCAGCTGTGCGTGTCCAAGTGTACCGAGCTTACCGATCAGTCCCTCACTGCCCTAGCGATGAATAATCAGTACCTCAACACGCTCGAGGTCGCCGGATGTGCACAATTCACCGATAGTGGCTTCATCGCGCTGGCAAAGGTGAGCACAGTTGTGTGCATTTCTCATCATTTCCATTTCCTTTCTCAAAAATATTGTTTTTGGTTTGCAGAACTGTAAATACTTGGAGCGCATGGATCTGGAAGAGTGTAGTCTGATCACCGATGCCACTTTGCAGAACCTGGCATTGGGATGTCCTAGTCTGGAGAAGCTGGTAAGAAATGGAACTTCAGTCCTATAACGTATATCTTACACTTCTAATTCCACACTCTCTCTCTCTCTCTCTCTCCGGTCAGACTTTATCACACTGCGAGCTGATAACGGACGAAGGCATCCGGCAGCTGGCCGGCGGTGGCTGTGCCGCTGAAAGCCTTTCCGTCCTGGAGCTTGACAACTGTCCACTGATCACTGACGCAACGCTAGAGCATCTAATATCCTGTCACAATCTGCAACGGATAGAGCTGTACGACTGCCAACTCATTTCACGCAATGCAATCCGTCGTTTAAGGGTAAGCGGGCAAAAAAAACCGGCCCCTCCATTTATCGGGTTGAACGTTACAAACCTCGTTTTTTTGCTTTCCAGAATCATCTTCCCAACATAAAGGTTCACGCTTACTTTGCACCGGTTACGCCGCCACCAACAATAAACGGTCCGCGCCCTAGGTACTGCCGGTGTTGCGAGATTCTCTGAGATCAGGCGATTGGCTTAGCCAGAAAAGTGCTCTGTAGGAGTAGAGACGACTGATATTTATACTTGTAACCGTAGCATACACCTTTCGGATTTGATAGAACACCCCAGGGGGCTGGTAGGAGGGTCTATCGCATTGTCGTTTGTGCACCACAAACGCTGGAGGCATCGTGCGAATCAAGAACCTTTCGTTAAGGGCAGCTATGGGGCACACTAGCCTCCAAATACTGGCTGCTAGGCCTGGACTGAAAACTACATACATACATACAAACACACACACACACATACATACACACGAAAACTGCATTCGCTTTGCATGCACGGTGCAGTGCACCAGTCGCTAATTTGATGTCTCTGTGCCAGTGTGGTGTCAAGAAGAGCGAAACGGAACAACATTCTACAAGAAGCTGGATCACATCCCACGTGTAATGTTCGTAAACAGCTTAATGCATGCTTTAGTCGCCTTGTGTGTGTGCGGGTGTGGGTGGGTGTATGTGTAAGCATTACTTAGAACATGTTAGCGTAACACGAAATGGGCCCTAAACAAACGACGCCGCCGGTGGTAGGAAAGTACGACAAACCGACAACAAAACACACAGAATATCACACCAAAAAGTAACAGCTTATTCTACGTCGAAGTTGTGGAAACGGGGGGATAGAGGGGGGAGGGTGGATTCAGAGACACCGGAAGATACCAAAAGAACGGGGTTGGAACGGCAAAAAAAAACACAAAACAACCACACTAACGACAAACACACAAACTCTGTCACATGTGTTCAGCAAAGCATAAGTATGGTGTGAGATCAGCAAAAGTATCATACACACATAACGTAGCATAACGAATCGACGTATCGTGCAATCATTTGTACATTGAACCATTGTAGATGCGGGAGCATGCGGATGGCGGTAACAATAACAACAACAACAACAACATACCCCCTCCAAAAATACCCCCCAACACTTGTAGCAGTTCGAATACTTAAACATACCGCCGATGCACCGCAGGAAAGGTAGGAAAGTGCACACGCGTACGCATCGATATACATTTTATGGAATGAAATCATCTACTACACTACTAAAACAATACTTTAAGTGTATGCGTATGTGTTTGAAAGACTTGCAACTAAAAAGGAAACATAGTATGCAACTGTTTAGATAAACATAACAGCCAGAAACGAGGGGGAGGGGGAGAGGCGGAAGAAGCAACAACTGGTGTACTAATAATGCTCACGAGCACTATCTACATTAAGCATCATTACACTGTGTAGCACATAAGCTTTTGTACTAGGTGTGTTTGTAATGTGCAGGAGATAGCCGGAATTAGAAGAGAGTGAAAGAAGAGAGAGGGAGAGAAAGAGCGCATTGCAACCAGAATTCATATTTTTCATACAAAACTGCAGGAATGGTAAAAAGAGAAGTGAATAGAAAAAAACAAGCAAAAAATTGACCGGATGTGATGGCTGACAATGGAACAAGTACACACACACAGGGATGATAGGAAATATGTTTTACCCGAGTACGATGCTAGCAGATTGTGATAAACAAGCCCAAAAGAAATGAGTGGGTGGGCGCTTTATGGTTAAAATCTTTAATTTTCTTCCAATATTACTCGCTTTCGTCCTTGTTTTAATACTGTAAATCCGCACAAAATGTAGCTATGTTTTCATACTATAGCATCTACCCAACAACTACTACTGGATTTAATTGCTACTACTTCCAACACGGACCTCTGCTTCATCGTACTCTTATTCATTTTTCCCTATCGTGTATGTGTGTGTGTGTTGTATACTGGACGGGTGTGTGAATGTAATGTGTGATTGTGTTGTACATGCGCGTGAGCTTTAGAGAATGTGATCTGGTAAGAGGTAATAATGAGAGGAAAGAGGACGAGAGTTGCAGGATCGGTTTTTGGTAATGACTGCGGCCGGTTCGCAGCATAGCATAGAAGGGTTAGGTCTCTTCGGAAAGGGAAGCACGAATGAAAGGATTGCTGGGCAGCGTTTTGGATCGTTTCTTGCATCTTATCCCGAGTCATCATAATCATCATTATCATCATCAATACTGTAGCAGTAGCAGTTTTTACACACTGAACAAAATAATTCAAAGAGGCCAGACACAGGCAGGGGCAGATGATCCGATAGACCGGACCGGAGCTAGGGCGTGATGATGATAGGCAGCGATTATATTTGATTGTGATCTTTACATAAGCATATTTTATACATTATACATACACTCGCGAGTAGCATGGGAATGGAACTGTGGTCACAGTGGGCACACTTGGGTAAGCCAGAAGGGTGAAAAAGCTAAGGTAGCCGATATCCCTTAAATACGAATACAACTACACAACTACACACACACACTAATGGAGAGGGGTTGGATTTATTTTTCGAAGGAAGAGAATGGCTTAACATCAATTTATGTATGAAAAATGTTTGCGAACCCCTACAGACCTCGGTTCTAATCAAAACAAACAGTGTATTCAGCAGTTGGTACCGGTGGTTGAATTGCATTTTTTTTTTCACTGTTGATTAGTTCGTCCCGTGCTTTGTGTGCTTTGTGTTTCTCCACCCTCATTGAGATTGTAAGCTCCGGTTGGGTATATTTGTTTTTAGTTTTATATGAAAAAGTTAAAGCAAAACGACCCGTTGAACAAAAGAGTAGCTGTTAAGAGCTGTGTGCGCATGTGTTTGTGTATATGTTTGTCAAGTAAGAATATACTTATTCGTATACGTTTTTTGTATGGATTCAATTTCCCAAAAGAAGAGACTCAAATTCGGAAATACAACACCTTGTCATTGCAACAATAACATCTACCCCATAAACACACGAACACGCAAACATTAATTTCGCCCAGTAAGGAAACGATGGAATGTGTGTGTGTGGGAATCTAGGATCAGGAACAACATCCAGTACTGGGTAGAGATCGCGCGCACGCGTGTAGGCAAGCGAAAATATGGTTTAAATAAAACAAACGAAAATGAAATAAACAACAATAATTCAGATTATTTTAACTTTATTCGATTTTACTGAAATATTTCCGACGTTGTGTGGGTATACGCACGCATGCTTTTTATTCCTGTTTTTTTACTCCTCTCCCATTTTCGATACGTTTTCGATAATCGCACACTTCTTAGAATAGAAAATCAGTCCATCGAATATATAACATTAGGTCAAATGTACAGTAGAATGGTTAATAATTAATAATATAATGACCTCTACTAAACTCCACCATTTTTCCTTTGCCCCTGCTCCCTGCTAACTGAACGATTCCGTTAATTTCCGCCTGTATATTAGTAGAGGAGTACGCAACAAAACAGCTGCAATTGCCTTGTTTGTGGAGTGAAGTGTGGATGTCGAAAGGAAAATATATTTATAACCTTCAATCACTTGATATCGATTGATTGCCCGACAATCATTTTGGAAATATGTGTAAAAAGATAGTTTATTGTAAAACAGGTCGAAAGAATGGAACGAACGCGAGGGATCAATTTAAACCGGCCTAACAACATACAGTGCAATCTTGTATCTACGTGAACGATTACTTTAAAAACGGAATAAACACTAAATCATCTTAACAAACAGAGCAAGAAATAGAGTGAGAAAGTGATAAAGTGAAACGAAAATAAGTTCAGCAGTTTGCAGTACACAGCAAACCTTCTAGTAGCAAAAAAAAACACTTCAAAAATTACTTCCGATTTCAAATAGCTCCCTTCCCCTCTTCACCCTCTGCACGGTGGCGCAGTAGAGGTGTACCACGCATTCCCATCATGTACATCTCTACCCTCTTTTATACCGGTACTTACCTACCAAGGGTGATGTGTGTGTGTGTCTCCTCTTGCAGTTCCGTACCTCATGGACTGCCGCGATGATGGCGTCTGTGCAGTGATCGAAAAGCACTTCCGGATGCAATGTGCCGCGATGCCGACACGTTCCTATTGCGGCTGATTCGGCCCGAGCTCGAACTACGGCCGCTGGTGCTGCCATTGCTGGCCAGGCTGCCGTTGCTACTGCTGCTGCTGCTGCTGCTACTGACGCTGCTGCTACTGCTACTGCTGGCGCTGACCCGGCCACCGTTGCTGTTGCGCTCTGCTAAACGGCGCGATCGGCGGACCGGCGGCTGTTCCGATACTTCACTCTCGGAAACGACACCATTCGAACGACTCGTGTAGGACAGACGGCGCGTTTTCAAATCGAGCAACTTGTCCCGCTGCTCCTGCTTCTCGATCGGACTGCAGTAGGTGTGCCGGTGAACGGTGCAATCCCACTGAGGAAGAGGATTCACGTTTGATTCAGTGCACGTTGGTAGAAGCGTTTCTCTTGCGTATTGCTTCCTTAGCTACAACTACTTACCGAACATGTGATGATTTCTGTTCGATGCGGATGCCAGGCAACATCGCGTACAATATCATGGTGTCCTTCGATTGCCTCGACAATCTTGCCTGTGAGGACGTCGTAAACTGGAAGAATGAACGTGTGGAAGTGTTTTCGTTAATATGCTGAACAAACAAGCCGGAATACAACTGAAAGAAGAGGCCTTACTTATCAAACGGCCCGTGCCACAACCGGTATAGATGTACCGTTGGCCGGTGGTACTGGCGGGTGAAAATTTCGCGCGGATTAAACTCTTCTGCACCTTATGGCCACGGTAGGTCATGATGCTGGTGTCTCCTCTCTGCGCTCTTTTAACGTTGAAGACTGGAATAAGAAAAGAAAAGGCAGTTAATTGTAGTATTTTGCAAAGAATAAAAAAAAACACTCATCCCCAGATACTTACAGCGTCTGGGTACATCGTCCCATCGGTAGTCCCAGTTGCTGTACACGTGTTCCGGTCGGGCATAAGAAGGTGTCATTTTGCGCAGATCCCACAGCTTAATGCTCTGGTCCTTGGAGTTCGAAATGATGTAGCGACCGTCGTTCCGTGAATCGATGTACGTGATACCGTCAAAATGGCCAATCAATCGGCCAACCGGTTGCGGGTTCGATTCGTCAATGCAGCGACGATCCCATAACTATGAATGAAAACGGGAGAATGTCAAATTATTAAGGAACGCAGTTCAGCTTCGTAAGGGACACACACTTACCTTGATAACACCATCGTCACTTCCACTGTAGAATATGTTCGACAACTCCTCTACAAAGCCGACCGTATTGACGTCCATATCGACACGCGCAACGGGCGCCATCAGCGTGCGTTGATTTGCCTCCAGGTCGTAGGCGTACAGTGTGCCGTCGTTGGCGCCGCACAAGATGTGCTTGCCGCACCCCGAGTAGCATACGGTGAACACTCCCAGCTTCTGATTGTTTGGGCTCAGATAAAGCGAATGTATGCTATCCGACATGCCGCGGTCCATGCTAGAAATAAACACTGCACAAGAGGCGCAGATGACGCGTGCAGAACAGAACAGCACACATTACAATTGGTTCTGCCACACCCACACAAACAGGGGTACTAAGAAACACGGTACTAACATGCGTCGGCCCAGGTACTGTACACGAACGACTGTCCGTCCGGGCTGAAATCCATGTCCAGGATCGACCACGACACGTGCTTCGTATCGAGCAGACGCAACAGCTTGTACTGGCTGCTGGTCGAGTCGTACACACGCACCCAAGTGTCCTGGCTGGCCGTGACGAACCGATCGCCGTTGCTGGTAAACTTGCCACAGAACACCTTCGTATCGCAAGCGCTCACCGTCTCGGTGAACGTGTTCGGCCGAAAGTGGTTCGTAATACGGCACATTTCGCTCGGCTCGAACGATCCCTGCCGCTTGCCCAGCCCGTGCTGTCGTTGGGTGACCATGCTCATCAGCGAAAATGGGGCGCTAGAAGCGGCCGCCGCCGCCCCGCCTGCACTCGCAGCCGGCATTTCTTTCACCCCGGCTGCAGCCTTTGTCGAATGGTAAAGGTCATTGTGCTGTGAGATAATGGAGAAGAAAACCCGAAATTAAATACCTAAAGCAGCAGTCGTGTGTGTGTGTTCGTGCTTACCTTTAGCTTCTCCAAATTTGGCTTCTTCTTGATTACCGGCAGTGGATGATGCATGTAGCTTTCGTAGTTGAGCACCATTATCTCGCCACTGAAATGGGACACAATCTCATCAGAACTATACCGACCTCGGAGGCAGAGGGCGCTTCGCGCCACCGCCGGTACAGAAACTCACCTGCGTATGAGATGGCGCAAAATCGAGGCAAACTCGCCGCCGGACCCATAGGTGCTTTCCTCTTCGTCATTTAGCTGGATATCGTTGAACAAGCGTTCGCGCAGCAGCTCAAAATCACCGTCAGCATCCTCAGCGTGCTCGAAGTTGTTCATACTCTCCAGGATGCGACTCCGTAAGACGATGTTGCCCATACAAGCGTCGGATGAGCTATTTCGCCGCCAGCCACGCAGGGAGGCGCAATACGCGGGGGTTCACACTATATCGGTGTCACCACAGCCCCGGAACTTTGCTTCCGTATTCCAGACACAGCAAACGAAGATAGTATTCAATCGATCGGACGGTCCCACTCACCGTTCTACTTCAGCACGGGCGAAAAGTCCTGCAAAAAAAAAGAAGACGGGTTGAGCAATATGAGGCAATGGGGCCGTATTTCGTTCGCCGAATGACACAACGGTGTTTGTCGGTACCTGTGTTCCGTTCCCTGTGCCTACTTCAACTTGTCGTAACAAGTTCAGAGAGCTTGTGCGATGATGACGTTTCTCCCTCTCGCTCTTGCTGCTTTCGCCCGAAGGACGTAATAGACCCACCCCGCGAGCGCTGTGTGATTGTAGGCACCAAAAGCTACTCGAGATAAGAAAGCTGCTCTCCTTCGACGCTTATCAGAATGAATATCTTTTTCTCGAAACGGGATATCTGCTCCTCTTGGCACGTACGAATCCTCACACAGCAATTTCCAACACTTTAGGTTTCTTCCCGTCTGCCTTCTTCTTCGCTTTGTTTTGCACACCCGTATCTGTGTGCTGGCGAAGGCTGGATGAGTGGTATGATGTGAATGGTGAGCTTTCAGTCACAAAAACACAGCAAATGTGAACACAATTAAGGTCAAATTAACGCGTTCTGCATTCCTTCCCTATCACGGAAGAAGCGTTTCGTTCGAGACGAATGTAGACGGTGCTAGCTGTGTACGAATTAAGCCACAATTGTGAAGAAATAAAATCAAGAGAAATACGTCCACAAAGTTTTGACGCAGTAAACCAAATTCGCTGTGAGCGCCCAAGTAACAAAATATGACATCAGACGTCAGACTGCTATGACCGACATGAACTGTGAAACGTCTGATTTCTTTGCTTATTTGACATTCATGCTTCATGCGACACATGCGACAAAGGTTCATTAGCACTGTATTTACCCAATCACCTTTTCTGCGAGAGCTGAAAAGAAACTAAAAACAATTTTCTTTCTACAGCTTCGGCAGACAGTCGAGTGAGTTCCTCGTTGAGTGAATTGCGATGGTCTGTTGTGCGATGTGTCGTGTGACATTTATCGCATGAATTGTGGAGAGCTTAAATCGACGGCCAATACTAACAACGGGTTGTAAACGTTAGGAATCATTCTGATTTTTTCTTTCGTTTTATAGCAAATACATTTAAAAAAAGAACAACCATGTGTGCACTATTTTGACCGTTTATTGAACATTAAGAACCTTATAAATGTAACTCTTCCTCTATTAGAGTCGGGTATGCAGAAAAAGTCTTACTTTTGCTATCAATAATCATTATTACTGTTTTTTTTTGTTTTTGTGTGTTTTTTTTCTTTTGTTTGTTTGCATTTCCA
The DNA here is from genome assembly GCF_016920715.1 of Anopheles arabiensis. Taxonomy (NCBI): domain Eukaryota; kingdom Metazoa; phylum Arthropoda; class Insecta; order Diptera; family Culicidae; genus Anopheles; species Anopheles arabiensis. Next base: position 1,319,601 of record NC_053518.1, read on the forward strand.
TCTCAGCTTATCGTTTTATTTCCCCTCACGACGTTGGGCGCTGGCCCACGTGTTGGATTCGGTTGATGTTTTCTTTTCTATATCATACACTTTTTCAGCTTTCTCCAGCATTCCAATCTCCAGCGTACAGCGGTATGCACCATCATAAATATACGAAAACTTTAGTTTTTTTATATTCCACTTGCATTGCTCTGTAATGTGTGTTGCTTGTTTTTTTTAGTGTTGCACTAAATCGCTCACATGTTTGCGCCCCTTGATCCACTCATTTCCAATTCATTCCACGCCCGGTTTGGTTTGCTCTGGGGTTTTTTTTGCTGATTTGATGATGTCTCGATTGACTCAATATAACGTCATAAGCACGTATAATTCCCTCTGCTCTCCCTTGTTCTCCTATTGTGAGTGTTGAATGCATGTATGTGTGAGTGTTTTTCGTGTACGTGTGCGTGCTTAATTGTTGTTTAGCGTTTAATTCATTTGTCGTTTGTTTCCTTCTTCCATTTGTTTTAGTTTTTATCTTTTCACTACACAATGTTGGTTTGTTTGTTCTCTATAAGGTATGATTAATTTGGCATTTCAGTCTCTTCAATGTGAAATTTGTATGCGCATTTGAAGTTCGTGTTTTTATCTTTCTTTCTTTTTTCTCTCTTTTTTGTTTTGTTTTCTTGCTGCTGAATTTCTTCCGATCTTTTTATTCCCCCTCTATTTCATAGTTTCCATTCATTCTCCACAAACGCATCCATGCGCACATGTCTTTCCTAATCCAGATTTTTTCTGCTTCTGTCTTACTTTAGTATGTGCACGCTGCACTTCCAATTTACGCACTAACTACCCACGTTTTTCGGGCCACACATTCGTTCCCTCTCTCTCTCTCTCTCTCATTGATCCGCTTTCGGCAGAATTGCTTCCTTCGCTCTTTCTGTCTGTTGTATATTATTGTAAAAACATGATTCCTCAGCTAAATATGCACCATTAGTTGTATGTTTGTTTTGTCTCGTGTGTAAGGTTTTGCTTTGATAATACAGTGTTGTGTTGTGTTTCATATTTATCGCTTTGGGGTTTGTTATTTTTTTTCAAATGAGTTTTGTTTGGTTTTCTATTTTTTTTACATTTATTTGTTTGTTGCTTTTGTTCTGTGTGTTGATTTATTTGCTTGTTATTTCTCTCACTACCTTGTTTGTTTGCTTGTTATCAAGCTATGGAGGAAAGTAAAAAACAAACAACCAAACTAACGAAACGCCGGAAACAGGCTTTTGTTTTGCAGTTAGCTACCTCTTCCGTTTGAAATACACGTAAAGTTTTGTTTTGTTTTAGATTTATCTCTACACCACACCACATACATTCAGCTTTTGCTATAATCCTTTCCTACACCTCTACACAGCTAATGATTTTCACCAGTATTTTCACGTTTGTGTGGGTGTGTGTGTGTGTTTTTTTTATCTATATCCTTTACTCAGTTTTTAAGTTTCATTGCTTAGATCGATTAGCGTTTATTAATCACTGTTTCGTTATCATTATCATTATTGTATTGTTCAATCTGGTTTTGGTTGCTGCATTGTTCTGTTATAGTTATATAGTAGACGTAGTAGCAGGAGTTGGGTGTGTTTAGAAAATGTGAGTATCAGATGGTTGCGGTGTGTTCACTTCGGTTCGGGCTTTTCCCCCCAGAGTTCCTCCTCTTTCCCCTACATTTGCTAAGAAATTAACAGAAAATATTGCCCTTTTGATCATTCCTATCAAAAGCTAGGCAGTTTGAGCGAATCACACGCTTTCGCACACACACGACGCACACAGCACTGATGTTCCGTTTACCCGATTCACTAAGTGCCGATCGACTACTACACCTTTGTCCACCCTTAACTAACAACCCTTTCAGTTTTATGAAAGGGTTTGGTTTATCTCGCTTCAATAGCTCTCTCTCTCTCTCTGTTTTCCCTATCGTTCTTTATCCCAAATGTTCAAACTAATAGAAAAGATGTAATGCACTAATGTCGAAACATAATACACACAACACAACAGTGTGTGTTTGCGTATGGTAAACATAATGGCACCTTTTTTCATTGACTTGCACGAAAGCGAAGAATTAACAAAATAGCTGGGAGGTTGATCGCTCACAAAAAAATCTGTATACGATGGCCTCATACACAAAATAGGAAGTGAAGGAGAGATAGAGTGAAAATAGTCTACGATTCTTTCTTCCAACACAGCAGATTGCGCGTTTATGCGCACATAATGCACATGGCAGCACTGCCGAGCGCGTGTTCGTGTGTGATCGTTATGATCGCACAAGAAGATGCGTATCACTCTTTCTGTTTTAGAAAGGGTCCTAACAATCAGTCCCAAAATTGCATGTCAGGACACGAGCCGTCTTGTTCTAATCCTTCGTTGTTGCGAGATGCTCGACTATCGACAGAGAAGTGAGATCTGATCGTCTGATCTTTAAATCGATAAAGCGCGCTCCCTTCGGATGGCATTGACGTGTTCCTGATAAAACTGCTTTGGATTATATTTCCCGTACCACCCATCATGCCACCAACACAACACATCTCCTACATTAAAATTAGCAGGCTTCACTCTGCACAGAATGTAAATTCCTAAATGTCCCTCAATGATAAATCAATGCGCAAAAGTGCAACTCAAAACTCTCATTCATTCTCTGCATACGAATGGTAATATGTTGATTTTTGGATTGGAGTTCATACTATAAGACACATTTTTGCTCTGATGCTTAATGTATTTCACGGTTTGATTGATCTTGGCATTTTTTTTGTTTGTATTTTTGTTTACTTTTGCGTGATCTCTTCTGCTCTTCTGCAAGTTGGAATATTTCTACAAAGATATGGTGTATAAATAAATTCTTCCGTCTTTCTTTTTTTTTAACGTCTAACATTGCTTTCCTCTTTTCCGTCTAAAAAGAAAAAACAATATGAGCAGAATATGGTGTTGTATATATCTGTATAAATACACGTTATCTGAGCTAGAAAGAAAAATATGATGGAAACTGTGGCAAATGGTATACCATACCATACCACGCGCACATTACAAAACAATTAAAGCACAAAACAACTTTTGTTAACTACTCTAAACTGGAACACAATCGACAGCAAACGATTTTGTTGCTTTTTGTATGTTTTTCTTTTCTCTCGGGGGGATTTTTAGAAAGTTTATACTAGCAACGGAGCAGCAGAACGGATTCTGGAGATTATAATTTCTCTTAAATGGTTTCTAAAAAAAGGTTTAACCGATATGCAGACCATGTGTTGCGGTTGTATGATGTTATTGTATTGTACGTTACGCTCCCAATTATTGCCGTACATTAGTTTTAGTTTTGCTTATAATGCTATAAGGTGCCGTGTCGTTTTGGTTTGATGTCATTGTTTTACAGTTAAAGATGTTTCACTCTTGTTTGCTTGTATATTTTGTTGCCTTTTTGTTTGTTCACTATGCACACGCAGCACGCACACAAACACTCCTCCTGCGGCATTCCTGTTCTGCTTCGGCCATAAGAATGTGTTGTTTTAGGAACGCATAATATGAATACGAGCAAGAATTATAATCCAACCAGGGGCCACCCACAAAAAGGGGAAGGGGATAATAATTGTGGTAGTTATTGTGAGTAGACGTTTGTTGTTGTACTTCACTTAGCGCACGTAAAACTAAATAAATTAAAGCTTAAAACTATGATATAGCGGGTTGCACATCGTTTCAAGTACGTCAGGTTTTCCATTTCAAAAGTAACAGTATATGAATGCAGCAGCAGCATAAACGGTGTGTCTATGTGTTTGTTTGTTTGTGTGTGTGTGTGCGTGGCCAATAGCTTTTTATCCCACGTACCTATCACCCCGAAAGGTATGCTCTAATATAAGCGTTTAACAGCATGAAATAAAAGCGATACAAAATCGAACAAAATTCACAAACTATACAGCTAATGATTGTAGTTTTATGGCGCGCGCACAGCAGTTTCTATCCTCCTTGGGGCATCGTCCCCCATAAAAGATTCATAAAGTATCTAGAGCAAGTAAATATCGTCTTGTCAATAAACATAATTGCATTGCAGTTTTATACCCTCCCCTCGTTCGTGTTGTGCTTGAAACATATGTATGATAAGGACGAAGGAATAGAGCATTTGCATTTGCCAGAGAGTGTATACGAGGACGATATCTCATCGCGCGTGTTTTGTTCTACATTAACCGTCATTTACCTTGTCTAATTGGCTGTAGCTTCATTGTTTGATTACACTGTTCTTCTTCTTTCCCCATGCCGTTTATTCTTAGTTGTTTTTTTGTAATGTACTTCTTCTCTAACGGTGTAACACATTCGGGTGTTTGTTTCCCAATTGGTTTGTGTTTCTGACTGTCAATTCAATGAGCACTTCATTTCACACTTTATCGTTTTGATTCACATTTTATCACTTTCCTCCAAGCAAGCAAGTCTGTGGATGCGAAAAGGATGCGTTAGCAAATACGCGCACACACCACCAGGACGATCGCACGATTTACAGGACGTTTTTGAGAGCCTCCGAGTTTAACCTTTCCATCTCATTTTCATATTACAAAACATAACTAGCACGCTCACGGCCTACTTCTCGCGTAAGTTATAAAGCTCGAATGGATGTTTTTGGAATGTGCTTCACTAGTATCTGGTTTGCCGGGTTTCGTGTTCATGTGTCGTTGTGTAGAGAGAGAGTGCTGCGTGGAAGATAAGGGGTTAACAAATAGTTTAAAACAAAATCCTTTACACAATTAAAGCAACTTAAATCTGAGCAAATAGGTAGTTAGTTTAACAGCCTTCGCGGGGTGGTTGGTTGAACGTTTTCTATGTTGTGTTAACCTTTGCATTGCGTTGTAACTAATTTCAAAGATTTCAAGTTCTATATGCAGATAACAACACAACCGTGGAAATTAAAACATTATATGACGTATAGCCTGTTAAAGTAAAACAAAAACATAGTTCTTAAAGTTAAGATTCCTGCACTAGTGTCGGTTCCTGTCGTTTTTTTTTTCTCTCATTGCTTAACTCGATTTGAATGTTTCGCTCGTTTCTAGCTGCTGTTCACACTTACGCTCGCCGCCCACAACATATTATCCGCAAACTATTACTGATTTGGTTTGGAACCTACCAATGTTTTTCGCGTAATATTGCCCAGTTATATTTCCGTTCGCTTCACTTTGCTTCTGCTTAGTTTTGTGTCGTCACCACTTGTTATCACACTTTCATCATTGTCAAGGAGATTTTACTCCCATTGCTCGTTGATTTCTTCATTGCATTTCTTTAAGCTTGAATTCGCGTGCGTTCATATGTGTGCATGTGGGCACGGTGTGTTTGGCGGGTGTGCGTGAACTGTCTGCATACGGCGGAGTTTCCACAGCGAGACCTTACTAAAGGGACACTAATAGCTAGCAAGCCTACTGCGCAAACCGAACATGCTGGCTGCAGAACAACTATTATGGTAAACATGTGCTACACACACACACACACTGCTTGTCATTCCGTCTATCCTAGTTGCCATTGCATTGTCATATTCGTCGTTAAAGTTGCTGTGTTGTAACACACCAGCGTAAGTATTGCACTAATCGAGTACGTCCCCGCATCACATCCGCGTTCGAGGCTTTTATACTGGGGCTATACTGAGATGTGTGAGTTTGTTTTTTAGAATAGAAGTTTGGTAATCGTTTGAAATAAGGGCCACATTGAAATGGTCGTTTGACCCCCCCAAGAAAAGAAAACGCCATCCAAGAGTAACAACAATATCGCCATATCTACTATGTCTATCGGTCTTGTCACCGGAAGGATTCGTGTTTAGGATCACATGCTAGCAGCAAGGAGTTTGGCACTAGGCTGAAAACGAGAGACCACCTTTTCCCTATGTGTGGCACACACAACTGGTAGGGGGTAAGCATGGATTAAAGTTTGCAAATTTGATTTCTGACTGACTGTTTTACTTTAGATTTCACAAGAAAACAGAAGCTTTGGAAAGACACTTAAACTTTGTTTGGAAGACAGCGGTGGCGTCCATAGTAGTACTCACTGGAAGGAAGTACCCGGGGAATGAAATGAAAACAAAAAGGTGCGTAAATTTCTGCCTTATCCCATCACACTCGTACATGGAACACACATTTCGGTGGCTAAAAACTAGGTCTTACTAAACAGGCTAAGTGTGTATCAGCATCCTCGAAAAGCGGGAAAGAAAAACGAAAGAAACAACAGTACATGGAGCATGCGTGTGTGTGTTTGTGTGTGAATGTATTTTGGGATTGGGCTTCCGAGTACTTTTTTGATGGACTCTTCTTCCCCATCATCATCAGTTCGCTTTGCTTTCTAAAATAACACAAAACTGCACACACTGCACAAATTCTAGTGTGGCTGTTTACAATTGAGCATAAATTGGTTTACAAATTTAAAGCACCATAGTTATGTTTGTCCTTTGTCTGTACTTCCCTATAGCTTTCCTTTGCCTTGCCCACGTTCCTTACCTGCTAAGACTAACGGTACGCACACACACACACGCACTCTGATTCGATTTTCAACCCTCCCGCTCACCGATGGTTCTCACACTTCCCCACTGATCTTTACCCATTATATTGAGGTAAATGTATTAGTTACAGACAGCTTCTTCTATTCGGGACGTTTTATTCAGAAATCAAACATATGCTCTGTTTTATTTGTGTGTTTGTGAGTCGTGTGGTATGGAAAGTAGAATATCACAAATTCATCATCTTATATAGGTTTCCATATTCCGCGACAAACCCTGCCTTTGCTCCCTAACCTGGGCACTTTGGGGAGAGAGTTGCTTTATTGACTTCCATCCCAGTCGACTGTGGTTTTTAGTAGAAAGGGTTTGTTGTTTGCAATTAGCGTTGCTGTTTGATAGGTGTGAGTCATAAACAGATAGACGACATAAAGCTACTCGTTTGCTTCGCTTACGCTCTGTTTCTACCATCGTATTCTTGATAAACTCGGCCCTATCCCTTACATCATTGGTGGCAGATGGCTTAAAAGGTATACTTTCTTCTTCTCCCACATTCTTACACAGCTAAATACGGTAAATAGGTTCAACGGCCAAACTACGCGCACTACCTGCTAACACACTAAATGAGGGACATTCACGATATTTTTGAGCACGGGTTGTGTGTGCATGTTTACATACGTCTACTGTATATTGCCTGGAGTTAGATATCAATTGGATGGAATTATCCAACCATTACGGGTGAGGAGGAGTGAGGGGAGACGGGGAAGGGTACTTAACTTTTGCTTTGTGCTCAATCTTGAATCATTTCTACATGCGCGCGACGTTTGATCGGTTCGGCAAATCACTCCACACTGGCCCGGAAATAGAAATCCGGGGACCTTGCTTGCTTTACTCTCACTGGTAGTGTACCCCCATATCCCCCATTTCCCCACGCTGCAGAGTGTGTGTTGAAGTATTTCCCTTTGTTTTTGTCTAGCGTTACTTTTGTTCTTACAGAAAACTAGCATTTCGGAGTGTATCTGGCGGAGTGTATGACATGAGACATGAGTTTGACAATAGCATCTAATAATAGTAGCGTTTGTCCTTCCTTCCTAACCAAAAAGCCTAACGTGTACAGAGTAAATAAAGTGCAGCTAAACAAGACAAGCGCTGTTGTAGTGTTATTCCTTTGGCACACAACATACGCCCGCAATACTACTACTGTGTGCGGTAAGGGAGAAGGGAGGATGAATCCACCACCTCCTATTGCGCATATCCTTTTTGTTGAACAGAATCGTATCTGTATGTATGTGTGTGTGTATGTGTGAGTCATTTTGCTAGCACATCCTGTGTTTCCTAGTCATCCTAAAACCCTGATTTACGCGACTCCGCTTTGGAGTGAATAGAATAAGAGTATTGCGTTTGCGTACACAAAATATGCCTACCGGTGTGTATGTGTGTGTGTGTGTGTTGTATTCATATACTAAACTTGCCCAGAAATGATGAGTGTGATGCTCTGGTGCGCTTCCTTCGTGCAGCAAAATAGAAGAAAAAAAAATACTTATCCAAAGATCGCTATCTTATGTTACTATAATAATTGTTTAGCCAAAAATTGCACTCATTGCTTTAGTAAACAACGTTAACAACGAAATGGCGATATATTGTTTCCGCTTTTGTTACTGATTGTGTTTCATTCTCCCTTCTCTTTAACGAAAGAGCTACCCTCACTCACCACGACCGGGTTTAACTCAAATGCACAAAAACTAAACCATAAAACGTTCGATTTAATACACATAATAGTGATGATACACATGCTATTCCTGTTATAGGCACTTCATACATTGCTTTTGCCGGGGGGTTTTTTGTTTGTTTCCTGTGCGGAAAGAACAGGCACCGGATTTTGCATGATGGAAATCACACGCGCGACACACACGTGAGAAAATATTCCTGTTCCGATTTTCTCCGACATATCCCTGGTTTAACAATCCTCGCTCTACAACATCACCCTTTCCACCACCACCCTGTCTTGGCATTCGTACTTTGGTTGAGATTGGTTTTGCGTGCTTGCTGCTGTATAACTTATATCACAAACAAACACACGCACACACACACACACGCACGCGGGCGCGCACTTCCCTTATCGTATTATGGCTTAGCACAGAGAAAGAAAGAAAAAAAACGGACAAACTAGAACAACATAATTATATTCATCGCGGAATGCAGATGGAAAGAGTAATGGTTAAATGATTTATAATAATCCTGATCAGATGTTAACATAACAGGGAACACACGTCTCTCGCTTAAAGGCCGTTTGTGCTGCGGGGTTGAACCACGGTGAAATTATAGCTTCGTTCTGTTTTCCAGTTCAGTCTAATACAAACGTTTACGCAACACGCGGGTAAACGCCGGTTTACTAGCAATAGTGTGATACACGGCTGAGCTTCACCAAATTCACCAAAACGCCAAAATAAGAACGCTTTGAGCAAAATACAAAACTTAAATAACCACATTTAACTGACCTTTGCTCACTTATAACTGATATATTCGGGGACTTGTTGATGATGGTTGTCTCCCTTCACCAGATACAACGCATAAGACTTTGGATTTGAACAAACACGCACACACACACACCCATACCCCTCGCTTAAGAATGGTCTTAGAATGGAATTACATGTGGTTTCTCTTGTCAGCATTCGGAGTCCGTGACCGATTTTGAGATCTCGGCAGATTGTGGTGTGGTGTGCCTGTTGTTACAGTCATGAACAACTGACTGCGGAGAGGGTGCCCTATACAAAATTTCTCATTAGTAGGAACATAAAATTGGTTTAATCTCCTCGCAGTACTCATTTTCCACACTAGATAACTAGCAATACTCGCCGTCTCTCTCTGTCTTTCCTAATGTCTGGCGTATCATTTCCTATTTCCCACTTTTATCGCTCTACACTTCCTCTTCTTCTTGTGGTAATGGACTAAAATGGCTTTCATAGTTATAATCCAAGCGTTTCCGATTGTTAGTTATTATTGTTTCCTCACTTTTTGTTTTACGAAACACAAAAGAGCACACACACTCGTACGCGCACAGTATACACACACACACGCACACACCAAACACACGTACACACACACAAACTTCCTTAGTTGTGCGCTTTTTACGTTCGTTGCATGTGCTTTTTCTCCTACAAATTTGAACCAAGCAAAAACCCTAACGAAATCCCTATGACTAATCAATTGTGATTTTTAATAACACATGAAAAACGAAACGAAATCGATCGACTACAACTAGAATCCGTGACTTTTGTTTTGTGTTGTTCTCTCTTGTCTCACCGCTGCAGTGTATAAAATCCCAAATGATGAAATGTGTTCTAATTTTCTTCTTTTAATATAAACTAATTGCTCATTGTCTTTCCTGTTTGTTTTGGTTTTGTTAGTTTCTTTTGACTTATGATAGTAGGTGCATCTTTTCGATTTTTTCTTTTTTCTTTTTTCATTTTTCACTGTATGCACTGTATGCACGTCTTTTAGATTTCATTCGCACACACGCACACACACAACAATCCATTCACACAGAGCTGTCTCTCTCCTTCCTAATTCCTAGGTTATTATTTTTTAATTAGTAATTCCATTCGCTCTCTCAGTAGGTCTTTTTAATCTCACATTGTTATTTCAGAAACGCAAAAAGTCAAAACTAAAACCGAACAAAACAATAAACATTAAAACAAAACAATATAGAGAACCTTGGACGACGAGGTACGAGATGCTGCTGGCGGCATTAGCATTATTAAGTCTATGGAAAGCACGAATGCGGATCATCAGCTGGATTAGCTACTGGCTTTAGCTGTCATTTGGTTGGTGGCCGCAAGGGACCTTCTTACATAAACGCTGGGGGCAGAAGGGCTGCCCTCGAGCCTTTCTCCCCTGTAGACTGCGCGCGTATATGCGACAAAAGAAAAGGGGGTAAGTAGGACGACGACGCGGCACGGATAGAATAACGAACACACGGCAACGATACGACGCGTACGTGTAACGTACGCTAATAATTCTCTACGACTGGAGAGCGGCACGAAATAGCGTGCTTAAGGTAAAAAACAAAACAAAATGGTACAAATAATCTTTTCCCCTGCTGAAACATCTCATCCATCAAACACTGCCTCGTGTTTCTTCTTTTGTGTGACTTAGTTTGTAAAGTTATGTTGCGTTTTTTTTGTGTTTTTTTGATTTTATCATTTTCCTGTTTTTTGTTTTGCGTTTTTTTCTATCTTTTTTATCTTTTGGTTTTTGTCTTACGCATTACGGTACATTCTTACGCACTATTTCCTTACGCACACTAGGTATGTGATTTACGACCGCACACCGGGTCGGGGTCAGTATTGTTTACTTAGCTTAATTACTACCTCTATTAATTTGCTTTGTTTGGCTGAGTGTATGTAATGTCTGTCTCCTTCACAAAACAGCCAATTCTACAAGCGTCATAAAAAGGAAATGTTTTTTGTTGTTGTTTCTTTTGATATATCCATATTTTGTGTATATGTATATATATGTATTATGTATTTTGTATTCCACAGCTCGTTCACATTCTCTTCTCCCCCGTTCCTTCATTCTTCTTTTAGTGCCCTCCATTGTTCCGTTTTTTTTTTTTTTTTATACGAGGCTTCCCCTCCTTCATCATATACTTTTTGAAAACAGATCGTCAACCACTACCACCACCACCATGCGCATCCCCAGGGTGGGCGGTGGGCGGTGGGGGTTGGTAAACATAAAGGGAAGGGACTCCACATAAGGGGAAGAAAGTGGATGGAGATAATTTACGTTAAAAACAAAACGAGAAAAATCACTTAGGACAAAAATGCTAAATATCTACCTCTGTATATAAATCGAGTACTCAATAACTTATCGCATAATAACATTATTAGCTTTCGATTTCATTTGTAGCACACTTTCGTTAATTTCTTATTACTTTTCACCGCCTTTGTGGGAGAAGCAAATTTTGGTCAACTTCTCACTAAACACGCTCACACGCGCTTCATTTACCTATACCCTCCGCCTCCCTGATTCCACTACCAAACACTCCTGGGTTTGTATCGCCTTCTTGTACAACTAATTCGTCATCGTTGATTAAGCGCTTTCTCTCACGCCGATAAGGTGCGGAAGGATTTTTTTTTTCTCATTAGGAGAAAAGGGTGGGGAAGAGTTTGTAGGTTGGTTTTAGTTTAAAAAAAATAAACGAATCAACAAAACAAGTTTTCTTCAAACAACTTTTTGTTTTTGAATCTAGAACTAGAGTTTTCTCTTTGACTTGAAATGTATGCTGCGGGCCCGAGTTGTTTGGATCCTACGTAGATTTAGCATTCTTTAGATTAAACACACGCACACACCCACTTCTCATTTGTTGTGTGGTACTACTTTTGCTTTTGTTTCTACATAAGACTTTCCCGTATTATTATTATTATTATTACTTTTCGTGCTTACTCAAAACAACGTCTGTCTTGTTTTTTGTTTTTGTGTTTGCTTTCTATTCAATTAATTATTCCATCATCATGCCATCTGCTTCTCAAATATATATAATATATTATTTAAATTGTATAAGATTACATTGTTTAAAAAAATGATAAAAACATTCACAACACCTTAATACTACGCCAGACGCGAAACCGCTGACTTTCAAAAGACACTTTTTAGGTTTCTTTTTTTTTTGCTTTTTGTTTTACTCCTGTGTACTCCCGTCCGTTCGTTTCTCCCTCCCTTTCTCCAGCGTTAGTCTCGCAGGCCTGCGCTCTTTAGCTACATTCTTCAGCTACCATCGTAGATGAGTTCGCATAGTATATTGTGTGTTGGGTTTTAAGAATGTGTGTTGACCTCCACAGCTATGCGTTCCTACAACAGCAGCTTCTTTAAAACTAGTTCTATTCTGCGAGAGAGAGAGAGAGAGAAAGGAGGATAGAAAAGAAAGAGCGTCAGAGTGCGCGTGTTTTTCCCCCCAGGATTGTTGAAATCTGTGCGCACTTGTAATGCGCGATTGGCTCACGAACCAATACACTATATAAAGTGGCAAATATTACATCAATTCCATTCCTCCCACAGCAACGCGGTGCTTCGCATCATATAGTGGCTTACCTTAACTATCCTAAGAGAATTTTATTACTTTTTTTGGGATGTGTCATCGGCCTTCGGTGCATCTGGAAACGCCAACACGATGATGGGGGGGAGAGCTGAGCTCTAATACCGCGAATCATCGTATTATATCACCTATAGCTTATGCAGTTAAAACTTCTCGTCGCCCTGTTACTCGGTAGAGGTGGAACAGCAGTGATGGATTTCGAATCTACGCGCTCTTGGGCGCGTTCACAGGCTTACTGTTAGTTCCGTTCGGTGACGTTGGTGGTGTTTCGCAATCATCAGTTCAGTTCTGTTCCGAGCAAGCTTTCCGGAAGCAACGAATGCAGATTGGCCGGCGTGCCTCGATCACCCGGACCACCATCGAGCGTGTTCCATAGGCTGGAGCCAGTGTTGCTGCCCGAGCCCCAAGCATTCGAGCTCCAAGCATCTGTCGAAAAAAAGAGGATTCACAGACAATATGATATAACGTTACTCTCTGACATTAGGGGACCCGTCACGTCACTCCCTCATTGGTTCATTTACTTACCCTGAACGACCGAATTGGACCGGCCAACCATTGGCTGCGATTGAGCAGCAGCACTGAGGCGCCAGTTCTGTCCACCGCCGCTGGTCAGTCCGTTCGTCATACCGTTGCTGTTGCCTACATGATGCGGCAGGATGTATTGTATTTCACTTTCGTTGGGTATTTCGGCTATGATCGTCGTGTTGCCCAGCTGACAGTTGTTCAGTGCCAACTGTGCCTTCTGCGCTTCCTCGCGTGTGCCATACTTGCACAGCGCGATGCCCTGGTTCAAGTAGAGATGGAAGTTTACCACCGGACCGTGCTGCAAGCACAGCGTACGCAGAGTGGAACCCTCAATCTGAACGAAAGTAAAGACAGAAAGATGTATAGAGGTGGGTGTGATGGAATAGAATGATGCTTCGCAGTGCCACAACTCCGTACACTTACTTGGGCGGTTAGATTTCTAAGCATAATCCATGTCGACGACCAAGTGTTGGCTGCAGACGCACCACTGTTCCACGTGCTGCCTCCACCGGCCTGAGTGCTCGGCGTGTTCCAGCCGTTTGTATCCAGCTTGCTGCCGCCGCCCGGCTTACCGATGCCACCCATCATACCTACGCCGCGGCCCTTGCCACCGTTGGCTCCACTGAGCGGTGTGTCCCAGAGGTCGGCTGGCGGCATTGTCGGTGTGTTTGCATCTTGCCAAGGATTTTTCTGCACCTTGCCACCGTAGTTGCCGCCCTGGAGGCCACCACCGGCACCGCCGGACGGGTTAAAGCTCCAGGTCGATTCGGTGGGTGATGATTTGCTGTTGCTTGCAGCGCTGGCTGCACTGCCGCCGAACAAATTCGACTCCTTGGCAGCAGCGATCGATAGTGGATTGCGAGCAACACTGCCCGGTGTGATTGTTGGGTCGTCCTCGATTCGTGTGGCTTGCGTACCCTGTGCCGGACAAAATGGGATGCAATTAGGACCGGCGGCAACCAAAAATCGTGACAGAGAGTTTGAATGACACCACTTACCTTCCACGGTTTTCCCGGTTCGAATTCGGGAACAAGATCGCTGAAGGCATCGTTGCCTCCCGGCCAATCCTTGTTGTCCTGTGAGCCCGAGTCCGGCCAACCGTCGCCGAGATTGCTACGCCCATTCGACCAAGTACTAAACCCATGACGAGTACGCAAAGAGAAGAGGAAATTAGATTAACATTTCACTTAGACACAGACATATCAAGTCTGTTTGGTTCGCTATTTACCCATCGTCAATGCCCGATCCGGACGGACCAGACTTGGAGCTGGCACCAGGCGCACGTACGAAATCGGTCAGATCCGAACCATCCTTGTCGAGACTGCTCGGTGTCGTGGCACTGTTTGCCGGCAGTTTCCACTGCTGCAGCCGCGATTGTTGACTAGTGCTGCCGCTAGATGGGAACGGGACGCCGCCGCTCTCCTTCAGTGCCATGTCGGCGAAGCTGCCCGGCAGGCCGGCTAGATCGGACGGCGTACGGAAGAGATCGTTGCCCGGGTTGCCGCCAGCAGCTGCCATCGCCGATACATTCACGTTCGCTGCGTTCAGGCTGCCCGGATGGGGCGGTTGCTGCTGGTGCTGATGCTGCTGTTGCTGCTGCTGTTGCTGCTGTTGCTGCTGCTGTTTCAGATAGTTCGCCTGCTGCATGTTGATCTGGCTCTGCAGGTTAGCTATCTGCGACTTGAGCTTGTTGATTGCGATGGACATTTGTACGGCATTCACGCCACCACCACCGGTACGGCTCAGATTGCTTTGCATTACATTCAATTGCTGTATTGGGCGAAGATGTATATTAGAGGTAAACAATGATTAGTTGGACAATTAAGCTACAACCGTGCTGAGTACCACACCGCTCCGCAGCGAATGCCTACCTTAATGTGAGTTAGCAATTGGTGTAGAAGCATCAGCGTCTGCGGAGCCAAGGGTTGGTTGAGAATCTGGTTCTCCAGGTACCCGTTCTGGACGGCCAGCTGTATTTGTTGCACTAGCAGCCGCAACTGCTGGTTCGAGATTTGCTGCGATTGGGCGTTCGGCTGATTCAAGCCGCCAGCGCCTCCGAGCCCACCCGGCTGCTGTTGCTGATGCTGCCCTCCAAACACACCGGCTCCTCCTCCCGGCGGACCACCGCCTCCCACCGGTCCGCCACCGTTGCCACCTGCGCCGCCGTGGCCACCGCCAAACTTCATGTTGTTAAACGAGCCGCCACCGGCCGCGGGACCATTTCCGCCTCCGAAAACTCCACCGCCCAGATTGTTCTGATTGTTCTGTAATAGTATCAATAACGACAAAGTAAAACCTGTAACCTAAAGACACCACCACAATCAAAGCTGCTTACCTGCTGGAATGCCATCGGACCAACGCCGGCCGCCGCTGCAGCAAAGCGTCCGCTAACGCCACCGCCGCCAACAAACTGGTCGCCCGCTCCGAATCCACCATGCCCGTCTGGGCGACGGGACCAATCGGAGCCACCGCCGCCACTGCTGCGATGCAACAGATCCAACGACTCCTCCATGTTCATGTTCGTCATGCGCAGGACACTCTCCACGTCCTCCTTTTTGAAGCCCAAGTCGCACAGGTGCCGGTACTGCTTGCTACAGCGAATGATCTCGAGCGCATTCATCTTATTGCCATTCGGTGGCAGCTTGCTTTGTGGCGGCATTGACCAGTCCGAGTTGCCCATGTCCATGCCACCCGGGCCGCCGCCCGGAGCGCCATCGTTCCAACCGCCACCGCCGCCCGCGGACATTTTGGCCTTGTTGTTCCAGTTGTTGTTGGCACCGTCGTTCCACAGCGAGTTGCCGCCCATGCCACCACCGCCCGGCGGTTTGTCGTCTCCCCAGTTGCCACCGCCCGCTGCGGACGGCACGTCGTCTCCGCCCCAGTTGCCTGCACCGCCGCGCGGTCCGGCACCGAGTGCGGCCGCCGGATTCTGTCCCCACAGGCTGTCCGGTTTCATCGGACCGCCGGGACCACCGACACCGCGTCCTACCAGTCCCCCGTTGCCGGGCATGTTGCCACCTCCGCCGACCATCGCATTGCGGTGCATCAAGTTCCGGCCCATACCACCGTCAGTGCCGGGTGGACCCAACCCGCCACCACTGTTGTCCTTCCAGCCGGATACATTGCCGGAGTTTTGCCGGTTCAGCGCATTCTGGCCCCACAGGGCGGTGCCATCGTCCATGTTGTTGCGACGCACACCACCAACCACCGGTGGGCCACCGCCTGCCGTTGGATCGTCCCAGCCGGATCCGCCTCCCAGCTTAGCACCTGCACCGCCCCCACCCGCAACGCCATTGTTAACCGCGCCCAGCGGGTTGTTCGAGGGCCACTGACCGCCGCCGCCTTGCGCTCCCACGCCTCCTGTAGGCGTTCCGGGAGTGGTGGCCGTCGGTGGTATCTTCTGCTGCATGCTCGACATCTGATGCTGATCCCAGAGGCCAACGTTGCCGTTCAGCCGGCCAGAAATGCCGCGCGGATCGCCACGGATCTCACGGTTGCTATCCATCGCGCTGGCAATGCGTATGTTGCGCATATCGAGCCCAGTGGGATCGAGGCCTCCGGCTGCTGCCGGATTGCCGGCCACGCGACCGTCGGCCGCACCGCCACCACCACCACCACCTGCTCCCCATGCGCCGCTTCCGCCAGCCGGAGCACCGGCGCCAATGCCTGCGCCCCACTCGTTGTCCTTCTTGAGACCGGCGGGAACGTTTGGTGCCATAGCCCCAACACCTCCCGGAGCCCCTGCTGCCGCTCCCGGCCACATGCCACCGCCACCGCCAGCTCCACTGCCAGCCATTCCGGCGGCCGTGTTCCACGGCGGTTGCTGGCCTTGCTGCTGTCCGGCCAGCTGCTGTGATTGCTGCGGGCCCGGTGGCTGATCGCGCAGTCCCACGCCGCCCGGTCCACCTGGACCGCCAGCGACGCCTGCACCACCCATCGCTCCGTTCCAGACACTTCCCGGCTCGTTTGCCTCATCATCCTCGCCCCAGGTGCCACCGTAGTTGTTTGCTGGGCCCCACGGGGTCTTCTGGACTGGCGGTTGCTGCTGAGGCAGTTGGCCACCGTTACGCAGATTCGCCTCCCAAAGCTCTGTGCCCGTGTTCGTCTTCCACATCGGAATACCGGCCGTCGGCCCACTGGTGGCGCTGTTCGGGTCAGTTTTGCCGCTGGGTTCCGGCGATGCTGGCACGTCCCACTGCGTGTCCTGATCAACGTTCTCCGAGCCCCAGCCGTCCTGGGCGAATAGTGACTCGCGCAACGAGTTCAGATGCTCTAGCTGGTTTTTGGCAGCGCTCGACTGGACCACAGCCGCCGCTGCTCCTGCTGCGCCAGCAGCTGATGCTGCCGCTGCGCCTGCCGCATCCTGTTGTCCCGCTTGTCCGGCTTGTTGTGCTGTTGCCGCCGCTGCCACGGCTTGCTGCTGTTGAGAGACGCCGCCACCACCTATCGCTCCTTGCTGATCCTGCTGTGAAGCACCGGTGGCATTGTTTCCACTTCCTGCCGGTCCAGCACCACCTTGCGCCCCACCAGCAGCACCTTGTGCGTTTCCTCCAGCTCCGTTCCAAGGACCGGCGGCTCCTCCACCACTGCCGGCACTGTTGCCACTGCCGTCGGCAGTAACTCCCGAGGCTCCTACATTATTCGGATTGACTGATGATGCATTGCCCTTTGAATTTTGTCCTCCGGGACCTCCGTTTTGCTGTGAGCCTGCTCCCCATGGACCGGCACCGGCTCCACCGGCACCCGGTTGCTGCGATGAGCCAGATGGGCCAACGGAAGCGCCGGATTGCTGTGCAGATCCACCGCCTCCTCCAATGGGACCCCAGGTGCTACCGGCCGGGTTGTTCGTAGCGGTGGGCTGACCCCAGGCACTTGTACCGTTATTGATAGAGTCTTCGCCCCCACCACACAACCTCATCCGGAGATGGTGCGGCGCTTGCTGACGGATGGTCGCTTCCAGCTGCGTCAAACGAACGAGTTCTTCGAACCGAACGAATTTGCTGCCTGATAGTCTCTGTTGGGTTTGCTGCTTTTCCTGACATTGCTCCTCTTCCGCCGACCACTGCTTCGCCCGTCCCGCTACATCACTATTATTATCCTTTAGTTTCAATGGTGGTTCGCAATTTGAATTCTTAATGGCTACAATTTGGTCATCCTCATCCGCACCGAACTGCTGCACTTGCAGCTCTGGCATCGCCATCTTCTCTAGCTTGCTATCATCCGCTTCAGTAATTACGCTAAGTTTAGTTTTCTTTATAGCTATCAGGTAATGAGATAAATCACATTTCATATTCACAGTGTCATTTTCGTTATTCTGCATTTCCTCTTCGCCCTTCTGGCCGACAACCATCATCTTGAACACGGGATGCTTTTGCTGCTGCTGCTGATACGTTGATGATGACGATGATGATTAACCTCCAACTGATACTAACACACCCAGTGCTAACAGCTGCTGCTAACTTTACTGGGCCGATCTATGCCGCTAGTAATGATACTCCTTCTTCTCTATTGTATCCCCAACGCAGAGGATGGCTTGTGATGATTTTGGAGGGGATTGGAGGGAGGGGAGTTGGTTGTCCTGTCCGCTCCGTATATGATGAATCTTCTTCTTGGAACAATTTTAAATACCACAAAGAACGGTGTCGTTGATCGTGCCGTCCTTCGACACGCTGATACAACAACCGAGAGATGCGACTAACTGCTTGTACGGTTTTAGTCTAGTGGCTGGTTTCACGTAGTTTTGTGCGTCCGCTAAGGAACACTGGCACATAATAAAGGAATTTAGTATCACTTTTGCGATTCTCCTCTCTCTCTCTCTCTTTCGCTCGGCCTGTCTCTCTGCCTCGTTGGCTCGTTTGTTTGTATTGATTTCTACTAACGTTATGGTTCTGCAACACCGGTCAGAAGACGCACCACCACTGGATGTTTGGCGTTGGAGAGATGAGCAACAATGATTTCGATACGAGCTTGGAAGATTGGCCGGACCGATCCTCGATCCACCTGTCGTTCCTCTTCTTTCTGTTACTCTGCCTGCACGTCGATCAAGACAAATTAGCTACTTTAAGAGAGGATGATGTCGATGCAACAATCCCTGATTGTGTGTGATTTCAGACTCATAGATCGATTGTGGGGTAGTAATGGATATTAGTAGTTTGGTAGCAGTCCAGCTGACGTTGTAGTTCTTATTTCACGTTCCTTCTTTTTCCCGTTTTTTGTTTGCTGCTTGTAGCGTTTGTAACTGTAATCTTTCTCTCACCGCTCTGACTTGACTGCTAAATTAGCATCCTTTTAATCACATTCAACACGATGGTAGTTGTAGTAGTAATATTAGTGTCTCAGGTTGGTGCTACTGGTTGAGTTTGTTTTGTGGCATCGAGCAATAATTTGTTTTCCCTTTTTTTTTTAAGTAAATTCATAAAAGCGTATTCAGACTTGTTGGTGAAGTAGTGTTGAGTAATGGCAACACACAGCAACAATTGTTTTGCTACTTTCGACTATATGCTGCTGCTGGTGGTTGGTTGTAGTAGTAAGGTAGTAGAAGTAATAGTAATATAGTAGCGGTAGTGTACTAGTAGTAATATAAGATCAATTGCAGTGCGCTACAGTCTGCTAAGCGTTTGTTTTTTTTTTGTTTTTTACCACACGCACGTGCTTCAACAAACAACCGACAAGAATCTTGGCAATACTGCTAGGAATCGTTAATCTATTGGAGTTTTTGGTTGACTTTCTCTACGTATGTGTGCGGTTGCAACCTTTGTATGATCTGTGCCGTGGCCCGTGGGAGCTAATCCTAGTGCTTGGCAGGCTGGTTTGAAGTTTTCGCTTGTTATCCTGCCGAGAGTACAGCCACACACGAGTGTGCTTAACGAGAAGGGATTGCTTAAAGTATCACTTTCAATCCTATATGCTAAAGTAGTGTGTTTGTATGCGCTGCTGTGCTGCTTCCTGCGATGAAGTAATAGATTTGCATCGTTAAGGATTAATTTCACGTGCCTTTGTTTGTTAACAAAACTAGTGATTATAGCAAATGTTTACTTACGTCAGATTCTTAAAGTTTTGTAGGTTTATGGTTTTATTCGTGTTTAAAGTTGAACTCAATGGCAGAGGGGTTTCAAAGAATATCTGCAAGTAATAATAAATTCAATCAAATTATGAACGGGTAATTGTAAACAGTGGTACAACAAATTTGCATTCAAAATTGATATATCGACGGACATTTTCCTTCCTTTGACACAACAATGTATATCTGTTGCTAACATTCAAATTCTTATTTCGAGTTTCGTTTCCTTGGTTAAGTGTTATCGAATGATACTTTGCTCCTAATCTAATCTGAAGTGCATTTTTACTTGATAGGCTTGGGGTAAGATTAGCTTTGGAGCACAACTACCGGTGTAGTGTCCACAACTTCAGTCAACAGCGCACAAAACAGTAATTGGCTACCTTGCCTTATCGGTCTATTAATTAATTTGTTGGCGCTTAAAATAAGATTATCTAATAAGATAAAAAGACATCAGTGAATGCATGTAGTGCAAGATTGAGTCAAATTAAAACCGACACAAAATATGTCGGTTCAGTTTCATGTTTTTCCACGATCTAAATGCCGTGACTGTTATCAGTTTAAATCAATTCGTACGAAGAAGCTAAGAGATCAGTCCATGCTTATTTACAAAGATTTAGACAAACAACACATTTCATCTATCTCTAACTATGAGCAGAAACCTGTCAGTGTTTAGCGGAAATGTTGCTTTTCAAAATAAATGCCTGCGTCTTGCATGACCATGCGAGGGCAGGGTTGATGTGAACCGCCATCATCGTCACCTTGCGGTAAGGTAAGCGCCGTATATGATAACGAAGCGACATCGATAGTGAACGGTGTGTAGTAGCGGTAGATCTACCCTTCCTTATCAACAGAAACTGAGATACAGTGTACACCATCAGCTCAACACACCGACAGCCACTCCCCTGCCAATCATTCCCTTTACCATCTCACATCGCGCACACACTGGCTGGCCCATACGTTTGGCTATCTTTTCCAAGAAGAAACTGTGGCACTCTGTCTGCCAAAGGGGCTGTTATTTTGGAAGATGAAAACCAACATTGCACATTGCACAATAAGATGTGCCGAATGGTGGATGGGAGGAGGAAAGTATGGCACCTTAGAATGGATGTATTCAACAATGCAACCGACTATGTGTTGCTTGACGCTTTCGCAACCGAGCGCAATCGTGTGTGAGTGTCTAAAACTGTAGTAAAGAATTTTATCTGATAGTTACAGGCACTAAATCAAACTTACCTTTCAAAAAGACGGGTGATTATGATGATTTCGGTGTTCACTGCTGATGGCGATATAAATTTGTGCTGGTCGAACTAAATTAGGGTCCCGCCGTTCAGGTTGCGCTGCTTTGCCTTGCGCACACACCTTACGTCGTCTTCGAGACCGATACACACACGCACACGCAAACAATATTCGTTCTTTGCTGGTGAAGGAGCGATCTCGCCAGTTGCACGTCGTCGTTGATGCCGCTCTGGTCCTCTACTACGGGTTTGCTTTGATATTCCAGGATCGTCTCCGTTATTCTCTAGTCGGTGGTTTATTCTCTCTACGAATGACACATACACACTTCAGCGCGTTGCCGTACCACGCGTTCGCGCATTAGAATTATTCGATTTTAAGCACTACCAAGATATATTGTCACGATCACGAAGAATGGAAAGGATTGCTGTGCGGTAACGTCCTACTTCTCCTTACTCTGTCCCTCTCCTGCACGCTACTGTAACTGCTAATAGTTTTGTATTATTCGATCTTAGTTTCAATTTCACTCGGATACGATCTGTCCTTTATCTTCCGAAAGGGACCGCGTTTGATGTGCTTTTGGTGTTACTTTTTTCGCGATAAATTTCTTACTTTATCCCCATTAATTTTGGTTCTGAGTTTTGTTGTACGAGTGAGTGTAGTTTAAAACTTGCATTTAGGTAGGATCGATGATTTGGTTGTTGATTTGTGTGTGTGTGTGTGTGTGTTTTTTAGTGTGTTTGTTCAAAGTTCAAAGTAGTTCATTCATCAAGCCGCACTTTGCACGCTTTGCATTATTTGTCTTCGGTTAAACGCACTTGTGATTTGTGTTTGTCTGGGAGAATGTGTTTGTTTTGTTTAGCAATTCGCGAATGTTAACTACTACCTTCTAGAATGGCTTCTTTCCTTCAACGAAAGTGCATCCAAGGGAGTGATCGGTATTCGGTTTGGAGGAGGGATCGTCTGTCGCCAAATTTTGTGCGTTCGAATTTTGTTTTTCTGCTCTGCTCAAAGTCACAATACCGTGCGTTCACGCTCACTTAGCACACAGATACACTAAACACAAGACTAGGTAAATGGTTGCGCGGAAGGTTCACTATCACGATCACGATTTAAATCACTGCACGGTGAACGCGGGTGTGGTGCAAGCAGTTTCTTTTTATGTTGTAAGTTTCTTTTCTCCGTTTCGTGTTTCCGGTGTTCGGACAAACCGACACTACAGACAACAGAACTGGCGCAAAACGACGCTTGCACTGCGAAAAGTGTACGCGCACCGTCTGTGGGACCACTAGTCTGCAAACCGTTCTGTACCGTCCCCGCAGCAACTACGCGAACCACTGCTGCTCGGCGCAACGATCACAATTTCTTTGCGCGTCGAATAAATCGCGCTGCAATTATGCAACCCCTTTGGCCTGACAGCTGAGAAGCCGTGCTGCGAACGAGCGCCACCGTATAGCTGTGTATACCCGGTCCGTCCGTGTGTTGCTCTCTGGCGCTGGTAGTGTGCGTGTGTTTGCAGTTTCGCTCTTCTAGAAGGGGACGGGGATTAATCACAGCGCACTAGTGTAGATTTGGAAGTTCGAGACTGATGATTTATTTTATTTTTTGCCAATATCTCTCCTCCTGGGTACGCGGATCATGCAACTCTGGAAGAGAAGAAAAAGAATGTAGACAATATTAGTTGTAAACTTGACCGACACTACTGTGGTGCTTCTTTTTACAGTCAGAGTTGTACTGCGATGTTTACACGACCGCATTACCACCACTACTACTACTAGAGCAGAATACGCGGATCCTCACACAAATACACACTACGGCAAATCCAACATACGAACACAATTTTACGGTAGCAAAAATTTCCCTCGTTTCCGAGTGAACAGCGCCATTAACATAGCACAATGTATAAACTGACTGTAAACTTTACAGATACTGCATTGAACACCATTGATATGTTTGAAAATAGGCGAGCCATGTTTGCCAACTTTTCTTCTTCAATACGAATTCTGGACTGAACCCATTGCCATTCAGTAAACAAACTATGCAACTGAGCTAAGAATGAAAATCTGCCAATTGCCTATATGGCGCAATATGAAAAATAAACAACGTTGATGGTCGTTTTTGGGTGATCCGATTGATACCCTTCAAAAAGATATCATTCTCCTGTCACCCTTTCTCCTTCCTATCCTACTGTTTCGGTCGCTCTCTTTTCCTCTTCAACTGTCTTTGTCTATCGCTCACTTTGATCGTTCTCATGTGAGACGACTACCACGGGCGCCTATTATATTGATGATTGACCGACAAGGAACACGCGCTATTGTACAGCAACTGGCCTACCAGCCAGAAAGGGGATCCTCGTTTTCGCCGCGTTTTCAGCTACTCTTAGTACTTTGCCGCGTTCTCGCAAGGCGTAAGCCGAGATTCTCTGGCTCTTTCTGTCGAGCAGTGTCAACACTATCACCCTGTCCTTCGCATCGCGCCGAACGATTCAAGAGGGGACGGACGGACGTTGACAATACACGGGGCCTCATCCTGCTGTGTGACGATTCAACTACGACGGGGGACAGTATTGTGGTGATGAACCCTCACACCATGCAAGGCTTTTTTTTACTCTTTGGTTCGAAGAAGCAGAACCGTGTAGTGTGCTGCGTGGTGTGGTGGAGTGCATCATCATCGTATCGAAATTTCTATTTTGGGGACACTTTGCACGGTTTTCGAGAGCGAGCGGGAGCGTGTGAGTCAGAAAAACGGGACAGAAACAGCCAGATTGTCAAAATCGTTGCTGTTCGCACACCGCGACGAAAGAGAGGAGATGATCCCGTGCGTACCACCAGTCTGGCGGTGTGCCCAACCACCCCATCACTCGCGCACGGGTGGTATCAGCGAGGAAGCTCGTGGGGAGGAGGGGAGGCGGGTTAGGATGGGTGGATTTACTAGCCATGATTAGATACTTGAAACTGGACTGAATCGAGTTCGAGCAAGCTCGGGTAGTGAAGATGGGTGGTTTCGGGAAGGGTATTGGGGACGAGTTCTCTATTGACGAGCGAGAACAAAACTGATCACGCGGTGGACTCAAGATATTTGGCACCTTCAGACTCGCATTCCACCATGCCTTCTCTCTTTACGTCGCGCTCGTTTAATGCTGCTCACATCAACCTGTTTCTCAACCTCTATCGGTCAGCAACACAATGAATAGAAAAAAAAAACATCTTTGCGGAATAAGTCAACACATTACACACCATGGAACACGACTAGACGGATATAGCCCCTGCTAAGCCAAATTCACACTTACCACACATACACATCCACATCCAGTTGTGTTGAGCAGAAACTTGGCCGTGTGTGTGTGAGTGTGTGTGCAAAGTTTGCGCAGTTTTGCAGGCCTTCCTGGACGAAGGAATGAAGCTGAACGAAGAACTGTACGGTTCCGGAATATTGATGATGTTGCCTCAGCAAATGCAATCAGCGTTGTTGTCCCTTCGTGGTTGCTGTGCTTCCAGGCCACCGCACTTGTCCTCCACACACACTCGTGCACGGCGGAACCGAAAAACGGGCGGAAGTGTAGCTAGTGTGGCTTTAATGGCGCACACGGCGCGTTAGGAGTAACTGGTGTGTCGCTAGAATTTTGTACGACGACGTCGACCGTCTACCAACCGCACACATACACACAAACACGCACGCACGCACACGTCTTCTTCTCCGAGCACACACACACCGGGAGGAGTTCGGAGCAAATTTTGCGCTGCTGTTTCGGGCTTCTTTTTACGCGTTTTCTTTTGCCTTCCCGCGTCTTCCTTGACGGGGTTCTCCGCCCTTCCTCAATTGCTCCCGCTTCTTCGCCTCCTCTACTCCTGCGTCCACTACTCCACTGCTCGTGTGCTGTTGCTTTTGCCCCACTGGCACTGCTGCTACTGTTCCTGTCACTGCCGATATTATTGCTGCTGACCCGACCGCACCGCCCGTCTTCTTCCGCTTCTTCCTCTTCTTTTCCCTACCTGCCTAGAAGGCGATCGTCACACACACACCATCACGCACACTGCACATCATTCACAAACGGCGCACCACACCATCGTCGCCCGGGCTTCTCTTTCTCGCTTGCGCTTACCCAGCTCGTCGTGTATACCAACCAGCGCGACTCTATCTCTTTCCGTCCGCAAGTCGACACACCGAAAAAGAACCGTAGGCCACCCCGAGAAAGGTGTATCCGTGTGTGTGTGTATGTGTGTGAGTGTTGGTAGCAACCTCGCTTTTGCTTCTCGCCCTGCCTGAGGAAAACTAACTTTTTCGCTGCCAGCTTTTACGCACTGGCCCCGACGCGGATACGCTAAATAACACCTTACGCTTACGCACGATCAGTCAGTGTATCACTTGCGAATAACTTTCGCCCGATAAGACTACTATTTATCGTCGATTTTTGAGAAGGAAAAATACTTCACATATACTGTAGCCATTTCTCGACGATTGGCCATTTGCAAATATCGTTCTGACCGTTTCTCTCTGCTTCCGTTGTTGGCCGCGGGTTGAACGCTTCATCGTTGGTGCGTACTGACTGTTCTTAGTTTTTGAATGCACACATTCGTTATCACTGCTGGGAGCATTATTTGTGTAGATATTTTCTGGTTAAACATGAATAAACTTTTATTTCTGACTCAAACATGAATGAAAATTCAACATAAATTATATATTCCCAATTTATCTTACTAAATTGTCCCATTTACCGTTGCACTCGGTTTTATGTTCATTAATTTTACACAATATTTATAAAAGTTTTTCTTTATTTGAACATTGTTTGATAACTTGTTCACTGCGAAGAAAAGCACATTCTATGATGTCTATATCATTATACATAAGAACACGATTTAAGTTAATTTGCCGACCAAACGAAAGCGAACACTGCAAATCAATGATGTACCAAAACTGTAGAAAAGTCGAAACAATATCCGTTTTGCATCTTTTTATTGAAATGGTGTGTTGAATATAGTGTATTATCGTTCAATAATGCTTAAAAAATATCATTTACACGTGAAACTTATTCCATCCCAGTGCAGATGGAGTGCCCGGGACCAATACCACTCATTATATGATGACCAGATGAGTAATGAATTGATCGCCATTTCCTATCTTGCATTTGCGGCGGCGTTCCACTTATTAAGGTGCCGCTGTTTCGCTTATACATATCATTTGCTTCTGGTTTAGCAGTACTAAAATGCTATATCGCCACCAACTTGTTTCGTTGTAGCGTATTGAGAGAAAAAAAGCACAAACATAATCTTTCCCTTTCTGCTTTCATTGCAGTTGTTGTTAATTGTAAATTAAATAATATTCATCGCTTTTGAAAAACAGTATCCCACTGTGTAAAAGAATTCCCGTTGATATGAAATAGATTTGAAGCAGGGTAACGAACAGAACCAGCAGTAACGTAGAGAATGTTAACATATGCTCCGCGATGCATGTAATTGCTATCAGAAAGCCTAAAACAAAACAACAAGTTTTATTACACTAAAAATGCACTTTATTCCGCGATCACATCGATACATACCCTTAATCCTCATTGCTATCGTCGTACGACGGACTCGTCGGCGAGTAGGTAGGACTGGCCGGGCTCGACGGACTGTAACCCTGCGGTGTCGGTGAATAGGCCGGCGAAGAGGGCGAATAGGTCGGCGAGCTCGACGTGTAGACCGGGCTGGTCGGAGAGTACTTCGGACTGCTGGGCGAGTACGAGGACATGTTGGGCGAGTACGGTGCCGGCGTTTGCGAGTACGACGACGAGCCGATGCTGTAGTGGTTGCTGCTGCTGCCAGGCGAGTGCTGCGGCGAAGAGGGCGAGTAGCTGGGCGACGTCGGGGAATAGTTCGGGCTCGCTTGCCCGTACTGTGGGCTGGCGGGTGTGTAGTGCGGACTGCCGATGTACGACGGTGAGGTGGGCGAGTAGCTCGGCGATGTGGGAGAATATTTCGGTGAGGAAGGCGAGTAGCTGGGAGATGCCGGAGAGTAGTGCGGTGAGGTGGGCGAATAGTTCGGGCTCGACGGGGAGTAGGACGGTGTGACGGGAGTAAAGTTCGGCGATGTTGGTGAGTAGGATGGGCTTGTCGGTGAGTAGGACGGGCTGGTCGGGGAGTACGAAGGGCTCGACGGTGAGTACGACGGACTGGTCGGTGAAAAGACGGGAGAGGAAGGTGAATAGCTGGGCGAGGTCGGCGAATACGACGGACTCGTCGGGGAGTAGCCCGGGCTGGCAAAGTTGGATGCGCTCGTCGGATGCATGGGAGACATCGGCGAATAGCTTGGCGACGTGGGCGAATAGTTTTGCGTCGCGGAGTGGATGTTGGGGCTGCTTGGGGAGTAGTTCGAGCTGCCCGGCGAATACTGTGGGCTCGGTGGCGAATAGCCAGGGCTGGTCGGAGAGTACGATGGCGACGCACCGCCCGGCGAGTTCGGCGCGTAGTTCGGACTGCTCGGCGAGTAGGACGGTGACATTGATGGCGACGACGGCGGGTACGGCGACATCGATGGACCGGGAGAGCTGGGTGATCCTCGAATCGGGGACCAGGACGAGGGAGACATTCCCGATGCGTCCGACTGTGCCGATGGCGAGAAGCTGGGCCCACCGGGCGTCATGCCACTGGCCGGGCCGGATGGAGACCATCCACCGTAGCCGGGGGTGGCCGACTGTTGCCACGGTGTCATGCTTGGTGTCGCCGCCGAACCGAAGAACATTCCCGTGCCACCCAGTATCGAGGTGTGCGGAATTTCCATACCCAGTTTGCATTTCTCCGCGTCAAGCAGCAAATCGAAACAACCTGTTCCCATTCGGGGCAGCTGGCCGAGGATGATGTTCTCCGACACGCCACGCATCGGATCGACCTCCGCGTGGGCCGCTGCATCGTTCAACACGTCAACCGTTTCCTCGAACGAACATCTCATCAGCGCACCCGTGTCCTGCCGGTTAATGCCGTGTCGAGTGATGGCCATCAAATGGCCCTTCGCCGTCATGACGTCACACAGCAGGGCCAGATGTCGGTAGTTCACGTAAAGACCGTAGAACTGCAGCACGTTGTTCATTTCCTTCTCGACCGACTTTCGCACGGCTTCGATGCCCAGCACGGAGAAGATCTCACAGATGTCGTTACTGTACGTGCGCACCGGATCGACATCCCGCTCGCTCAGCACCTTCATCATGGAGGTACCGTCCGTTTCCAGCAACCATTCACCGATCGGCTTGAACTCACCCTCGGGCGTGATGACGATACGCTTCTTCGCATCGGTTTGCGGCAGATGCATGTACACCTTGCCGATCGCTTCGATGCCCTGCAGCGTCATGTCCGACAGCATGTTCGCCTCGATACACCGCAGGAACATGTCGTCCTCCATCTTGTCCATGTTTTCCTCCTCGTTCTCCTGGAATTTGTTGTCCTCGTTCATGATACGGATGCGCAGCACAAGCTTGTCCGCATTGTCGTCGTTGAAGATGCAGTTCAAGTCGTCTCCGAAACCGGCATTGATCTTCTCCGCGATCTGTTCCATGGTCAGCTTTTTGTCCGTCATTCGCTTACGGTCCAGCTCGATACGCAGCAGCCACGGGGAAATGCGCGTCGGGTCAAAGTCAGGCATTTCGTAGTACACGTTCACGAACTCCTGATCCTCGGCAATGACCGTACGCTGCGGATCGGGATCGTAGTAGATGGCCGTGTTGGCCGTCACCTTACGCAGTGTCGTGTGCTCCAAACGGCACAGCACGTTCTTGGCCTTTTCGGCGTCACGGGCCGCTCCGCCCGTCAGGAAGACGGTCAGCGAAGGCGCCTTGGGACGCTTGGAAATGTTGATAATTTCCTTCAAACGAGGCACACCGAGCGTTACGTTCTTGGACGACACACCGGCAAAGTGGAACGTGTTCAGCGTCATCTGTGTGGCCGGCTCGCCGAGCGACTGAGCCGCCAACGCACCAACCATCTCGCCCGGGTTACACTGAGCCTGCTGGAAGCGCGTCTCGATTTCACCGATCAACCACTCGAACGCTTCGTTGTTCAGCCGGAACTCCTCGGCCACGTATTTTGTGCAGAGCGTCGAACGCACCAGACACTGGAACAGCAGCGTCGCGTTCTCGTTGGCCTGCTTCGACAGCCGATCCGTGCCGGCCACGATCACGCAACGTTGCAGCAGATCTCGCACGCCCTGGATCACCTTCAGCGGCGACAGATCAGTCGGCGAACGTTTGTTGATGTGGAAAATCTTCTGCACATTCCAGATCATGCGCTGCAGATTGCAGGGTAGTACGACCTTCGAGTCGCCGTTCGGGAAGATCTGTCGCAGTGCTTCGCGATCGCGCAACAGCTGCTCGTACTCGGCCTCAATCTCCTGAATGACGGACGACGTTTCGGTCAGCTCCTTGATGACGTCCTCGTTGAAAATCCGCCGCAGCGTACGCTCGTTGGTCGGATCGAAGCGGTACCGCTTCTCGAACACCTTGTTCGAGAGCTTGATCGTTGGCAGGTTCTGGAACTCGACCGTCTCTCCGCACAGACCGTCCTCGCCGTAACGCAGCTGAATCAGCTGCCCCACCGAATTACGCACCGTGCCGTCGTAGTTGACCATCACGGACTCCATAGCCTTGATCAAACGACGCTGGATGTAACCGGTTTCGGCCGTTTTGACGGCAGTATCAATCAAACCTTCACGACCGCCCATGGCGTGGAAGTAGAACTCGGTCGGCGTCAGCCCGGCAAGGTACGAATTTTCCACGAAGCCACGAGACTCGGGACCGTAATCGTCCTTGATGAAGTGCGGCAGTGTGCGTTTGCGGAAACCAAACGGAATACGCTTACCCTCGACGTTCTGTTGGCCTACACAAGCAATAACCTGCCACAGGGAAAAGACAATCCCGTGTTAATGAAGACGCAACCGGTTACACGGAGCGAAACTCACCTGAGAAATGTTAATGTTGGATCCCTTGGAACCGGAAACGACCATAGCCTTCAGGTTGTTGTACTCGGTAAGCGACTTCTTGGCGGAACCACCAGTTTTGTCACGAGCATCGTTCAGGATACGGTTCACCTGATTCTCGAACGTCTGTCGCAGCGTGTTACCGGGCGTCGGTTCCAGCTCCATGTTGTGCGCCTTCTGGATCACGCCTATCACGTCCTCCTTGGCCTTCTTAATGGCGCGCTGGATTTCGGCGTACGTCTGCGGATCGGCAATGGTGTCACCGATACCGATGCTGTGACCCTCCAACAACAACCAGTTGTTGACGACCGTCTGGATGTTGCCGTAAAACCGGCCGGCAATTTCGTGCCCCAGCTCCAGGAACACGATATGCAGCAGCGACCCAGCCGACGTACCGAGCGTTTTCTTGCACAGGATGCCCATGATCAGATCGCCGTGCTCGACCATGACCTTCGTGTCGCCGGGCGAGATCCACTTGTACGGTCCATCGTCCTCCTCGTCCGGGTGGGTGGAATGCGTGCGGATCATGTTCACGTTGCCGGGGATGATGAGCGTAAAGATCTGCTTGCCCGTCCACAGCGGCTTCGGCTTGAGAATGGCGGGCTGGGGCATTTTACCATCCCATGTTGGCAAGAACATGAGCAGGTTCATCATCTGTTCCTTCTCGATGAAAACGTCGCGCTTGGTCATCTTACGCACTGCCGTCAGCGTGTCCTGCACAATACCCATGACGGGTTTGTTGGCCTGCGGCGTAATGATCTGGCGCGGAGTGATGTGAATGTTTTCGATCTCCGCCCGCGTCTCCATCGACTGCGGCACGTGCAGGTTCATCTCGTCACCGTCGAAATCGGCGTTGTACGGCGAGGTGCAGCTAAGATTCATCCGAAACGTGGACCACGGCAACACCTTCACCCGATGCCCCATCATACTCATTTTGTGTAGCGTGGGCTGACGGTTGAAAATGACCAGATCGTCGTCGCGCAGATGGCGCTCCACCTTGTACCCGCACTGCAGATGCAGATCGGACGACTTCGGATGGAACCGCAGATCGATTCGCTCGCCATTGTCGCGCACAATGTACTTGGCGCCCGGGTACTGTGAGTTACCGCGACGTACCAGCTCCTGCATCCGATCGATGTTGAACGGCGTCACCAGCTCGGGGAAGGTCATGTTCTGCGCTACGGAGCGTGGAACGCCGACCTGATCGATGCGCAGGTTCGGATCGGGCGTAATGACGGTACGGGCCGAGAAATCGACACGCTTACCCATCAAGTTACCGCGAATACGGCCTTCCTTTCCCTTCAGACGCGCCTTGATCGCTTTGAGCGGTTTGCCACTTTTCTGCATCGCTTTCGGCATACCGGGCATATCGTTGTCCACCAGCGTGGCCACATGGAACTGCAGCATTTTGATGTTTTCCGCAATGACGTGTGCGGCCGCCCCGGTAGCTTCGTTCTTCTTCAGCTCGTTGTTCGCCTTGATGATGTCGGACAGTTTGTGCGTTAAATCGTCCTGATTCTTGGTTGCGCCGAACATCACGACGGCGGGCCGGACGGCCAGCGGCGGTACCGGCAGCACGGTGATGATCATCCAATCGGGACGCGCAAACTTTGGATCCATGCCGAGCACGAAACACTCTTCGTCGGTAATGTGCTTCAGAATTTCATACACCCGCTCGGCCGAAACCTGGATCTTTTTCTCCTGGTTCTCGTCGTTTACATCCTTCCACTCGGCCATCAGGTCCAGGCCGGTACGTCGGATCGATGGCTGGTAGTGACCGCAACCGCCGTGGCCCTGCTTCTTCGCACCGTCCGCCGTTGGCTCCTTGGACATGTCCATGTCTTCACCGCCTTCGCAGATTTTCTTTCCCTTGCACAGATCGTACACATAGGCGAGTCGCTTGCGGGGCTGGCCCTTCGACTTCAGGACGATCTCCTTGATCTTTGGGTTCTGTGGCGACACGAGCATCTTGGAGCAGTAGAAACACACGCAGCGCAATATTTTGATCGTCTTCGTGATGAAGCCGATGTGAAACACCGGTTTGGCCAGATCGATATGCCCAAAGTGGCCCGGGCATTCGGTCATGTTACCCGCGCACGTTTGACACCGGGACGTACGCTCGATCACACCCTGCCGTGGGTCCATCAGGCCGCACAGCTTCGGCCGGCCACCTTCCATCGTTTCCGCATACTGTATGCCGCCCTCCGTCACCGACATGCGACGGATTTCGTCCGGCGACAAGATGCCGAACTGTACGCGCTTGACCAAGCGCAATGGCGCCTTCGATTCTCCACTCATCCTGACGGTCGGAATTCGACTGCTTCACGCCAAGGTTGTACGGATTTTCGCTAAACGAAAACACACACTCGGAGAAGGGATGACTAAGGTCAAGCACAGGAGCAACGCAATGCTCACCCGTTCGTAGTGTGCGTTTTCTTTCTCTTCTTCGCCGCACAGCAACAACGGCGTACAGTCTGCAGTCAGCGCACGGAACCAGCCAGGGGAGAAAAAGGCACACTGCGCCTAAAATCCACCGTTTCCCGAGCTGCTTTCAGCACTACTCCGTGCCCGGAGCGTCCCGGCAGCCGTTGTCAATTGTTTTGGTTCGTTCTGAACGGTTTACAGTGTGGGGAGAAGGAAATTTCACTGCGAACAAAATGCTGCCCGTGATGAAATACACGCGTCCATTTGGGAAATTGCGCCGCACACACACATGCACGCGCACACCTCGCACAGACAGTGTGACAGACGTCAGCGCATGCTGGCAGTGTGCACAGTGGGAGCGGTCAATACATTCATTTAATTTTACGTTTAAAACTACCTCATCTTGATTAGTAACAAACTTATAGAAATTTTGTAATTTTTTAAGTACAAAAAGCTTATATTTGTGCACAGCCATCAGTTGTTGGGATGAACCAAACAAATAAACTGCCAGCAAAGGGATACGCAACTGACAGCATTGACAGGAGATCGTGTTTTTTTTCTTGCAATTTGACAATTTATAAATTTTCCAAGCCGCAGGCTTTATTTTTGGGCCAAATACGGCGAAAAAGTTGATAAAAAGTTGTGTATTTTCGGGAGAGTTGCTGGAACGCGGCGAAGCTACTGGGACGCTGCCACTGAAGCCAGGCCAACTGACCAACAGTATTCTATCCAGTGGCCACAATGCCGACTCCGACGGCAGGTTTGTTGTGGATGCTGAAAGGCACCATTTGTTTGGGGTGTGCATGGCAATGGCTCGTTCTAACTAACTCACATCTTGCTTACAGCAACATGGGTAAAGTTCTTTACCAACGCAGATATTCCGTCGCCGGCAGCCGCGACATATGCGCACGTGTTTGTGGAGAATCGCATCCAGATGGACATGCTGATGGACCTGAACAAGGAGTACCTTCGCGAGATGGGCATCACTACGATGGGCGACATAATAGCGATCTTACGCCACGCTAAGAAGGTCCACGAGCAGAGCGCCAGAGACAAGGTGCTATCCGTGCCAGAGCCGGACGTTCCAGTCCCAGTTGCGACAGTTTCAGCTACTCCGAGTACTGCCTCGGTCAGCAATGGCAGCAAAAGGACGGACAAAACTGGATTCACGAGTAACAGATATGGCAAACCGCGCAACGGCAACAATTATCACTAAACATTCCCTATAAACTGCGTCTTCCTCAGGAACTGTATCAACTACTGCCGTTTCGTCGAAGGTGGAATCAAAAGCTCGACGCGTCTTGCCCGAACACGAGGGTAAATATAAAATCACTCTCCCTTCCGGCAGCACCCCGCGAAGTAGAGAAATTCTGGAAAAGGCACAGGACACCAAATCCTCCCACAGCTCCGACGTTCTATCCACGGTGTCAAAGGCGACGGGTACCAAGCGGGGTGGCATCTTCGATCGACTGAACAAAGATAGCGAACCGCCGAGTAAAGTAAGCTCGAAAGCTGCCCCACCAGTACAGATAACAACTTCCGCTTCGAGTTCCATCTTTTCACGGCTAGGTGGCCGAACGGTGACCGACAACGGTAGCACAATATCGTCCAGCATTTTAAAAACAACCATCACCAATGGTAAATCTTCGACAACTCCGACGATAATCCGTCCCTCCCAGCAGAAGGTAATTCTGGTGAAAAAGATGCCCGCTAAGGCGGCCCTGCCTACATCCTCGGATGAGGACGATCTGGAGGACTATCCGATGGTGGGCGGAGGAGGCACACTAAAGTCGGTTTCGTTTTCCGAAGAGGATGAGGTGCTTGAAATTGCCCCAAGAAAGCTGCAAAAGCCTCCAAATCCCAAACCAGCACCAGTCAGTCGCATGAGGTTCGACGAGAAGGAAATCTCGGTCAAGCAACGTCTCGGGGGTGCAGGGGTTAGAACGGGAACCAGCACTACTGTCTCGCTCAAACGACTGCCCGGATCCCTGCACGGTACAAAGAAGGTAGTGCACATGAAACCTCCACCCGTCACCAAGGTGTCCCCCGTGCGAAGCGGGCTGAAAGCGGACACGATCGGTGGGGGATCGCGACACAAGCAACCGATCACAGCACGGCTCAGCTTAGGTTCGCAGACATCCTCCAGCAGCGCGAAGGACATCGTGCAGCGGGTGAAAAGATTCAGCCTCGATTCGAAAATGACAAAAGTTGGACGCAGCGGTCCGGTCGCCAGTAGTGGCGGGGGCAGCGTGTTTGAACGACTAGGATATAGCCGTAAGTGAATGTGAATGTACACACTAACTAGCGTCAAGCAATTGTTTACACTAATAAACAAATCGACAATTTATGCCAGACGAATTTGACCCACACGGACAATAAATTTGCTTTCCTCAAGTTAAACCAGCAGAGCGTACAAAAATAAGGCAAATGATTTTCCCAAACGCTGTCCGATCTCGCTTTGAATTGAATCCTTCAAACACGTGTGATAAACGCGGGAAGCTGTCAAACGGTCAGCTCGTTTTTCATCATTTTGCTTTGTTGTTATCTTCGTTATCGGCAAAGTCAATAATTACTTTATTACAGAACAAGATTGTGGCTCTCCCCGTTCCACTTGAATGGAGTGAACTTTGTATCCGAATTGTAGTTTGTGCAGCTGGAGTTCCGCTAATGTTTCGGCCCTAAGTTCGTGAGTTACTTGTATTGCGTCTTTAAAAGCCGAACGACAACAACTGAGACACCGAAACATGGACATCGTCATCAAGCTAAACAGCCAAACCGTGGGAAAGGATAAGGTTGCCAGGTACTGGAATGGAGCAGGGAATTCGGGAACGACTGTAGCATTAATAGATTTCATTCGTGTTTCGTCTAGGTTGTGCCAATACTCGTGTCGCGCTCTGTGGGCCAGCAAGGACGGATCGGAATCCATCGAAACGGTACAGCTGCTGAAACACATCGAAAGCATTCTCAGTTCATTCCGAAAATGTTCGTACAGCGAGTACTGTTACCGTGTCTCGAGCATTGAGTTTTATCATTTCCTGTTGTCATTCTCTCCTTTCAGTGCTTCGCTTTGGAAAAGGGTTTGAGGTGCTGTACAGCGCGACGGCCGGTCTGAAGCTAAAAGAGCTGTCCGCACAACTGTTTATCACCCTCGGCAAGATAGCATCGGGACTGTTCCTGCTGGCCGATCACGTCGTCTGGCTGTCGCGGTCTGGGATCAACAAAAACATCAACACAAACAAATGGGTCGATCGGTCGAACCGGTTTTGGTTGATTTCGATCCTGTTCAATCTGTGCCGGGACGTGCAGGAGCTGTACCGGCTGTTTGTGTACTACAGCCGGTCGAACATTCGCAACCTGCAACGAACGCTGTATGCTGTGTATCGGGAAAACAAACCACTGCTCGTGGACACCATCAAGAACGCGTGCGACGTTTTTATTCCCCTTAACGGACTCGGTATCTTGCCGGTGTCGAATCAAACCATCGGATTGCTCGGAGCCATTTCATCCCTGATGGGACTTTTACCGCTGGTGTATCCGAGATTAAAGTTTTAGCGATGGAATGGGGTGGTGCAACGTGCTCAACGATTGTTACGTTTGTGATTTTTTGGTGAAAGGGTAAAAACTGTTGGGATCACTGATGCGTATATTTATACTCAGGCAATTGGGGACGATTTTGTACAACTATTTTTCACTGCAACGAACACACACTAAAGTATGATAGCAATAAATCTTTATGGAAAGTTATTTCTAAACATCTGATAGCGGATTGATGATTAAAAATGAAGAGAACACAATCGACAGAAAATTACCTTTCTATAGCCGTCTTCTCCAACAAGCGATGTTGAACGTGTTTGAATGCAACTTAGCCACTCGTCTAACCACAGCTGAACATTTCTCAAAGCATTTGACAGTTCATTGTAAACAAACGACCCAAACAACACAAAAATAAACGGTTCTGCTTGGTGTCTGGAATACATTTTTGTGCGGAACGGCAATCTTCGGCCATCTCAAACAGTTTGCAAAATGTCTAATCGTACGTTAAACGACTGGGATAACATTGCCAAATCGCTAACGAAGGACGATGCCGCTGAAGAGGAGGAGGAGGAAATGGACACGCTCGAAGCACTGGAGGCAAAGATGAGCAAGGTGCCGCGCGGCATGTTCGTCAGCGGATGGGACGATCCCGACGATTTAATCGAAGAGGACAAAGAACCGAACGGTATGCAAACGCACTTTTGTTGCTTCGAAACCTTGAATTAACTTTTGCTTTTGTAAAAATTGTACAGCCAGCTACGAACGACAGGTGCTATGGGCTGCCGGGGAAAACAAGCAGGAAATAGTGGAAGCCATCGTTTGCCGCAAACCGTGCGTAGTGGAGGCGATCGATCGAGACGGGTACACGGCACTACACAAAGCGTGCTACAACAATAACCGCGAGATGGCTATGGTGTTGCTGCGGTACGGGTCCGATCCGAATGCTCGCACCGACATGGGCTGGACACCGTTGCATTCGGCGTGCAAGTGGAATAATGCTGGCTGTGCTGCGCTGTTGCTGCAGCATGGTGCCGACGTGAATGCACCTTCGGATGGGGATCAGACGCCGCTACATATTACCGTCACCGTGTCGAGCTGCCGGTCCACCCTGGTAACGCTGCTGATGAATGGGCGCTGTGATCCGGAGCGTCGAAACAACTCGGATGAAAAGGCTGAACAGATAGCGAAGCGAAGCGGCGACACTTTCCCGCTGTTTGCGATGGCGCATTCGGCCTTTACGGTCGAAACAGGCATGATCGATTAGATTAGACCGGCAATGGTTGATCGTTACCCAGTCTCTATTATCGGCTCGTTTGCTCGCTTTAACAATCAATAATTCTATTATCTCGGCATTGAATGCAATTTGAACGGACGACGACTGGTGATAACAACTGTCTGTGTGTGTACAATAAATTATTTCCATTGTCAAGTGGTTGCCCATGTCCATCCTACGATTACTCTAACTATGCGTACTTGTATTGTTATTTCTAATTCGCTTTATTAATATGAAAAATGAATATCCAACCTCACCAAAGGCGACGATTCAGCCCGTGTACGTCAAATAAGATCTTTCTTTTCCGGTGCAGCTCTCCCCGAATCAACAAAGGAGCTTGTGATGCGAAAGCCTTTTCTAAATTTTGTGGAGTTGGTCTTCTGGTGGCTCTTTTTCGTGCTTCAATCCAAGCAGGCCTTCTTCAGCGGTGGTTCCGTGCCATTCCCTGCCGTCTTGTTCCTCAGAACCGTCGGTTGGTTCGCGATGTCACGCAGAATGGCCGCCTTGCTGTGTTCTCCGAACAGCCCGGCCAGCAGTGCCACACCGTACCCGGTCGCACGTTCGCCATTATGCACCGGGGCGGCCATGTCGACGTGCATCCAGGAGCCGCCGTACTCGAAGCCAAGATGCGCCCCGATAAACAGTCCCGCACAGCTGACCTGCGCATTGCCACGATCCATGACGGAGTTTTTCATGTCCGCCACGGCCGAGTTAAACTCGCTGAAGTGCAGCTCGGGACAGTACGGCACCGGGCACAGCATATCGCCGGTACGGCGTCCGATTTCCATTGCCTTCTCTTCCCACTCGTCGCTGTTGGTGAGAATCGCACCGTGATACTTGCCCGTCGCGATGCCCTGCGCACCGGTCAGCGTTGCCATGTCGAGGATCACGTTTGCCTTGAGATCGCGGTCCGCGTACACGACCCCATCCGCCAGCACGAGCCGTCCTTCCGCGTCCGTGTTGTTGATCTCCACCGTGCAGCCCGAGTACAGCCGATGAATGTCGTCGGGACGGGTGGCCAACGGGCCGACCGAGTTTTCTGCCAAGCAGAACACGGCGTGCAGGTTCTGCCGGAAGCCGCTCTTGACGGCGGCGTAGAATCCGCCCAGTATAGCGGCAGCACCGCCACAGTCCCGCTTCATGCCCGGCATCGCCGTCTTGCCCTTGATGCTAAGACCGCCCGTATCGAACACGATGCCCTTGCCCACCCAGGCCACCGTCTCCGTTGCGCCCTTGGGCTCGTGCGACAGCACCGCCAGGGCGGGCGGGTCCAGCGCCGCCTTACCGACACCGTAAATGCCACCGAAACCCTTCTGCTGCAGCTCCTCTCCCCGGATGATCTTCGACTTTAAGCCAAGCTCCAGCGCGATTGCTTCCACCTCGGACAAGAATCCGGACACGTTCATCTCGTTGCACGGCGCGTCCACGATGCGGGCCGTCAGCCGGATGCCGACAGTCACGTTGGCCAGCACCAGCACATCCTCCTCGGTAATCTCCGTATCGGTCGGACTGTTGCCGCCCACCAGCACAAACTCGATGTGAACCGTCGGCGGCGGATCCACATTGGCGCCCTTGGACGTTTTCCGGCTGTACAGCGGGAAAGCTCGCGCGACCGCACAGGCCGATGCCAGCAGGTCCTGTTTCTCGCACACGATTACGATCGACTCGCTGACGCCGGTCGTGTTCGATTGAATCAGCTTCGTAATCGAGTGCGCCCTGGACGCGGTATTGTGCCGGGAAGATTTCAGCGGCAGGGCGGCAACGCGCGCCAGATCGAGGTAGAGCGAACACGTGTCCGTCGGTGCGGGATGCAGGCAGGATACGGCCTTGGCGAACGTTTCCCGTTCGACGCGCGGTTCCAGCTTCGAGCTGATCCGCTCGAACGGTAGCTCCGTTAGGTGCCGGAGCTGCCCAACGATCAACACCGGTACGGTGTGCGGATCGGTCGTCTGCAGCGTGCGGTGAAACTTGAGCAGAGCCATCGTGTAACACCCCACTTGCGAAGGCGGGCGGTCACGGCAATAGTGGCAAAACCCGGTGGACTCTGGCTAAAGTGGTTCGGAATTTATTGCGGACACTTGAACGATAGCGAAAAAAATAAATGGAGATTTTGCTTCGGTTTCGTTTCTACTGTCAACTGTCAAAAATCAACCGGCTCTCTTCGACAGCACCGCCGTGCCAGGTGAGATCACAGTTTTGCAAAACAGGAGCGTATTTTCGATCCAATCCTACAATACAGTATCCTAGTGCCATCTGTTTTGAAATAGTTTTTTAATGTCTACCACTGAAAATTACAACTTTTTTTAAATCTATCCAGCCCAACGAATCGTTTGTGATCTAAACTGTCAATTCAGAATACACCTTGGTCGGGGCCATTTGTCAATTTGCATGGGACGATACAGCCTGGCTTGATCCGCTCTTGGTGGCTCTTAAATTGTGTTGCTTCGCACAGTGTCAAAACAAAAGCGACCGCGTAAGTGTGCGTTTGTCGGGGTCGCGCTTGGTGTGTGCTTTTGGTTCTGCTTTTCATCCATCCACCGTTGCTGAAACACGGTGGATTTTTCTATTGTTATCGAAGTGAGCATTATTATGTGTTTGTGTGTTTTTTTCTTCCCTTACGAAATACATAATGCAAAAAGTTGTTACTGCCGATTAGCTGCCCCGTCGGAAGTGTGCTTTCTGTTGCCAGTGTTTGAAATGGTTAAAAGCTTTGTTTTTCGGTCTGCAACAATCTAGCGAAACGACACCCTACCGAAAGGTTACAACAAAAAGCATTAAAAAGGGTGAAGAAATATGTGAATTGTGATTTTCCGTGAGCGTATATGGATGAATTGTATCATATTCCAACTGCAATCCAACTGGAAATTCGGCATCGATAGGATTCTGGAAAGCGTTCACGGTGGCGTAGTCAAAATTTGGTTCGCATAAAAATCAATAATACCATAGCAGACCCTGCTGGCAAGAGTCATGCGAAGCGAGAAGCTTGGCTGAGGAAACACGATTCCGCGTATCGGGGGTACGCTCTGGAACAATAGTGGGCATGTAAGGCGTGAAAGCAAATGTTATTTCGGTTGTGGCAAAACATCCTTATTATCGAGTTGCCCTTTTTCGATTGTGTCTTTCGTACAATCCCGGACAGCGTAATGGAAAAAAAAACAAATATTCCTGCCCTGAAGCCTAAATTGCCTGACAAATATTCGGCTTGGGGCATTTTGTTTTTTGTTTCCGTGGTTTTATTAGCCAGACCCTTCGCCGTGGACTCCTCTTGGTGTCGCGTGTGTGTGTGTGATGAACCACAAAATATGCAAACTCGTTACCTTATTGTTTCTGCTGCATGCGGACGGTTGCATTTTTGTGTCGACCGTTTGAGAGTGCAAAAACATAAAACTTGTTTGTGCACGGGATCGTGTGCGGCTGCCTCTATGGATGCTGGGCACATTACAGGGAACAGGTTTTTGATGGATGATTGAGCTGTTTTTTTTTTTATTTTTGCTCTCTACCACCTGTCTGCAATCGATTTATCATTACTTTTTGTGTGTCTTTAGAACGAAGAGGGAACATCATCGTTCTTCGATTTAGCGACAAAGACGTGTGTGAAATTGTACCCTGTTCTAGAGCCTTGTTTTCGGGCATAACTCTTGGGTAGCTTTTGGGAAAATTGCCAATCAGTAAAAAAATATTAAAAGTTACCTGTCGACAACGTAAACTACTAAAGTGTTTGAAATGTATATGCCTGTGTGTCTTAATTCGTTTATGTTTACGTGTGTGTGTGTGCTTTTCTTGCAGTACCCGTGTGCAGTCGCTGCATAAAAATGAAGTTTTTCTTTCCCCTCGCACATCCAAGTAACCTCCATCGAGTGCGTGTGTTCAGTGATTGATTTCGTAGTTATGTTTTGCTATTAAAAAAGAAAAAAGAAAAACAAGAATACTCATCATTCGCCATCATCGTTCGTGCGTGCGTGAGTGTGCGTATGCGCTTGAA
This sequence comes from Anopheles arabiensis, assembly GCF_016920715.1. NCBI lineage: Eukaryota > Metazoa > Arthropoda > Insecta > Diptera > Culicidae > Anopheles > Anopheles arabiensis. The sequence goes on from NC_053518.1 coordinate 1,361,132, forward strand.
AAGAAAGCAAAAAGGGAAGAGAACGGAAGTCAACTCGATTCAAAATCGAAGGAAATTTGGTGATCCACAAAGCGGAAACTCGTGCTGTTTTTGTGTGAAGTCGCAGCACAGAAACCAGCGCAGAATCAGTGGGTAAGTACAACAGTCGTGGGGTGGTAATGCGAGAGAGACGCATTCGGCGGTTGGCGGTGGTGGCGGTGGCGGCGGTTACTGTGTTAGGGTGTAGGGGTTGTTTTGTGTCCTCCTCCTCCGCGCGGAACCTGCAGTCCGCGACCGTATATGTGTGTGGGCCCCTGGCTTGAACTTCGTCTCTTGAATGGGTCTGCCTCCGCACGTTTCACATAAGGTAGACAGGGTGTATGCGTGTGTGTGCCTGTCCGATGGTGGTGTGCTTGTAGAAAGGGGACCGTGCAAAATCTTCCATGACAACGTGAATCGAACTGTGCCGGGTGGTTGCAAGGGGGAGGGGGGTGTTTGTAACGGTTGCGTTGGCCAAGCTACTTCGATTGGTTATGCGATGAAACAACGAGTCCAACCATAACGAGCTTGCCATGCTGAATGCGTTTGATTTTTGAAATTCTAATTCAATTTTGGTTAGACATTCTGGTTCAGATTAGCTTGAGAAGCGTCGTCAGGTATTGTGGGACAATTGGCAGGTCTTAAGCAACCCTTGCTTTAGTCCTCAGGAGATAGTACCACCTGATAACTCTTTCCGCAAGTCCAGTTTGGGGTCGACTGCGCTTGGGGGACTGTCTCTCTCATTCTATCTCTCTGAAACTAGAAATACACGTTTCCTGTTCCAAGTAGTGCCCCAGCAAGAGATATTTCGCCCCAACCTATGCTTGTTTGGCATCATGAGTTAAGTTTAGCACATTTATTGATGAAAGATAAGCTGCCCACTTTGCTGGCCAGCAGTTACTGGTACCGTACGTGACATTACAGAAATGTAGGCCTTATGTTGGCCGTGGTTGCGTGGGTTGTCGACTCTGGTTCGTGGGGTAAGCTGGGATAATGGTGGGGGATACATTCAGAAAAAATCGGAACGTGATGAAACGGACCTATAGACGGGAACGGAAGAGCAGAGCGACCGAGTTCCGATCGCATCCTCCCGCCGCGGGCTGTAAGTCAGATGACTGACCCTGACTTCCATTCAGCGCTGCTCGGACCGGCCTGGTCGGTCGGTCCAGCCACATTACATAAGCCACGGTTCGGGCTTTACTTCATTGAAGAAATTTCGTTTCGTTTTGCGGGGGTTGATTCATTTTCAATTGTGGTCCCCCAGACGAGACAGGGGAAAAGGTGTAGCATCGTTGTATGGATGTGTCAGGGTGTGTGCCAATCTCTGGGACGAAGCAGGCGATGGAAAAGAACATTCAACACTGGGACAGCATTAGAGCAAAACTCGACAGTCCCCTTTTACGAGAAAATAAGGGCGTTTGTGTGCTATGGACACATTATGCTGCTGAGCAGGGGGCGTGTGTGTGCACATGACATCTCGAGGGGTCGATGTTTTCAAGGGCATAGCGCTGGCAAAAGCCGTGCCAGACAAAAGGCATGCTCTTCTTTTGGCAAATGGGACTAAAGCTGCCAAAAACACACACAACTGCCAAGAGCTAATGTTTTTATAAAAACATTCGTGACTCTTCATTTGGGACGGTAATCCATACAAAAAGCACAGGAGCGAAAGAAAATCGTGTTTTAATGTGTTTCTTGTAGGTTGTAGGTCATTGTCAATAGAATGCTTTTCCAGCTTTTCCACTGCAACTTATTCCTGTTTCTCGTTTGCCCGGCCGTGCACGATTAAAATATACAACCAACTTTTCTTGTTCAATCGTTTCAACGAGTTTGAAAATCATTGAGGTGATGATTTTTGGAATTATGTCAAGTAAAAAACACAGAGAAAGAGAGAGAGAGAAAGAGAAAATACCATTACAATAAATACGTTCGAATCAAATAATCGGCCAAATCATGCAAACGGCAAACCGGTTCTGGCGGATGCTGCACGCCCGGTTAAGCACACGGGGGGGATCGATCGCTTACTTTTTTTTTTGAATGCGTCATTTATTGATTGGGACCTTTTTATCACGATATTCGCGCAGCGGTTGTGTTTCGAACCGGTTGTGTGTGTTGTGTCGGTTTGAAAAGCATTCGAAGACACATGGTGGAACTTTATTTTACAACCAAAAACGTAAAGATTATTTCATATAAAAACGCGTTTACACGGTTCATCGTCTTTCTCCGATCACGGATTTGTACCGCTCGTTGGGTTTTCACCCCCCAAAAGAGCAGTGATTTTCCCTCACTTTGTGTTTGCCTCGTTTGTTCGATCGCACTGTTTTGCTTTGGTTTCAAATTTGCTTTTCCCTGCCAAACACACTCTCCCTCCTCCGTGGCTCGAAATTAGCAGCAGAGCAACGTGGTCGCACACCGCCACATGGCAACCTCCTAGCAACAATACACGCTGTGCATGGAAAAAGCTCCCAAAACTCGTGCACGCCTGCCTCTGTGTGTGTGTTAGAGTCGTGTGCGCAAGCGAGCTTCGCGAAATTTCCTTCTGCGCGGCCTCGTGGGATATGGCGCAGAAAACGCGCGCCAAGGTGGTGGTGGCGGTTGGCTGAAATTTTCCGTTAGTGCCAACCACGAAACCGGGTTGGTGGGGTGGGAAAGCAATGTTTCTGCATCACTTTCCACACCACCAGCCGCCGGCTCAGTGTGGTGAGGGTGGCGTCTGAGCCTAAGAAAGGGGCCGCTGGTCTGCTTTCGAGCGGCGCAATAAGAAGAGGAGAGCTGCTGCGGCCGTTTTTTCCCTGACTTTAATTTGGTTTTCCCTCGTGCAGTTTTGAGGAGGCACGTTTTGAGCAGAATACACGCGCGGGAAACATAACAAGAAGCAGGAATTATGTTCGCACCTTTCGGTGTAGTATTCTTTCCATTAGGGGTTGGAATTGCTTGGTGGAGGGTGAATGATTTGAATCAAGCAGCTAAACTACGAGTTTTTTTCATAATTTTTCTTGCATTATTTTTCTCACTTTTTCTCTTTTTTCTATCTAATCCCGTTCACATTGTTATCAAAATGTGGTCCAAACAGCCCTAACTAGTCCCGCGGCAAACGTGTTTTCACTTCTTTAGCTTTAATTAAATCCATCCAAACATAGCTCGCAAGTGTCAGCTTTTTTCTCCCATTTCATCTCCCCTGTCCGACCCTATTTGGTGGGCTCAGTTTTCGATCGATACCACCATCATCGATGGCAGGCTTAAACTCTATCCGCACAGAAAGAAGAAAGAGTGTGTTCTGTCTCGACAACGCGCCACAGTGTGTGATGGAAAATCGAATCAACTCTCCAACTCGGTGCGCTACTCGTGGGGGCCATTTGCCATTATCAACCACCCCCTTGCGGCCCTCCAAACTTCGTGCACTTCCGTACACCTGGAAAAAAGCTAAGGGGAAGTTGGGTGAAATCTATGAGACTGTGGTGGTGGGTGTTGCTGAAGAGCGACCGAGATGCATGCGTGCTGCATGTAGGGGCACAAACCAGTTCATCCAGCAGAGGAAAAGTAGGTTTGATCGGTTGCACGGGGAGGGAAAAGTGCAGTGCCGTGCAGTGCGCGATTGAACTGGATTCGTTTGGGAGGTGGGTGTGAAGGAAATGTCCTAGTTTATTTGCAACTTTATGTCTACCGTTGCAATGGTACAAAGAAGAATCATATTAGCGGCGTGGCGGCGGCTTAATGAACGATTTTCTAATAACTTATCCACAATGGGTCGATGTTTCCTAATCTTCGTATTGCGTTTTGTTTGGACAGGGTGGCATGTTCAATTATTTCGATTGAACTGGATGATTATCGATTGCTTCTTTTTTGTGGTCTGTAATGAGTACTCCTTGTGCCTGCAATTGTCCATCAACCAATGAAGAAGCGTGTGATGGATTGTGATGGATGTGTGTGTAGTGCTTGTAATGAGGATACAATGGCGTCTTTGCGTGAACGGTTATTGTGGAAAATTATACATTTCCTATTCGCATCCAAAATGTTCATAGTGTACAAAGTCCTTCTACTTAAATCCTTCACAAAACGTTACATGACATCGGTGAAAAGAAATCGAATAAAGAGACAATAAAATTCAGCATTTTTATTGCACAGCCCTTGAAGGTGCGATGGGTCATAATCTAATTAGTGAAATGGCAACCTCTACAGATCGAATGGAAATTACATCATCATCGTCATCGTCATGTGGTTGTGTTTTATCGGCCGTGTCCTCTGCCGTTTTTGGGAGGTTTAAGTTTTCACACCATGGGGTGTCTCACGTGAGCATGTTTATCATACTTTTCCAATCTTTGTCCTTCTTTGCGTCCATTATGCCATTTCATCTAGGTATTGTTTAGATCATACAGTGTGATAAATTAATTAAACAGAGCATGAAGAAACAGGCTTGTTGTGCAACTAAGAAAACTAAAAAAAATATTATTAATGGAAGAATGGAATGGAATGTATGAATTCATAAAATAAGCGATACGAGATACTTTTCCACTAAATGCACCAAAAGTTATCGTCCCACGAGTTCACACCGCAGTAATCAATCAGTGAGCTTTTGTTGGATTGAAATTGAAAGAGTTAAAATTTGGATCAAACGCAGCGAACAGCTGTTGATTGCTTCCACTTCCTTTCGGTGATGCATACGGACCTTTTGCGTGTGCCCAAAATAAACTAAAAACACCACGACGAAGGGCTGCCGAATGGCCGGCTATTACACCGGAGGGAAATGGGAGGGAAAACGGCGCTGCTTTCCATTTTCTCCCAAGGACTGTTCGCCTTGAAAGCAAAGATTTTGGACGTTAAAATTGGCTGTTGGCGTGGACGGACGTGTTGGAAAAAAGAGTCGCAATCGCGGTGAAACGAGATTGTTGCTCTGGTTTTTTTTTTGCTGGGGACGCTGGTGAGTTTAGAGACACATTAGTCTTGATTTTTGGTTTTTTTGGTGAGTCTTGTGTCACAAATTTAGGCGAGAAAGTTCATTCAACTCTCGCTTCCGATCGGCTGATGTGTCTTGCGGGGTGTGTTCCCTCGGTTACGTGACAATGCGCTTGGAAAGGTATTTTTATTGCCTCTAAATTTAATGATGGGGAGTTTATTTCGTCAAATTTATTTAGTTTTTCATTGAATAAAGACATTAATTCGAAGCTTTGGGTTGTCTTTACTGATGGTAAGAGGTAGATTTAGCATGAAGATTTAAATTGAACGAAAAATCATACATGTAAAAGCCTACGCTTACTCATTTACACGTACTTTCCATCATTAGCATCCCCTTGTCAGCTAATGGCATAGGTGTAAGGTTGCTTGGGTGTTTTTGTTTTTTATTGCACACCACGAATTGTACTGCGGTTTTGAGGAGTTTGAGGTGTATTGTAAATGTTTGTCCCTGAGTGTCTCCCCACGCGCAATAGCCAAAACTATCGAATTGGGAAGTGATAGCAATAAACGCAAGCGCATTCAACGTTCCATTACGTTGATGGCTGTTCTATTGATTAGTGAGGGAAGTACTTTTTGTTACCTTCGTGAACACACACACACACACTTTGCTTGTTCGCGGGGTGAAGCAGCCATTAAAGCGTATGACACATTATTTGAACGAGAGCTGGAAACGAAACAATGTGCCCGCTTTTTCTTTTAGATAAACAGGAGGGCGGCATGCTTTTAAACTATTATCTGGTTTCATTTGGGTTTTCATTGCCCGATGGGTGGTTTGAAGGGGACCAGACAGACTAGCGAAGAATTGTATTCCCCAGCGAATAGGCCTCTAAGTTCAAACACTTTGTTCGATGTGTCACGCGAGTTCTGTGTTACGATTTGGTGTACTATCCTGGTGTGCGTATAATCATACGGATTTATTTTTATGTCCCTCAATCGTTTATTTTTGAAGATTGAATTTAGAACGTCCTCGCAAGATTACGCTGTTGTCTACACGTTGTATAGGTCTTCTGAATCTTCTCTAATGTACTATTATTCGCTGTGAGTTCATTAGGAAAATGATGAAACGTTTAATAACTTGGAGTAAAAGATCTCATACTCAAAGGAAAGAGTTATCAGGGGTTTGTTTTATAGTTAATAATCTTACATTATCTTCAGCCTGGTAACAACACAATGGGAGTCCGTTTTAATTCTCTCCATCCACCTTTTCCCATCATACATTTTTCACCCATCAAACGAACGGTGGTGTGGTGGTTCGTCGTCATGCGTGGATGTGTAGCCGCCCGCCGACCAACGTCCGAAGTGCAATTAACGAATTCCAAGGGGCATAAAAGAAACGTCACTTATTTTCTCCTAATTTACGGCATCGATAAAATTGTTTTATTTTGTATGTTTTAATGCTGCCCTTGGGGGGCGCGGTTCGAGGATGGGAAGCAAAGAAAAGACAAACGGAAACTGTTGAATGAAACTATATTAACATTTTTATCGGTGCTTATGCGTATGCTGGAATAATTGTGACGAATCGTTACTTTGTATGTCCATAAACATGAGGCGCTCTGTGAACAGGTTACGAACTGGTGTACAGCTCTGTGCAAGACAGACGACACTCACCTGCAACGTGTCGATCGGTCCGATTCTGTCCCCATTGGGAGGTAGGAAAGAACTCGTATTACTAAGCTTGCTTTTATTGTAAGCCTTGTACCTATATTTTCGAGACTATTTTGAGACAGAATGGAGGACGCTCTTAACACTGTGTCGCCGGCTAAAAGTCGTTTTAAAATATAAAAACGAAACCTCTGCTGCTACCTTTGAGGAGCGAACAGTTCGTAAGCGCAGCTCTTGTGTCCGACAGCCCCAAACTACTTAGCTTGATGATGTGTCGTCGGTAACGCTCGCCCTCTTGTCACCTTTGGCTGCCATCGGAAGTAAAAATACATGCCGCAGTAATTTATGACGCAGTCTCAGACCCCGTATGCTTCTTCTCCTCATGCTCTCCTACGTTCGTTCCTGGGTACTATCAGCACGGTTGATCTTGGTTTTCAGCAGCAGCGCGTCTCAGTCAATGTTTTTCGGTTGCGGTTGCGAGCATAAAACGTGTGTACATTGAAGAGTTTACCGACCGATCGACCGACGACCCGTCCACTCGTTACAACAACTTCCACCTGAGCCGCGTGCAGAGAGAGTAGTCAAACCTCACTCGGATGGCAGCGCTTATGCTTTTTTTTTCGAGTGTCGTGGTTAATATTCATGAACGTTTGCCTGTTTCATGTGTTTCCTCGTTAGGGGGGAGGTGACGTTTAGAATTCTGTACACTTGATGCTACCAAAACCTACCGAGGGAGGTTCTGGTTGAGGTTGTAGATAATTATACGGGGTAGCAGCAGCGGGCTTTCCCTTTCCACATTGATTGCTTACAACTGTTTTGTCATGGCTCGTTTTTTTCTATTCTTTCTTTCTTTCAGACCTCATAGTTTGATACGCAAATAGTGGCTTGTGAAGTTGAACCCATCCGGAACAGTGTCAGCGCACCTTGCATCAACCCACTACTGCCTCAACTGCCAGCAAGATTCAACGTACACAGAGCGGCTGCAACTACCTCCACCACCGTGTTTCGGATGTGTGGCAGTGCGTAATCAGCAGCAACATTAGTGAAGTCAGCGGGAAACAGGCATTCTTTTTCTGACCGTGAAACAAAGCTTCCCAAAAACGGCAACATGCCAGACGAAGACAAGGAATCGTCCGTACGGGTGGCCGTCAGGTGAGCATATCTCTGCGTTTTCTAAAATTTATCTATATTGTGTACCACGTTAGCATTGGATTATTTTGATGAAATTGAGTTCAATTCGTGCTCCGCCTTTTCGGTGTTAAATATAGCCTCAACAGTAACTGACCTTCGCAAGCGACTGTATTTTTGTTTGGCGTTCAAGGCAATAATTGAGACATTTCTAACACCTCTGTGATGTGTTAAACTTAAAAGTGTACAGCTGTTTTCGACACCAGAATGAAGAGGAACACATTTTCTTCTCCCCCCCTAATCGAGGCGTCCACAACACGGCAGTCTTTATTACGCTCTACGACAGAGAGAGAGAGAGTCGCACACAACTTTGTGGTTGAAATTTATTGATTTAGGTGTCTTCAACCCCGTGTTATGTTGTGCTGAGCGGGGTTTTAACGTTTCTTCTTTTGGTGATCTGTCGTCGTCAAACATTCCCATTCCCGGGGCTACGCTTTATTTGTCCTGTCCTCTGGCAAGTTTGGGCACCCTTCGCACTCGTGTGTATGTGTGCATGGTACGATCGTTGTGGCACCACCGACCCGTAGCAGTGAAAATGGTGTCCATTTTCATTACCACTTCCGGGAAGGGAGAACCTACGACCAACCGCAAGAGTCTGTTGCAGTAGTACCCCGTGCCTAAGGTTAGGGTGATCATGGAATGATGATGATCACGACTTGATGATGTTGATAAAATATTATGATGTTTGCTATGGCTGTGCTGTGGATTGTTGTGGTGGTTGCCGTTGCCGTTCTCGCTTTTTTCCGTTGCAATTCAACCAACTGTGCGGCGTCGTGTGCATGCAGCGTCATTTTGCACTTTCAAATGTTAAATTATGTTTCATTTGACTGATTCAAAGGCAGACCCGTTCACTTGGTGCATTTGTGTGGTGGATGTTTCTTTTCGGCCGGGGATGACTCGTGGCGTATACTTTAAAATGTGTGAACCATTCACCAGAAATGCGTCGTAGGAAGGTTTAGCAACAAGCTCTTGCAGCAAACTTTTTAGGCAAACTCATACATTATTGATAGGGCACAGAATTAGACTGCCTTTGAAAAACGCCACCGCCTTTTACTTTTACCGCTCACATATTGCAAGCTGTTGGAGTGGTGGTTTAGCTTCCGAATATTCCACTACAAACCGCTTCATCGCACCTCAAAAGCTTGTTTTGGTATTTGTTTCGTATTCAAGGCCGTTGGAGGGAAGATTCACCTTCCCCACAATATGAAGCTACCAAATATACAACTTGTTTGTTTTTCCAACTTTCCTTGACCGATCGAATCAGAAGAGGAGGACGTGCAATGTTTGCCATGCTCATTTCCATGCCACTGACCAAATCAAACTAACGCCTCTCCAGTTCCTTAGATCAGCGCAGATCAAACAAACTCTTTTGACGGTCAAATTGTGACCTTTTTGTATTTATGTGCCTTGGACTGGCGTCTGCCGGTTTGGGTTAGTCTAAAAGTGCCATCATTTACCTCAGCACTTGATCAATCTACCAGCGTAGCCTGAAGCTGAGCTTGAAAGTGTGTCCGTGATGCCTCGCGTAGGCCTACACCACGAACATTATCAGCGTCTGATAAACTGATGGTCCCAAAACCGAACTTAGGGCACACTTAGCCACCAACTTTGACTAGCAGAACAGCTTGACTCATTGCGTCTTATGCTTCCCCGAAAGTGGAGCATCAAATAGGGTTGTTGTGTTTGGTGTACGCAGGGTTTGGTCTCTTATCTTGTTTGCTTGTAACCTTGCGCTCGAGGTTCGAATCGAGATATACGTGCCATGCGGTCCACTGCTCCTGATCCCAGGCGCCGTAATGAATGTGCGTGAGGTAATCCGCCGTTTCTTTCACAAAAACGGCAGATTTCACGCCCCACGGTCATATCACACTTCGTCAATCACATTTGCGGCATGGTCCGTCTAGCGGCGTGACGAAAAGGCCACGCCGGGATGTCGGGAAGGGAGCGGGTCTGGGTTGGACGATTACCTCATCAGTCTGTCGGTACAGTGAGCGCGCGCCGGTCGGTCGGTACGTGTACGTGAGCGCGTTTGGCTGCACTACGCAAATCGGCCCTGCGCTGAAACCGTCATACAACTGTTTCGTTCGATCAACAGGCCAAATCCAGTTGGGGGCAATACACGTCGACGTTTGATGTTTCTCTCCCTAATTTACCAAACATCCGAACGATCAACGCCATGTTTGGGGAGGCTAGTGTGGAGGAAGGTGTTGGTGATCCATAAATGTAGATTTACTGACCGAAAGTGCGAAGGAACCGGATACACAGAGCGCGGACATGAGAGGGAGAGCGAGGTGGTTTACATCCGTTGATGGAGTTGTTGATTCTTCCGAACTAAAGTTCTGTATCGATCGCTGATCTGGTGCAAATGGGTTCGTTGCTCGTTTGTTTTCCCATCGAACACTGGTACCGTTTTTGGTAACGGATGCCGGTTTGCCGGATGGAAGCGTTGAAACATTTGAGCAAATATTGGGCCGGTATTGTTTTTTCTGGACGCAGACCGGCTTTACTCAGGTGTCATGAGGAGCCTGAGCTGTAGTACATCATCGAGCTATTTCTACCGCGCGCTCGGCGGAACAGCGAGAACTGTATGTTTGTTTTATTTCGTTTGATTTCAAACGCCCCAAGTTTGTTTGGAAACCATTTCCGCATCTGCGTGGGATAAAAGATGATTTAAATTCAAGCATTTAAGTACTTGTTGTCGGTTGTATCGAAACAAATGCCCATGCAACTCACTTTCTTATCTGAAGTAATTTCCCAAGAGGCACTTAACATGGACACGGTCGTCGTCTCTGCAACCGCAGCGGGTTTACCGTGCCAGTGCACAAGCGGGTCATCGAAGGTATCTAGCTCGACGCCAAGCGTGATGGAGACTTGCCGGTGGTCTAGTCTACGCGTGCCTCAAGGAGACGGGCGAAAAATAGGACTCGTAGGAAAGATGGAGATTGTCTGTATGCGTACGATGGCCGCCTAAAATTAGGCGTCAATCTTGCGTGACCTCCGCCAACTTAACGCAATTACTCGGCTCGGCTGAATGAGAAGTCGGGGTGGGTGAAAGAGGGTCCATTTGTTGCAATGATCTCTTGGCTAGTGTTTGTTGGAGTGCGCACTGAACACAACAGAGTGTGCACTGTGCGAGAGTATCAAGTATATCCATCATCGGTGGTTGTGCTGCAATCTGTACGACAATAGTTGCATAGAAAACACTTAATTGAATATTGTGAACGCTCACGACCACAAGCCATCACCCACCGTCTAGGTGATCAAAGAGATCTTTTGCACGTGCAAAATGGCAAAAACTGTGCCAGACAGACGTTGAAAAGAACGTCACAAACTGCACCCTTAAGTGGACAATTTAATGCTCAAGCAGGGCGTCGTCCCTCTTTTGCTATCAATTGTTTCAAGCACGTAAAGTAAACGGTTGGAGAAGGTACTCGCGATTGGCCGGTTGAAACGGATATGAAAGTGGAAAACACAACAGCCCCATGGAAGGAAAATTGATCTGATCTAGCTGGCGCACGATCGTTTAGGAAGTAACGAGGTAACGAGTATCGAGGGAATTCGTCAGTCGGCTGCAGCTTTTCCAATCGATTTCGGTGACATTTTATGCGTTTTTTTACGGTTTCTAATACTAGCGTATGAAAGTAACGCTGCAGGGAGTCGTACTTGGTGAAAGTACTTTCACTGAGGTTTGCAGTTCCTGTGGTAGCGGACAGAGGGCAGAAAGCGGAAGGCAGGTTGATAAAAGATTGGATTGCCATCGGTGTAACGGTAGCGAGACGATTGTATCGAATTCCGATTCCGTACGAATTCCGGACCGTAAAGAAAAGCCTGTAAGTGCTCGATTGAGGTATTTTATTGGAGTTTTAATGAAGATTGCTAAGGTTGTATTGGGGGATTGTACGCAGCAGATACCGCAGTTTGGGTGTCGGATGTTGTTTTCGCTTCTTTGCGATACCTATGCGGGGGGCAGTATTATTACATTGCAGTGGTGTAGTTTTGAAGGTGTACCCTTAAAGGTGACCACGAAGCATCAATAACTACGCGCCTTTAATCTTATCGATTTCCTAACGAGCTGTTTGGAAATTGGTTTGGGGTTTGGCTTTGCCACAAGGCCTTTTGATTGGACGCGATGCTCGTTTTGTAACGTTCAGATGCCTTGTCGTTTCTTGGATTGTTGCCGATGTTGGACGTCGAAGAATCACATCGCCCTAATGGGGCGGATGGTGCAATGAACGGTTCGGCAACCGTAAGCCAAGGGCTAGATGCTAATGAACCTGTGTGTTTCGTCCGTGCATTGTTGTTTTCGGTTGGTGGTGGTGGTGGTGGTGGTGGTGGTGTTAGTGAAAGACACCCTTTCAGTAATTCGATCCACGCACGATTAGCAATTCTACTGCTGCTGCTGCTGCTGCTTGCTAAAACGGTTTTGCCTTCAATTTCCGCTTCTTCCCGTGCTGGCAAGGTGCCATACATTGCGGTTTTGGAAGCTTCAATGGACGTTTGGTATGGAAGATGATACGGCTTGCTGTTTGCTTGCTTCCCTGCATTGCAAATCAATCGCTGCGGTTTCCTTTGATATATCGTTTGATCGGTTTGCGGCAAGGATATTGCAACTGCGGTAGTTGATATGGCGGCATTTTTGTCACCTCAAAAGAGAGGGATGCTTTGTGGTTTATGTTGTGTTTGAGATTAGAGATGTCTGGTGTCGTGGTCGGTGTAAGATATATCACGTGTCTGATTAATTGTTAGGATGGTCACATACGCCATCTCTAAATCTCGAGATCTCAGAGCAAAATAGGTCTATAGAATAGTGATAGTCAATGCCAGTTGTGTCGTTATAATCGCCGTGATCCAACCACCCCGTGACACAATGTTAAGGTCACACTCTGAAAGTGGAACACGTACGTTTGAAGCAGCACCTGTTGAAATTCGAGCACTGTCGTGTGCCGTATGGCCAATAAATTTCCCATGATGATGTCTTTTTGCCACAACCAGAGGTAGTGGCAGGTGGTTTGTGTGGAGTCGTTGCTTGAATGGCTTCCCAATATCCGGATATTGTCAATTTCCGCTGAATGATGATTGGGATCGGTTACGTATTTAACCGCAATAAAGTTCAATGCATAATGTGTGTGCTAGTTTGCTCTGGTGCACCCTTCTTTTTTACAGAAGTCTAGTTAAGTTGAATCTCCCTACGGTGGGATAAACAGAACAACAGTATGAACAGCACCGACGCCAAGCACACCATCATATTACTAGCACAGGCAGGTCGTCACACACGGGAGGTCGTGAGACCTTGGGGAGGGCTAGAATTTCAAGAGCAAACACATCGGCATCAGCCCCCCGCTCAGCTGAGATTGCGCTAAAACTGTCAGTTTCAAAGCTGTGGCGCTCAGCCGTCGGCTTCAAATGTGCGCGTGCGATTGAATCATGTGGGAACCTAAAATAAGCTTCAGTTTACACCGAGTCCCGCCTTTTTCGGCGATGTGGCCACGTACAGTGTCCTGCTTTGCGCTCTTCTCCGGTATTGGGGTGGATTAAAATAGATCATTATTTACGCGTCGCGAAGAGAGATATCCCGAAGAGAGTTGCGCTCACGACCTTCCTTGTGGGTTTTGGGGTGACCCTTTTTATTTCGGTGCTGACGTTGGCGGAGGAGAGATGATCGGACGCGTTGAAGTTGTCGCAAAATCACAACGAATGCTCTGCTCTGCGTTACGTCACTTACGATGTGTGAGTATGTTTGCAAAGACAACACAGTGTTTAATAGGTCGAAGAATCGTTCTTTATGTTTGTTGACACCTGTGCTTTTCTAGCCAAAAGTCAAGGGTACGATGAAATATTTGCCAATGCTTGAGGAACAATCACTCGTATCTAATTAGGAGCACCATAAACATATCTGGAGAAGTTTGCGTATGGCTCCCAGCAGTGAAGACCACCCAACACGGCCTCATGGTATTGGGTTTTCGCTGTCCATTTGAAATTGCAAAAATAAAAGTACCTCAACCATGTACTACACACACGCACACGCAATGTGTTGTGTGTTTGTTTGAAACAAACGCGCAAAGGTGACGCGCAGTAGCGTGCGAGTGACAATCGGTTCTTTAAATATTGTCATCTAGCGTGCGTTTCCTTTGAATTCCCTCAAAACAACCACTTTAAACAAGACATTGCTGTCGATGTGCTGCTCAAATCGTGACACACGGGACACGGCTTAAGCCAGTGAAAAGCGTTGTCGTGCCGAGCCGGCGGGGACAAAAGCGCTAGGAAGCTGGCTAGGAGGGCTACATAATGCGTGTAGGACACTTTGAAGCCTAACAACATCCCGTCCAGGTAACGTAGATCTCAAGTAAACTGGGAAGGCAAGGGCAAGGGGTTTGTGTCTCTGGCTGCGCATAAACAGTGAGTCTGTTGTTCGTGTTTAAGAGGCTGAGCTTAGGCGTAATGTTTGCGTGAGGCAATGATGCTTGGTAAATATAGGATTGGCCCTCTTGGTCGCTTAGTCCTCGGGTCAACTTAGTGTGGTGGTGCTGTGCCAGAGGCGAACACAGAACACCTCAACAGGGGGGGAGATGTTTCATAACTGAAAAGCGGACACTTTGTTGTGGTGTTTGTACCATAGCCAAATTTCCCCTTCAAACTGAGGATGTTGGAGTCTGGGGCTCACGCGTAGTGTTGATTGTCGAGCAAATATTTAACCTTAAAGGTTAAGCGATTGTTGAGCGGAGTTTTTTTCTGCTTAGACATAGATAAAGAATGTACTTTCTTGTAAAGAACCTCGTTTTTTATCTAAAAATATGTATTTAATTTGGTGCCATGACCAGGATTGGGACAGACTGAGAGAGAGAGAGCGAAAGAGCGCAAAGATTTCGTGGCACTGCCGAGATTGATCTTTTTTTATCATACAACCGAACATAACTCAACTTAAATGCTTTGGCCTCCCGTCGTCATCTCACGCCGAAGGGCGGACAGCTGAGGGCATTAATTAAACGCCCCGTTTTGGCACCGCCGTTGGAAGCGAGGTGTCCATCCTTGATCGACATTATGGCGTGCGGCTGAGGTGAGTGAGCTTTAACGATGCTTTTTTTTACACACCTCTAAAGCTCTCGCAACGGTAGGTTGGTTGGGACGGATTGTGCGAAACATATTCGGGGGTTGTTTCTGTTTCCTTCGTTTCGGACCACCCCGCCCAGATCATTGCCCTTAAGTTGAGTTTAACACTTTCACGTGGAATTGTTACGACGACGGCGCCCGTGTCTTACCATACATACCTCCCGAAGGAGCGAGGGAGTGTGTGTATTTGTGCGCTTTTTGTGCCTGGCTTGTTCTATTTATTCACTTTCCTCACGGAAAAGAGCTGTTGTGTTGTTCACACATATGTGTAGCATGATCGATCGATCGCATGGAACAAAAAAGCAAATCTATTATTACGGGTTGCGTTTGTTGGGCGTGGTGTAGAAAGCACGGGAAACTCAAGTTGCATGTCTCAGTGCAAAATGTGTTACCCCGTGGTACGTTGGCCTGGTTCAATAGCATTTCCCCGCACTCTTGGAAGGAAGGAAGCGGAAAATCGATCGAGAACAGGAAATGCTTGAATTCCGGCACGCTCGCAAGAAAGGTGCTAGTTACAGGGTTTGGGCATTGTGCGACGATGCAGCACCATCCGGGGCCTGTGGGAGGCGTTGCAAAACTGGAGCAGCACTGTTCAAGGCGGATGCTTATGGAGAGGATTTGAATATTGAACCGATGGAGAAGAAGCGCAGTCGGTGCGTCGATAATGTGCATGCAAATTATAGTCACACACAGACACACACAGACACACAGACGCGCGCGTATAAGTGTGGTGTGCACACGATTAAGTGGCATTAAGGTGCATTAATAGAGATTTGCAAATGCCGCCCGCTCGCATGCAATGCATGGTGGCGTATGATTGGTTCCCCCACACGCAACCATTAAGTAATTAATAGTCGTTTTGCGCTGGTCAGCTCTCCGCAGATGAGTGGTTTTTGCGGCGGCGTTGTCGAGCTATGTTGGAAGTTTGTTAGAAGTTGATTGGAAGTGTCAGTAGTAATCTTGGATATTATAAATTACCGGATATCTCCTGAGGTAATCTAGAGAGAGAGAGGACACATTATAGCATCATATGGAAGATTTTCTATTTGTTCAAAGATTGTCAAACCCTTAAGGGAACCTTCAGTGACGTTGCATCATCTCAAAAACGTTGTTTTAAAATACAGTCACTTACAATGATCAAACTCTATAGTTTGTCAAATATTTATGAATGATCAATTATGCTCAATAATCGTTAAATAAATTTGTGTCTACGCATGAAATTGCTACGAGCGAGCGATAGACAACAAATTGATTCGAGGGTTAAACGCTGCTAAAGGTTGCGATCTTCGCCCTTCTGGTGCTCCTTCCACCAACAGCCGGCTGCTCAACCGCGCATGTCTGGGCGCGACAGGCGTAGTTTAAGTCGGCTTATGTCAATAAAATGAAATGAACCCCGGACCTGGGGATCGGGGCGAGATCCGTTTGGCTTTAACAAGACCGAGCGCGGCATCGTTTGTATGTCAACCGGTTCGATGAATTAAAGCGACGTAAGCGAATTTGTTAGATACACATATACCGTGCTACCGCAAAGAGCGCTCACACTGGTGCTTTCATTAACCATCTCAATTACACAGCACTGCTGGTGGAATGAGAGGAGGCTAGTGGGAAGGAATATAAGGTACGACGGAGTGCTTACTTATCATGCTAAAGCGGGTTCCCGTCGGGGTCAAGCTTTATGATTAAATGTAAAAACGCCGGCGGTTGGTTGTTTTTTTGTTGTGCGTATTAAATCGATATCTTAACTAGAAAGGGGATAATTGATTAGCAACGCGATTAAATTACGCACTTTTATCTGGTTGGTTGATGATAATGTTTCTGCCGACCAGCACCGCGATCCCGCAACGGTGCGTTCGTTGTCTGTGCGTCTTCCGACATTGATTTTTAACATGTTTGGGTCGAGCGCCAAGATTCAAAGTGGTTACGTCAAGTGGTCGGTAGCCGTGTCCATTAGTGTCTTGTCATTAATTAATTAAAGAGAAATATGTTGCGCTGCTTAGTTTAGCTGTAATTAGAATGATTTGATTAAAAATTCAATTAGAGTGGTCTGTGGTGTTTTATTTTGTTTGCATCAGCAATGAGTGAAGGGAGTAAATAAATCTTTGGAAACAAGCGATTGTTTTCGTGCATAAAACATTTCACATAAATCGTTTTGTGATTGTTGGCTGTGTGTTGTACAAGTTTTCAGTCAGTGGGTTCGCTACGCCCATCGTGCGTCGTCGTGTTAGGCGCAGATTGAGTGGATCACACGCGAGAGAAAAAAGGTTGTTTTTGTGTAAATCGTTGTTTTGTTAAGGCTGACGGCAACGAGTTTTGATCGTGGGATTTGAAATTTACATGAAGATGCAGAGCGTGTTAATATTTTTAGAGATGGAGTCCACTCGAAAGGTTCAATGCTCCAGATTGAGACAATTTCTGTTGGGACAACTTCATCGTACCATGAAGTGTACAGTTGCATTTATCTCGTGGTGAAATGCAGGCCACGCCACTGTAATTGATTTTCACTTCAACTAACCTTCATTGGCGAAACACAAAGCGAATATCTAATGTCTGTATGTGTGTCTGTGTGTGTGCGTTGCACTTCTCTTACGAGTTTATTTGCAGGGTGCAGTTTTTTGTGTGTGCTGCCCATCCTCACTGACACGCAATTCAATCGATCCAATTAGCTTATGGATGCCGATCGAAGTGCGCGCACTGTCTCGCTCTCGTGTACGTCATCATTGGCTAGAAATACGGCGCGTGTGCACATACACACACACCGACTGAGACCAAGTGTCCACGTCAAGAAATCGAGGAGGTGCAAGGCTTAGAGCACTTGTCCCAGAAACTGCCCTCTCGCTGCTGTATAGATTGATGGTGAACAGTTTTTGGCAGCACGCCGAGCATCGATTTTTTCGCCCACATTACTCTTCTTACGCGTGCTGCAGCCGTGGACGGCTCGCTCTGCCACCAACACCTCTTCTCGTTCTGAAGTGTGTGTGTGGTTGCCTCAAGAATGTTCATCAGTGGGCGAAAGGTGGTGGTATACCTATTCGACGCCGAGATTCCAGCACGTGTGCAGTTGCAATTGCTTGCGGGGTTGAACATTGATTAGCATAAAAACGCAAATTGGAGGGTAAGCTTTTGAACTGAAATTTGGTTCAACGTCACTCAGCACACTTTGAGGAGAGGGCTAATAAAATAACTCGATTTTGTTGGCAAGACAGGTAGAGAGAGGTCATATGCAAAAGACCTTACGTGCAAAAAAGCACTTTCAAAAATTGAGTGTACCACCGCAGTGATCCGCTAATTTCGGTACAGAACCCACGGCGGCGGAGTATCCTCTTGACATTTTGGGTTTACAAAAATGTGAATGGAACCTTGCTGCCAAGTGGCAGTATTTTAGACTTCCCGTGGGTAAATATTTGCATATTGTATTGATGCCCAATTTGCTGTAGGACACAGTCTTTACTTGGGGCATGGAAAGTCGATTCTCTTCGGCAGTGGAGATAGCATTGTAACGCATGGAATAAGTACCTCATTAGACATCTATTAAAATGTCCCGAACTGAGGCACACGCTAGTCATCATGTCACCACGAATGCTTTAACTAGCGCGTCTTCCTTTAAATAAGACATCAGTTATGTCATTACCCACAGCCCAAGTACCACCATTGCGCAATAAAAGAGAAACATATTCTGCTCACGTTATTCGCAGGCAGGTCGTTCGTCGATAGTATCTCCCGGCCATCTCCGGCCATCCATCCCCCCACGGTCATCTGGTGTCGTACGGCGCAATCAAACAGTGCCATCTGTTTGTGGGAGCTGTCGATAAACTACGGAAAGTGCAATAAAAACAGACGACCACCATTCGTTGGGCCGGCCGTGGGCGTTGCAAGCGGCTTGTATATAAATGCAAAAGGCAGGAAGCATCAAGCACAGCACTCCCTTGCTCGTGCGCGCCATCTTCTGGGTGACGGTCGGTCGTTGGCGTTCGTCGGTACCGTACCGGTCATTGGCGGTGGCGCCATCCGTGCTGCGACTCCGTTTTTCTCCCTCGATACTCGATGTGGGGGCATTCTTGCTCGATGTTTTCGATGCTCTCAGCTGTTTTGTCCGCGAAGATCCATTTAAGAAGTAAAGGCAAAAGACGACGTACACAAACACAAACACACACTAGCAGGCTTGATCATCGGTATCAAAGAGCCATGTGCTTCGTGTGTTTGTCTCTATACCACCTCGGCAGTAAGCGTGGTCTGTGGAAGGGCGGCCCGGTGGGTGCCTGGTGCATATGGTCTGGTCAAGGACGACTGGTTTTTTCGTGCGTCGTAGTGAAGACGGTGGCGGCAGCAGCAGCAGCGCGCCTGTGAGCTGCAGCAGAGAGCGTCTCTTGGTGGTTGCGTAAAGTTCTGCTCCGTAAACGTGAAAGATGGTTTCATTCATGCGCGCGCGTCAGACTGCGGCTGTGGACTGTGGCTGTATGGGGTATTGGTTGATACAAATCCCTTTTGGACATACACTTTTGGGTGGATCGATCGTACAGGGGAACAACAAAAAGGTTGACGGGTTGAGTGACATTCGTAGCGTTTAGAGTGGCAGATTGCCGTGAAAACACCTACGCACGTACGCAGGTTGTCCGTTTAATGAGCAACCTTCTTTTTTTATGGGGATATTCTCTGCTCTTTATTAGAGTCATTTAATCAACATGGTTTTATGAACTCTCAAATGTTTACGAATACCTTGGTGTGCTGTGTAACGCTCAGGTGCCCGAAGTTGTTACAGTTGAATGATTTGCCGTCATCGTTTTGAATAGATAAACTATTCATCAAACTCCATCGCGAATTGTTCTTCTTCTCTTAAAGACGATCGTGCGAATGAGAGAATTAAGATGTTGTAAAGATATGATCTCAATTTTCTTCTGTAGGTTAGAGGAAAACTGCTTCCTGCTGCGTCGTTGACTGATGGCAATTAGTTGCTAAATTACTACATGTGAACCTGAGAACCTCTGCTGAATAGTGGATTTAAATGATAAACCATCATCTTGCCAGCGCTGATGATGCCTTACACAAGATTATGTTGACTTTATCTTAAGAAGATGCTGCGTTTCGCCAAATAAATACACAAGAAAGACTCTGCGCTCCGAATCGCGTGCGCCACACTCCGTGCGATAGTTCACACCGAGGTCAACAACCTGTTGAATGGGCTGAACTGCTGTTTTCATTTCGATAAGGTGCAGCAGCAGATGATGATGATGAGCCGCCCCACGAAGCCTGCTGCAAAGCGTGAAACATCGTGGACGACGGCTTCCCCGTTGTTCCCATTGC
Organism: Anopheles arabiensis; assembly: GCF_016920715.1. Classification (NCBI taxonomy): domain Eukaryota; kingdom Metazoa; phylum Arthropoda; class Insecta; order Diptera; family Culicidae; genus Anopheles; species Anopheles arabiensis. The sequence continues at coordinate 1,381,295 of NC_053518.1, forward strand.
GGATTAAATTATGTTGCATGGCCAATTAATTATAGCTCGTGCATCATGTGCTTGAAGAAATGGGTGGGGGAGGGGGAGAGGGGTTTCAAGAGAATTGGGGAGTGACGGTTTTCACGATCGAGATTTAGGGTGCATAAGTTTACCTCCGTTTTCGAGGGTGGGTAGAAGATGGGACGGTTTGTGAATGCTACGGGACACCGTTAGTTGTGTGCATCAAACGAATATGAAAGATTTATTTTTTCTTGGATGAGAAGCAGCGCCATTCCTCCGCTGCCTGGGGGTGATTACTGTGGTTAATTTGGTGAAATGATTTGGAGAAAAGTTCAGCCTGTGAAGAAGCTTCTCCGCGGGAGGCAGCTGCCGGGCACAAGAGCATCACGCAGTGAAAAGCTTATTAACCCGTGTACACGGATACAATCACATTCGTACATCTATTCCCCACACACGCGGACACACGAAGGGGCGAGGGTTGTTCGTGTGGCCAAAAGGGTGTACTTATGCGCCCGCACCACGATGCATAATTCATCGGTACAAATTTCCATGTTTGACACGCCGATATTGTGGGAGCAGCTTAAGGTTTCTTCTATCTTGCCGCACGCTTCCTCTCCGACGCAATCGATTCGTGTCGTGTCGTGTGTGTGTGTGGGTAATTGGCGCGGAAAAAGGGTGAAACTCTCTTGCCGGTGCGACGTGAGAATAATTTATGCACTCTGGAGAGCGGGAAAAATATGCAAATATCAAACTCCCGAGAGCCCGCCCAGTGGGACGCAATGTGGTGAATGCCTGAGGGTATAGGATAAAGTCCCCCTTTTCGCTGGTGGAGAAACTTGTGGAGGAGCAATAGATTGAGGAATTGGAATTTGCTTTCTGTCTAGAAATTTTCCGCTTCCGCATTGGCCGCTTCGAACCCGGAATTGGCACGACAACTTTCCGTTTACGGCAATACAGGTCTCAAAAGTGCTACATTACAATGGAGGGAGAAAAGTGCATGCGATTTGAGGTGTAAAGAGTTCTAAAGCACGCTGTTTACCCGCTGAAAGATCGCAAGAATATACACAAAACAGGTGATGATGAGGTTTGTTGGCTTGGCTGCTTGGTATAAATGCGTTTCACGCGCAAATGTGCATTCGGTGCAGTTTTTTTTGTTGTTCTTCCTCATCGATTGTTGCTGCATCGTAACCTTGACATTGTACATGTATTGTCAACTCAGCTATCGCTTTGCACCACAGGGGCAATGCGCTGTAAGGAACGGCCGACGTGCGCTGAATTTACGATCAGCGATGTCAACAATGACGTCAGGAAGGAGAGAGACAGAGGGGGCAAATAAGCCAGACACTAATTAATGGAAATAACAAGCCCTTTACGAATGGACATGATACTAGTAGAACTGAACAGAGAGGAAAGGGTGCATTAAACATGTAAAATCAATTAAAGGCGTTGTGATTGAAAATGGATCCTTGTAACGATCTTTTACCATTAAGTAATCTCATGCAAGCTTGATCATGCAATTCATGCAAGTAATTGTTTGTTACCTCCACAAAAAAAATATATCCTTGGGTAAAAGCTTGATAAAAGTCTAACAAGTACAAACAAGAGCTACTCAAGATCCATGTGGGTCACGACCACTTTTATCAGACGCGTTGTTTTTACTTCGTTTTGATAAAACATATCTTATCTGGCGTTAGAAGTGTGCGAAATATCGATCTATAAACGATGTAAGGCGTGGTGTGCCCATTCGATAGTAGCACGATCAAATCCATGGGTAGCGGAAATTATCCATGCCACTACAAAGACATTCAATGTAGATACACTAATCTCGTTGTTTGACTCATTGTGCAGGGCAAGACTTATAAGCTCGTTAGGTTATTGTGCAACGATTGGGTTTGTAAACTTCGGTTGATCGAATCATTTCGCCCGCAAGATTATGAAGCCCTATCACGCCTAAGTCAACCCTGGATGATGAATCATGCATGTAGCATGTGGCTACCTGCTTTATTATTACATGGGAACGCTAACTACAAATCTCTATTTTCACTTCTCACGACCTGTAACGATTTAATACGTATACATGGCAGATGGAGTTGTTGCAGTAGCGGACGTGCATCACGAGTCATCATTCGTTCAGTCCCTGATTGCATTTCGCCTAGATCATATTCCTCGTCACGCATGCATTATGTGCGTTCGCAGCTGTTCCACCTTCTCCGTGAGATTATCTTTACAAACGCGAAGAAAGTTATTTGCTTGATCGTTTGGCGGAGTAGCACGATCCTATCGTCCTATCGTGAGACGAAACTGACTCTATGGGCAAATAGTTGTGAAGTCAATCTGTAGATGATGTTGTCTTAACAGCAGAGCTTGTGGGAGTGTGATTTAATGATAGTCGTACGGATCGTAAATAGCGCCGTTAATTGTAAATCGCTTAGTTTTCCAAGACACTGAGACGGGGAATCTCTTAACCCGTATGCTAATTGACGGCTGGTGATGTCATTACTATCGGCAGCTGGGTAGACAACAAACCTACTACTATTGGTGAATGCTTGTGCTGTTGTTATGCAGAAGCCCTTTTACAGATTCGTCAGGGTGCATGCAGCTCGTTTCCTGTGTATGTGTGGTTCCTAAAAAGGCGCACGATTCTGCTGCATGCATTCCGTTCGAACAAACGGAGTTCAATGATGCTCTTAACTGTACTGTGACTGTCGGCGCTACTGCCACCCGCAAAGGAAACGAACCGCGAGTACATAGGCGGAAGGTGCAAAAGGATATAAAAATTGCATCACAGAATATAGTTCTTTATGCATGCATACACTGGAGAGTGGTTTTTTGAAACCCAGCTAAATGGCGACGGTGGTGAAGAAGATAACCACAAAGCGAAGTTGTCCCGGCGTCTAGCCGACCGTTTTTGTTATGTGTGTTCCCCCTGGCATGTACGTGAGAAGACATCCAAAGTGGTCGTCGTCGTGTGGTGTAAAATGTGAAGAAACGCCGCTTAACTTCCTCATATTTCCTGTTTCTGATATTTTGGTATCGTGTACAAAAACAGACAACTTTGTCTTCATTTGAACGGTTGGCTTCTGGTTGTTACACGACACCATCCGATGTCACAGTGTTATAAGCTTTGTAGGCGCAAATCGGGGATGATCGGGGAGGGAAAGGTTAAAGTGGCAAATTTAAACCGATGCCACGTGTGTCTGAGAGCGTAAACTTAATCAGCAAAAGGTAGTGCTACCGCTGCTGCCGCCGCCCGGAGAATGAGTTTAAATTTCTTTTTCAAATACCTGGAACGTGTTTCAGTTTCAGCTGCATTGGAGGATGGGTTTTTGTGGGGGATAACTCATGGCTTTGTGAATCTCATTTTGAATGCGTTTCTACATCCTGCATCTCGGATTACCTGCGGTTAGTATGCGCTGATGGGAAGTGCAATTTCTTGGAAGTGCGCACAATTATCGGAAGGCCGTCTGTCGTCTACAAGAATGGTAAGCGTGAAGATATTCGGATTCTATCCCATATTAGTCGTCCGTTCCATTTGGGATGCTGCTGATTTTCCTTACGAAAGTAGCGTGCGTGTGCGGCAGGAAATTGAAGTCCGCGGACGCGTCGTTCTCCACCAATCACGCACGTACATGTCATTATTTATGAGTGTCTGTTCGTGATTGAGTTTCTGATGAGATTTTAATAGTTTTATGTTGAACTATACGTGACTCCAGCTCCAGCTGAGGAGATGGGTGGTGAAAAAGAAAAATAGTTGTTGCTTTCAACGCGTTGAAGTGTTTCATTTTTTTGTATTTAAATGCATGTTTAACGTGCAACGATGTCAACAATGCAATCGATCAACCACGACGTATATCAATCATAGAAACTGTCAATGGTAGAGGGTGTTTGTAGGGATAGCAAGCACTTCTTAAAGTGCGCAGATTAAAAAAAATCGCTAGGTTTCCTGTACTTCCAAAACAACGACACATTTTTGCCTTCTTCCCTGTACCGCAGTTGCATCGTAGTACACCGTTAACTGCCGCCCGGACAAGGTACAACACGAACGGTTGACAAGCTGACCTTCGGAGTGTTGCTGCGGGCGTTTCCTAAGACGACGAGTGTCAAACTGCTGGTGGTTTCTAGATATAAATACCTTTGGGCTAGCCAACTTGACTGTCTATGCCGTTTTAATCTTCCCGTGTGTGTGTGTGTGGTGTGGTTACTTCCGTGAACCCCAACAGACAAGTTTACACACACAGGCAGGCCTATGTGGCGATTACGAGGGGACAAAGACTGACCCGTTTAATGCAAACTTTTTATGCGATGTGAGGTGCATATACGTAGAGGGCAATGCAGCTCGATTGCACTATTGACTAACAACAGCGCGTAAGAGGGAGGGCTCACGAAACGAGTTGCGAGATGGAAGAAGTCCGTACATGCTGCTGCAGCACACAACACGAATAAGAAAAGGGCAGCGACCATCCCGTTGCAATGACTTTGACCGCTAATTCAATTAATTTGCATACAAGTGCGGAAACTTTACCCCAATCAGCGATGCAACGATGTGTAACCGGTCGTGTACCAGCTGTTGTAAGCTAGATCTTACAGTTGTACCGGGCATTCCCGATCTTTGAACTTTCTTCTCTCCCCGGTCCGGCCGTTCGTGGCGTGAACAAATGCTACATGGTAATTGCAAAATTAACCGTTAATCAAGCGTGTATGGTTTTACCAACTTTTGTGTCACCGATTTCACATCCTGTGTAGTTTGGCCCATCGTGGTTTGGCTATTCTTTCCTCACATTCGTTCCTGATTGTTGACTAATGTTTTCTCTCTCTCTCTCTTTCTCGGACATCGTTTCAGAATTCGTCCACAGATACCGCGTGAGCTAATCGACATGTGCCGGGTGTGCACGCAGGTCACGCCTGGTGAGCCGCAGGTTTTGCTCGGATCCGATAAGGCCTTTACCTTCGACTATGTGTTCGATATGAGTACGACGCAGGTAAGTGTTAAAACATAGGCGCGCGGAACTTCCAACAAGGTTCCGGTAGAAATCCAACGATACCAAAGCGCCGCAAACGTTTTGTCCATGGACGGCGTGTGGTGGTGGTGTGGGTTGCCTGCTGCGTACGTTGTTGCGTAGGATGTTGGAGCGTGTTCGTGGGCCCATGGAACCAACACAAAACGCGCCATTAGCGCTAGCTGGCTGACTTGACCGACCGACCGACCGGCTGGCCTTCCTCTTCTAAGAAAGCGCTGCTGAGCGGAGAAATCAGCTGAGTGTCGTTTGTTAAATGCCATTGATGATAGAGAACGATTTGTTGTCATCAAATCGATTATCGTTTGCTTCGGAGGCACCACGGTTGCATTCGCATGTTGCAGCACACACTGTGTTTTGTTATCATTTGTTCCCGCCCAGGGGTGTAATGTTGAATGATGATAAGCGATAACAATGCATCTTCCCGTGGGTCACAGCTAGACTGGACTGGACAACAGGTTAAGGTGTACATACGACGTAAGGGGTTTTATTTCCTTTCGATAACTGTTAGCATAATCTACTTTGTTTGCATTACGGCCCACCGTTTCAGCCAAGTCGTTGAGGTTCGTTTGCCTTTTTGTGTTATCTTTTGTACTGCGGGTGAGTTGTCGCCTTTGGCAGTGGCACATCAAAAGAGGCTTCTATTTTATAAGGAACAATATTTGCCATCATCTTTCGTGTGTTGTTTGTGTCGCTTGTAACAAACGGCATGCTGCTGGTTGGTGGTAGCACAGTGGCAGCGGGCAAAAATGATGCATTCACGTTGTGCAAGCGCTCAACAGTTATGGTGGAGGGATTGTAAGGTGTAGATAACGCACGCGTATGTGGGCGCACGTGCAGCGTTTTCAGGAGACGAGCCCCAACCAGTGTTGTTGATAGCTTGGCACCTTTCAGCAGTTTCTTTTACGCTCGTTTTTTTTTGTAATGTCTATGAGATGAAAAGATGGAATGAAACATGAGACGTGTGTATTTTCACTTGTTGTATGGCATCTACCGTTTACTACGGAATGGTTTGTTGTGTTAGAACTAGAACATCGGGCATGATAGATGTGCTTCCAAGGTGTCTCAATCTCGCCACGACATTTCAGCTATACTATGTAAGAGATACGTAGCTAACAATAGGAAGATGAGAACGGTGGCGGATAGATCTCGTGCACCATTCCTCATGCTCAGCATGGCGCTTATGAGGCCACCAGCTTCAACGGATGTACCCGCCGGAGAAGATGCGCTCTTTACCGGTTGAACCATTTTTTTTATGGATCCATGAAAGAAGAAACAAACCATCACAGTTGGAGGCACACCGGCTCGTTCTTCAAAATATCATTTGACAGTGTGTGGTGGTGGACGAGTGTGCCGGCATGGCATGGCATTTGTTTATTTCCGGCTGCTGGGCAGGGAACAGGTGGGGGTCCAGAGTGTTTTGTGGTGTGGTGCATTACCAAATTGTGAACGCACGGAAATGTGTCGTGTTTGGAGTAAAGCACACAAACTCCGGAGCTCGGTGCACGACCTCCTCGGTTCCATGTTGGGAGAAGAACCGCAAGCTAACACGAATGGATGGGATGTACTTTGTGTGTACGTGATTTGTTGCTTTACTGCTGCTGTTACTGCTGCCATACAATATGCAAAGCAAATGATTACAAAATGCTCTCTTAAGGCATAACAAACAACCGGGCGCGCGACAGTGGCTCGGAGGAGTGGGAATAGCAGCATCCAGCATTTCATTTTACTTTTTTGGCATGAAACGACAGTTTTCGTCCAAAGTATTTGCAGATTGGGTTCATGCTTGCCGCTGGAACGATTGCTCTTTATTTTGAAGAAGAAAATAATGTAGGTCGAATGAGTATGAGGGCATATAAATGCAGAAAAAAATGTACAGAAAGAGAATAAAATATTTCCGAATATCTTGCAGACTTTGCTATAACTTTATTCTTTTACATTGAATATTTTACAGGTGTCCGTGTACAATAACTGCATCGAAAAATTGGTCGATGGCGCACTGCAAGGTTACAATGCTACAGTGTTAGCGTACGGACAGGTGAGTTGCATAAACAGCAGCAACAGTTTATCGAATGATTTTAAAACAAATAAAATGACTCTATTTGCAGACCGGATCTGGTAAAACGTACACGATGGGAACTGGGTTTGAACGAGCCCTGCCAGAAGCACAAGAAGGTATCATCCCGAGAGCAGTCCGGCATCTGTTTGAAGGCATTGCCCAGCTGCAGCAAAACCCGTATGACGAGGATGGAACGTACCTGGGCACGGTGACGTTCAGTGTTGCCGCACAGTTTATGGAGCTCTACAATGAAGAAGTTATAGATTTACTGGACCCTTACAATAAAGTAAGTGTGCGAGTTTAGCTTGTTGCGAAAGTGGATCCGTTTTGTAACATTCGCTTCTCTGTTTCCAGGGTGCTCGGGTGTTTAAAATCTTTGAAGATGCGACCGGTGGCATTTCGGTGGCGGGTGCAACTATCAAACCATTGGCTGGTCCTCAGGAAGCCCTGAATTGCTTGCAGCAGGGTGCCCTCGCTCGTACCACCGCCTCTACGCAAATGAACGAACAGTCTTCGCGAAGCCACGCACTGTTCACCATTCTAATCCGAAGGCAGCGTGTCATGACGGCCGAGCAGTGTGGTAACGCTGAAGGTGACACCGAAACGCTCACTTCCAAGTTTCATTTTGTCGATCTGGCTGGTTCGGAACGACTGAAACGTACTGGTGCCACCGGTGAGCGGGCTCGTGAAGGAATCTCCATCAACTGTGGACTGTTAGCGTTGGGCAATGTCATATCTGCGCTGGGTGATAAGACCAAAAAGGTTTCCCATGTACCGTACCGGGACTCCAAGTTGACCCGACTATTGCAGGATTCGCTCGGAGGTTAGTGAGGCGGTTTTGGTGTGAGAGCTGGTCGTTTAAGTTGCATAACAATTGTTCACTCTTCTACAGGCAACAGTCAGACGATAATGATTGCATGCGTATCGCCAAGTGATAGAGATTTTATGGAGACGCTAAACACGTTGAAGTATGCCAACCGAGCTCGGAACATTAAAAACAAAGTACAAATCAACCAAGATCAGAGCTCACGGACCATATCGTTACTGCGGCGAGAAATTGCCAATCTTCAGCTCGAAATTCTCGAATACAAGCAGGTGGGTTTGTTGTGAAAGTGAGTCATGTAATAGAATTATTAACCAGTGTGTGTTTTGTTTTTCTTGTTAAAATGCAGGGCAAACGCAGCATCGATGCCGATGGTAATATAGCCATATCCGATGTGTCGCTGGAGAATGAAATGCTATCGCAAGACAATAAGCGACTGCAGCAGCGGGTGAAAGCGATGCAAGAGACTATAAATGCCTTAACGGAAAAGAATGCTGCACTGCAGGCCCAGCAGACGATAGCCTCCCTGCACAAGGTATCCGCCGCTGGGGACGGTGGTGCTGATGCTGCGAGCACAAACAATGGTTCTAGTCCGGTCGGCACGACAGGTGGTAACGATTCCGCCATGCAGGAACTGATAGTCGGTTATATCAGCGAGATAGAAAAGCTAAAGGCGAAGCTGATCGAATCGGAACAGATGTTCCAGCAATTCAAAAAAGCTAAGAGCTCGCAATCGAAGCTTGGCATAAAAACGTATCCGTTTATCGAAGATAATCCGGAAACGATGATCAATATGTTAAAGCACGAGATGGAAAAGGAACGAGAAACGCTGATGTCCCGATCGTTACCTGGACTCGAGCACGAATCCAGCAGTATGGACCAGAACTCGGATAGCGATTCGGACACCGAATCGGACGATAAGGCTGAAGTGTTGCGTGCGGAAATGTCCGACGTGAACTCGGACATTGAACTGAAAGTGCGGCTAATAGAACAGCTGGAAGAATCTCAACAGCGGTTGCAGATTATGCGACAACAGTACGAGAAGCAGTTCAACTTGATGAAGGAGAAAATATCCAACACCGAACGGGAGCGTGATGAAGTACTCGCCACCATCGGCAATGGAGGTACGGGTGCTATGAACAACAAGGGACAAAATTCAGGTAATGAGACGGCTATCAAACGCGTGAAGGAGGATTACGAGCGAAAGCTGAACGAGCTGAGGCGCCAGCTGAACCATTTCCAAGCGACGAACAAAGAACATCTGCGGCTGCAGCGCAATATGCAGGCGCAGGACGCAAAGATCAAAACACTTCGAGGTGAACTGGCGGAGCTGAAGCAGGTGAAGACACGACTGATGAAGAAAATCCAGGAAGAGAGCAACCGCCACAAAGAGATGGAAAGCCGCAAGACCCGCGAAATTGCGCAGCTTCGCAAGGAAACGCGGAAGCATAAAAATATGATAAAATCACTGCAGGCACAGGGTGCCGCCAAGGATCAGGTACTGAAGCGAAAGACTGAGGAGGTTTTCAACCTACGAAAATCGCAGCGCGGAATAATGAGCTTAAAGGCGGCAGGGCGTGTGCAGGGCAACACATCCATTGGCAGCATGCTGCAGGGCACGAAACGCTTCAAGAGTCGCTGGGAAGAGTTGCAGCGTTCGATTATGCGAGCGGCTCGCACACGGCAGGCGGTGCTGGAGCTGGAAATGGAGCTGGAGCGCGTTATGCAGGAGCGTGACGTGCTGTCACGAGATCTGACGAACTTGCGGCAGCGAAGGAAGGATAACGCTGAGTCCACACTACAAGATCTCGTGTCGGAGGAGGACACGATAATAGCGAACATGAACTACTTGCACGACACGATCACGGAACTACAAAAGTCGATTATCCAGATAGAGGATGGAAAGGATCTGAACTCGGAGCACTTGATGCTGCAGACTATTATGGAGAACATCGGAACCGTCGAGGAAGCCAAATTTATGCTGCAACGTGTCTGTACCGTTACCATTGGGCATGTGTGCGAGGCCGGCGTGGCACAGTCCAAGCTGCGTGAGCGAGACGCACTACTCACTGAGCTGCAGCGTGATACTAGCGTACAGGAGCAGCTACTGCAGTACATTCTGACGCGGGCTCCTGCAGCTTCCGCGTCGGATGCTAGCTTTAGCTCCGCCCAATCGGCCAACTCGTACGCGACTCAATCGCAAGCGAATTTGTTGGAAAATGGCGAACCACAGCCGTCCTCATCACAGCAGTATCGTTTACCCCACGTGGTGGATTCGACGACGCGCAGCCCCTCACCGAGCAGCAGCAACACAAATCTGTGAGTAGCCATGTTTTCATGCTCCGGTTCGTAAGTGAACCTTTTCTTGCAGCTTTTATTCCCATCAATAGCGCACATAACACAGGCAAGCTTTTCCACCTGGTTAGTTTGATGAATGTGTAAATGTGTGGTCTAGAGTGTATTAGATAGTACGTACCAGCACTTTGCCAGTGTGTTTAATGATTCAACGGTCCTGTTTACATTAAAGTCTTGTAAATTTATCATCGGGATCATCAACGGTCTTCGACATGCTGGGCTTTCTGATGCGCGTCATATAGATTTCAAACCAGATCTTCAGATGCCCATCGTCTTTGAACTTGTATATTAAAAGATCTTACTACGTTTTCTTTCTTCTGTGTCTTCCCAGTTCACGAAGGTATACGCAAATGCAACGAAATCGAATGAACATTGGTTATGAAGTTGTCCGACACAAGTCTCAGTCTAATTTGCTACAGAATACGTACTCCTGCAGCGAAATAAGAAAATGACGTCAGAAACACTAAATTTGACATAGTAGTAGCTTTATGTTTTCGGAATATTCTTCATAGAACTTATGTTCTGCATTGTAGAATTTACAGTGCACATGTGTTTTATTTGTTAATATCCATTCATTGACCTTCCAGCTGTTAAGTTATCCGCGTAGGGTTTAGCTATGTTTTTAAAGTTTATTTATGTGTGATATGATATGGTTTTATGATGTATTTTTTGTTTCTTTTTCCCCTTTTTAATTTTCTTTCCGGGCTCTTCTATTCGCTTTTTCTCTCCTTCCCTGCTGTAAATGCACTTACCCCTCTCCGTTTACCAATATGGTTTTCTTCGACCACGTTACGACGGTTCTCCTTGTTAAATACTTCCCCTGTCCTGAAACCCTTGCATTTTGGGATTGAATGAAAATTAGCGATTCTATCGTCATCTACAGGAACTCCTCGAAACAAAGACGAAACCCATCGGTGGTGCCCTCGGTGGCTACCATTCAGGATTTGCTGTACGGCAGCAGCTCCAGCTACGTCGGTCCTGCCGGTGACGGTGCTGGTGGCGTTGGCATTCCCGATCGGAATCTCAACCACAGCGCCGGCAACGGTGGAACGGGCGCTAGCAATGGAGCCAGCAGTGGCGGCAGTAAGCTTGAGAAAGTGGGTATTTGTATTTATCTCGAGGATTCCGCAGATGAAGATGACACGAAGCACCCGCCCTCTCTGCAGGACCGGCACGAAAGGTCGGACGTTATGACCCGCTCATACACGATACTGGACGGGGCGATGGATGCGGTCGCGGCTGCTAACGCAGGACTACCGATCGCACCACCGCCACCAGTGGCTCCCGTTCCTGCCCGTACGTTTGTACCGCTTTCGCGCGTTCCCAGTGCACCCGGTTCGCTGAAGTAAGTAGTCGCGGGCAATGCAACGCTGCCTTCGGTGTTGGTTTATGGGATTCTTTTGCTTGCTTAAACTTTATACTGACCTTTTGCTGTTGTTGTTGTATCTGCCTGCGTGTGTTATGGATGCTGTGAGATATCGGTGATCGAAATAGCTACTTGTAAGTAGCTTTCATCCCATTGTTTCGTGTACATCGAACATTAATTGAGGATTGCGCGATTGAATTTCCGCATGAGTGCGTTGTGACCAATAACCAGAATGCTGTGCTCTGCTTCCTGTTTTCGACTGTGCACCGAGCATGTATGCGTTTGGTGGTGCAAGTCATCTCTATCTGTTGCACCCGGAGCCATGATGTATCGTTTCCCTTTGTTTTAGAAAAATCATGCTGCGTCTACTGGCCACCATCGATATGTTGTATCGTCTGCTACCCATACAGGCCTTTCTAGAGCTTAAGCGGCTGATAGAAAGCAGTTTGACCACCATCGGTGAACAGTTGCTTCCTCCGGCAGCAGTACTGCTGGAGGATAGCGGCAGCATCGTCCCGGCAACACTGCACTACCGAGGCCACTCAGCCGCTGCCAAAAGAGAAAATGGATTGTTTGCTAAACACTGAACCCCAGCATACTATACTGTTCATCTATTCTTGACGGCTTTTCTGATTAACATCGGGAGTTTGTTTGCAAGAATGGTGTTGCTATTGTTTTTTGTTTGTTTAGTGTGAGCGCGCTTCTGCTAGAAACTGCAGCCAATATTAGCTTTATCAACTTGAGATCGATGGATTTGGTATTGTTTTGTTTTTTTTTCTTCTTCTTTTCTTTTCGTTTGATTTTTCACTATTTCATTGCAGAAAGTTATCTCTGCGGTCGGGATTGCACACAAAGCTTTAAGATGTAGATGTAACTTTTGATAGACAGCACTAGTAAAAGAATGCGTTGTTTTTTATTGTCTGTGAACATGTAGAAATACTGACGGGTATTGATTGTGATCAGTCGCACTGCCATTTGAATAAAAGATTTCTAGAAGGTAAACGGTAAAGGTCTATTTTGTGATACCATGGGATGAAGAGTTTTGAGATGGTTTGGAACACCATGACATTGCCGCTCCACATCCGTACGCACAACAGCAGTAGCTATGTTTGTATCATGCAAGGGAAATCATGCATTTAGCACGCAACAGTCACAACGATACACATCGATACACGTACTTTAATCACAAAACTCGACACACACCCATCTTGCAGAGGTTTGCAGCCGCATCAAGGATTGTCGCGCCAGAACAGTACGGCATCGCCGCTGCTTGCCAGAAAATCGTTCGAAGCGAGCGGTGCTCCCTCATCCCCAAGAATCAGCCGAAGGACGTTTACCAGCAAAATGTCTCCCGGCATGTGAGTATACTTGTGTTGATTATTGGGCATCAGTTACAGGAGTTATTGATAGACTCTCCCTCGACGATCGCATAAATAGTTGGTTTTGTTTTAGCTGAGATCAGGCAGAGTTTTAAGCCATTTATGTAATGATAGAAAACCACTTTCCCACTTGTTGCCCTTTCAGCGGTTTGATAAGTGATCATCAGTTTAAGAACTCGGCAGTTTACTACTACGGCAAACGATGATTGATGAACAAAGAAGCTTTCTCGTAGATAATGCTTCTCGGCACGCGCACCGATTCTCCATATAGGATAGGATAATAGCTCAATACCATTTTTCATTAGCGTACCGTATCTGATGGAGTTGACCAACTAAAACCAGTTATTTTGGAATGTATTAAACCTTCATGGCCGCGGAAATGTGCAGTATCAATACCAGTCGCTAACCTATAGTAAAAGATTTATATTTGTTATACCCAGTATCGAATAAAATTGATAAATCTAGTTAAGGTTTTGTTTGAGATCAAAACAAACAATTCAAACTTGAAATGAAGTTAATAAAATAATTAGTTGTTTTTGTACTACTAATACTACGAGATCGCTTCGTCGTTCATAATGTAAAACAGTTTTACAGTTTCAGATAATCTAATAAGCTTTAATATTGACAACAGCATGTTTTAAATGGTTGCATTTGTTAAAAAAGATTGAAACCTAAAGAACTGATTCGACAGCTGTTTTCGTTGCGATATTCATATTAATCTCTTGCCAAAAATTGTTTCATTTTATACACCCAACCATCATCGCTACAAACGCTCGAAACTAACCAAATCGCGTTGGACCCGATGCTTGACCGATGGGCGTACTTTAATAATGTGCGTGTGTGTGTGTGTGTGACCTACTGTTGTGTTTTTGCTGAACTGACCTGACTGGCCGCTTGCTTTAATCACACAACTAAACGTACTGACACATCATCATAAACCACCATAATGCACCCGTGCACAAAATCCGCATAAAACCTGGTATGAGTTCTGCAGTGAGGACTCGACCGACGTACCAACCTCACCGCCAGTTTACCGGCGGGGAATATCCCGCGAGGATAATGGGGACGTATTCTCCCGTCTCGGTGCAGGAACGCAGGATCCTCAGCCCGGAGGAAACATCAAGGAACTCAACGGAAGGGTAAGCTTCTGCTGGTGAACATAGGCTGGAAGGATAACTAATGGAATAATTTCCATTTCAGTACAAGGCTGGTTCCCCGCTTATCTGCACCCACGTAGTTGAAGGACACACCAATTCGGTGCTCTCGATCAAGGTGAGCAATCAGATGCTGTTCACAGCGGCAGCCGATCGTACGGTGAAGGTTTGGGATCTGCGAACAAACTCAACGCCACACTGTCTGACGGGACATCTGGGCCCGGTGGCGGCTGTCGAGTACGATCGGGTGAACAATCTGCTCTTTTCGGCCTCGGGAGCCTTCGTCAAGGTGTGGGATCTGCGGAGCAGCAACATTCGTCCAATAATTACTCTATGGTAAGTGCAAAAGAAGATCCTGGTGTATAGCGATAGTGGATTTGTAACTCGGTATTGTTTACTTGTTGCAGCTCCTCTGGAACAACTCTACCTGCCAACGCTACCCTGTCCGATCTAGTACCAGGTGAATGCTCAATTACGGCACTCACTATGGGTGCATCGGGTAAGCTGTACACGGCCGCCTCCGATAAGGTTCGCTTCTGGGATCTGCGTCAATTTTCAAGCCTTGGTCGGCTATCCGGTGGCCACCAGGCGGCCGTCATGTGTCTGACCGCTTGGGAGGGACCGAACAACACGGACCTTGTAGCGACAGGATCGAAGGACCACTACGTGAAGGTGTTTGAGGTGAACTCGAGTGGCGGTGTTGTGCAGCCCCTGTTGAACCTGGAACCACCGCATTACGACGGCGTTCAAGCGCTAGCCGTGGCGAACGATGCCATCGGTGTCGATGCGGAGCTGTTTTCCGGGAGTCGTGACTCCGGGATCAAAAGGTGGGACCTGCGAAATGGAGAGCTCAAGCAGTCGCTCAACAATGCCCATAAAGGATGGGTATCTGGGATGGCCATCTACGGTGATATTCTGCTGTCTAGCTGTCGCGGTGGCGTTGTGCGCCTGTGGAATATTAAAACTTGTGACAGTCTGGCCGAAATGAAAACGGAACAGTCAATCAATGACATCGTAACGAGCGATAATCGCGTGTTTACTGCATCGAAGTGAGTATTTACTGTGTGTAACCACATTCATCCTCCTACATTTCCCGTATTTCCGTTTCTAGTTAAACAATAATTTCCTACCTTAACGAATCGATTTTGATCGTAGCAATTTTTTTTCTTGATATTAAGCGGTGGTGTGGTGCGTTTGACGATGGATCGGTTTTACGGTTCTCTTTTTCCTTTCTCTTTTTCTCTTCCTGTTCTCTTGCTCTCATTTGCTTGTTACATACATTCTCTTTATTGCTCTTCGTTGAATGCATTCACATAGTTCCGGTGAGGTACGGATCTGGCGATTTGTAACCACCGATTGGGATTCGCTGAACGCATCTTCGTCCGGTGCTGGATCAATCGGCGCCAGTGGCAATGGTGGTGGTGGTGCAGGTGGTGGTACAGGTGGTGGTGCAGGTGGTGGAGGTGGTACTAAAGCAAAACGTTAACTAAACTCATCACAGCACATTATACATGCCGATTTAATAATGCAACAAACTTCAATAATCTCTAATGCCTCAATTTTAAAGATTTTAACACAATAACCTACCTTATGTCTAGCATGTATCGTAGTAGTTGTAGGGCTGATTCCGGTTCCTTATGTGATAGTTCATAACAAAGGATGTAAATCATCATAGCGCAGCTAACGGAAATTAATAAGCATTCAATTGAAAGGAAACTAGCAAGCATACACCGAAGGCTTAAAGTAAAACGATGCCAGGGAAAAGCAGAAGACTTATTGATGTAGCGATTAGACTGTACGGTGTTTCATCTGTGAAAGGCAACTAATAATTAAGTCAGATTACTTCATGAGCAAATGGGCTACAGCCATCCAGTGAGTTTGATTGCTTATTTAGCATTTGTGTTGATTTAATTTTTAACGATCATGTAATTACAAGCAAGGCTGCTTCTTTATTCACGTTCAGAACTATTCTATTCAAAGAAGAAAAGGAAAAGAAGCAAAAGACAGAAACTGAGTGGTGATAAGAGTTGGAACAATATGCTTTGAACATAGAACAGAACGGCGTATGAGAAGGGGCAGATGAAAGGAACAGGATCTTCCTAGTGGACTGATTAGGTTTGTAAAAACTGGATAGCGGATTCGTACCTTCGAGTTGTTCGTTACGGTTGGGCTTTGGAGATAATGGTTAGGCTTATGATACACGAAGCTTGTACATTATAACATGCTACGCTTATTTTATACTGAGCCTCTGTTTTCTTATAACTGATGCAAAATTCACATTTTTATGTATTTCAATCGAAAGGATGTGGGCAAAATTAATCCTCTGGCTGATGGTACTGGTGTGGACGTTACAGATGATATTGTTCTTCTTCTGTCCAATTAGCTGCAAGCAAAGAGCCTAAATGATGGAGGGTTTGCTATCCGAGACATTAGAATAGGTAGCAAAGTAAACACAACACACCCACCCCTCCCAAATTGAGTGTTTTGTCCGCAATGGACCAACGTTTCAAACATTCCGTGTTAACTATTTGTTTTAAATGGAACTATCTAATATTTGCTAGCAGCTATGTGACTTAACGTCTGTCTTGTGCAACTCATGAGATAAAGCAATCGATTTGTAAGTTTTCTTTAAAGTATTTTCTTGTTGTTTTCGGATGTTTTGCTCGTTGTTATCACATGTGCCATTTTCATATTTATCGTTATGTTTTACTTATTTCATTGATTTCGTTACTGTTTTTATGTTAAGCTCTCATATGTATTGACACTGATCTATTTTTTTAAATGCTAGCTACCCTAAGTTATAATTATTTGAATTATACAAAGAGTACATCGACACTTTGACACTTTGTAAATACAATAAGCCACTTTTGTATTGTGAGGTGTGAATATCTTTCAGAGTTCCTGAACATATTAAAAGTTTTAATCAGTCCTTTTATTATATCTATGCAAAGCGCTATCCGTTTTCGAAAGCACCAAATATTATGTTGTGCCATTCTGCTTCCTTTAATTTCAAAACCTTAGTGAAAACCTTGTTCATTCGCCGTAATTGATCGTCATTCATCCTACACCGCTTTCGCTTGATGTATCATGTTTTTCTTCTCAATGTTTTGCTTCTTGTTTGTATAGCGATTGTGCAAACCCGATTGTAATGTTGTGTGTTTTTTTTCTCTCTATCACACCCTCTCCCCCTCCCAGCGATGGAAAGGTTCGTCTGTGGCGTGTTTCATCGGCAATTCGACGACTAGGACCGAATGAGACTAGCATATGACGCCAGAGCACGGAAGCGATGTCCACATCTGGTCGGTTGATGTACACCAGACAGAGCAGTTTGCGACACAATGTAATGACCCAGTCGGCTGAACACTCCAAACTCGTTGCTGATGGCAGGGCAGCCTTACCAATAATGACTCGCAGCAGCTATAACCCATCCACAGCGACGGTATCCTCATCGTCAACATCGTCCTCATCGTCCTCGTCATGCGCCCCGTCGACATTTGCTTCCGTGCCTCCGCTAGCTACAGGTAGACCATTAGTGCCCAACAGTGCCGCGACCGGTTTGGCAACGATGTCAAGCTCGTTGCGAAACAGCAAACTCTATCGCAGCCTAAACCACAACTATCTCAGTATTTTGAATCGCACAAATCGAAGGTAGTTGTTCCTACTGGGGCTAGTTGGTTAGAGATAGGTTAGATTATTCGTGTTGAGAAACGATCAACACTTTTGCTTGCCTCTCTTACCATTCATATGCTCTCTTTCTGTGTCCGTACACTGGGTTACAACAGCATTGGTGTATTCCCAGTACGAAGAATTTGTGTTCGTTGTTTAGACAGACACAAAACCAGCCTAAACTCTGTATCAGGTTTTGCTTGATGGTCTATATGCGAAAACATCGAGCTTACTAAACACTATCACCAACATCGTATTTTTTACGTTGTGTATATCAGTAATCTTTTGTGTGTATAAGCTTACAGCATGCTCTAGCTATTATGAACATGACATAAACATGATTTAGGAATGATACTTATTTTTGTGTTGGGCAAATTATTTTATATTTTTGTTTGCGATTTAATTATCATTTCACCATGATTAATTGATACGACCACGCGGGATACACACATCCTGCGAACACAGCAGAAATGGCCAAATTTCTTACGTTTAGTTTTGTCTTTTCCGCGTTGCGGTTATTTTTACCTAATCAATTATTTGTCATTTACCATACATGTACACGCAGTATGTTTAATATTGGTTGTGATTTTAGTTTATAGAAGAAATCGATAAGTATTTACTTACTTCGTTTTGCTTTGTTAGACTCTACCTATTATTACTTAACCAACTATAACCAGATCACTTTCTTCACAGTATATTTTGTATTTGTATGTAAATCTTAATTTCAATTGAAAGTGATATATGGCTCTAATGACAATTTATGATTAATTTTTACCAGTATTCTCGTATGGCAGCAAGCAGATTATGTCCCTGTATTGCAAATATCTTTCTGCCACGATCAGTATTGCGTTGTTAAATGGCAGAACAAACGTTGCGTTAATATTAGAATTATTTTTGCATAAAGATCAAGCCCAACTAACACTGTGACCGGCTTCCTTCATTGTACTGGATTACAAACATTCCAAACAAAGTCCTTGTTTTATTTGCTTATGGATAGTTATCATGCTCCAAGCTCAACTGCAACTTGATACGATGGGTATGTGGAACAAATGGAAGGATAGAAAGGATTTATGAAAGAATACAGGTACATTAGGGGAGCGAAAGTAAATTTAGATTGTGTCCGTGTGTAGAGTGTGTAGTACTGGCACGAAAAGAATGTTTAGGATCGTCAACGCAATGTTATGTAATGGATTGTAATAATGAATCTAACTGATCGTTATTGAGTGTATACCGATGGAAAAGTCTGTAACGTGAAATCTAGAGCTCGACAAGCACAGTAAAGATGCTACTTAGGAACGTTCAAATTGAATAAATAAAAAAAACTACTAATTTGCAAAACAAATCCTATCGAAAGTGGAAGTGAAAAATGAAAATGTTGAAAGAAATGTTACCTTTGGCCAAAAACAGTATTTTTCTGCCACATGGGATACGGCCTGGAAGCGAAATGATGCAAGTTAGGCTTTTACAATACAATTTTGATGTTTCTTCGACCTAAGATACGAGTAAAAATGGTTTTAACCTGTTTTTTTAAACAATTAAACCAATATAATTTGGCAATGTAATGAATATTATTTCAACGCCTGTAACAAACGGTCAATTCAAATCGTGCTGCCAGGATGACATTCGGCGCACTGCTGTCATCTGGCTCCTTGGCAACTGCGCTGTCAACAAACCAAACATTTGAATGACCGCGGCTTTTTGTACGTAGCAGTGCGTCCCCATCGCTTGCTGACCCGTTGCGAAGGGTCTTCATAAACAGTGCCTTCTAATTTAGAGCGTATTTGTGATCGATTATATGAGTGGAAAAGTAGCGCAAACATGTCGGAGATAGTATCGTGCGCAAAGGATACACAGCTGCACAGCTTCCCGGGGCTGGAGCAGCTGGCCAGCAGCGCCCATGTCGTTAGCGATGGTTCGTACTGCCAATTCTTCGGCTCCTCCAAGCTGTTTGTCCGGGCCAACAAAGATTGGGGTATCGAGCTGCTGCGGATCAAGCCAGGAACGGACCAGCAGCCGGATGGAGCTGGCAAAATGGGTAGCAGCGGTAGCCGCACGATCGCGAACGTGAAGAAGATCATGATCGACAATCTGTACTGTGTTGCCTGCCCGAAGACGGCTGGGAAGGAGGAGATTGCGATCGGGTTGACTACTGGCACGGTGCGGTTCATGAACTACAAGAAGGCAAACTTCACGAAACGGTTCGACGCCGACCGGATCGCCATCGGAGTAACGTTTATGGACTTTAACGCGACAGACGATTTTTTGGCAGCCGTGTTCGAGAACGGGCTGGTGAATGTGTATGGCATGAAGTCAAACTCTAAGCTGCACACACTCGCATTCGACAAGAAGTAAGTTTATTATGATCGCACAGGAGTTGAATCATCGTTATACATCTGGTTTTCTCCCATCGTTCACAGCACCGTCAAAGCACGATTTCATCCGACGAAACGGTTCTCGATGGCCATAGCGTCGTACAACGGTGCCGTTCTGCTGTACGATACGCAGTCGAAGAAAACGATATTCTCGCAGACTACTGCCCACGCTGCCCCGTGTCGCGATGTGGGTATGGTTGAATCGTATCCCGACTATCTGTTCTCGGTAGGCTATGACAATGTGATTAACATTTTCGACACCAGGAGGAAGGCGACGGCATCGCAGATCCAATCCAACTATCCTTTCGAATCGCTGGCGATCGCGGAAGATGGTATTCACCTGGCGGTGGGTAATCTGAAGGGCTACGTGTACGGGTACGACCTGCGCAACCTGAAGGACCCGCTGAACATGCAAAAGATTCACCAGAGCTGCGTGAACAGCATTTCATTTGTGCCGCAACCACGTGAAGGATCGAACCGGCGCAGCATGATTGAGCTGGACGAGTCGAAAAAGGTAACGAAAAGTGTGCGCATCAGTGAAGGAGGACAGCTGGACGCGAATCACAAAGAGCAGACCAGTCGTCGTCCCGACCGGCTTACGGTAAACGATCCTCAAACACCGCTCGGAGCAGTGGAACAGCATGACAGCTTCATCGGAGAGATCGATCTGTTTCTACAGCGCCGCGATGCACCGATGGATTGTCTCTCCCGGCTGAGTACGTCATCCCGTTTGAGCACGGACTCGCGCAACAGCATGCAGATGGCGGGCAATAATCTGATGGGCTTTCTGGAGGAACTGTCCGATTGTAATATCGATCCGGAAGCTACCGATTCTCAGACACAACCGGCCGCTGAATCGATCTCCGGTGTGGACGATAGCTTTGTGAACGTGAACCGTTTGCTTAGGCGTGTAAAAGGAGACGTTTCGAGAAGGAAAGCCCACGGTGTAGGCGATAATTTGGAGTACATTCGCGAGGAAGGATCTGAGGTAGGCGACGGAGCGAATGAAGTGTTAGCCAGTAGCAATAATCAGCCTGCTGCCACTCCAAGAGTTCTCGCAGAAAGTCAACAGGGAAACACGTTCACACCGTTGGGTGAGGGGAAAAAGAGCAACGTTCCCGCCGATGAATCGGAACAGGTCGCTGAGGTAAAATCGGACAAGGAAAATCGCACTCGCCTTTCGACGCTAAAACCGGAAGTATACACATCAACACCGGAAGCATCGACTGTGCTCCTTTCCACAGTAAGCACGGCGGAAAAACGGAAAGACTCCACAACGCCTGTCTACAGGGACAGCGAAGAGTCGGCAATGGTTCGGGAAGAGATTGCCGAACTGCGGAAAGCAATGATGGAAAAGTTTGAGCAGTGCACGTTGCGCCAGCTGGATGCGGAGCAGGCGATGCAAAGCCACCTGTGGATGTGTATGTACAATCTGTGGCGGGAAACGCAAAGCAAGCTGGAATCGTTGGAGCAGTACGTTAGCACCGGACTGGGGCTGCTGTTGCCGAGGGATGAGTTTGCGCAACAGTTTCTCAGCATGCGGGCAGAGAATGAGTCGCTGAGGGCACGCTTGAAACAGCTGGAGGAAGGCGGAAAACATGCGTAGGAGTAAGGAAGGGAGAAGTCCTCTCCACAAAGTATCCATACCTCTGGTGATTTAATGAATCTTTTTGCCTTATACTTCATTGTGTTGAATGGTTTTAGGTATTGAGGATTGTGAATTGTAACATATGTTTGTGTCTTACTGTAATATACATGCTTTACTATAGATTTCTATGAATTGCAATTGAAGATTTCTGATGCATGAAACGATTATATTTGTTGGAAAGAAGCCCATTTTTTATACAATACTATCGGCCACCTTTGGCTCCGAATCGGAATTCACATTGTCTTTGAAAATGATACTCGATTCTTGGCGAGCACTTGCCGGAAGTCGGTCCTGCTTAACATCTCGCTGTAGCCGTTTCTTCAACATATCTAACTGGCGCGCACTGCACAGTGGCGTGTCGACCTGCTCTATCTCATGCATGCGCTCGTTTACGGCCACATACGACTGCTTTCGTGCGTCATACTCCACAATGTCACGGAACCGATGGCCCCAGCATATTTCCGACGGTACGTAGGACGTGCGCGCCTGATTAATCTGCCCCGTCGTCATCGTGCCGCCCGTAATCGTTATCACAATTTCCAGCTTGCGCTCGAGCAGGTCCGCCGCGGACACATCGTACAGCGGGCTATCGCGATCGATCACATGACAAGCGGTAACGGGCCACAGCAACACCAACCGTCCATCGTTCTCCAACTTCAGGTAGGATTCGTTCTTCTCGATCTCCTCTCCCTCGGCGGTGCGTCTTGATGCGAGCAGGACGGCCGTCACCTTGGTCTCGATGGCATGCTGCCACTTCCGGTCGCAGATACGAAACACGAAACACAGCTGCCCATCCCGCTGACAGATCACGGCCCGTCGGCTGAACTTCATTTCGGAGATTTTCTGCGGCGGTCGGACCAACTTCGCGTACACCACCCCGAGTATGGCACCGTCGATTAGCAGCCCCACGATCAGCTGGATGGTGAGCAGTCCGAACGATTCCGGACATTCCTCGGTCGGTACCTTTTCGCCGTATCCGGTAGATATTTGCGTTTCCATGCTGAACAGCACGAACCCGATGAAGTTGGTGGCTCCCTGCACGCACGGCATAACGCCATCGCCCAACCGTTCCCCGGTGGGTGAATCCTGAATCAGATCACCGTGAGCGTAGGAAAGAATGTACCACAGGCCGGCAAAGAACACCCAGCTGCCGACGTAGCTGGCGACAAACACGAACAAAACGTAACGCCATTGCTCTTCCACCTGCCGGGAGTAAGGGCGAAATGCTCATTACATGGCAACTTCCTATGGTTACAAATCGGCGCCTTTCCCACTCTCCCACTTACCAGTGTTGTCACCAGATCTTTCACGAAGCGAATCGACCGTTGGGGAAGATTGTAAATACGCACATTTCGTTCGCCAATTTTGTTCACCACACGTGTGTCGAGCGTTAGCTGATCTTGCGAATCCGAATCACTGCTTTTCGGTCTCTTTCTGAGACCTTCTTGTGCACTGGAGGAATCCATTGTACTGCTGCTTTTCAGCGATCGTACGCACTGATATGCCAGATATTCCCAGCTTCCTCTCCTGGAGGATAGAGCGCCGATGTTGTCCGTGATGATGTGATAAGATATCGCTAATGTGTGGCCGCTAACGGAGGTGTTCGCTTGATGGGTTAAATTAAAGACGCAGCAAGCGGGACGGTCTGGACGGATAAGAATTAAGCCAATTGCAAACAGACGCACGGTGGCGCGCGAAAGGGTGGGTGGGTGGGTGGTTGGTTGGATGGTTGGTTGGTTGGTAAGAGCAAGGTTAGAGATCATGATGAATCGTCCATCGCGATCGAGTCTCTAATCTTGTTCATCGTACTAAACGGATTTTGGATTCTTGCTGCGTTTGATGCATAATTTATTTGTTTAGATCTAAATTTTACTAAGTCTATAAAAGAATACTGACAATTTTGTGAGCAGAATGCTTCTTTCCCGCAATCTACAAGTGTAAGTTAAGTTGCGGTTGTTTCCTTTGAGTCGTTGCGGTTAGCAGCGTCAACGGACACCGGTGGTTCAATCAATGTTCCGTCCTCAATGGGAACTGCGACAGGTTGGCTATTCTTGGGCAAATCGTCATACATTTGCTTGCCATTCTCCATCGTTTGCTCCTCCTCATCTTCTTCTTCTGCTTCGGAGTATATTTCGTTGAATCTCACAAACGAGCTGGGATTGCTGCGCAGTCTAGAATGTATTTTTGAGCGGAAAGATGCCTGCAAATGAAATAGAAAACGGGTTTAGCAATATAGCAATGGTGGATGCCTTCTTTCTTCTAATGATCGTTGATCAACCTACACCTAGCCTGCTGTCATCGTCCGCAGAAGGATAATCATCGGCACCCCGATGGTGCTCGTTTTGCAGCTCATCGAACACCTCCTCCAGCTGGCGTGCACTGCAGAGCGGTGTGTCGACCTCCTCCAGCAGATCGAGCTGCTCGTTCATCGCCACATAACACTCTCGCTTCGGATCGTACTCGATGATGTTCTGAAACCGATGTCCCCACAGAATCTCCACCGGTATGTAGGAGGTGCGGGCCTGCGTGCTCTGCCCCGTAGTCATCGTACTGCCCGTCATTGTGATCACGATTTCGAACCGCCGGTCAAGCAGATCCGCCGCCGAAGTGTCGTACAGCGGGCTGTACCGATCGATCACGTGACAGACGGTAATGGGCCACAGGGGTAAGACACGCCCGTTGTTTTGCAGTCGGAGGCGTGTTTCGTAGCGTTCGATCACGTTCGAACCGGCGTGGCGCTTTGGTTCGAG
Organism: Anopheles arabiensis; assembly: GCF_016920715.1. Taxonomy (NCBI): domain Eukaryota; kingdom Metazoa; phylum Arthropoda; class Insecta; order Diptera; family Culicidae; genus Anopheles; species Anopheles arabiensis. The sequence continues at coordinate 1,405,873 of NC_053518.1, forward strand.
CATGGTGGCCGTTATTTGCGTCCCTATCACGTGCTGCTGCTTGTGGTCACACACACGAAACACGAGGCACAACCGACCGTCGCGCATACAGATCACGGCCCGCTTGCTAAACTTCATCTCACACGATCGCTTCGGAAGGCGAATCATTTTCGCGTACACAACACCCACCATCGCGCCTCCGATCACGAGTCCGAAGACGATCTGTATTAGCAGTAGAAAGAACGCTTCCGGACACTCCTCGGTTGGGACGATCACACCGTACCCGGTGGACACCTGCGTTTCCACACTGAACAGGAGAAAGCCTGTGAAGCTGGTCGTTCCTTCGACGCACGGTTTATTACCATCGCCGAGCCGTTCGCCCGTGGTGGGATCCTTGAGCAGGTCACCGTGCGCGTACGCGATTAGATACCACAGGACCGCGAAGAAGATCCAACTCGCAACGAAGCTCAGCACAAACAGCATCAGCGTGTAGCGCCATTGTTCGTCCACCTTCGGGGAGAAAGAAGATTGAGAAATCATTATTACACCACTGCAGCAGCAGTGAATCCCCCTTGCATGTTCGTACCAACGTGGTGGCAATGTCGCGCACGTATCGAAGCGACCGTTGCGGCAGATGGGCCAGATGAACGTTTCCTTCGCCCTTTTTGTTGATGACACGTCGTGCCTTTATTGCTCTGGTTCCTTGATGCTGAGGATCTCGTCGCATCCGAAGACTCTGCAGACTGCGGGCACTTCGTATCGTGATTGGAAACTTTGGTTCCGTGTCTGTAGATTAGATTGATTTAGGAGTCGAAAAGATCGTTCGTTTAAGTGGCACATGAAGCTACAACACCGCACACACCTGTTTCCGCATTGAGCATCGATGCAGGCTGATCCGAATTGCTGAAGGCATCTTCCGTCCCGAGATCGTTAATGATGTGATGTTGTTTTCGATCGATTTCCGACTCCGAACTCGTATCGTCTTCTATCCTGTCGAGACAAACCCAACACGCTATTGATAAGACCCGTCTACTAGTGGGTGCGATAAGAGAAATGTTTGAAAACAGTTCGCCCAAACGCATGTGGTCCATGTGGTGGGATAACTTTCGTGTGCCCCCCGCCTCCCTCCCTCTCCTCTTACCATAGTCTATTTCGATCGAAGGCCGGTCGACGTATGTGATAAGGACTACCGGGCGCTGACCAGGAATATCGCTCCTTATCGTAGTCGACAATCTTGATCGGTCTGGAGAATCGATATTCGATGTGTTGCTGATGTTCCTGTGCTTTGAGCCAGTTTTTTCGCGCAGAATACGGACTTCCGGTAAGCGAATCCAGACTGCTGCGATGTGATGATAAAGAAACAGCAAGTTTATGACATAATTCTTCTTCCGAACTGAAACTGTGTCATTTAAGAAGCTGTAAAAATGAGGAAGTACTTACTCGAGGCTCATTGTTAACTGATTGTGGATGGTCACAAAATATGGTTAGTAAGTAGTAGGTCACTAAAATTCGAGACAGACAGCAAAGAGAGCGGTACCGCGCGCGTGCAGTTCACTTTACAATGTGATGGCAATTATCAGTAGAAATGGATGGGGAGTGAAATCGATGCGCTAGCAGTACCCCTTCTGCCAATTTCGATAGTAGATAAGATAGGCAATTGCCTTTTGTTTTGCTGTGATTCATAGCGAACGTGCGAATTTGAGGGTGTGGGTGTGGTTTTAAATGAGATGTAATAACGATCTACTTATAAGAAGTAGGAGACTAACAATCAAAGGGAAAGGAAGATACAAATAATTGTTTCATCCAAAATTCAAAATTCAAATTGTTCACGTGCACGAAAAAAATCGTTTGATACGAACTGTCAGTGGGACTGGTGTTATTTGTGTCATAACCTGTCAATCTGGATCTATCCGCACAGTGGGATGCTGCCTGCGGAGCAGCAACATTAATTTGTTATTTATCGCACAATCGATGAAAGAAATGTAGTACAAATAATGCGATTTTTTATTAAATAAAACAATACTCAGTCTGAAAATAAGCAAACTCCCTAGGTCGAATTAAAACGTCCTTGAACTTGAGCCCAAACAACACCCGCAGTGCTGTCAAGCACCGCGAAGGTGTTGCGAGAGTGTGTGCGCGTGAATGTGTGCGTTTCCCGTAAACACACGGAGAAAAAGAAGCTAACACCATTTTGACAGATCGCCTGTATTCAGGCGAGAAAAGTTGGTTTTTGCTCTACGCACAGAAACGCAAGTACGGTATCGTGTGTTGTGTATACTTTTCGCCTCCCAAAAGAAAAGCGCTTTTCCATCGTGTGCAAGCGGGCGGATCGAAAGATAAACGTGATTCTACGGTACGCGAACAGTACAGTTCGACGGGCGCTTTAGGCGGGTCTCCGGTTGTGGGCAGAATTTGTGGCGGTACACACCGTTCTGTTGTAGCGCTCCTCGCGGGCGTTGTTGCAGTGAAAAGTGTGTTTGCTTACCTTCGATATTGTGCTGCAGAGCGCGTATTATCAACACCAGTTCAACTCCTTCGGGAGGTAAGTCGTACCATAGTGGTGAAGCTCCTTCGGGCAGTGGTAGAAACCGCGCTACTAGTAGTGTTGTGTTGTGCCCAGCGTGTGGGATGCTGGCATCGCAACGAGTCGTGTTTATGTTGTGTTTCCCTCGTTCCTTCAAGTCGTATAGCCAGTGGAATAGTCTGGCAGCAAATTGGTCTAGATTGCTAGAGGAAGTGTATTTTCGGTGAAATATTTAAAGCATAACCGCGTTCAGTGATGTAGCATAAGTAGCCGCGGGTGCAGCATCCTTGGCTAAGGTATTTGTCTATCTCTCTCTCTGGTAACCAGCAAACAGTGTAGACGTGATAGAACACAGCAAGTGTGACGAAAAAGTGGTAAAATTGGTAAAATTTTCAAACTCATCATACCGATGGCGACTCCTGCCAGGGAAGAGCACGTTTCCCAAGCAGAACGCAGCGTGTGATCAAACGCGTTTGTGTGTTGTGTAGTAGAGGGGAGGCTGGTCAACAGCAGCAGTAGCAGCAGCGGCAAAATGTCAACGAAAACAACCACAACCACCACCACCACATCGACTGGCCGTAGCAGCAGCAGCAGCGGCGGCGGCAGTTCCGGCGAGTTCGATGTTGCCTCGTTCGAGAAACGGCTGCGTGACCTGAAGGATACGCAGGACAGCATTCAGCATCTGTCGAGCTGGTGTTTATCGAGGCGAGCTCACCACAAAAAGATCGTCAGCAGCTGGCTGAATGTGCTGAAGCAAGGTAGGTGAATTGGATTTGTGAAATGGATGGGTTGACTGTTTCTGTGCAAATTTAATGCGAACGCATCGTTTTCTCTATTGCAGTGAAAATCGAAAGCAGATTAACGTTGTTCCATCTGGCCAACGATGTGATACAGAACAGTAAGCGCAAAAACTACGAGTACGTCGACAGCTGGGGAACGTACCTGCAGAAAGCGACCACGCTGGTGCGGGACGAAAAGGTGAAGCACAAGATTTTGCGCATCTTCAAAATCTGGGAAGAGCGGGAAATCTACAACGAGGAGTTTTTAGCCGATCTGAACGGCCTGCTAAGCGTGACGACCTCGTCCGCCAAGAAACTCCAACAGCAGCAACAACAGCAACAACAACTACAGCAACAACAGCCACAGCAGCAGCAGTCGCAGCAGCAACAAAATGCCCTCGGTTCGAACCAAAGCGGCGCAACGCTCGCCACCGGGCCCACGAAGCTTACGGAGACGAAATCGGTCGTTAATGCGAACAGCACCCAGCTGGACGTGGACGACTATCAGGCCACCCATCTGGTGGCGATCGTGCGCGAATGTGTCAAACACCAGAGCGACACCGATCAGACGTTCAAGGGACTGAACAAGAAGCCGCACGTCGATGTGGAGGTGGTAATGAACTCGATCAAGGGCAAGGATCGCAAGCGGGTGGAAGCGGTCGAGCTTGAGATCGAGGATCATCTCTCACAGTACGAGAACGTGGTGGATGTGCTGAAGACGGAGCAAAAATCACGCCAGGAGCTGCTGACCGTGCTGGAACAGGCGCGACTGTTCTACGAGAACCAGCGCACGGAGGTGAAAGTCGTGGTGAATGTAAGTAAATCTTATGGGTTTTTTATGAATTCAACGCCATGATCATTTTGGGGAAAAACTTATTTGTTTCAGGCGTATCGCAACTTTGGCAATCGGCTCAAAAGCATGAAGAAGAAGCTGGACGAACTTACGGTAAGCTTGCCGAGTCCGATCCCATCGCCGGACATTAATGCACCGTCGCCGGTACCGTCGGATGGTGACAACATTCTACCGAACGAGGACAGCTACTTCCCCATGATACAGCACCAGGGCAGCTACATGGGCGGTGGACCACTTTCGTTCGACATCAATGACTTCGGTCGCAGTAACTCACCGATGGTTATGAACCGAGGTAAGTGGTGGTCGGCGTGCCGCGCTGTGTGTGTGGATTGGGGCTTTGATCGTAGATGCATGCAGCTGGTGGGATGCGGCGGGATACATTTTCATTTCTACCAGAACATTATCATTCTTATATTGTCGGTGCTATTATTTGGGGATTTTATTTTTGAGTTGAGTTGTTCGGACATTATACAGTAGATTTGTTTAAAAGCTTGTATTTTTCTTCTTCTTTTGGTGAATTTGGCCATGTTAGTTTATAACACAAACGATAAAAGCACACTGTAGTGAAACTTGCACACTGTAGGGCAGGAATAGTTGTTTGTTTGTTTGTTTGTTTTAATTTGGCACACGCAAAACGGCCCCGTGCGCGCTCATGATGTCGTGTTACTTTCATGTTTCTGTATTCCCCTACTTTTCCCTGTTCTTCTTCTTCTGCTACTTCTGTCTGACTACTACTAAAAACCAAAACACACAATGCGGCTTGGCCCGGATTTGCACGGTGATCCGGCAGTACAACCGATACAAGTGATAAATTCGCGTAAGGAACAATCGGAAGGGGTGAACGATTTCCTGAAGACTTTTTTCCCCGATCCATCAGGTTACCATCCAGGGCCGCCGGTGAACGCGTCCAACATGCCGACGGGTGGGGGTGGTGGTGGTGGTGGTGGTGGTGGCGGCGGTGGTATCGTACCAGGATCCCAGCCACCACCCGGCATCGTCCCACACCCGTACGGTGGAGGTAGTGGAGGTGGTGGTGGTGGTGGTGGAGGCGGTGGTGGTGGTTTTATAAATCCTTGGACCACCTCAACCCCCCGTGGCCCACCACCGGGCAGAGGGAATAATGGTGGATACGCTGGCAATAATAGGCCCCCGCTACCGTACGGTGGTCCACCGATGCTGCAGGACTACGGTGCACCGCAGCAGCCGCCGGGGCGCAATGCGGGACCGGTCGCACAGCCCCTGCAACCGCCACCAATGCCGCCAATCAATCTGGACGCATCGGACGAGTATAATTCGACCTGGAACATGTCCATGACGTGGGACGGGACTCATGTAAGTAAATTGATGAGCTGTGTGTGTGTGTGGTTTCATGACGCTGTACTGATTGTAATGTTTTGTCTTTTCTCCACTTGCAGGACTCATCCGGCTTCCAAAGTTTGGAAGCGCCGGTCTCTCCGTCCCATTACGATCGCAAGGGTGGCATGCTGCTGGATTACGGCGACGGCAGCAGCGGTGACGGTGGGCTTATGCAGGACGTGGACCATCGACAAATGTCGGGTAATCTGTCGATGCCTTCGTTCCTGAAGGAAAAGGGCCGCTTGGCTGACGTTGACCATCGGAATCTAATCTCACTTACCGGATCGCCCGGAGGTCCGCCGCAGCTGAAGGACTTGCACGAGCTGGACGCACTGGACGACAGTTCGTCCTCGAGCAGCATGCCGATGGCGTCCGGTATGCGTGGTGGTATGCATAAACGCAAGCCGGCTCCCCAACCAGTACCTGCTCCTCCGACGGTGCCATCGAACGATTCGGACAGGGGTGGTGGTAGAGGGTCTGTTTGGGCCGCCCACGGCAACGTTTTCCCCGTACCGACCAACGACATCGACCTAAGGCTAATGCCTCCGTCCGGTGCATCGTCATCGTATGGCGTACAGGCGTCAAATTCGGCCCTGACCGTGGTTCCGACAACGGACGGCAGTTCGGAGGCGGCGTCGAACGATGCAGGGGACGAATCAAATGATCTGGATATGAGGATACAATCGCTGGAGAAGGCGATCGCAGCACAAATAGCGAGCAGTGGCAATCACAGCACGGTTCCACCACTGTCCCTGGACAAGCTCGATGATGCGGATGGGGGGTCGGACCTGTTGGAAGGTGGTTCGGCACACGATGGCGAAGAGAATGAGGATAGCGTACACTCGGTCGAAGGCGCAGCGGAAGGTGACGGTGAACTGAACCTACCGACGCTGCAAACTCCGGTCTCGCTGCTGGAGATTGACAGCTTTTTGGTAAGTAGCGAAATGTTTTGCAGGTGGAAAATGAAAGATAATGGGTCACACTTGTTTTGTTCTTCCAACAATGTAGCAAAACTTTGAACGGGAAAACTTTGACGATTTTACCAAACCACCGGCCTTGCTGATGAGCAACCAGACGGAATCGTCCCAATCACCGCCAGCTACCTCAGGTAATTCATAGCTGTACTTTTGGATTGAAATAGGAATGATTGTATGCGTTGCGAAAGTGGTTTTTGCTGCCCATTGAATTATGCTAAAACACTTGGTGCTATTGTGCGTTGGGTCTCAACATTGTACATTTAACAGACCGTTCCGTTCCGGCGACGGGAGAAGTGAAGCGAAATCCTTCCGATAATACGGAGAGCGTCGACATGGATGTGTCTGAGGAGGAGGAGGACGAGCCAGTGGAACAAGATGAGAGCAAACGTTCACCATCCCGATCGTCAGGTAAGCAAGCAGCAGGAAGGTGTATTTGGTTGCGTTCGTCGTTCGAAAAGGTCGATTGGACCGATTTTCTCAATAATCACATGGAATGCTATATTGGCATGTTTACATTTGCCTCCCTTTTCCACCCGATATCCGTTGCACAATTTGTATCTTGCAGCTGCGTTTCATCATGGCGCGGACGCGGAGAATAGCAGCGAAGCTCCGGCAAAGGACGAAGGACAGAGTAGCGACAGCTCGCTGGTGCGACTGTCGCTGAACAACGGCATTGGTGGCAGTAACAACAGCAACAGCAGCAGCACGGGAGGAGCTAACAATCCGACGCCACCGTTGCATCAGCGGCCCCCATTGCTACCGGATCCGACGTTCCCGCACGGCGCTGGTCCTAAATGGGATCTGCCGCCACCGAACCTGATGAGTTTGCCGATGCTGGGCAACTTTAATGCGGTCCTACCGCCACCACCGACGCCTGGTGCGCTGGTGGGAAAGCTAACGCAGCCACCGCCGACGGCCGGTGGTGCTATTTGGGCCGATCAGCCACCGCCAGTCGGAGGAGGAGGAGCCGATGGTCCTCCGAGCCTATTTGGCACACCGAACCGTCCTCCGCCGCCGCTTCCGTTCGGTTCGGGTGGCCCGAAAGGCATCGGTAACAACAGCTACCATCGCGGTGGTGGTGGTACGCCACGTGGTGGTGGCCGCGGCCATAATCGACCACCGTACTTTCGCGGCGGTGGAGCGGGTGGTATGCGGGCAAACATGATCCCGGGTGGGGGAATGATGATGGGTGGCCCGGGCGGAAGTCCATTCGCTGGACCGATCGTTGGTGGCACCGGTGGATCACCGGGAATGCGCGGTGGCTATCATCGGGGTGGTGGTGGTAACAAATTCCGCGGCGGCGGTGGTGGTGGTGGAGGCAACAATCGAACCGGCTGGTAACGAGGCTAGGGGATGCGCGATTGTCGATAGTGTTAAGACGCAACACGATAGTTAGGGTTGATCGATGGGGATGGCAGCACCGGTAACATAGGCAGAAGGTATGCGTTCGCATGCGGATACCAAGAAGAGAGCCGTCTAATGTTTAAGTGTTGACCGAAGCGTGGATAATACGTAGTAGGGTTAGTAGGTAAAGCGGAAGGGGAGGCATAATTCTACCGAATAGAAAATGTTACAGGACGATGGCACTGCGTGCTAATTCGATCGAAGTGCAGGATTGTATGTACATACAGTAGCGTATAGAAAATGTACTATATAGCAAAACAGAAACACTTATCGCACTTATCGAACCCCCCCAACAACAGGAAATAGCACAGGGAAGAAGCATCTGTAAAGCAACAAACAATTGACGTCAGATGATCTTGTTTCCTCGCGCCGGTCAAAACGGGGACAAATGCAGACGACACACTGGATTGGCATAGAAAATGGGTGGAAGTTATAGTTTGCTGCTGGAGATCTATAGTTCGCCACAAGCGCGGTACTACGCTGTGCTGCTGACGGTCGGATGTGGGATTAGGCAATGGCGGCAATGCGCGATCACAGAACACCGATGCAACATTTGATGAAACGGGCATTCAAGAGATACTAAATGAAGAAGCGATTTACGTTTTGTCTTCTAGAGAGCGGCTGTTTGTTGTCAGTCAGTCCCTTACTCTTACCCTTTGTAGCTAGCATGCTTCTAGCGCTACTTGAGTATTTGCATGCTGAAGCGCGTTCCACGGCAAGCCAGTAGCATACATTTGCATTTGGGTATGCAACCACGATACACTATTACTACTCTTCATAATCAATCACAATCTCCCTCTGCGCGTGTGTGTTTGTATGTACTATTTTCGCACATTTCCTGTGAATAACAAGTACGGTAAAGCTTACCTTGGAGGAGTTTTACAACTTTTTCATAAATATATCACTAACAAACGAACATACAAAGAGTTAATACAGCGGCCAGTAGACCGAAACAATATACCAGCATCGTTAAAAAAACACACACACACACATACAACAGGGGAATGAGTTAAAATGTGAGAAACGAAATAAAACCACAACATGTTGTAAAAGGGTTATAAAATACCATATGTTTGTGTGTGTGTGCGTATGTGTGAGGTTAAAATACATCTCTGTAGGGTTTGTAGGAATGTAGGAAACAATACAAAACAAAACAAAGAACTGTATTGCTTGTTTCTTTTCACTGGACCCGTTTTATCTCTCTGCCCTTCCTGTGGAACCTTACTACTACTAGTACTACGCCTACTACTACTACTACTAGACACTATAGATGTTTTACAAGTGTTTGAAAGATAGAAATAAATTAAAATGTGTTTAATTCGTGAACCGATGGCGGTGACTGACTGTTAGCCCGTGACTGCGCGACACTCCGTCGCCTATGTATGGACGATTGCAGTTGTTGTTTTGGTTGTGTTTGTTTCTTCTATTTAGTACTTTTGATTTGCTTTTTTGTATGTGTTGTTGCGTTTTATGAGAACGATATGTACCAACGCAATATTGTTATGATGAAAGATTATTTTCTTTTAATTAGTGTATGGCATGAAGCCGTACGATGCTTTTTTGCTGTTTTAAATTAGATTTATTACACTTTTTTGTGCAGTGTTATGAGTTTAATCAGCATTAAACCAATGGTCTTTGTACGTTCATACAGCACAAAAATGTGTCAATTTTTATTATCCAGTCTTTGTAATGAAGAGAAACAATGTACCATTTGTTAAGTATTCAATGACTAGTACCTGTTTTGTGACGATTGACTTTGAATACTCATAAATATTTTTATTATTTTTATCATTTTACAACATGATATGTTACATCTTTCATTTCCATATGGATAAGTCATGTGTGTGGGTTTGCAATAATATCATATTTGATTAAAGTTAGAGATGAATTTCCTTATGAAATAAACTACTTTAATATTATGATTCCATTTGTTCGTTTGTTAGAGTAATTAAAGATTTTTGAAAAAGAAAACAACTTCATTTAATTATCTGTGCATAATTGCGTGTTAGTCACTTGCGCACTGTGTATACTTCTGTATCGTTCGCTGTTACCTATTGCTACCACACCGTCCGCTAACTCGCCGCCCGTCCCGACCCTTTAGTGACCAAGATTGAATTGAAGAAAAAAGAAGGAAAAAACACACCCAATCGCAATGCACAGCAAACCTTTCCACAGCAAGCCGCCGTTTGGCGGTGATCGATCTCCTAGGATTAATAGTTTTCTGTGCTGCCCGAGATAGTCTGCCCCTTATTCCCTATGGTCTCCCCTCACCACAGACCTTATTGTAGATATATCCTTTTTTATTAGTACCTTTTTGAACGTTAATCATCAAATGAGTAGGCGAGGAACGAGATTCATTTGGGCGACAAACAGGAACTTTATTGTACAAAGCAAGGAAAAAACACGCGTAGTGACACGTAGTGACACGGGGAAGGTCCCATTTAGGTATTAAATCATAACAAAAACGGTACTAGTGATAGTCGTCAGGAATAGCTTTAGGCAGCGTTGGAGGATTTGTTGTTTGGTAAGGTGGACAGATACGTACAAAAGCTGTAAATAGCCCACGCACACGCGGCTGGGATGAAAAAAGAGCTGCCTGAAGGCAAGCAAGATCGGTGCGAAGAACAGTGGTGGATCCATCCGACAAACGAGGCTGAAAATCAGCGTACAATCGAATACAATACAAGCTCAGTTTGTAAAATAATGTAAAGCGATGAAGTTGTTTGCTACATCCGAACAGGGTCTACTCGCACTATTCGCACAACGTTTAAGCAGCGCGAGACAGACAGCCACAGACAGACAGGCTTTCAGGACATTGACAGCATCCCTTTGGGAAGGCGAAATGGTTGGTCTCGGATCGAAGGAGGCTTTTATTATCGAATCGAGCACGAATTTCATTGTGAAAATCGGCCGATGGGGAGAGCGCGGCAGGGCATATCGAAAGCGCCGCCTACTCTGAGTGGGGGAATATAATTGGAAACATAATACAGTGATTGACACGGTAATGATTGGTTCAAGGTCTAAGGGGGAGCGGGGACCTCCCTCCTGATGACGTAGTGAAGGGAATTCGGCAAACTGCTGCCGCGTTGTGGCCGGTGTTTTGTTCCATCTCTCGCGCGCACACCGAGATAACGCGTGTAACCCGAGAATTGTCGACGACCCCTCCCCCTCCTGGTTGGTGGTTGTGTGTGTGTGTGTGCTGTCTTGAAGTGTCCTTTCCGTCGCCGTGCTTTGATGTTAAAGGAATAGGATGGATGGATCGTAAAGTAATTATTTAATAATTCCCTCCCAACAATCTCGAGTTTTGGGCGTGATTTTGGGGTGTGTGGTGGCGAAACTGGCCCAGCATGCAGCTTTAGCTTGAAAGGAGCACAGAACAAAGCGGACTGAATGCGGCTAATAATGATAGGTTAGTGTCACAAAATCCGATTAATTTTCCCGTGTAGTAAGACAAACTCTGAAATATCTCGCTGGTTGTTGCCGCTACTAGCCTTCTGCTCGTACCTTTGCTCACATTACTAATGATTCATGGTTGTTTTCTTTTTTAGATTCCAGCCTGCAAAACCTGCCTGGCGTTGTTGCAATGTGTCGTGTGAAAGTGGACAAGGATACTAAGCAAGAACCAACCGTGTGACCATGCGTGTTTTAATGAGCTTGGAATTATTTATGAATCGCTCGGTGTGCTGTACGACTGGCCTGGTGAAACCCGGTCACACTGAGGAAACCCGTCGCGGCTGCTGCTGCCAGTGCTGGTGGGTGTTCGCGTTTCTCGGCGTGACGTTCGAGGACAAGTTGCAGGAGATTTACGAGTCTATTAAACAGAACTCTGGGACGTGTGAGAAAGTTAATGCACTCTAGTTCTGTTGTGGGAAATTGGAAAACCATCCCCCATCTCCTCGGGAATGAAATTAATGTTTGCCCCATTTGAGAGTAAGTGGGAAGAGCCCTGTGTGCGAAGGAGGGGAGCGTTATCAACGCGCACAGATAGCAATGAACTGGTCATGGTTTTGGTGCTTGTTTTGCAACACAGCACAGCTTTAAGATGTTATTGCAGCTACCTAGATTATCCTAACTTTTTGGTGAACTGCATTCAGAATCGTTCTCATTTGAAGTTACCACATACCTCCAGGGGGATTGAAAAGTAATTAATTATATCTTGCTTTTTACTCGTCCTACATCTGCATCGATAAACGGTTCGATAATTGTATGCGTCCCCGTCGCCCTGCTCTTTTACCATGCAATTTTGTTGTTGCCTGCTAATTTGGCTTCATTTTTGCACCCATTAATTGGACAATTTTGTCCTTCGTGGAAAAGCACACTTAATGAATGGTTTGCAGTCGCACTGATTCGTTCGGTTCGGATTTAAATGAGTTAAATGTGTGCGTCATTTGTGCAATTTCTCTATACAATTGTTTGTTGTATTTTGTATTGTATTGTATTGTTTTTAAAACAATACGGTCCACGTTTCTTATACCAATCTAATGACGATAACAAATAGATTTAATATCACACCCGGACGGACGGGTCGGGATTATTCGGAACAAATATAGATTCGAATGTCACTCCCAGGGGCAACCGTGCACTGTCTTTCGCACCTGCATTGTGACCCACGCATGTGTGACGGAACTTATTGCAAAAAGGGTACGGATTGTCGGTTCGATTTGAAAATGGCAATTTAAACCAATCCACAACAGTGTGGGGATCAGTTACAGCAACTATTGCACTGCTGACACTGCTGCTGCACTGGTCACTTGCGGCGCTGGGCTTGTGGTGCTAAAAGAAAGGGGTTTGTTGTATTATTTTTACACCATTCTTCCGCACCACAGTTCCGAAGTGAGATGGTGCACAAGGTGGGAGAACAAGGGGGTTGATACAGGGTTTATTTCAGCTTCAGCTGTTGGCTCCTGTTGATCCTGCAAGTGTCAGCCGGTTTCCCACCCCAGCATGGTACCAGCACCAGTGGGTCACGGACGATTAGGTTGGTCGCTTATCAAAATGTTCCCGGCTTGACATTGTTCTCGTTTGCTGTGTAATTTCAGCCACTACTAATCGCCTCCTCCTTCTCCTCCTTCTGGCTGGCGTTGTAGCGGTAGGAGTCCTGGCAGCTCATTTCACCCATGAACCCCCTGTGATGGACTCTTTCTTTGGCTTTTTTTACCATCTTTTCTCTTCATCCCACAGATGCTTTCCCTGTTCGGTGATGTGGCTTTGGCTTTCATCTTGCAAAAATGTCAGAAAAAGTTAGAAACACACACACACCAAGCTCTATGGTGGTGGTTGCTGGTCGACTTCGCCTGTTGAATGGAACTCAGCACGCGATCTGTCGCAGTTTGAAGAGTATCCAACAGTGTTTGACCGATACACCGTCATCGGGTGGTGATGGTGGTGGTAATCCCCTGCAAAGACCACAGCACGTGATCTTAACATGATGAGTACATGAATGACAGCATCAATGGTGGTGGCCAATCGCCCCCCCTGTCGTAGGGATGAATCGGGAGAAGCATCCAACGGAGGGAAATATTTCGTATAAATAGCTTAATTATTTCTACAGGAAAGGAATGTGGGGGAATGTAACGCATCTTGGGACGCATAGTTGAAGTTTCATGTCGTTACAGTCACCCTAGGATTCAGTTGATTGGTTTTTTGGTGTGTGTACGCGTCTTTAAGGAGCGTTTCTTTAACGGCTGCAAACAGCTTGATGTTTGTTGATTGGCCATACATTTGAAAGGGACAATACGTTTGCTATTAAACGAGTAAATTAGGTACAATGTAGATACAAACCATGCTTAAAGTCTCGAAAATTGTGAAGGATCTTATGATACAAACCATGGAGTCTCCACCTTTACTTCATATTTAATTTCATTATGCTTTGAATTTATTCTTGTAGAACAGTTTGAAGCATGACGCTGGCTGAGACTTATTATGACGCACCTACTATGGAAGCAGTTCGCACCCCAACTTACAACTCGTCACATGTAAAAAGTCGAGCAGCGTACAAAACAACTTGCAAGTAAGTTACTTTCCCGTCATCGTATCACCCGTCTGTTTTTTGCACCGCTATCAGTATAAGGATGTATGCTACACCCGCAAGATGAAGGCGACATCATCTCATATGTATAACACGATTAAAAATGCAATTGTGAAAACAGGAAGAAGTGTTCCTTCCTCGCACAAAATGAATAGGGATGACGATGGCGGCGCGATTTTTTACATCACAACCACGTGACTCAACTTTGCGCGTTTAAAAAGTGTAAACTTTGACGCGTATTTTAAGTGCAGAATCAGCGATGAAAGTGCTGATGCCTTTATTAATAGACTTGCAGTAGTGGATTGTATGAAAAGCAACTCACAAAATATCTCCCTCAACGAGCCAGCAACGAGCTGATCAATAATCGGTGAATTCGACTCCTTTCCAGGGCGCAAAGTTCCTAACATATGGAAATTCAAACATGGGCCAGACTCTCGCGCACACACACACACGCCAGACTTTGTGATTCATGCCCTGTTAAAAATATCGCTTTATTAGGCGGCAAAGCACACTAACTTATGATCATAACCAAATCGATGGCCACAGTCGTCGCGTCACACGAGACCCACGGAGTGGAGCGGCCTGGGGTGGGTGCTGTTTCGTGAAGTTCCCTTGAATGGTTAGCGCTAGCGTGCGATCCGATAGCAAGGAAGAGGCAGTAAAATGTATTGAAGTGCAGCGGCATCAGCTTACGCTGTCGCAGTCCCAGACACAGGCACAATGCCGAGGTACACAACGGGGGGAACGAAGAACGAACACCGTACGACGTGATGTGATACTTTATCGCTAACGTCCAGCCGACACAGCACTACTACCCAAGGCTCACAGGGCTAGCGTGTACGATGATCCTAGTTCGGGATGGGGCTGTGGGGAGCAACACCAAGTGGAAGTGGAAAGGCAAGCAGCGAAAACAGGCATCGGATGGCGGGTGCACGACCGACATGGGGCAAGTGTTTTATGTGCTCCGTATGGAAGTCTGTCCGCTGCTTCTGATAGTGCCACTTCTAATGACTAATTTGTTGTGTTTGTTTCTATTTAGAACAAACCAAACGGTCTCTAAAGCCTTTAAAATGAATTAAACATTCGTTTACTGTTACAAACGGCATACTGCTGCCCGTATTGCATACTTGTAGGCGAGCTCAAAATCGGAGTACTGTTGTGCGGATTGCATACTGGCAAGGCGCCTGAGCTGCATACATCTTGCACAGGCTGTAGATATGCAAATGTAATTTTAACGTGCCCGTTCGATCCTTCCGATTTCGCTCGGTTCGCTCGATAAGTTTTACACGCAGCAATTACAGCAGCCCCGTATTATGTCCAGCCGCCCCATAGTGTGATCAAGGCGCGTCGTCGTCCGCGCGCCTTTACATCTCTCGGGTTTCTGTAGCACGACGCCACCGCAATGTGATAATAGTGGCGTTCCACTACCAATTTCCTGCCAGGCAGGATGAACGCGGAGAAATAGAAACACAGTATCAAAACAGACGAGATATGGGATATGGCCAGCGCTGTGCGAGTGTGTGTAGTAGTAGAAAAGCGCACCACGATGGTGCGTGCTATCTCGGCGACTCGGGAGTTCGGTTACGTTCGGCTTCAGCTTCGGCAATGATTAACAAACGACGGCAAAAGATAAGAGGGACGGATGGGGCACTGCCGTAGACTGTCCCTGCGAAAGAGTGAGACACACGCACACACTCACGGCCAAGCATGGAAAGAGATGCACAGTGCAGTAAGGGATGCAGCAGCAGTACAAGCGGTGAGGGGTAGAAGGGACGCCGCCCAGTCGACGCGCACGAGAAGGTGGACGGATAGGCTCTATATAAGAACGTGGCGGTAGTGACGGTGGCCCATCATTTCGCTCTCGGAAACGGTGGCTCTCGGAAGTGGCTGCCTGCTGTTGTGTGAGCTGCTGCCGTACAGAATAGCGAACGCGTCTACGAAAACGGCGAGCTTTTTTCCCGAAGGCGGAGGTTGGTCGCGGAGCTGCTGGAGAGTGATTGAAAGGGTGTAATATCTTCCCACCTGTTGTAACGCGCGGCTAATAAGCTGTCAGCAAACGCAGCCCAAATCGATCGTGTCTGGCACGTGTCGAGTGAGTGTGCGTGTGTGTTTGTTTGGTGGAGTTTTGAATTAACGGTTCAAACACAGGAGAAATCTTAGTGTGCCGTGGCAAACTAGTTGCGGGCGCTTTTGAAGCAAAGGAAAGGAACAGTGCGCGCATACCCGACCGGGTGTGTGTGGGTTTACTCGATACGTGATCGTGGTGTGCTAAGCGACGGAGAAGCAGCGGCAGTGGCCAAAGCAAGATGAATAAGTGTACGGTGGGAAAACTGTTGATCTGCTTACTGATTGCGTTCATTGCGGGAGCGCACGGTGCCAGCAACTATCTGTACGAGTCCGAGGAGCGGTACCCAGTGCCCGCCTCAAACCTGCTCGAAGGTAAGTGTGATCTTGCAGTGTTGCAAAATGTACGCTGAAACGCCGTGACTGCGAGCAATAGAAAATAATGCTCCCAACACCCAACATTCCCGAAAATCCATCCCCGAAATGAGTGTGTGCGTGTGTGTGTGTGTGTGTGTGTGTGTGTGTGTGTAAGCGTGTCCATGTGTGTCTCTCCCTAGCGACCAACCGTTAGCAAAGCGCTGGGACGAGCTCATTTATCTTGAAGAGCAGGCCGTGACAGACGGTACTTCGGTAGAGCGCCCCCCTCCCCCCCGTCACTGTGCGTTAACGGTTTCGCCACCATATGGTGGCATTTGACGAGCAGAGGGAGGAACACGCAGCAAAAGTGGCACCTATCCCTGGTGCCGTCGGGGAACGCTCAGCCCAAGTGTAGCCAGCCTGTTGCATACAGCAAGCTTCGCCTTCACCAGCACCCTTCCCATCCAGGTGTATTTGAGTGGTGCGGTGAGTGTCACGGTGTTTTCGTTGCCACAAACTGTTGAATGCCTTCCAGGCATCATGCTGTGTGTGTGTGTGTGCTGGGCGGCCGCTGTCGCAAGGCAAAATGGTCGAAAAGGCAGGAAATTCTAATAAATGGGTGTGGTGTACGGGCTGAAGAAGCACGCCATGTTGGGGGAGTGGGGCAATAATTTCCGGACGTTTTTCGTATTTTGTTTGGTACGAACTTTTCGGTGTCTGTGCTTGGGTACGTTTCGTGGTGCTGGTTGTGGAATAGATTTTTGGAAAACTTTTATGTTACGAAGATTAACCATTCAAGCATTTTAAGTGCTCTATAATTATACAAGCACAAACAAATCCGATTCACTTTGTTCAATTTGGTTAGTTCATTTATACTACGTTGAGCAGCAAACGCCGTTGTTTCACACTTAAGCCGTGCCTCGTTTGCCTATTATAATTCAATTACCTTCTAACCAACCGTAAGCATTCCACTACACAAGGGCGTGCGTGCGTTGTTGTGTTATCATCGTTCGACCGTAAGATATCAGTGAGCAAGCGAGCGAGCCAGAGACCGAGCAGACAACAATCAAAGGTTAAGCTGCATGTGCCGTTCGCTTGACAAGCTTAATGAATTTCACTCCCTTCCCATCCTTATCGCTAGCAGCACATACACACACACACACACAAACACACAACCAGTCCATTCGGCTGTTTTGCACTGCACTCCCTTCACGGTCGATGAAATCTGATGGAAGCGCCCGGTCGTGCTCGAGATTGTGCCTCCGTCGGGCAAATGGAGACGCCCAGCCTCCCGTACGGTGGAAGCGCTCGAAATGGCCCCGTGTGTGTGTAGTCCGATTGCAGCACTGCGCTCGCTGCTGGTATGCTGGTGGTGGAATTTTATGAATGGCTTTAATGTTGTGGAAAGCATACCTCAAGCCACTCTCGTGGCTCGTTGCCAGCCGTTGAGCTCTGTTGCGCTATTCCGCTTGCGCTTAACACGATGAGTGTGAATTCCAATGTGGCGTTCCACTTGCAGGTAGGGATGGCGTGCTCGGGAAGTAACATCTTGTGCGTAAATATTTATCCTTACGCACACGATCGAACCAGCGGATGTCTGAAGCGACGTAAAGCACCGTATCTCGGAGGTAAAATTCAATGCTCGGCGCCAGCCAGTGTTCCAGGGTGGTGTTAAAGTGTTCACTGTGGCATCACACTGTTGGGCGATAAGTAGAGCGATGTTTGGCGTACCAATGTTTGGCAGCCAGACATGTGCATAAAAGTTTCACTCGCGTTGAATGCGAGTCACGCAGCATGAACGTCTGCAAAACTCACTTTACACCCGGACGTGGTTTGCATGGCAAACACACAGAGCAAAGGGATAATTTTGATGAATCTGGGGGGTTTTATCTAAAGGGGAAAAAGATACATTTAAGTGTATGATGTGACATGAATCAAGACTTATTGAAAGGGGAAAAGTTACTCCCTGCTGGGTTGTTGTATGAAGTTTTGCGAAGAAAAGACACTCTTTTGTGTTATCAATTAAAAGACCATTGGCACTGTAATCAACAATTCCCTACTGATTGGTTTATTTTTAGCAAACAAAGGTAAACTTGTTTAACCTTTTCCAGCTATCCGATGTTTTTCGTTTTTGTTTTAGTAAAAAGTTTAGTTTTCCATGGTTTACCAGAGCACAGTACCAGCGGCAGCCGAACTGAGTTAGTGACAGGTACAGCTCCAAACACACAAGTACTACAGGCTTTCTCCACAGAACTTTCACAGTACAATTGTGCGGTTGTGAGCAAAGTTTGAATGAATTATTTGTGTTCGGTGGTGGGCTGTGGCAACGATTGCTGCAGGTGAAGCGCGTGTTATGCCCCATAGATCTACCACCGTTTCATTGCGTCATCTGCATACCATTTATTGATTATATTAACTGTGCTACAGACATGGGGAAGCGGGCACTGATTTAAAATTTCCCATTGACAATAGGCGTGGATTGAGATGGGAAAAGTTGTACCATTGATTGAGTTGAACGGTGGTTTTCCTTGTTGGAAGAAGGGACGGAATGCAGCAATTTGGGCGAACCGTGACAGACAGATCGACACACATACAGACAGCCAAGACAGCCAAGACAGCTCAGACAGAAAGGCGAAGACAATCGGATAATGTCGCAAGTCAATGTTTGACTTGTCAGCAGAAAAGTGGGAACGCGCGATGAAAGTTATATGGCGAACAAATTACACGAATTCGGCAAATAGCATGTTTGTAGCCGTACACCCCAGAGTCCACTGACACGATCATCGACAGAGCGACTGCTCTCTGTTGGCGCCAAATATCCCGAAGTGTTGTAAATAGAATCCGTAGTAACACACACACACACACACGCACACAGGGCGAGGACAAGAACTGAAAAGGATGAACAGAACGACCATATTGACAAGCAATTTCATGTAAAAAGGGATGCAAGTGGTTGGTTCTCGTACAATAACCGATGCCTTTCTAGGGATTACACTCAATATAAGCTGCAATATAAGAGTTTTCTATTGTACAGTATTAAATACCCCGAAAAGTTCAATTAATATCTAGATGAGGATGAGATCTGTTGCTGACTCATCCAAGACACAACGTGCAACCGTCTTATCAGCCATTGTCGTCCTCGTTAATTGAGTTTTTTTTTTCTGTGTGTGGCTCTCCACTAAGGATAACACCACTGACCAGAGCGTTAATTAATGTTTGGGGTCACAAGTAGTACGGCGGCGGCCGGGCCTATCATTCTTTCCGAACTTTTGTACCAATACATTGGCGCAAAGGGAAGCCTACTTGCCATACCGGTCAATTGAATGGGCCCTTCGTACCTTCGTCAAAAAACTTCGTACCGAGAAGTACCGGAAAAACTTTAATCGAACCAACACCTGTCCGTAACCTGACAGGCAGGTGCTACCGTGCGAAGGTACAAGCCTTCTGTTTATGTTTTCGATTTGGCATCAGACGCGTTTAGAAATGGAATTTTCCTTCCATCTGCTAAGAAGTGTGGGTGTGAGTGTGGGGTTTTTCGGTGTAAATAATGCACATGACACGTCTTGTTTATCACAAAACCCAGAAGCCTTGTTTGACAACTCTTTCATCACGCTTTGAAATGAGTTCTAAAATGGGAGGAGAAAAAACGAGCACCGCACAAAAACGTCAATGGCATTCCATTGGAAGGGAATTTGGCGAAAAATGTCGGTCTATGTGCGGTGATTCACCCGTGTGATTGTGTTAAAAAAAGAAGCGAGACAGAATAAAGCTGAGGGTGAAAAATTGCAATCCGTTCCCTTCCCAAATGGTGGGGCTTCCTATTGTGAGTGGGGGCCGGGAATAACAGTACTGTGCGGGAATGGATTCGGAGGATTGTGGATACGGTGGTTGGCATGTCGAACCCAAGTCGTTTGGACAGAATTTTATAACCGGTTTGGCGTGCAGTGGAAAAATGGGTGCTTTCTTGTGGCTTTCCCGGTTTGAAATGTCACTGACACGGGGTTTGGGTTGATCAGAAAATCAGTGCAAAAATGACGTTTTTTTTTTGAAAATTATTCACATACGTATAAAGTTCTTAATAAGAATTTCGAATCCGTAAAAAAACAAATGTGTTTGCTCACTTTAAAGCTTGCGGGGGCTTGCAGCATTCAACACACACACAAAGCCATTTAGATATTGCTTTTACGGAATCATTCCTTTAATCACTTCGCCTAAAAACACTTCGCAAAGTGGATATATTACTGCAGCACCCACACAAATGCTCCCGAGAATTGCGTTGAGGACACCGAGTACGATTGGCATATGAAAGAACTTTTTTATGAATCAAAAGTTCATCAGCCACACACACAAAATTGTGTTCTTTTTATTTGCCCAAAAACATGCGATTATTTACTTCCACCGAAAGGATGCTGCTGCAGACAAACAAGACGTTCAAGAGCGCTGCAAAGGGAAAGGGAATGCCGCTGTAACGAGTGTGTGGAAATTTCAAGCGACATTGAATGATTACCTCGTTTTTCATATCTTTTTCCCATTCACGAGCAAGATTACCCATCGGGGAACACAAACGGTCCTGTTGACCCGCATTTGTTTTCCCTCTCTCCCTCTCCCTAAGAGTTTGGTGTGTTTCTGGCGCGCTCGGTATGACTTTTGAAGAACTCGCCATTTCGCCAAAACTAGAACAAAATGGCAACCGCATTTATTGCTTGCTCGGCACAACTCGGCCAGAAACAGACGAAATTGCTTCGGACAGCAATTGAACGATTATGAATTATCGTTGTAGCACTGTGTGAAAGACATAAGAGAAGTGGTCCACTCAGCAGCCGGTTTTTGTCGG
Source organism: Anopheles arabiensis (assembly GCF_016920715.1). Lineage (NCBI taxonomy): Eukaryota > Metazoa > Arthropoda > Insecta > Diptera > Culicidae > Anopheles > Anopheles arabiensis. The sequence continues at coordinate 1,427,028 of NC_053518.1, forward strand.
CGAACGCTTACCACGCGCCAGTGATTCGTCACAAAGCAGCAGCAACAACTGCTGTCGAGGAATTAAAAAGCGCCGTGACAGGAAACCGGAAGAGAACGTTTTACGGAAGAAAGACACTTTCATTTCACTGTTGCCAGTTTCTTCGCCTGATGGCACACAGCGATCCACCTACGACTGAGCCTGTGCGTGGGTGCGAAATTGGATACAGCTTTTTGGATGGGGGGGTGGAGATCGGCTTCGTCATCGTTTCAATTTCGTCGCCATCTCGTCCGTTTTGTGACACAGTTTGTGCGTCTGAGTCACGCAAACTTTCCACCGCCAATGGAGAGAGGGAAAATGTGTTGCGAAGAGCGTGTTTGAGGGACAGTTTTTGCCTTATGAAGTCTGTTTTTTTGGGGGTGGGCAGTTCCACCGGGACATAAAATAGATGTGTTTGTTACATTTTTGTGATCTTAAGGTCAAGGTGCAAATATTTCATGCAAATGGGAGTTTCTAGTGAGCGGCAGTTTCTATTGACAGCTTTATATTGCAACAAACCACAGTGGCTTTTCAATAGGCAATGTCTTGGAAGAAACTTTGGAAGAGTGAAATGATTAGAAGATCACAAAACAGTCTCTTGGTCAGGTGTATAACCACAAACGTCGTCAGTTGCTCGATTAAAGTAACAGGTGAAATGGCACTTCCCACAGCTTTCGGCAAATCTTGCCCTCTTAAACGCACGGGCCGCGCGCACATTGCCTGCCCGCACTGACACTAAGTTGACGTAAATCTGCCTAAAGCAACTGACGGACAGCTCGAAGTGATCGATTGAACTTCCGGTGCTTTGATGAACCAATTTCGCCACTACCACCCCCTTTCTCCATCGCCAAATCCACGCGACCGTTACCGTCCTCAGGTTGATTGACGGTTTATTTAAGGGAGCGAAGGCGGTCGGTCGGGCTAACCGTTCGCGGAAATGCCAGCAAATTATGAGAGGATGATGGGTGGTTGGGGATGAAGGTTTGTTGGCTTCTGTGCGTGATGGGAGGGAAATTTGGAAAATGATTAAAATATAATGATTGTACCCGAAAAACTTTCTCGCCATCACACAACGTACAGAGTGGAACGAAAGTTAGCTAAAGGTAAAGTAATGGAAAATGGTAATTGTTTAATCTTCTTCTTCTTCTTCTTTGGCTCAACAACCGATGTCGGTCAAGGCCTGCCTGTACCCACTTGTGGGCTTGGCTTTCAGTGACTAATTGATTCCCCCCCATAGCAGGATAATCAGTCCTACGTATGGCGGCGCGGTCTATTTGGGGATTGAACCCATGATGGGCATGTTGTTAAGTCGTACTAGTTGACGACTGTACTACGAGACCGGTTAAAATTGTTTAATATGGTGCCTTTTTTGGGTTGGAGCTTTGAAAGTAATACCCGTTTATAGTTGTAAAGGGTAGAAATAAATATCTAACTTTGTTTTAGAAGTGCCTGCTGAATCCAGAGGATTTTCAAATAAGCTCAAAAGCCTTCATTGGTTAGGTACATTCACCAAAACGTTGCTGTGGATCGTTTCGTTTGGTAATCCTTATTAAACGAGGGCTTATGGTATGCCGGCATCACAATTTTTATTTCATAGAAAAGGCTTTTATAACTGAATAAAAACACAAACAGTTGCAATTTTTCTCTTCCATTGCGCTCAACACGCACCGAATATCACGCGCCAGCCCGACTCTTCGACGAATCGTCACTCTGTAGGCGCGTACGCAACATAATTGGCCTCGTTTGCCACAAAGCAGCGCCACCTTTGATGGGTTTCCTTTTCATGCTGCACTAATACGTTCTCTTTCGCAGTGTTTCGCAGCGTTGTTTTTGTTGTTGCCTTTTGTTGTGGGGTTTCCCAGCTGCCCTTTATCGTTAGCGATCGTGCCGAACGATTTATTCACTGGATACTGGAGCGATGAGGAACAGTTTAACACTTTCCTGCTGGCGTTTGCTTAGGACCGCTTGCAGTTGTCTGTGCGTATCAATTAGCCAGCGTTTAAGGGAGCTTGTTTCGATGTATAAATTAATTCTAAAAGTGAAACATAATCAGCAAACCGCGGTGCTTATAGGATGCTCCGGGAAGGCGAAAGTTTCCTTGAGGAATAAATTTTCTTGAAAATAAGCAAAAAAATGAACTTTCTGCAAAGAATCACTCATTAGTATTCCAACGAGACGGTGATGAAGGTTTTATTCCAATAAATCAATTTTCATTTTCGCCCGGGTGCGAAGACATTTGCGCGTTTGTTTGCTGGAGCTTAGCGTAAGGGGCAGCACCCGCTGGAATTACAATTTCTTCGAACCGAAACGGACTGTGTGAGCAAACAAACAGAGGGGAAAAAATCATCAATAAGGGAATAATTTTCAAATGAATGTTTGCTGTGCGCTCCAATGTGCTACCGTGTCGACGACACACTTTCCTCGGAGACGATCTGTTGCTGTGAGGGGAAGTAAATTTGAAAAATGACCGTCTTGAATGATTCACCATCGATTCCAACGGACACGAGACACGGTTTGACTGCTCAGCTTGGCATAATGATGAATTTATTGGTCCCGCTGGTTCGGTGGGGTGTGGACCGAATAGAGAAAGGCAAAGCAACTCCTACCGTCTGTTGTTGGCGAGAGTTGCGTGGCCAACGAGGGATCAAACAAAGACGTAAAATCGAAAAATAGATTAACTTTGAAGCTTTCGTGGGTGAACCTCGCTAGCCAAATCGGTCAGCCCCCGTGAAGCTCCTGATGGCTGATGTCCCTGATTGTATTTTCTGTCGATCATTATGGACGATAGATGGCACTTCTGGGAAGACTCATCTTACTACAAGAGATAAGGCGGTCGTTTGATTTTTTTTTCAGAAAAAGACGAACACGGCGTAGACCGGTCTGACCGTTTTGAGTTGGATTTAGTATTTAGCAACTTAAGCTAAGAAGATTAACAATAATCTTGGGCCTGTTCATTAATGGTTGAGGCACGTTTTGACCCACCTATCTGCAAATTTAATTGGCTCTTGTTCTTTTATCTTCGCTGTGCAATGGATGTGCTATCCGACAATGTCTATAAATATGTATGTTGCTGTTTGTGTGGAATATGCCCACTCTCTTCAATCATCCATCGAAATCATTTCCAATTGTATCCATATGCAACACCAAAACAGCCGGCGAAATGGAAATTTCATGTCGCAGATTTGAATGCTTCCTTTAGAGGCGTGGGAATGCAATATTCTTTCACCACTGATTCCGTACTGATACAGTCGGGTTCATTATTACGCGCGCGCGCCGTGTCACACTTCAAAGCAAGCAGGGCCCACGCCAACGACTAACGATAGACTAATGACTTTAGCATCATTGGCACCTGGAAGTGAATCGTTTATCAGCCCACCTGCTTTAGCATTGGACGTGTTGGAGTTGTAACACGATGCGTGGCGTGATTAACGCTATGTGCAAATTCGCTCGAACTGGTTGGATGTAAATTGTGCAAAATTGCATATTCCCACTGTGGAACGGTGTTGTGAGAGCGAGAGAAATAGTTAGTTCTGTGAATGGTGTGAATGGGTGAGCTTCCTTTTCCTCGACGCCTTACGCCTCCGACCAAGTTCATAATGATGTTGCAGATGATGATGACGATGATGGAAAGAAAAACTCTTGCAAAAGGGATGAGCGCACTCCGGGCGGTGTCCGACAAACTAGCGAGACACCCAGTGGTAGTACAGCATGTTCGTGAAGCACTAGCCACTTATCTAGGACACCGATAACTACCGTGTGCCGTCACGAGAAGTCCTGTTGGCTTGCCTTTCGTGTGCACTCTGGGGAATGGGAAGCAGATAAACCATTTTCCCAGCAGCTTCCGGTCCGGTATTGTTGCGTGTGCGCTGCATTGTGTGCTGTCCGACGGGAAAAAGGAAAAACGGTGCATGACTTTTGTGATTAAATTTATTATTTTCCTCGCTCTGCGACGGGAAACGGAACAGTTGTGAAAGAAAAAAAAACAACAAAAAAAGAGGTCATTTTCAACAAGCATTATTGTTATGCGTAGTGCAAGAAGTGAAGAAATGTGAGAGAATTATGATGCATGTCCTTCCTTACATTTGCCCATTGTTTTGGAATGTGCTTCCACAAGCCGTGTGGATGGATAATATTGTAAAAAGGAGGATTTAATTGCTTTCTGGTGCAACCCGGTTTACTTACAATTTAAAGTATTTGGTTTGTTTGGGATGTAGATTTGGAAGCATTCAACAAAACGCCTTAAAGTATGCAAACTGCAATACATAGTCTAGCTATTGAGAGTTATGTGAGTATTTTGTAAGCGGATTTCTGTTAAATTGTTTATTGTTTTATTGCTTATAGATGATTTATCGTCACCATAAATCGGCAAGCATCACATTCAAGCGTTTAACCATCTATTGAAACACCAATTAAAGTGTCGGTAAAAGGCACGGGCACGTACGGGCTGTTAGGTAGAAAGCATCATCGGTGCCTCGTTCACAGTTTCACGCTCCCCCACTCGTCCTTTTCTACTCACTTGCATGGCCCTCACCGCTGGGGGATAAGAAGAAAGATAAATAACACTTGCCTTGCGTACGGTGCTTTTGTAACTTCTCACACGCCACCGAGCATGGGAAGAGTTAAGCGAGGCTAATTTCAGCCCAACTCCCGGGTTAAAGTAGCTCGTGTCTATCCTGCACGGTACGGGGTGTAATTGAAGCTGATGCAATTTTTTTACCACCGCAAACAGGCAGCTGATGCAATGTGGATGACGTTCGTGGTCTTTGTTGAGGCCTGTTGTGGAAAAAAAACAGAAGCGAAACACCGATGCCACAGGAGCCACATGCGGTGGAGCGAAATATTGGCCATCATTTGTCGTTCGGTAAACTGTTTACCAACTGGAATGAGCTTTCTGATAATCCGGCGTGGTGGGTTGGGGAACAGAAAAAAACACACACAGGAAATGCGTACGTACCATGCAGAGTGCAGGGAACAATTTCCTCTTCACCTGTGTATTTCCGGTATGGTGCCACCAGCAACTTCTCGCCGCATTATCCGTATGGCGCTTTGGCGTTAAACTATGTCAACCTGCCTGCCAGTTGGAGGGTGAACTGTGAGCAAATAGTCATGGGGCGTAGTAGCTATTGTTTTGCAAACACAAATAAAAATGGAATGAAACGGTTCGAAGCGACAAACTTGCATGGTGAAGTTGGCTATTTCCCTTGGAAAAAGAAATGTCGAGAAATTGTTGTGCGGATGTAGTACGTGCGAGCGATGAAGCTATTGTCGGACAGGTCGCTACGGTGTTCTATAGGAACTTTTTCCCTTGACCATGTTGTGTGGCAGAAGAACAAAAAAAACATAATTTAAACTTTGCCGGCTTCTGATTGAATCGTTTCCGAGATGTGTGAGAAGGCACTGTTCGGGCAACTGCATTCTCAATAAATGTGGTTACCAGTTTTGGCTTATTTCTATTGCCAGCAAAGCAAAGTTCAGCCGGGAATTGAAGGCCACAAAATCTATAATTGACCTATGGAAAGCATCTATGCCATCTAGGTGGATAAAGCTATGAATAATTTATAAACGATGATGCAAACAAACTTTCAATCCGGGGACCAGGAGCTGGAGTAAACAGTTCCGGGAACGTAAATTTGACCTTTCCGAATTCGCCGTTCGGGCTGGTGATCGATTATGCTTAATTTTCTCCTTTTTCGGGATTAAGCTGGCGGGATTGTGGTGACGATGTATAGTGTGTCTGTTTTAATGGACACTATTTTTAGAGCGCCTCTCGGTTGCAGCTCAATGTGTCAAGTTTGGATGCATCAGTCGGTCGAGTCGGATGGGAAAACACTGTCGGAAGCTTGTATTTTGGTCGATTTGGAGGCGCGTTGGATGATGGTGTGGGTTGGGATATAAATAGTCATTGTGGTTGGTAATGGTTTTCAGAAATAGATCATATTGGATGTGACGTTAGTGTATGAAGTACGTAACGCTTAAGATAGACTAGTTGTAAAAGGTAAATAAGGTAAGGACTAGTTTTCCCTAGAAATCGGCTTCAAAGACTTTGGTCGCTTTCAGCTCTGACACGCTGTAAAATGGAAATGGAAATTAACCATATGGTTGGGCGCCCTGTTCCCATTAGCCGACGCGTTGCAATAATTCCATTACGTTGCTATCCCAGCTCTTTATCTCAATAACGTACCCACAACCAGCCGCTCTTTATCCCTTGCGATATGAATGCACTAACGCAGGTTAGTGCAAAAATATTTATGGCACCTTGGAGAGAGTGGTTCCATGCGCTACAAACCAAAAAAGAAGAAGGATTCAACTTCCATTACTTCCTTCACATCGTGCACAAACACATACGCGGGGAAAAAAGGGGACTAGAAACCTTAGCCGGGGCGTAAAGTGTGGCGTTGTAATATATTCATCGCTTCACGTTCGCTCACGTTCCCGCAGCGTGAGAAATGGCTGCATAAATTATAATGAAACGCTACACCCGTGCGACCCGTCGCCGTGTAGTTTATGATACGTAAATAAATAGTTACAAAAGAAAATACGCTTTCCTACCACATCCACCGCCCCGGGGGGTCGGCCTTCAGGGTCGGCCAGGGAAGAGGGATGAGATGAACGCGTGTGGCGCCTTTACGAAACCTAATAATGGAACCGGAAAGCTGTACAACGCTTTTCCGCCCGGAGTGAGTGGGTTGCCGTTTTTGTCTGCTGTGGCCCGTTGTTGAGCAGGAGCTTTAATTACGTATGCATCGGCGACACGGCGGTGTTGATGACGATGGTAATTCGATTAGCTTAGACGGCACTGCAACACTAGCAACACTTTGCAGATTGTTGTTTCTGCTCGTTGCTCTTATCTGATTTTCCAAGATCCGATTTCTTGGAAGGAACAACAATCGATTGAACTTTCGAGGAGGGTGAGCATCGTCGCCTATTGGCTTTCCTTCTTTGCGCCGGGAAAGCTCCCAAGCCGTTCGGTAGTTATTACGAAGCTTGCATTTAACGTATGTCCTGGAACAGGAACTGAAGGATACAATAGAGTTAGCATACTTTCTGCGAAGGAGTTTGTTTAAATTATGGACCAGGTGGAACGGTGGAAAATCGATCACTTGTTTGTTCCCCCACTCTCAAGGGGAATGGCCGAGTTTGAATTGGATTGCCGTTCCCGTTCCGATGGCGATTGACACACCTGTCCTGTCTCCACAACACCGGTCGAAGGTACTTTTGGGGATGGAATGGAAATGGTTATTGAATTTAGGAGAACGGAACGCAAGTGTTTGATGTTGACGTGCAAATGGACATGTCGATGGACGCAAGGCACTTCCGTTGAAAGATGATATCGTTTGGCTCGTCTTCAATGGCAGCAAGGTTTGCTAGTGCTAGAATGTGTGTGTGTGTTTGCGTATTTGTTTGTACAGCTTTGTTAAGTGCTTTTTGTTGTGTGTGTGTGTGTGTGTGTGTGTGTGTGTGTGTGCTTTAGATGAAGGAACTGTGTCTTCTTTTCCACTTTACTTCAAAAGCCTGTTTGCATAGGTAGAGCTGATCTCCTGTTAAACCAGACACCTACAGTAATTCACCCGAAAATCAGCCTTCAAGGGTCAATAAGCTACACAAAAAGCGATACGGGCAATGTAAGAAAAGAATAAATCTCGCTTCTATCCACGCACTGAACCCCACATAATGTACCGTTACGCTTGACTCACACGACTATGCTTCCATGCCAATCAAAGGGATCCATCAGTCGGATGGAGCCAGGGAAGAGAAAAAAACGGAGGAGAGCAAACAAGGACGTACTCATTTACGGATCAGTGACTAGCGACAATACTAGATAACAGGGCGTCTGCCATGGTGGATTGTACCGACGAGGAAAAGGGTAGGTGCTGTGCCTTCGGTTAAACAGCTTTATCGTGGTGTGCGAAAGGTACTGGAGAAAACAACGGGTAGATAACATCAAAAACCTCAAAAGCTTAAGATTGGGTTAAAGGGTGCTAGGCGTGTTGGGTTTGGGATTTAAACCATTTTAAAGTGAGCCGAGATTTGATGTACCGTGAGCTTTTCGTTTGAGATTAGTTTTACTAATGACTCTATTATTCATACCATCTCTTAGCCATTGGTTCCTAGGAATGTGATGATAACAAGAAGAAAACTTAATTAATTTAACAATATTAGTCTGAGGATCTATGTTACAAACTCTCGAATAAACAATTCTTAATGGAATCATCATCCACCCAAAACCACCAAACCACCCTACCCGCTGGAGCCCTACGTTTCTTGTTCGTCTCGACCAGTCTCGACCATTAAGTGTCTGCAGTCGCTGCATGATCCAATCAACGTAACAGCGCTCCAGAGCACACTGCAGGCCCATGTGCTCTGTCTGGTGTGTGACAATTTTTTAGCAACAGATTTTACACCAGAATTGGATCATGGTGACACACTTCCCCGTCGTGCCTTTGGTGCGACCGGAACCGGTAAGCTGGAAAGGTCTCAATTAATGGTTGCCATTTTGAGATCCATTGTACCGCAAGCGATCCCTGCACCACTGCAGGGTCTGTCCCTTGGGACTCGCTGCTGCTGCCAGTGCACAATAAATGAAGCTCTGTTGAGCTAAAGCAACCCATAACCTCCGGCTGGTTCTGGCTGGTCGACAAAACCCAGATGGCGTTTCCGGGGGGAGCATTGTGTCCTCCGTACGTTGTGTGGATTGTGGGGTTGTGGGTGTCTTACGACCAGCTCCAGGAAGTAAGGAGGAAATTGAAATTGCACTCTGAATCAACACACAGCGGCGAAGGTGGTCGTCTCTTGGAACTGTTTCCTCCCCACGTTTGCTGTGCCTTCTTTTTGTGATGGGAGTCGTGTTCTTTTAAAGAAGAAAAGCATTTAAAGCCAGAGGATATTGCAAAGATTGCAACCACCTGCGAATTATAATGGTCAATGGGATATAAAGGGTAACTCTTACGAAAGACTGTGAGAATTTTAAAGCAATATTTAGATTACCCAGTGACTGAGTTTATGATGAGGATGGGACGATAAAGATTGATTAGCTTTTATGTTTGATGATGAGATGAAAAATGGAACCAAATGTGCTTAACCAAAACTCATTTTCGTCCCACATCACTCATTGTATGACGTTGGTTCGTCGTCTTCGTCGTCTTGCTCTCAAACTCCAGGAATTCATCACCCAGACGCATAGGTATCGCTTACAATTTGCCAATTATTTTCCATCCTCGATTTTTTCCCTATAAAACATCGCTCTTGTGGGCTTCCGGAAACCCAGAAAATCAAACCCCGCTGTACAATGAACCGTCGAGTTTCACCCCCCCCCCTCAAACGGATGTTAAATTAAGTTACATTAAAAACGTGATTATGTCACTTTTCTTACGCCCTCTTCCCCCTTCGTTGGAGCTTTTGCTTCATCGTTGGTATGCATCCTCGATGCTTCTTCATCTGCGATTCCCGAAATTCCAAAAGCATAACATTGGATGAAGTAATTTCCCCCATTTCCCAATAAGCATCGCCCTGCATGAGGCGGTCTGGATGTGCCGAGGGTTTCCTGCGTGTGTGTGTTTTTTGGTCTGTTTTTTCGCCGAAGCCCTATCATCGTCTGGCAAATAAAATCTACGAATATTACTTCACGCTTACCGAAGCACCCTCAAATTGATGATGTAAAAATATAAAAATGGATCATCATCGTCATCGGGATGATCATCGTAGTCATGCGTTGCCATTCCACTGCTGCGTACTGGCGACATGCTTCGCATAGGACAGCCAACATGGGCAGGAGAGATTTAAGAAAACATTTTCCTCGGCACGCAGAAGGAACACAGTGTAACGTTCATTCGCTTCCTCACGATTCTTCAGCCGCTGGTTGGAGTGGGGTTGGAAAATATAGAGGACAGCTAGCAAAACCCAGCGAGCCTGCTCACCGTGCTGGAGTGTCGGAGAGTGCTTTTCGAGCCGCAGCAGCTCCACACCTTGCGTGCAACAGTCCCTTTGGCGTATCATCTGGAAGCGTTGGAAAGAAAGTCCATGGCATCGTTAATTCAACAAGCAGAGGGTATTATTATGCTGGCGTTGACGAAATGGTGCTTCAGCAAGGCTACTGTGAAACGAGGGGTACAGAGGAGTTCCTTTGAAGTGCACGACGGGCAATATGTGCAAGAGTTTCCGGGGTGGGTCAATTTCCACGGACTTGGGGATACTTTCTTTCACGCGTGGAGCTTAATTTACGTTAGCTAAGCTTTTTTTTTCGTTATTGAACGATTTATCGTACAGTGTCGTACGTTATTCGAGCTGGGAAGTGTGATCTCATATCCTGTTTGATAGTCGGAAGTAGTGTAAAGTGAAGGAAGTGAAGGAAAACCGCCCTCTTGCATTATCTTGTGGCGTATGGTTGGCAGATCACAAAAGGCTTACTTTGGAGTGGGCCGCGAAAAGCTTTCGCAAAGATGAGCCTTTTGAGTGCACAAAATGAGGTTAACTTTTATGTCTGCCTGAATCGTTTTTGATGTGGTCATAGCCCTGGGTGGTGGTTTTGTTAAAGCGGCTGTTTGCTCATGAAAATTAAGACACGATGTACACCGAATTTATGGGCAGCATTTGTAGTATCATTAATGCTATCGACCCTTCTGTCGTGCATATTCCAGTGACAAAAGCTCTTTTTTCTAAGCATCCTTTTGAGCCATTCATAATTACAATGGATGGAATGTCTTTTTAAAACGTTTCACCAGAAACTGCTCTTGTCCTTCTTCGCCCATCCAGCCTATCCACAAGGCGAGCGATGATGTATCCTTACGGGTGGTTTATTTTGCGTAGGTTTTTGCGTTCCTTCCGCCTACGAGAATTTCCATTCATTCATGGATTGATTCGGGCGCTGTTAGAAAAATAAGCTTCCCCAGCACCTCCGATCCAGCTAGCATCAGGCAGAGGCAGAGGCCGTTTCACGCAATTGATATAAATCTCCCATTATGATGCAACAAAGGCTCGCACAAGGGCTCGTTTACCCCCTACGGGTTGGGAAGCGATTGCTGTAATTGGTAACCTGTTGAATGGTGCTGGGTCTGGGTGAGAAGGAGAAGCTTTCTACTAACACAAGGGAGTCAGCTGTGCTGCTTCAGTAGGTAGCATTCTCCCATGCAAGGATGATGAGAAATTGATACCGATATCGGCAGGACACGTTGTTGTGAAAGAGAAAGCTTTTGTTTTCTGTTGTTTTGGGGGACATTTCTTGTGAAAACGATATCTGTAGTGTGTTGTGTTTTGTAACGACAGATAAAATTTAATTATTTATTTACTGATCTGATACTCCTTCCCAAAACTTATCGGCCAACGTCAGCATCGACTTGGTGTGGCTGGCAGTTTAGTACATTAGTTCGTTCGCCCACACGTTCGTGCTTCATTCCAGCACCCATCCCAACCCAAGCCCATCCATTGATTCTGTTCGATTTCGATAAACTTACCATAAAACGAGTTTATCGAACGAGAACCAATATATATATATAGAACACACCCGAACGTCATCGGGCGCTCGCTGGTAACATGCTGTACCACACTAGCAGATGATTTATCTCCAGTTGCTCGTCATTTTTTGTCGTCCGCCCCACTTCCGACCCACTCCGGCAGAGCGGAGTGTTCCGGCTTCCCCGTTATTCCTTCGACGCACCAACTTAATGCTCAATTACATCGCACTTTTCGTACCCTGAACGCCCTCGCTGCACGTACCATCGTACCAGCTGTGCAGCCTGTGATGTTGACTCGTACTCTTATCGATAAGGGAACAGTAAGCTGTACGTGTGCATGTGTGTGTGTGTGGCGATGTAAAAAATACAGCCAATAAATACAATCAATCCATGTGACTAACCACTAACGAAATGGTTCCGTCGGTTCGGTTGGCCGGCCAGCCTGTGTCTACGACGCCTACGACGAGATCGATTAAAGGGTCCCAGGTCCCGGGGAGCAAGTGAGCGTAAACGTCAACCCGCACTTCCTCCTCGTCCTACACACACACACACACACACCCAGCCGGGGAGGAAGCATTCCCACAGCGCGGTGGGGGCCACCATCAACACTTTGCCAGCCACCAACGTGCGATGTCGAACACGTGGATCAATAATGTGTTGTTGTTGCTGCTGCTGCTGGCGCTGCTCCGTATGCTTTGGGACGTAGGGGTTGTGATCTCATGTGCCGCCCTAAGTGGATGTTAACTTGGTTCGGTACAAATTTATGCTGCTATCGTATCCATTCACCCCTGCGACAGGCCTGCGTTGGTTGGACGCCAGTAGCTTTAGAGAGGGCGTAGGGACCACAAAACCATACAAAAAAGGAAGAAGAAACGTAAAAGGATAGAGCGTTGTGCGGTAATTTCCGACATATGGAATTTTATGCGTGGTGTGTTTTTTGCATTATTTGGAAGCATTTAGGGAGGAAATTTAATGACAAAGTTCCCCTCCCAATCCCTAACGCCTCTGTGCGTTGCGTTTTTGGGTGCGTGGGAAATGATGTGATTTGAGGGACGATTAATTGACGGGCGGTAATTGAAGGATAGCAGCATGGCATAATGGAACGCCAAGGTTGCGATCTTCCATGTGTGTGTGTATTTGTGTTTGTGCTTTACATTCCCATGGGTGTAAATGGTGGTGATCACTTTATTAGCTTAATTACATTCTTTGGAAAGGCATGAAACCAAACATTTCACCATTTTTCTTTGACTTTTGATGGAACTCGACCATTAATGTACAAGTATTTACCATTGCTCTTTATTTACAGATGACGTCGAGGATAGCGATCGAACGAGCCTCACGGACGATGGGGTGCTAGAAAACTATTTGCAAGGAGGAGGTGCTTCCAAGTAAGTATCGGCAAACAAAAAGCCCCATTCAAATCACGTGACAAAACATTCTCGAAGTTCCAGTTCTAGCAATATTCAGTCATTGCATTGCCGGAAGAACCCAACCCGTAGCCCAATTTCGATGAACTTCCAGAGCTTCTACATCCCTTAAATCTCTACGGATTCTGGTGGGAAAAGTTTTTCAATTTACCACCACCCCCTGCTGCGCTGGTCGTGGAGGGGTGGTGCTTTTGTTTTTGTCATGAATGATCGATTAGATGCGATATGAATAACTTTCAAGTGGATTCTAAGACCTCGCTCTCGTTGTTCACGTTGTTGGCAAAAATAAGGGCACTTTTTCTGTTACAAAGTGCACGGCCCGCGGCGACTGGTGAACTAATTTAATGTTGTTTTTATTCCATTACTGCAGCACCATATGGTGCGAGGAGGAATTGTAACAGGCATTCGTCATAAAAATGTGTACCAATATGTATTTCGCACTAGCTTACACCGCGTCCCGCCCTGGTTGAGGATTGATAGCAGCGGCTCGAGTGTAGTGATAGTACAACCAATCCGGGACGTGATGAAAATTCCATTTCATCAACAACGTGCCAACTACACTCGACAAACACAAACAGACAGATGATGATGGATGGAGCTGGGGAGAGAGAGCGAGGGAGAGAGAGAGAGTTGGGGTTAGGGAGTGAAGGAAAGATGAATGAGAAGTAGAACAAGCTTGCGCGGGAAGAACATTTCGCTGTAAGTGTGCAAAAGCAAACCTTTTATCAAGGAGAAGAGAATGACGAAAAAATGTACAACAACCTCGAAAACAAAACACATCACAAAGCCGATAACGATAAGTAGAAAGTGCTGGTGCTGGTAGAAAGTGCTGGAGATATTAATATGTGTTAGCACAAGGCAGCAGTACAGGCACGAGACAAATCCACCAGCGCTTGACCATGAGAAGTGCAAAAAATAAAGCGACACCGACACAACCGACTTCAAGGACCAAGGCCGGTGGCACGGTGGCCGTTTCGCTTCCCAACTCCACTCCACTCACCAGTGCAAAGCGCTCTGATCAAGAGCATGCTAGCATTATTATTATTGTTGTCATCATGACAGAGAAAGCTCCAGCACTGACAGGAGATTGTTTTTTTCCTTTCGCACCGTAACCTCCATCCTCAAGGCATTTTATCAGCCCAACGAAGAGGATTTCTTCTCTTTGTGTGTGTGTGTGTGCATGCGTGTCCCCTACGCCGCCATGTTCCTCTCTCGCTCTGATTTCGTAAACGCCTTATCGGTACGATAAATGCCCAAAATTCCTATCGCACCATAGCGACACGAGTGTGTGGCACTAACGGACAGGCATCGTAATGGTTGGTTGGTGTGGGAGTAAGTAATAACAAAACCAGAAGAAAAAAAAATCACTCCAACCAGTGGAACATAACTTCAACTTTTCTACCACTTGTACGTGATTTTTTTGTGGGCACGCTGTTGTTGTTGTTGTTGTTGCGCATTATTGGTTGAGCTTTTGAGCTTTTGACGGTTTGACGGTTTACTTAATCTCTGTGGTCGCGGCTGGAGAATGAAGTCAAGGGAAAATGCGACAAAAATGCTGAGTTGTCATACATGGTCCCCGTAGCCCGGGAGAGGAAAATGTGCCGATAACGACGCGGCAGTGGGATGTGAAAATTGATTGGAAGCGACACACATTTCAACACTCCGTAGTTATCAAGCTGTTCGTTTTTTGCGACTGCTGCTGTTGCTGCTTGTGCTGCTCTACGAGAGCTTTGTTTACCAAAAACCGTGACCGACGACGATGTGGCTTCCTCCAGCATGACCTTCTATTAGTGGGACCGGATTAACGATTTTTGTGCGATTATGCTGTGTTCCGGGTTCGTTCGTTTTTTGTCGTTTAATTTTTCGCTTTTGGCATTTTTGGGACTATTTTTCTGTTCTCCGTGGTGGAGGTGGAGAGCTGACATTTGAGAAGCTCGTATCATCTTCATCCCGTAGCCTTGTTTGGTCTTTGTTTTCAGCAGCGGTAAATGAGTGGTACACCATTTTTACGCCAAAAGACAGGCACTGTTTTGCCGATGTCACTATCGATGTGTCCAACGCTGCTGTCAGTGATTGGATGATTAATAGCCATTCAAGGAGTATGGGTTTGTGTAGGAGCAGCTATCATTGTTTGTGGAGATAATTAACGTATTCAGATTTAGTGTCGTTTCGTACTTATGAAGTATCATGTTCACATGTACTGCTATTGTTCAACAAATAAGCCAGGAGGCCCCGATAATGTTAACGACAAGGATAATTAAGAGTTTCGATGAGTCATAGATATACCGATAGCATACATTTAGTACATTATTACTTATTTCTTCAGTTGATATGACCTAACTTTCCCCACAAATGTCGTTTGTATGACAACCCACTACTTAACAGTGTCATTTCGTTTCCTAACTTTGCAGACGATCATCCCTGATCCAGGTGTACCGAAGGGGATGCATCCCAAGAGGTGGCAACTGCGATCATCGGTCCAACGACTGCTGCCACAACAGCTCCTGCCGATGCAACCTTTGGGGCTCCAACTGTCGCTGTCAACGCATGGGCCTGTTCCAGAAATGGGGATGAGCGCTGAACGAGCTAGACCACTAAGATCTTTCCATTTTTTTGCTTTCTTCCCAATCATTTCCCGATCCTCATTTCACATTTGAAATAGTAGTCAAATCTTTTTGAAGAAACTGTATTTCCTATCTTACATTGACGATTCTGTTCAATTTAGTAGACACTTATTATTTATCCTCCCAGTATCCAGTGATTGGTTTTTGTATTGGCTTCAGTTAAATAATTTCAATCTTTGCTCCCAAAACGGATACCGATATCAGAACCATAGCAAACGATTTATCGGAAAAACGCGCAATTCTATCACGACACGGAACAGAGACAATGGGAGAGAAAAAAAAAATAACACGAACAGGAACATCTGATCACGGAACATGGCAAAAACTAACATTTACCGACGCATTGTATGAAAAACAAACGCGCAATGTTGTATTGCAAACCACACAAATTACTTCCTAGCTGCTCTGATGGTGAAATTAAGGATTTTATATAAAGAAGCAAAACCAAATACATTTATATATATACAAACCCCCCTATACATATATATTATATATATACACACGTACACATAAAGCATCCCTAAAGCATACGTTTTACGATTCCGCACACACACACAGTGCTAGCTCCTCTGCTAGCACATTCCCATACACACGCACCTGATGGCGTGTGTGTGTGCGTGTGTATGTACACGGGTGTGTACGGGAACAGGGCCGTACGGCACAGACACACTCCGAAGTGGCTCCTTGGGCGGTGCCAAATACGTTCCATTGCGCCGCTCCATACGAATGAAGTGTCCAACTGGTTCAACTGGTTCAAGAACAAACCCTGCAGCAACCCTGCAGCAAACACCCGCATAAACCCCGCTCGTTTCTTCGTTGTCTGTCCTTCATACTTCCAAACGCACTTCACAGACAGATGGTCGGACTGACTCTGGTGTGGTGTGACTGCGGTGACTGGCGAGATCGGGGATGACGAAACTAACTACACATTACAGAGTTACTGTTTTAGGATTAGGATGGGTGGACAAGGTGTTACATGAAAATCACCAGGCAGGTTAACTGCCGTTGCCATTGCTATTAATCATGATAAAGATAAACGTTTTTAATAGGAGAAATCAAACCCCCTCCCTTAAACAAGCTCTCAAAAGCTTCTCGATGTGTGTGAGTGTCCAAAGATAATAGAATTAAATGAGAAAAGCGATTCCTATCTTGGTTTAGTTCATTTTCGTACAATCATTACGTTTGTAAGGAATAAATACCATTCCATTCTAGTAAATCGCTTGGCGAAAAATGTATTGTTTGTGTACTTCCACTGAAAACACCATCATTCAAATCAGAACGTTTCTTTTAAAGATCTTCAAACATCACTTGCAAAAGAAGCTTTCCATTGTTGTTTAATCTTTGTGTCAATAAGAGAAAGAGATGGGTGGCAAAAAGACTTAAAGAAAACGATCCAATTAGACACAGTGCACAAAATGACAAGATCAATTGTACAAGTTTTTTTTCTGTCCAGGGAGAGGAGAAGATACCGAGAAAGGTTGCACTAGCAAATATGCACAGTCGAGCAGGGTACGGACACAGCACTAGATTGGGATGGGGGACAGAAACTAGCATTATGATGTAAAACAAATACCAAATAGTAAGTTTTCGCCCCCATTGGCACTAGATACAAGGCACAAGCCGAAATGATGGAAACTTTTCATTCAGTTGCATATAAAAATACGCATACATATTTAACGCCATTATCTATGTGCAGTATAATTGTACAACCATCCATGCGTGGTACGAATACTTTGGAGCTACTTAATGTGGTCTCCTGTGAGCGTCCTAGTGCCCAGCCACACACAATAACACAACAGCACAGGTTAGGCGCACACGTAAGGCGAAAGATTCAGAGAATGGTCGAGCAGTTGGAGGAAGATTGAGCCGCAAACTCCATCAAAGTACGCTCTGGGTTGGGTTGCAAAGGTGGCGCAAGAAGCGAACCTGCGCAACCGCCCATACCTAACTGCTCGAAATCTCATCTTGGCAGCTAATTAGCTCGAATGGTGCGAACAACAAAAAAAGGCTCACCAAAAAGGTTTACCGCAATTGTTGTCTGTGGTGTGGTGAAGTGTGTTTTTATGCTCCAAAAACGGACTGACGGCAAAAGTCCGACCGGTGTGTAGTGGGACGTTCGTGCAAGCCTGCTTATTGCTGTGTCTCTGCCACATGCACCACCGGTCAACCGGTGCACACACACACGATGGCGAGAGGTGGACCGTTTCCCAGCCTTTCAAACAAACGATAGTAAAATTCATCTCTCTCCACCGTTTGGAGGATACGGCGATTGCAATCGATTTGTGCGGTAGCTTAAAATCCCCACCACCAGGGGGAGCAACACTCTTCCCAGCTGTGGCATGCCCTTTGCGCGTGGAACCTTTTGCGTGTAAGCCTTTTTGTTTATTGATACCAAAGTTTGCATTTTTTATCCAATCGGTAAGCATCTAGAACACTAGCAGTTATTGTATTGTAGTTGCTGGACGAATTGTAATTATTCCCACCTCCATCCTTCTCATCCCCCATATACATACATACATACATACATATATGTATAGATCGGAACGATCCAACTAGTGTCATTGAAGTCCTTGCCGTATTTAAACAAAAGAAACTCTGAGTAAGCTTCACGAGACTTTACAACACGCAAGCTCTGTAACGAGTGTGTCCTGATGATGAAGATGTGTGAGTCTTTTTGTTTGAAAATCTTACGTTAATGGTCCGTTATTTTTCGATGCCCATTCCGCACTGGCTGGGCAGCGGTGCGTCGTGCGCCCAAAGCAAAGAATCGCTTGGGAAGAGATCAGGAGCATGATGAAACAAGACAAGATAAATAAAAGAAGGATAAAACACACTGTAAAGAGAGAAGGGAATAGTACAAGGGGATAGCGAGGGAGGAGAGAGAGAGAGAGAGTATGATGTGGACAATGAAAAATGAACAAATAAAACAATATACAAACAAACCAATGCAAAGTTAATCACACTGTTCGATACACTGTTGCAAAAGCATAAATCACTGCTCTACACTTTCCCTTCTGTTTTGGGATGCTTCCGTTCTGAAACATCCAGATCTTTTTTTTTTGTTGTTAATTATACTGGAAAAAGCTGAGAAAAATATGAAAGAAAAGGATTGTTGATTGAGTTGGATCGTGTTTTCGGCGATGCGAAGGTAAGATAACATGATTAACGTGTTCGCTTAATGCTGGTTAGCAGGAGAGCCGTTTCATTCAACAAAAGAAGTATTTCTTGCGATTATTTCACTCAATCAACGTGAATGCTAATAAAGCGTGAATTTCTATTACCGCTAAGTGGTGCTGCTCGTCCCTTTCTTATACCGGCACCCGCGCTGCAAGAAGTTAGTCTAGAGTAAAACTTTGGTTTTAACGCCATAAAGCACCACTCTCGAGGCGTGCGAAATGGATCTCGAGTGAAAGAGTTTGTCGGGATGAGCGATATAAAGACAAAAGTTGGTCCACTTCCAGCAGCATGATCTTGTACGATAAGAAGCTTTCGAGAGCATCTGGAAGCGCTTTCAAGGAAGCATCCATCCACGGGTGCATTGTCATCTGCTATGAAGCTTAAGAAAACTCTGCAGTAAAATGGGATTTGAATAATATCACACTTAAATTTCTGTTCATTTTGAATATGAAGTACTTTAAATGGTTTTACGTTTTTAAACAATAGCTAAACTTGGAAACCCATTCACTAAAGCAAAAAGGTCCATCAAACCACGTGCTCTCGTGCATCGGAACGTACGCAGCCAGCGCACGAACGATGATTACGAGCGGATTGCATACATTTAGGCGTATACGGAAAGGACGCGGTGCGTTCGCAACGCTAACGATTCCCAGAGCTTCAATCGTATTGTTTTCACGTCATTTCTATTGAAATGCAAATCAACTCCATTCATAGGAAAATAAAGTTAGCTAATTTCGGAAAAGCTCGTACTCGTCATGCCACAAATTGACACTTGATGGGGTGCGATTCGTGAAACGTTATTTATCAATCACTCACCCGATTATTGACTGCCTTCCGATATCGGCACAAAAACAAGTCACTGTAACGTGTTGTTTTTCCTCCATTTTCTTCCCAAACGTGAGCTACCGATCGACCAATCGATGGTGGTGGTGGCGGTTTTGCAGGAATGAGCAGGCCATCGGTGTCGCTTCTCGCTCGGTGTTGTTTACCAAGGCGCAACGCTTCAAGGCGCGTCAATATTCGCGTTCCCGCTACGGGCCAATTGATTGAGAGAATCAAATTTCACTTCATGGTAGCATCAGAATACATACAGACATTGTGGGCGATAGATATATGGGAAATGTTACGTTTTGCGAAATACCGACTGTAAAGTTCCAAGAATCCTTTCCATTAATGTGTTTGCTCCTCATCACATCATGGGTTTGGTCGTCATGTCACGCAGCAGATCGCTTAGAAGTATCGCTTTTTAATACAATCCAACCAATCTCTTTACGTTAAAATGATGTAATATTCCATTCCAAATGTATCGCAATACGCCAATTACGACGTGTTGCGAGAGAGTATTGCTTACTTTTTGCTTCCGTACCCATTTCCAGGAAGCCAATAAAGCGATGCTTTCCCCCAAACACACGGTTGCGAAACATATGCTTGAGGTTGGCAACCGCAGCAATAACATTTGCTTATTACATATATTGAAAAAAGGGAGCTTTCTTTGCTCATCTTGATGAACTTACATGCTTCAAAAGCGGAAATGTTGGCATTTGATTTAATTGACGTCAGATGAAACAGGATCAAACCACCTTTCTCAACCCCACACATCATAAGCCAAGCTGTTGGGACAAACAAAAAAGCGACTAATGTTGCATAACACCCTCCCCCTTTGGAGTACATTGGCCCTGTTTCCTGCGAAAGAAAATACAGCTCGCCCAGAATGATCCCGGTCGGAAATTGGTAAGCTATTGTTGTACGAGTACGTACGTTTAATTTATGCTCTTTTGTTAAAAGGACAACATGAAAAAGAGCGGACCAAAGGAAAGAAACAAATGCACGATGCGGTTTTGGTAAAGGATAATTTCGCCCGTAAAACGCTAGCTCTAACACAATAGACGATTGCAACACGCACACATACACACGAGCGATTTGAATAACGATGCAATTTTTTCGCCCATACCCGTTGCTGTTTGATGCAGAACAAATGGTACAGCAACGGGAGCGCAAATTAAGTGCAATTAGCTATTGTTGGGGCAGCATCCTGTTTTCTAAAATATGCATTCACCTCTTTGTGATGAAAATGGAAATTGTGGTGAAATATTTGCGAATGCCTGTTTTTTTATGTTGTATTCGTGGTGCTGGATGGGAATTTTTGGGCCGTTCGTGTTTTTAGATATCGATACAGTTCAGTGGCCTTTCGGGTGGTTTGGGAATTTAATTTTCGTTTAGAATGGAACAAAACCGTGTGAGCTGGAAAGCACTAAAAATATAACTTAAAATCCCACTCCCCACCCACCGAACAACGCATCACTCGAACGCGCGACACGTTTGGCGTTAACATCACATACCGAGAAGGAGATTTGATCAGCGCTTAATGGAGGGAAAGAAACGTTCTTCTTAATATGTGCGACATATGCCGGTACCTAAAAATAAACAACCGCGAACGGGGAGTGTTGTCGGTGGTAGAACATTACATTATAGTGGCTGTAGTAGCAGCGCCCAACGGACGTGTGACGTCAACGCAAGCCGTCTACGCGATAGATAACACGTTCTCGCTCGCTGTCAAACAGCCGGGGCGAATGAAATTGATATGTAATCTAGAGCCATTGACTACTACTACTACTGCTGCTGTGCGCACAGGGATTGCTTTTCTTGCATGTACACAATCCTTGCATTGTGCGAGGGCAATGCAAAGGTACCGCACCGTTAGTAGGCGTTGGCTTTTTTTGACGAAAGCTTGTCAC
Source organism: Anopheles arabiensis (assembly GCF_016920715.1). Classification (NCBI taxonomy): domain Eukaryota; kingdom Metazoa; phylum Arthropoda; class Insecta; order Diptera; family Culicidae; genus Anopheles; species Anopheles arabiensis. The sequence continues at coordinate 1,448,456 of NC_053518.1, forward strand.
ACAACACGTGCCTCGATATGTTTGCGCAGATATCTTTACCAGAATGCGTGTCGTGTCGTGATTTTCGCAGCTCCCACCGCGGGGTTGGAACACAATGGAGCACACAACCACACACACTATGGGGAAGGGGTAGAGGGGAATTTGAGGGAAGACGCACTGACTTTTAAGCCAAGCTGGTTTCCAATCGAACTATGTCACACGGACCGGAGACTCCTTGTTCGCCGTTCGCTCAAGAGCAGCACAAACAAATTGCAAATAAGTTGCCTGTTCGAGCTGCTTGTATGAAGCAGGGAGACAGATCTCGTTTTTTCTTCGTTTTTTTACCGCTAGCCCAAGCGATGTTTGCACGGCGAAAAGCTGCTCGCGGAAAAGCCGATAGGGAAATATTGATTCACGCAAAGTCAAGCACGGAAGCTGGCACAGAAAACGTTGAAATAGCACTCGTAATCTGACACAACAACAGCCCAATCCGATTGGGCGAAACGCGTGAATCAGCATCATAAATCGCGTGGAAGAAGAGCATCCTCGTACGGAAGAGCTTTGTTTGTGTGAAAGATTCCTCCAATGTTTGATATTTTAGCTGAGAGTGCTTTAAAAAGGGATGTTGGTGCTTTAAGATTTACACGCAAAATCTGTAACTCGACTAGCAATAGAGCACAACTTTCTGAACGTATCCTAAATAGCCATCTGAAAATACCGACCCCTCTCCTGACACCTTCACCTTAACCTTAATCCTTTTCAAATACTTCAGGGCTTGTCAAATACCAAGCTCTCCGTCGCTTCCCCAACTGGCTCCCCCTTTGTCCCACATTCGTTACATTCCACGAACAAACGGTTTAACGGTCAGAGGGTTGGAAAATCGTTGCTCAATCTTACCTCCAGTAAGACACTCGACGGTGGCGATTGGCGGCTCAGTTCAAACACTCCAGCTCAACTCTTCTGCACCGTGGAAGTGTTATTGAAATTCCTCGCATTTTCTTCCCAAAACAACAAAAAAAACCCTCCCATCCCACTCTGCCCCTTTCCATCGGAATCATGATGACGCAGCGAAACTCCCTTCGGGGACGAACAGCACATGATCACAGCGGAACAACAAAACTTCCGGGACCAAGCCTCACCCCATCCCTTAACTCTCGACTGCGTGTACTTCCGAAACAGCATGGGAACTCGGTTGGACGGACTTTATGGGACACGGCATATCGTACCAGGGTCAATAGCAAATTGCCCCTGTAGGCGCAATGATGAGTGCTGGGCGAGCGCGTTCTCATGCCGCGGTTATTGGGGCTGCTGTACGAAGCTTTAAAACTCAATACCCAGCACTAGATACGTCAAACAAATACGTCAGAATCAATATCCGGAACTGTCGGGTGTGTGTGCGTGTGTGTGTGGACGTGCCTGGAATTCGCTGCTGCAATCGATCGATCGGGCGGTATCGGGATCGTGAGGTGCGAGTTTTGTTACTTATCTTCCGGATACGGTGCTGATTGAATGTTGCCGCTCCAGTGGGAACCAGTGCCGTTTTTTCGATTAAATTTACTGAAACTTTGGGGAAGCAACGGGACGAGGAGGGACTCATATCGGTAAAATGTAGCGATCAGTACCGGTCAGTGAAGGGAGTAAATTAAATTGGCAAAAGTGGGGAATCGAGTTTTCGGGTGCGAAATTTCTGGTGGAAATAGATCACCTCCGTAAAGCTATTTAGATAGTTTAGATAAATCATTCAATTTTACATTCTTCTTTATTTGTATCCCACTAATATACATTCACACAGCTGTGTCTTAAATACAACGCTATAATATCGGTCAAATCCACTCGGCAGAGTAGTGACAAAACAAACTTCGCTTAGGACTAGAGCACTGCTTACTCGTACCGCACTGCACACGGCGGACCACAAAACGGGTTGAAGCTTCCTAATATCACTGATTTATACTTTCGTGGTGCCCCCCGCACGCTTCAGCCACCTCCCCACATTCACATCACATCATATCCCATGTCCAAGAATCGATCGTCCAGCGAGTCATCGTCCCTCCCGAGCAACTGCTGCCCATTCACGCCGCTACTGCTGTTATTGTTGGTATCGTTGGACGCGACCCTCGATTCAAGACTATCGAACAGACTGTAGGTCGTTGCATCGGCACCGCGCTCCAACAGATCACTGAGCGCATTAATGTACGTCTGCGCCATCTGAAGCGTCTCAAACTTGGACAGCTTGTGATCCGGCCCTAGCGAAGGGACGATCTCGCGCAACCGATCGAACGCAACGTTCAGACTGTTCATGCGCTTGCGTTCCCGTGCGTTCGCCGCTAGCCGTCGCTTCTTCAGCACGGTCGGACTCGGTGGTGTGCAGTCCTTCTTACCCGCCGAGATAGATTTGCGCGTCTTGTACAGCCGACGGTGGTCGGTAGTGCGGCTCACCGGGGTAGATATGAAACTGGCAGTGCACGTCTTCGTCTCAACTGGCCGTCCGTTCCGCGACTCTTCCGGTGGGTAGGGTGAGCTGGGGTGACTTTGCACCGGACAAGGATCAATCGTGCCACCGAGCGTTTGCGCTGGGCCGGATCCAAAGATGTGCAGATCGGAGGAGTCTATCTGTACGAACGATTCGCCATCGAACATTACGTCCGCAAAGGAGAGGCCGAAGTTGGTGTGGTTCAGATCGGGCCCGGACACCGATGGACTTGTGCCCGGGGAGGATGCACTGTAGCTGCTCCGGCAGAGGGAAGTGTCGGGCGTTGGGTAGTGTGATAAGTAAGTGACACCAGCAGCGGCACTAACAGCAGCAGCAGCAGCACTACTGTCGGTGATATGCCCGTACGTCGTTATCCTGTCGATGCCCATCATTGTGTAGTGTTCCATTTTTTGTTGGCTTAAGGCACAGACAAACGCTTTCTTCCACTTTTGTGAAGTGGTTGATCTGCACAGAACGATGGACGGGAGTGAACTGCGTCGGTATGTTGTTGACCCGATCCACGGCGAGCGAAATGGGGAAGCCCTCAGGATCGTGCCACGCTTCCCTGATCCTACAAAACACGGAAAGGGGATCGATCCTGCAGTATAAAGTTAATGTCCCTTTGTAGCACAAGGGGACAGTCAGAGAGAGAGAGAGAGAGAGAGAGAGAGAGAGAGAGAGAGAGGGCGTTCTACGGACGGACACACATGTTCAATGTAACCACAGGGTGAATGGCAAGGGAGATGGCACGCACGATCAATTCCTTCCGGAAAGAAAAGGATACAGAGAAGAAGCGATAGAGGGATGATTCCCCCTGGCAGCACGTGCCAAAGCGTGCATGAGGATGGATGAAGTTCAAAGGAGGAGCACTCTCTTTTGTGTTGGAATACGAGCTAAATATAAGCAGAATCGAATGAAAAATACCGGAAACAGGATCAATGTTTTGATCGAACGAATGAACCTTTGAGCAAATGAACCTCAAAATCGAAGGATAAATTATGCTACTGTTCAGCATTCACGTTTACTGTTTAGTTAGTAGAGCATTTAATCGAAAAAAAAAAACAAACAAATTCGACCCTGTTCGTGACGGAAATTAGCATTCCGGCAGCGTGCCCGCTTCTGACCATTTTCATAAACGGATTATTATCGACACATTGGCACACTTTCGCAATTTCGCAAAGCATTGGCCCTGCTCCCTTCCCGCCATCGTAATTGGTTTAGCTCATTCGCTCATTAATGAACCGTAACGTCGTGCAGAGCAAATCTATGTTGGGATGTGTTCCGCACGGCCGCATTTTCCGCACACCGGCACACCGGCACATCGCACAATTTTAATATCCCGCCCATTAACTTATGCGTCGCGAACCGGGCGTCTTTGGCGGTGAGTAAAGTTACACGGTGTCATCGTGGGAGTAGCAAACTTTCCCCGTCTTACGGGCGGGACACATTCAACAGATAATCGCATTAGCGCGTTGCTGTCGCACGTGTCCGGCGTTTGTCTTTTCTATTTTCCGTCGCCTGCACGCTGATCGATTCATTCGATGGAGCGCGTTGATGATGGATGATGGGGCGCCTGAAGTGTCGCTTGGGTTGCAGGGGAGAAAAGGTCACGACAACAATAACTTGCTGATAGGTTCGCTACGGATTGAACGGTGCTTGGATCATCCAAACGGAGGCCTTTTTCGCATTGATTTCCGCCCTCGAGCTCGGATATTGACGAGAAATAACGGGAAAAATCATAGGGAAAGGGAAAGAAAAAGGCATTGAAATGAGACAAAAATTGCTTAGCAACGACACAGTGGCTCCTTGTATGTGTATTGTGATTTGAGGCCTTAATGTTTTGGGTGAACAGACGAGCTTGCTGTGCTCGAGATGGTGATCGTCAATAAGGAAATGATGTTGGGGATTCCATCCAGAGAAAACGAAATTAAATAAATGTGAATGAAAATTGAAAAGATGGCAATTGAACCATAAATAGATAAGCATTACTGCTCCCAAGTACGCAATGATAGCGAAGGAATGTGTTTCAAAGGTTAACAAGGTCTCCAAAGATCAGCGTTCATTACGGACGGAAGTCAGAATTGTTGGTCCTGGGCGTAGGGTGAACACAGAAAGAAGAAGCATCGCGTGCTGTCCCGGCGTCCAGTTTGGTCAGTTCGCACACCTTCTGTGTTTATCTTTCGCCAGCAAACTGTGTGGGGCTGTGAAAGGTAAAACATCACAGCCGCTTGTAAGGATTCACCGTGCACCGTGAAACATCTGTCTTGAGTTCTCTCCCCTTCAAGGAATAAAGAGGATAGCGAAGAAGCAAAAAAACAACAACACAAGAACGCGTAAACTTAAATTACGCTACAGTGTCTTACGCGTGGACACGGGGCAACGGTGTGGGTTGCGGTGCGTGCGAGCGCGCGCGTGCGGAGGACGACGCAAAGAAAAAAGGACGACGCAGACGGCGGCGATGTGCGGCGAGAATAGTTTGGAGAACGTGCCGTTAGACAGTAGGTGTTAACTGCTACCTCGCAAGAGCTTTTCTAAGTGTGGGGATGCAGGACGTAGGAAAGGTGAACAAAAAGTTTTTTTCTGTTTTTACTGTTCACTGGAATGATGCCGAGCTGCGGACAAAAGAACTAACGTCCATGCAGTGGAATAAATTCCTTTACGTTCAAGGATCTTGAGTTGAGTTGTTTGCACTTTAATGGCTGTTTGAATTGCAAAAATAAAGCATAACAACTTTCATTTAACTATGTTTTAGGGTTTTGCATCCTTTGTTTTAGGGAGAAGAAATAAAGAACGCTTTATATTCACTGCAAGTAATGTAAACTCTCAATCGAAAAGATATAAATGCTTCATTTCATATCAAATTCCTCCAAACTGCGCATCATCGTTTTCCAATAAAAGGACAGTAAAATTCTGATACTATTTCATTAGGCGTTTTTCGATTCCCGTTGATTAACCCAAAGTGACTGGACAGATTTTTACCTTCATCAAGCCTCCAACCTCAAACACACACACATAGAGAGAGAGCTTATCGCTATCGGTGACCTGCTGACATCGGGATACGCCACATAAAAATCCCTTGTTGAACCACTTTACGGTCCTGTACTCGACAAAAGGTCGTCCTGACTACTCATCATCATCACCACTGACGCCGACGACCACGTCCAATTGATTTCACCTCCACGACCACGGATTAGCCATATTATTACGAGTGTTATTAGCTTGTTTACATTCGATACGGTAATTCGTTGATCGTAAAGGGTGGCGAAATGGAAGTCCTCGTACGAAGGAATCGAACCCAGTGACGGAATGTGCACGACAAACACACACACACATCGCGACCAACTGTCTCGCCAACGGGGTCGTGCGGGCTCATAAATTTTCAATTTTTATGACAGCAAATTCAATTATCGACGACAGTTTTACAATCAATCAATACAATCAACCCGCTCCAGCTCGTGCAAGAACGGCCATGCGTCCCGTGTGTCCTGTGTGGGGGTCGATTCCGGTTGGGATTGATGACAGGTAATGAACCATATCAAACAGACGGTGTGCCGAATCCTCGCCAGCACACACACACGTGCCAGTCGATGCAGACGGTTGGTTTGTTACCGTTTTTTTGTGTCTAACTGACTTGTCTCGTCCTGTTTTCACCCTCGCGTTTGTTAATTTCCAAGGGATCTCGATCACCGAGCCGACCGACCGATCGATCTCTCCGGGGCGTGCTGTGCTGACCAACTGTTGTCCTTTGCGCGTCTTTTACTGCACAAGCAGGGAGGGATGGACGCGTTAGGGTCATAATTAGAGCACCCTTGCGCGTGTATTCGCTCCACTGCAAGCGGTGGAAGCATAGTGCACCATCAACCATAACGATCGCGATCCTTGCCAGGGAGCAGAGGGATGGGATGAGGCCGCAATGTCGGAAGCCATCCTTACTGCGCTGGGGTGCCCGTTTGCGCATCGGTGAGTCCGTGTTGTAGGGACTGCATTAGGGGCTGCTTTAAAGCGGAGCGATGTGTTCAAAAGCACGGATCTTAAGATTTGGTAAGAAACAGGACTCGTTGGGCTTGTTTCGGGAAGGCGTCCTTTGGAGGAGGAAGCAAAGATGGCAGCTGCTTTCGGTGGTGTATTGTGCGTGGTGGTACGAATATTTGGACAATTGAATATTCATGACTCTACTTGAACGCGTCAGTCAGTGTCGCTATGGTTCGATGCACCTAACGTACAGTTACTTATAAGAAGATGCGTTGGTTTTGAAGCAATATGCATACATATGTACGGAATAAACTTCGATGGAAAAATGAATTTTATTTATTTTCCATAATTTAAACACATAACATTACGAAGTAATGCTTCCTGTGTGTGAATTACTATTAGAAAACATGCTTAATTGACTTTTGCTCCTAAGAAAACGAACCCTAGAAAGACGCTTATTTAATTCCACTGACTAATACGAACAAAACCAACTACTTTAAGCATCGAAAATGCAATTCTCTACCAGTGTCGAACTGCGAACTGCGCCCGACCAACCCACCGTCGGATGCAAATTGAATTCCAATCCGATTACAACCAAACGATTTTACCTTCCACCAACAAAACGGATGAAGCAAACAAGCGGCCAAATGCGAAAGAAAACCGATCACTTGAACTGTTTGGAATTGCTGTCAAGTGTGATTTCCAGCCCCGACAACAACCAGAGGAATGTATCCCACCTACACAACTTCACAGCAGCAGCACGAGCAGCATCAGTTTGACGATCAGCAGCTGCAAAGTCGTCCGAAATCGAAATTCATGAATAATTGAACGACTTTTTTCTTTCCCTTTCCTTCCCACTACAAAATGCTGCCAAAGACGCAAGACTACAGGGTGGAAAAATCGACACAATCATGTTGCGTGTGGGTTTGTGGGAAGGAAAGTGTGCGGCAGAAATGATTCCTTCCAACGGGGAAGGAAAACCGCGAAAAGGATTAGCTATTTTTAACCCAACATCTTACAATCCAATAATTCTGCTGTCGGATTATTTCGGCCGGGGGAGTGGGACGGAGAAGGGGAATTGTTCTTGATAATTCGGCCGCAGAGCAAGGAACGCAGTGTGATATGGCATTGCGGTTGTCCACCAGTGCAAGAAACTGTGTGCTCTATTATTGGAGCTTACCACAAGAAATATCCACATTATTAAACAAGCGGTCAATGGGCTAGCAAACTGATCGGAAAGGTTAGAACACAAAAACGGGTAGTTTCCTGCGGGACGCCGCACTGGACCGAAATTACCCAGATCGAATTGCACGATAAACACGATCCAAATTGATCTCTTTACACAGAAGAAGGGATCCAGCCCTGGAAGCCCGTCATGGTGTCCACCATTTCCACCCCTGCTCGGCCCAAAGCCAGCAGACCAGAACCACCTTTTTACCAGTTCAAACGCGTGCCAGCGTTTTTAGGGGTCAATTCAGTCAGTGGAATGGCACTTTTGCTTTGGGGTTGTGAAACAAGGATGCCCCTTGTTGCTTTGTGTTGTTCAGCGAAGCGTAAAATTTATGACCATCGAAAGGATGCGTTGGTCCTGGTTCGAGCGAAAAGGGTAGCCGGCGTCCGGTTTGAATCGCGAAAACGACGAAATCTTTGGTATCGAAGCGGCAAGTAGGCTTAAGCGCTGTAGAAAGTGCTTAAATAATCGACAAAAATACTGTATGTGTTGGTTTTAACACAAGCAATCAAAGGAAACGTGCTTCGATGTCTTCATTTGTTGGCCACTTCAAACGCAAACCCATTGCTTCAATTAGATATTCAGCATATCACTCGATCAGCTGCCGGGTGGTATGTGGTTGGCGGCCTTTTTCATTTGAACACCCTCCGAGCCACCAGAAACCCCGGTTGCATGGGAAACAAATATTGGTAATGTGTGAACGCCGTGTGCAGACATCTTCCTCGTTCTCCCGCTCTCACTGCGCACCATACCAATCCATACAGCTTCATCAGCGCACTGTTTTCTCGGACGAAATCGATTAAGATCTCAGTGAGCACCAATAGATTTCGATTAATTCCACCACACGGATTGATCTGAGCAACCGCACACCAGCCCACCGCGTGGAAGCAGAAACGGCAATAGCAATAGATAAACGAGAGCCGATAAGCGCCCCGAAAGCCCCCAAAAACCGTAAGTCACCTTAAGGGCTCTTTTGCCGGCATTGTATCGTTTGCTCGCTCTCCCTCAATCGCTTTGCTGTTTGCTGTTGCTGACCACCTTGGAGGCAGTGTAATGCCGGAAAACGCGTACCGTACCTCTGACCTCCGCGATCGATCGATCGTCCGGCGATAAGAAAACCGTTGGGTGCATGATGCGGTGCGCGCGTCTTCAGAGATCAAAGGCGTGAAGGCGCGTATTATATGTGGCGTTAAATTGTCGATAGTTTCGACTGAGATTATCGCCGCCCCTAATGAACGCTGATGAACAATTGGGGATGAACGATAGCTAATGCTGTGCCCGCTGTTGTAGGAAGTGAGCAGCATCATTCCCAGCGCTGGCCGCATCATTGTGACGGCGGGGAGTGTTGTTTCTTGCACGGTAACATAATATCCAGGGAGAACAATGTTATGCTGACAAGCAAAGGTGTAAACATTGAGCCTGTTAAGGTGATCGTTTTGACAACTTTATTGCACGTTCCCCGTGTGACCTTGATAGATTCTATGCTGTGAATTTTCTTTGCCAGCCCTGTTCAGGTCGCGTTGTAGATGATGAGGTATTGTCCGTCACTTTATCACTCATCGGCAATATTTGGGTCAGCTATTTCGGTCAAAAAAGAAGAAATTGCTGACCCTATGTCACATGAACTACACATCATTTCTCTCCCAAAATCTAAACGTGCTTAAACGTATTCAAATAGCACACGCTGTAACGATTGCTTGTACTAAAGCTTAGCACCAACACACACACTGCGTATTATCGCACCTGCACACTATCGCTTGTAGGTGTGCGATCACCTGATCAAGCTGCTGCCGGAGGACAATTGCCACTTCCCGAGCCACTGGCAGGACATTGCTTCGTCGGCACTCACGGGAGCAACCCAGCTTGCTAGCATAGTGGCCCGTATTTTTAGGCCCGTTTCCTTTCCTATTTTAACTCTGTATCACCTAACTTAAGCTGCCGTTTTTTCAATTCGTATCCACCTGTTTTCTTCGCAACATTCCCATTGTCACGTGTGTGTCTCCTTTGTCCGACCGCCGAGGCGCCTGTTCGATAGTGATTGTTGTGCAATTGTGTTACAGCGTCCCCGTACTACGCGCAGAGTCCCGTACGGTTGTGTGCTTTTAACCCTTCCAGTGCGACCATTGTAATTTCGTTCGTAGTTAGATAGGTTAAGCCCTTGATTTTAACCATTTACCGTTAGCGTATCGTGCGTCCTTTGGTTTGGACGTCTGTGTGCAGGAACCAAATAAGTTGAAAGTTTAGTTTAGTATCGTTTGTTGCGTGTTAGTGCAAGTCTTCCGAGACTTCTGAGCGTACGTGTGAAAGTAGGTTGTGCTGTGCGTGCGTTTATTGTAAAGTTATTTATTGAACTAGAGTAGCTAGGTACGATTTAACGTTTGCCGTTTTTTTTGAAGAGAAGAACAAGCTACTCTTGTAACAATTTTGTGTCATCTTGCTAAAGGTAAGGTTGACCGGTTTCTCGTTGAAGGCTTTCAAAATGGCGTCCTTTCGATGCATTTCCTCCATTGCAGTGGTGCTCAACTCGTAATTTGTGACCATGAATAACGGTACCGCCAACGCGTACTACGATATGCGATCCTTTCCCGATCTGGTGGTAAGCTTGGCTGCTTGGGAAAACACCAAGATGCCCAACACGCGACAGTCCTACAATGGGCAGGGTGGTTATAATACGAAGCTTTCTAATTATTATCAGGTGCGTTTTCAACCGCCAGAAGCAGCCTGTTTGTTAATTTTAAAGCATTTTCTCTCTTTTTTACAAGCAATCTGCACCATTTGTACCGCAAATGTATGGCAATAATCTTCAGAAGCAGCGCTATGCACCGTACGCAAGCCGCAACTACGGCGGAGGTGTCAACGCTAACAACACCCTTAGCAACTACGGCGGTGCTACGAATCAAAGCAACCTACCGCAGCCGCTTCTACCTCCAGCACAACAAAGCCAGCAACCACAGTCACATTTGTCGTCCGCGTTTCAATCCGCTAGCACCTGCTTCAGCCAGGTGCCGGTGCCGATTAATAAGTCGTTGAACTCGTCGCTGAACAGTAGCAGCTATTCCGATTCCGGTAAGAACTCCACCTTCTTCAGCAGTAATCAGAGCGGGTGCAGCAGCCCACATCAGAGCAACTACTCGAACGACAGTGGCAGCATGGTCAGCACCGGTAGCAGCAGTACGATTAACACGAGCAGTGGCCTGGGAACTTGCTCCAGTACATCCAGCTCCTCGGTGTCGCCGGTGCCACAAGTACCACCACCGCCACCACAACCACCATCATCATCATCGCAGCCACTGTCTGCAGCACTGCTGAGTGCGAGTGTGGATGCGTCCGATCAGAAGGAGATGGTAGTGCTTCAGATTAGCAATCTGGATTCGTCCATCGAGGAGCACAAGATGCACCAGTTCTTGATGTGTCAGCTGAAACCCATCACTCCCGTTATTTCGCTGACGATTGAAAGTCCTTCGCTGGCGAAGGTTAAAGTACCCACGGCACAGGTAAGTTCATTGGCATGCCACAGCCTACTAGATGCGGTGTTAATTTGTCCTCCTTTTGTCTTTTCAACAGTGTGCCAAACAAGTGGTTGCCAATCTGCATCGTAAGAAGATTGGCCACAAGCGTATGGTGGTTTCGTACATCAAGGATCCTACTTCGGCGGAATCGTCCGCCCTGCGTTGCCAGGTGGCCGGTTTACTGAAGGATGTCCCGTTTTGTAGCCTGCCCATCAACCGTTTCCGTGAGCTGTTTCAATCACGCTTCAAGTCTTCCATTAGTGTGCTCGACCTGTACCGCATGCAGGATGTGTGCGTGATAGCGCTCGATAAGAACGAAGAGAAGCACATCTCGCTCCAACCGGTGTTGATCGATACGCTGAAGAACAGTTCGCTCGTGGAGACGTCGCAGCACAGTGTCCCGTACTGTATGTATCACTTTAAGCAGGAGAAGGAAAAGGGCTGGGCTGAACAGGAGGTCGAACCGTTGCCAAACGTTATGATGACCATTAATCAGCTGCAGTCGCTTGTGTATTCGCTGCTCAAGTCTCACAAGAACGACATACCTGTGGCAAGTATTCTGTACTGCATCGAGCATGAGTTGCAGGTAAAGATTGTGCCCAACGATAATGGTGTGCCGATGGAGCATTTGCTGTGTTGCATCCGGGGAGTACAAATAGCGAACAATAGTTTCGGCATTAAAGTGCTGTCCTGGATGGATCACGAACAGAACTCGACCAAGGATAACGATGGTAAGCTGGAAAGCAATGTTTCTAGGTGTTTGAGGTGTTTTTTATTTACAGCATTTCTTTTGGTTTCTTAGATGCTTGGTCCGTAAATTTGCGTTACATGCCGAAAAGTCCATCCAATGAGTTCCTTCAACAGATCTCACGCGAGGTCGTTGAGCTGATCAAGATGTCACCTAAATCCACGATGAAGTTTACACGTTTCATTCCCGCCTATCATAACCACTTTGGGAAACAATGTCGGGTAGCGGACTATGGATACACGAGACTGATCGAACTGTTTGAGGCTCTCTCACCAGTCGTGCAAGTAATGGGAGATGGTGAAAACCGTCACATTACCCTAACCCATCGCACACAGATACGCCGGTTCACGAACGATCTGCTAAAGATCTTGCGCAACCGAGCCAACAAGTCGATACTGCTGTCCCAGCTGCCAATGGTATTCATGCATGCTCAAAATCGGCCCTTCGACGTGACCGACTACGGTGTGTGCAATCTGTACGACATTGTGGATGGGTTGGTGTACAGCAATTCCATCACGACAAAGGTACACAACGACAACGATGTGATGATTTCGATCGTCAAACGCAAACAGACTCTACCCGAGCTGGACAAGACAAGTGTATTTGCCGGTGAAGTGGTGGAGCTGTTCCGGAAAGCGCCTCAGTTCTCGATACTGTTTAAGAAGTTTGTTCGATCGTACCACTATCATTTTGGGTATCAGTGTCGTCTGAGCGATTATGGACTGTTGAAGCTAGCGGATCTGCTTGAAGCAATAAGCGGAATTGTTGAGGTGTGTTGGCGAATCCTTTACAATACATCATTAGATGGTGGCAGTAGCTAAGTTCTTATTTATGTCTATTTTTTAGATGGAGCAAACCAACGATGAGGATCGTAAGATTTATCTCAACTATCAGGTTGCGCTACGTATCTTCGCGGAGCAGGTCCAGGAGATCATCAAGACATGCACTGGTAAACCGTGCACTGTCGTGCGGCTGTCGGCTATTCTGAACATTCACAAGAGTCAATACGGCTATCAGCTTCAACCGGGCTGCCTAGGATTCAGCAATATGTACGACGCTATAAAAGCTCTACCGTACACCGAAGTATTTGAGTCTGGCGGTGAGTACATGGTAGTATCGCATCTCGAAGATCCTGCCTTTCGCATGCGAACGTACGCCGTTTGTATGGTGCTGACGGAGACACGCAAAGATCGCATTTCCCTCTCGGAGCTGGTGCGTAGCTATCATTTACGATTCAAGGAGTTCCTGAACGAAAAGAATATTTGCAATATGAAACATGCGCTGACCGTAAGTTGAAGGTCGTAGTCGCGATTTGCATTCAGCTGACGTGTGCAAATTACGATGATGTTTGTGTATGCGACGAGCCAACGCATCGATTAATGTAATTTAATTCTTTCATTTGTTGGGACTGCTCTGCGATACGAAAGATTGAAATGGATAAGGGCTTGCAAACGGTGTCACTGACGGCGTTGATGAATTTTGTCATGCGAATGGTGCAAGTGGTCAAACAACGACCGTCTATCAACGTGTACGATCTAAAACTGGCCATGAATGTGTCGTTAGGAACGTGCTTTGAATTTGGTGAGCAATATGATCTTCTCTAAAAGAACGCCCGGATTTTACTTTTCGATTTTCGTTCTCTACTTGTCTCTTTTCCCAAAGGATTTCCCAATCTGGTGTCTGTACTGAACGCTTTTTCGGACGTGTTTGTGGCTAGCAATACTACTTTCATCGGGGAAAAAAGTGATATTGAATTAAATCGTGACTGTATTTGTAAGTATGCGCTTTTTGATTGGTAACTAGTAAACATGGGTAACTATAACTATCGATTCGTTCACACAGTATCTAAATCATTGAATACATTAGAAGAAAGCTCTTTCATGATGTATGCATCACAGGCTAACCTAGCTCAAAATAACAAAAATGTAGCCAATGATACTCGCTATCCAGCTGCTCCCATACCTTCTGGAGGTTGTTATCCTAAAGATCCGGCACCATTCCGTAACATGGTCAACACACAGTACCAGCAGCAGCGCCATTCGGGGGGCAATGATTATGCAAATCCTTTGTTTAAAGTTCCGCAACAACCACCTGCTCCACAACCGTTGCAAGCTATACAGCAACATTCGATGCAATACAACCAACAGCAGCAAGGACCACCGAATTCTTACTACGCAAACAATCGCATGCAACAGAACACGCTTCAGCACAATAATTACGGCAATGGCAATAATCCATCAATGCTTTCAACAATGGCACACGGACCATTGATGGGACAGCATTCCAACGAATTTGGCATTCAATTTGATAAGGAAAACATCCACCCGCTACCGAACGGTTATGGTATTCAGGGGCTAATGGGCACGAATAGCAATAGTAACAAGTTTTCATCAGCCTTTCCACAAGATCAGCAGACAAATGTGTTCCAGTCGCTTAAAATGCCTGCTACCAAAGGACTAACAGATCAATTGGCCATGCATAATCCACGAGTGCAATGTCAAGATAATTGGAAGAAGAAGGGTGAACATTTAACCGATTTGTCGCTATCCCGCAAATCTATGATGGATGTGGTTTCCGCGTACTGGGAGCCACCAAAACCCGATACTCCGACAGAAATGGTAACAATATTATCCTCAGCATATGTAATCTCCCTCCTTGCTAACTGTTATCGTTTCATTCCAAAGAATCTTCCATTCTGGCTGGATCCTGTCTGGAGTGATTCTCTACAAAACCTGGACAACATTTCCATGCGCTCGGATGCCAGCAAGATGGTATGTAATAATGACTTCTAATAGTGTCAACTAACACGTTATTTCCTATCGCCTTTCTTCAGTCAAGTACCCCTTCTTCGTTACAGCTTAACATTCCTATTCCGGAGCTGAAAACAATCAACAATCTACCGCCCCTGGATACGCCACTCGCAATGCTGTCGGAGAAACTATCGTCATTTTCTTTTGATCAAGATAAGTAGTGATCATGTCCCTTTCATCCTGACAGGCAGTCGATTGAGTCGACCACAAGCTGTCGGTGACGGTCAGGCACTCGCGCGAGACCCTCACAAACGCGGGCGATATCCTTTTCTTGGAGATTGATCGACTGCTTTCCCTTTCGGTCATGGGTTAAAGCTTCACCCCGGCCCGGCAAGGATCATAATCCTGTTTGCCATTGGAAGGATTTCCGAGGAGATCGATTTTCCGAAAGGGATATATTTCACTGGAAGTTGAATTGTTCGTGGAAACGATAGTATAGCATCAACGAGGTAATTCCTACGATGCTGCATCAGCCCTATTACGCTTAAGTATCATAAAGTACCTTTCAGGCCCTGTGTGAAGGACTCGATATTATTTAAGTTTAAATTGATCGTAACGTTAAATTTATTCATCGCCTAGGGAGAAAAGAGACAGTGGGCCAATTAAGCGAACCTGATTCACATTACTCAGATCGGGAGCGGTGCAAGCACCAAAGAAAGCTCACCAAAACTCGTACAATTTCTAGTATTTGTGACTATTGGAGAAGAAACTGGAGGGATGTTACGAAGTCCGAAGGAGTGCGACATTGTACCACAACAAACCATTGTAATGCATAACCCTTGTACAATGGAACAATCTTGATTCCGGATCGCTTTTCTGGTCAAAAGCGAGCAACAGTGCTGGAGAGCCAAGATTAGCCAAGTAAATCAAACAAACAATGTCCCCTTATCGGTAACGGCAGGAGTGAGCAGCAGCAAATGAGCCGCGAAACAACAGGAACGAATTTACATTCGTGAAAAACACACAGCAAGAAAAGTGCGCAAGTGAAGCTCCCGTGTGCCCGATGCCGTCGAGGCTTTTAGCAATTATCATAGCTTTATGTGAAACAATTTTAACCGTCATAATTAATAATTTATTATTCGGCCATAAAGAGAAAGGTGTGATTGTTACCCGTTAGCGAGTGTTTCTGCATGTTATCGATTTTATCGACGCATTGTTTCTGTTATTAAAAGATTTTAATCGTTGAGCTGGGGTTGTGCAATAGCTCGCTAGTTTGTAAGCAAAAGGTGAGGATAATTTTTAGTTAAAAAAAGGCTAGGCCATATCCAATGGCAGGTTCGTTCGCCAATTGTATTGATTGCATGCATAAACGTTATTTTGTAGATTTAATCGATTGCTGCGCGAGTGCCATGTTTATGAACAATCAGTTGTCCTTACAAAACACGTCATGTTTGCTTGTGCGAGGCCTTCAAACCTAAGCTAGTATTAAGTTCCACCGTTGTTAATGTACTTAATAAATTTTCTGTTCTTCTGTAATCTGTGTGACTTCCAGCATGATGTGTTACTGCAATTGATGTTGTCACTCAATGCCACTATCATCATAATTCTTTTTAGATGTATCTTCATTTTATTAGTACCGGCCTGAGCGACCATTAACAACATCTTCAAAATCTAAGCAAAAACACAATGACTTGTCGTCCGTCTGAATGACCACTCCATTAAAGGAGAACAGGGCCCTTTACAAGCCCTTTACTACCGAACCGTTAACTGTCGTTTCTAATTATACTTGTTTGCCTTTCCCGACCGCCAATGCACATCATAAATTATCAGATACACCTTCGCCACAAGAAGCTTCTTACGGCGATGGGACAGTCTTAGCTTCCTTTTCATCATTCCGGGCGCGAATGCGTCCGATCAGACGAGATCGCCCAAAAGATCGACTTCTTTACCAGACGATCACTTCATGATTTAACTTCTCAATCGTGCAAACGTGCACCCATGGACGGTACTCCCTTACCGTCCCAAGGGAACCGCCTTCCATCCGAATGTATGTGTCCTGTATGTCGCCCAATCGATCTGTCATTTCGAAGTCGTCAAGCGCGTACGGTTCCCGTCCCTGTCCGCACTTTCGCCACTTTGCGCAGGGCGTCAGTCAAAATCAAAATCGAGAAGATGTGACAATAAAATCCAACCCTGCGTCCTGTGACCACGCATCCAGACGCCAGCCCAGGAGCTCATTCCCTTGATTTGCCGTACAAGGCAACACACAAAAGGCGCGTCGTAGACGACCGACGAATGGGTGCACCGACGTCGTCCTCATCGTCATCGTCATCATCGAGCCGAAGGTTAATTAAAAATCAAAATTATTTAAATAGCGTTCTTATGAGTTATTAATTTCATTCCTTTGCCGTGTTTGGGGCGCACTGTGGACCTCCTTTAAGACATTCATTCTGTGATATATTTTTTTCTCTCTCTCGTTCGCTTTCGTCAGGTAATCGGCGCGCGTTGATCGAGATCCGTTGCCGATGGGCGGCCGGTCGCAGCGACGACGTTATGGTCACGATCGGATCGGAGTTATTTCCTACTCCGAAGGTGCCTATTGTGCGTGTGTGTGTGTGTGTGTGTCTTTGCTTTCCTTTTTGTCTCATATACACCCAATGAACGCATGCATGCATGCACCCAGCGACATTCTTGCACATTTTTCTCCGTTTGTCTGACAATGCGCACGGTATGAACGCTGGAGATAGAGGTAGGGCGAAGCATTCCGATCGCGAAAAGTGACCGTTCCACCGTAGGGGTTGCCGTTATGAATTTATTAAACTGAACTGGCGAAGAAGGGATTTTATCGCTCACAAGTGCCTCCCGTTCGCCGGTGAGATGGGTTTTTGCAGGGTGCTGCATGCAGCAAAGCGTTGCCTTAAGACATAATTTGTGTCCGAGCGCGTACCCAGTAAAGGACGATGGACGGTGCATTATGGGTTTGCTGGGTGCTATGTTGTGCTTCTAGTTCTCAGTTCACAAATAAAAAAACACATTTATAAAAAGCATTGATTTAAAATGAATGTAAAATTCAACATTCTCTCTGAAAAATGAAAACATCACTGGAACATGTCTAAGCCGACGTGCCCGTTTGCATATTCACGAACGTTCAGTCCAGACGACGAGCTCGAAAGTAGTGTGAACTATCGATTATGGATGAAAATGGAAACATAAATATTCCATCCCAGCAGCGCCGGTGAACCGGTCCGGTCCAACATAGAAATGGAAATCTTTGAATGCACACAGCTCGAGTTAAAGGCACAAGGATGGAGCAAACTAAACAAAAAAAAGGAAGAGAACTTAAAACGTTATAATCCCTCAAGCGAATTAATGCCACACACAATCTGCAATCTCGGCAATCGAATCGCAAACACACACACGCACACACACTCCTCTATCTCCTGAGCATTAATATTTGACGAACTAATGGGTATGGGTTTGGACAAATACATAATATGCAGAGTCCGGTCTAATCAATATGCATCCACATGCTGAAGTGTAGAAGGACCGTTAAAAGGGTTTTTTCAACTTCAACTCATGTCCATGATGCGTTCTGTTGATCAGCAGACAAATACCGGAGTGTGTATGAAAATGTTGAAGTTAGTACGATTTAAAATAATCATTGCATTAAGACCTGCCCAACCACAGGTAAGACCTAAAAAACCCACCTTCTAATGCATCCATATTGCACAGGACCTCCTCTCTTCCACCCGTTGTTTTTTCACTGTCACAGTACAGATGACTGCTTGCTGCATGCTTTGCATCAGCACCTGAGGCAATTCTAGGAAGCAATTCTCTTCCTACGCCGGACCGTTAGGGTGCGCAGGGATGATTTATTTCACAGTCCGATGTCCGATGTCCGAAACCACTAAAGACAGGCTAAAGACAGTCCATCCTGTCTCGCGTTCCTCTAGCCCTTTTTCGTACCATTGATGGTAGCTAGATGGGCACAATCCATTTATGCATATCTCTCTCCATGCTCTTTCTCTTCTCTCTCTCTCTCTCTCTCTCTCTCTCGGTCTATTACTTCGCTCAGATTCCGTTACACCGATCCGTCATCCCGGGTGCGGGAATCCAATAACCGTGAGCCAAAAATCGATCCACCGTTCGTACCATTCGTCACTTCGTAACGTTTGCTGTGTTTGTGTGTGTGTATGTGTGTGCCTGACGCTTGGCTTCTCGGTTTGGCCCCTTTTTTTAAACCCCCTTTTGCCCACTCGATTTCGGATTGATGAGTTTATGTGATTTATTAGATGCAGATTCGTCCCAACAATCCCTTATCCATCGTCGGACACGCTAGAGATATCGTATGCTTGCAAAAATAGTTTCTCTCTCTCTCTCTCTCGCTCTCTCTCTTACATTTAATATACAACCAGCGGGTAGGTTTCATGGTAGCGGTTAGTCCTTTTTGCTGATCGACAAACGAACGACTGAGTGCGAAAAATATGAAACGATTCAGTTTGCATTTGCATAACTGTCCCACATGCGTGGAGGGAATTAGTGATTTTTTTATTGGAAAATTGTATTACCCTCTCCTCGTTGGCTGGAACGAACGAGTTTCGGAACGAAATTTAGCTCAGTCTGGAGACGATTTGATAAATATTGTGTGATTTATTTGAATTAAAATGCAAAAGCTAGATACCCATGAGAGCTACAATTTCAATTTCCAACCACATTATACATGCATCAATCCGACACTTTCACGAATCAATTTTAATAGAACCAATTATGTAAATCAATCCTTTCATTACAACTTCCACAGCACGTGATCTTTCCCATTCCAAGAGCACACACACACCCTGTGCAAAGTTATCGTTGAGCTTAAGCTACAGCGACAGAGTTTTCGGGTGAATTATTGTGCCCGGTGTCTCTGCACAACGTTTTGTGAAGCTTCACATCAGAAAGCACACAATTTCAACACCACCAGCATCCACCCGCAAAGCCCGCATGACACGAGGCAGGCCGAAGCCATAAAGCCATTCCGGGAATTCAAAGACACCTCGCCGTAATTAGGTAATGAGCGTCGTACCGACCAGGATTGGGCTGGATGGATGGATGTTTTATCGGCCGTCGAACATCTTGCCGGTGCCGTACCAACCCGGCCGGAATGCGCCATCACAATGTCTCCTGCAAGTAAGGCAGGACAGAGATTGACACTGATGCTCTCGGGAGGAGTGTTTTTTTTCTTCTCCTTCTTCTGTTGCCGTTACCGTTGATTCTTCAAAGCCCTTGGTTATTTCTTTTCAATTCCTTTCTTTTCCTACCTCATCACATGTCGTGTCTTGATCCGGTCGCCTATCGGGGTAGATTGAAGTGTGACGAAAAGGACGACACCAAACACTGATGGTGTAAATAGCAGCAGAGCAGCTTACATACACTAAGCTCGTAAATTAGCCCCCGGTTACAAGGTAAGCAATTGAGATACCGATCAGGTGTGAAGATAAGCCGAAGCTCATTGTAGACACAAACAAGCACAAACAACCAGTTGTACGGTTTGAGATGAGAACTTATGGTTCATGGGATACATGGGAAGCAAGTATCGGCGTTTGGAAAGCAATTTAGATACGGCTGGAGCTGACCCACGGGTGCCACGGGCTTTTGTCTATGTCTTGCGCCACGAAATTACGCGCCATAGGTCGTCGAAGACAATGTTAAGCGACAATGTGTTTGTGCTGGGTGCAACAGCTGGCCAGTTATGCGCCCTGGCTGCTGTTTTCGGTGGCTCTTTACAGGCGCTTCAAGGCTTATCCCTTAGCTTTACGGCTCAATTAAGCAGAGTGCGGAGTGACACGCGAGCAAAAGCTGTAATAATGACAACCCGTAATTGAAAGCTGGGGAAAAACGATACGAACCATCTGTGAGGGAGCGTGTGCTGATAGTGCCCGCTGGGTACTACATTGGATTAAGCTGCACTTTATTGTGATTTGCTTAACTGCAATTGAATCCGAGTTAATGGCTTTCGTTGGAGTCGTTCATCGGTATGGATGGATATAATTGACGATGCTTTTTGGACTTTTTAAACAACCGTTGTTGTCTGCGTGTTGCGGGCCAACGATTGCGCACGTATCGTTTGAGCAAAAAGCTCAACAGCTCTATCAAAAACACCCCAAACGCCAATCCATGACCGATCCCCAGTACGATCCACACCATGATCAGATCGTTGAACGAAATGATCTCATTCTCTACGAACACAAACTTTTGCTCAAACATTTGCCGACGATCCTGTTCCGTTTGCCAGTAGCGCATCAGCCCGCTTTCGTAAATACGGTCCAGATAAACCTTAAACCGTGGATAGAGCAAAAACGTACGTGAAAACGTGTAAGAAGCCGACAGGGAAAGGATATTCTCCGCCACGATGTGCACCCGCGGCCGAACGTTGTACCCGTACAGGTTGTAATGCCGGTTGGTCCAGCGTAGGAAAAAGTCCCATGCAACAGGACACTGCATCAGTGTGCCGTAGTCCTGCTCACCATCGAACGTGAACCAGTAGTCGGCCGCCTTCCGCACGCGTCCTGTTAACGATGGACGAAACGAAAGAACCGTTGCAGTAGCCTCACCTACGTACAGCAGTGTGTCGGTTTGCAGGAATTCGGCCACCGTCTTTGGATCGGGCGGATAGCGGCTGGAGCTCATCAGCGCCAACAGCTTGGCTTGGTACGCTTCGGAAAGGATGAAAAACACAACCAAGCAGGCGAACAGCACGATACGTTCCCTGCGAGATACGCTGGCAGCGTCCAGGTCCACACCGAAGATGAGAGTGTCGAGTAGGCTATGCCGAAAGTGGCGCTTAGCTATGTAGGAACCAACCAGCAGGGCAACGATCAGTACAATCCAAGCAGTCGAGGCAAACGGTCGCAGGAGATGCTGTAGGATCTCGTACTTTTGCGTTTTGGGAATGATCAGACACACTCCGTTCATCTCGGGTAGGACATGCTGCACCGAGTTCGTATTCGGCCGGAAGGTTCGATCGATCAAGATCTCTATGTGACCCTCATCCAGCTCCTTGTTGAACCATTGCATCAGCTCCATAGTTGAATTCAGCTCGTAAACAGTCACATGCCAGCGCAGTTTCATGTGCTCCAAAATGGTACGAAACACGTTCCAATCGTAGCCTACCGCTTGTCCCTGCTCGTTGATCCGTATACATATTCGAAAACCATAGCCTACTATCTTCACCACTGGGTGACGATCGGCATCGAAGCGATCGGAAAACATTTCCCGCATAGTTACGTCATGAGGCACGATCACGAGGCCCTTGTTATAGTCAGTGCTAATGAGGAGCGGTGGTTGAAATTCAAACGGAGGCGGCACAATCACTATAAAGTTGATCGATGAGAACAATTCACTGAGCAGAAACACGATTCGCCCATTCAGGAAACGCAGATCGGACAAAAGGAGTATGATGTAGATGTCCCGGTTGTTAGCAGCAAAGTAGTTGGGCTGTTGTCGTCCAAACACCTTCACATCGGTGCCCTTAAAAGATGTACAACTATTCGTTTTATCATCACAATGAAATAAAGTATCATTCCAACCATACCATCATAGTGTCGACATCATCTGCTCCCATTATGATCAGCTGTCTAGTTTGGACATGCGACGAGAGAGCGTTGTTAAACATCGGAATCATTAGTTTGCCTGCTCTCCAAGCAAGCCGATCAATCACCGCTTTGACAAATGACTCATTTGTTCCCGCAAGGGTGTAAGTTTCGATCGGTATGGAGGTTGATTCGAGAAGAATTCGTTCTACCAAAGAAGCGGTGCTTTCCGCCTTGTAGTCATCTGGAGCGGGCTTAACCACTAAAGAAGCATTAGCACTGGAGGTGACGAAACACAAGAGTACTACTACACACAGTAGCTTACGCGTCATGTTTAGTTGAAGGTTTGGTAGCTGAAACACAACTGAATGAACTGAGGTCCTCCTCGTCCAACAATTAATATGAGTAATTATAGTAAAAATAAACGTTATTAGCTATGTCACAAAATTGTTCCCTTGGGGATGGCAAATAATTTCAACTCTGTATATGGAGCTAACTGTCAAGGGATTCTTTACCTTAGACCAACATCAACTTTTGTCAACCTGTGGCACAATATTGTGTGATGTTACAAGAGCGGCATTGGACAAAGATATTCAATTGCACACTATCGTCTCAACCCATCTTCAATGGAACAAAACCGCTCCCGACGATACTTTGCTGGATGCCGCCCAGTAACAAACCCGGTTCCAACGTTACCATGATGAGCCGCTAAGCTTGAGAAATTAATTATCCCTCAGAACGCTCACTGCCGCCGTGGTGCTGCTGCTCTGGTGGCGCTGGTCTCGCTAGTCTAATATTCCACGCCCGTGGAGAAATTTTTCGGTCAATTTAGTTTGCGCGCGCTTACACGATCCGATCGGTTCACTGTGCCGATGGGATGAGTTGTGAGAAAATCTTGAGAATGACGAATGATGCTCCGTGACCAAGAAGGGGCTCTAGACGAGTGTCCCGTGTGTCCCACGATGATCACCAAGGAAGGGAGGAAAAAACGATTATCGAGCACGACTTCCGGAAGTGATCTCGTTCTCATCGGGGTCGATGGGAAACCGATCGATGAGTTTGATAGATCGGAAGAATTTTTCGCTCTTACTACGAGTACGGCCGGAAGAAGCGGTTAAACACGCAGCGAGTTGCGTTGGAGATGGGATGACAAGGAAATATTTTGATTAGCAATTTATCATACATTTCGCTCAGTGGGATAATAGCTCCTCGTATTTTAAGGGTTATAAAGGAGTTTCAGTCCAGATTTTCTTGCCTGCAAAAAGTCAACCCCGTGGTAACATCTTCAAATCGATCGTTACTTCAACGGGGGCATTCAAAAGACACCGCGCAAGCACACAGCCCAGCCAAACTCGTTGGCACAAAGCGTCCGAAATGCTTTCCGGTCGCTGCGTTAAATCCGTACCGAAGCGATGAAGATAATTAATAAATATGCTCAATCGGTGATTTCTTCTCTCTTGCTCTCTCTTTCTTTCTTTACCCGGTGATACTCTCAACGCTTACACCCGCTTCCCGATGCGGTGCAAACGGTGTTCGGTGCGCGGAGGTTTACAATTTTTCAGTCTCAATTATGGGCTATTACCTTGTGGGCCTCGCGGGCCGAACCGTAAGCTCCGCCGAGTTACATAAGTACCCGATCGGTATCGGAAAAATGTGAATCCCGGCGGAAGTTCTGGAGTGGAGAGCAAAAAAAACAAGCAACACAAACGATCAGTTCGATCAGTACCTTCAGTAAATCCTCCACACCCCATCTTGCAGCAAAGCGCCGCATCACTGGAAGCAATCGATGAGACACAGAAATGTCATTATTGCTTATTAAATTGTTCACCATGCGTGTTAACCAGGCTAGAGCTTATACGGGGTAAGGAACTTGGTTTCTAGCATTCTGAATTCATTCCAGATCGAGCGCACTCGAGATTGGACATCGAGTGGAGGTTAATCGAATTCACCAACAATTCACCTTGGAGACCATTCTGTGATCTAATTGGCGATCGAGTCGGAGATAGAGACCTCCGGCAGGTGCGGGTAGAACCGAAAGCGCCATCATTTCTGCATCGGAAGGGGTAACAATCCTAGCAATGTGACTCGTTTCCGATTGATACCCCCGGGGGCGGCCCGGCAGGGGGAGAATGACCTCCGTGGTCGTCGGCCTGCGTGAAAGCGAAACTCGCGAAGCACAAGTGTGATTAAACGGGGACCTGCTGATAATCGCCGATAATTACCAATAGCCGGGAAGGGTTCGATTGGCCAGTGCGTTGGGCAGAGAGTTATTTTGATTTTTCGAGAATTCAATCGATTCTTGACGGGGGAAGAAGGTTCATTTAAACGGTTCCAATGACAGGATGGCTGTGATTGTTGAGCGCGACAGTGTTGAGGGTTGTTCGGATTTGCTTCTGAAGTTGTTGAAGAGATTAATGGTCCTTGGTTGGTGTGTTGAAAATGATTTACAACATTATAGGCCATAACTAATAATCACATCATACTAGCGCCTCCAGTCTGGACTTACCTTAATGACTTCAATTGACAAGACCAGTTCTGTACACGATCTTGCCCCCAAAACTCAGAGAAGATAACATGCTCCTTCGATCCCCAAAGGCTACGAACTTGTGCCGATCTTAAATAACAAGACACAGCCCGTTCTTACCGTAATCAGATTGCACGCAATTGTTTTTCACGAAAGAGTCCCTTGGTCGCCGTCGGGAAGGCTCTCGTGCCGGTGAAAGGATGCCGCTTGTTAGGAATCATTTTCAGCTTAACACCTCCGAGGCAGTTTGCGAGGCGGTGAGTATAAATGGAGCCGATCGAGAGTGTCTTGTCCTGGGGGGCGAATGGCTTTTCTGCGAACGTGTTGAAATGCAGGAACGGGCAGCTTAAAAGGCTCATTTCAGCACGCGACACGTTTCTGCCCGGAGCCGATTGGTACGTGTGTTGTGAAGTTGCAACGCCGTTTCAGGATTTCAGGATAATGGACTTTTTGAGGTGCTTCTGTTGTTTCTTTTCCCGATTGCAAAGAGGTTTCTTGAAGTTTTCGAACTTGAACGAATAGATCGTTCTTACGGAACTCACAAATCTTGTGTGGTCATCATACCACCGTCCATAACATACTCATAGCACACTACGGTTGCTATGCCGTTACACGTCTCTGTTCCGCTCCCAAGTTTTGGGGAGACTGAGCATAGAAAAAAATCCCTTCCCTCCAAATCCTTTCATTGCTGGGATGAACCCATAGGCAACCATAGCGAATGAATAAACCGTGGCCCAACTAAAGTCCATCCTAAAGTCCCGTGAGTATCCATTCTTCGTCATCGACGGCTTATTCTTCACGCCGAAACATCATTTACATCAGTGAGCACTAGATGGAGCACCGGATAATTGTGCAACAACAGAGAGGGATAGAGAGAGAGAGAGAAAGAAAAAGTACAGAAGATCATAATTTGAATTTAATTAATAAGCGTAAACAATCCCTTCCTCCAATGTGGCGTAGATGTATGTAGATGAGTCAAAGGCAAGCGCAGCCGACCGCCCGCTTACAGTGTTGGCGGCGGAGCAAACACAGAGGTCACTAGCGCCGTGGGACAGAACAGTGCCGCCCTTTGCCATGCTTGCTTTCTTGTAGTCATCAGCGCACCGCACCGTGGCTTTACCGTGGTGGCGGCATCCGTCTTTGTCGACTTTCTCGACACAATTTTGCTACCGTTTTTAGCTTAATCGAGCCGCGCACAGCACCAGAACGATTAGCGGTGATCCTAATGTGACGGATCGTATGCGTACATGGGGCTTCTTGTTCTCAGCCCTCAGCTCTAATTACACGCGCGTCCGTCTGGGGTGCGATGTTTTAGGAGTATTGCACTCTCTCTCAGTTCCTCGTGGAACGTAGGTTTTTTTTGTTTGGGGCCTGGAATTTCCGGCCTCCTGTCTGCAAACACCGTTCATCATCGCAGTTCGCTTATCGATCGCTAATTGATGTCTTTCGCAGGTTCTCCCAGTGCTGGGAATTTTTCGACCACCGCCGATGACCTCGTGGTCCGAGTACGAGCGGGTGGAGATGTTTATGATAAATTGTAACACTGGCCAGTGCCGTGGGAACCGATGGGATGATGGTGGTGGTGTGGGTTGATTACCCATGATCTGGCAGAGACCAGCAGCTACCTGTTGAAATGGTAGCGGCAACGGTGGCGTCGATAGTGCTGTTGTCCGTTACCTAAACATTTGGCTTTTTTCCCTTGCCCAGGTATGCGTGCGGTTAGGGATGTAATTTAATAAAATTGTTACCATTGGCAAGCGGATTCCTTTTCGGAGGCGGTTTCTTTGCGCGCTTAGGGCAACGATTTACGCTAATCTAGATGTGAGACTGTACCAGTTTGTTTGCAACCACATAAATGCGTAGGCTGGAGATTGAGATCGAAGTCGGAAGCTACACGGTGCAGCGGAAATACGTACTTGAAACCACAAATACAGTCTGCAGTTTTCTAAACTCCCATGACGGACAAATGTTGTTTTTTATGTTTGCATTTATCTTCTTTTTTCGATGAAATTGTTTCAATTTGAAGCCTCAAACACGCTTTGAGGTTTTTGTTAGATTTTTATATTGTATCCATGTCCTGTTGTTAGGAAAAGATTTGGTTTGTCTTAAGAAAATTTACCCATTTGTGCTTAATTTCCCTGGGAAAGCTTTAGCCCAAGATCCCGATAGCCTATTGTTGAGACAAATGATCAATTCTTCATTTTCCTTCCACCAAGCAAAAAAGGGTCGTTAAGTAAATGAAAGCTTCCATACATAATTACAACCATTTAATTTTACCTTGCAATTTCTTAAACATAACTACCATATTCTCCCATTTAATGACATTAAACAGCAACTAGAATGTTAATCAACGCCGTTGCGATCGAAAACTGGGAAGAAAAGCACAAATGGACCAAACACTCACACACTGTTCTCCTTTTTCAGCACCAAAACTGTACCGAACGCAAAAAATACGCAGCCTGTAAAGCATTCAAGGCCCAAACATTATAGATTTGGCTTCTTTGTAGCTACATTGGCACGAATTCCACGCTCCAGCCTCGCTTCGGAGGGGTTTTTGCATTCGGCGGCCTTCGCCCCAGTCGTGCCGTACCGGTGATTAGGGATTATTGTTTGAATAATGATCAGCTACCGGGCGGAGGGCAATCAGTGCAAGACGACCGCGCGGCACTGCCCTTAGCAACCCGCCGGCTACTTAGACAAAACTAAAGGGCAACAAAATGTGCTACTAAGACGGTGGAATCTCAGGAGGTAACGTCGGTGCCAGGTCGGTGGAATACATATTTTGAGCAAAGGGAAGAGAAAAAAAACAAACCGCCACAACCAACGAAAGTGTAAACGAAAGCGAGAAGCTAAATAATAATGAAGGCCAAAGTGAAAAACCCGGGCAGAAGAATTGGAGAGGAAAATATATACACACTCCACTCATCATTTACCATTAACGATACCGCCCTCCCGTTTCCCCTGCTGCGTGCACGGATGTGCGAATGTTTGCGCTCCCGAGTTGCGTTCTGCGCCTTGGCTGAGTTTGTGTTGCAGCATCTTCCGTTGCGCATCGATGCATGCGCAAGTAAGCACGCAAGCAAGCAGATAAGCGAGGCGAGCTGCACTTTACGCAGGAAGGATCTACGCACGACTGGGCACTTGGAGGATGATATTGTATTGTGATTTTTATGGTCTGTTTTTTTGTTCCGACTGTTGAGATGAGATCCGGAAGGAACAAGTTTAAATGATGATCTGAAAAAAAGTATGCATTTTTTATAGATGATATTGAAGGTAAACCACAAGCTGTGTGTTGGCATTTCTACTATAGTTTAAATGTACTTTACATCTTTACATATTGCCTCCTTTTCCTTCTGCAGCTCAATTGGGAGTTTAAAAGCGAGAGTGCGAATGGGGGAAAACACTTGAAGTGCGTTGAACACGAACAAGTCCATTCAGTGGCGCCTCTTCTTTTCTCCGTCTTTACAGCCAATCTTCCATTTCAGCACCAAATTTCCTCTTTTGCCAAATCAAATCGCTCGAAATCCATTCGCCGGAATATTCTTTGCCGAATGCTACAAAGCCTCTTGCCCCTGTTCAGCTCCGGAGTGCATAGGTTGTGGAAGGAAATTATGCAATTTTTTTGAACCTCTCTTGCTTCCCGCGTCTATTTCCCGATATACTGCTGACCACTTCCATCCGGACGCGGTACGATTTGATGGGGAGAGGCTCGTTCACCTTGCCACCGAGCAACCCCCCAAAAACCGGAACATTATCTGCCGGAACGGAAGACAGCGAGAGAGAGAGAGAGAAAGAAATAATGCCGTCGGGATGCTGGAAGTGCTCACGGCCTGTATGATACGCGGAATGTTGCCGAAGTTCTTAGAACTATCAGTGTAATTTGAATAATTTTCCATTGTGCCGATAGAGAAAGAGAGCGCGCGAGAAGGCTCATAATGGTCGCTCAGGTTTGTTCACCTTCCGACGGGCATGTTTTGGGGGAGAAAGAACGATTTTCGGATTTTTCACCCCAACAAATACAACCCGAGGCGCGTCCAGCGACGAAAAAGTCGTTGAACTGGTGGCCACGGATAATTGATGCCCGAGGGTTGCAACGGGCACTTCCGACCTGGCCCCCGGGAAAACGCAAAGGAACCGATACCTTTTTAGCATTTCAATGAACTATAACTGTAGGATGATGTTTGTTGTGCGTTAATCAATCGGCGGCTAATAATCGAGAGCAGTGAGAGGTTCCCTTGTTACTTTGGAAAATGAGGCATGAAAGCCATTGGAAGCTCATTCACGTGTGGAGGTGGAGTATCAGAAGCGAGCGTTTATCTATTTCAGCGTTTAAAAGGCACACGTTAAACAGCAAACACTTCTAAGGAATCTTTCTTGCACTCTTGTGTAAGATCGTCCTATACCTAGAATCAATAAATTTGCCACATTTCACACAAACTTCTAATCGCTGGCGCCGCACCAACCCTGAACTCATAACTCCCAAACTGCCTCAAGTCGGGTACATATGTTTTTGCTTTGTTTTCCAAGAAAGCAACACACATCCCGTGGGTTTCATAATCGACCGGCTTTAGGCTCACCAATTGCAACAATGGCCATTTAGGGCAACAAATGCTTTGGAACAGCAGCAGCAGCATCCCATGTAATGTGTCGGTGGAAGCCGGTCAAATTAGGCTAAAATTTACGACTGTCATAAACCGATCGGGATCCTCTGGTGGTGCGCCTTCGGTGTCGAACTGTTTTTGTGACCTTCACAGATCTCGGGTCAGCTCTATCCGTCATTCATCCGCAGTTCGATTGACCCATACCAGGGGCTTCAGTTCACATCCGACAATAGTCAGTTATCGTTCCGGTTATCGCCCCAGAGGGTGGTAAATTACGGCCGGGGCACAACCGACGCAGGTCGGTTTCGCCCACCCCGTCCCGTGCAGGTAGTTTTATGTCTTCGTGCAATGGGAACGGTATCGGAAGGATGGCTGTTATCGGAAATCAGATCCGAGTTTGAGATTCTTTCGCAACCGATTCCGCCAGAAGTTCTCCCAGGGCAGGTCACACGGAAGCCCACCAATCCTTGTCGCCCTTGTGGAGACGTTTTCCACCGTTTTGATGGCTTCATAAGTTGTTTTCGTTGTGCGTTTTGCACTTTTTGTTTGTTTGTTTGGATTTGCTAGGGGTTCGCTTGTTGCTTGTTGGTCCGGAGAAGTTGAACCCAGTTGCTTGGCGCCATGAAGTGTAATTTATGAAGTGTGGGTTTGGCTTTTGTTGGGACTGCCTAACACCTCGTAAATTGCTTCAGATATTGCGAGACACAATGTAGTTCCCATGTGGATAAGACTAGGGAAACGGATAACCTATAAGAGTTCAATTTGCAACTTAACTATCTAAAACTTCTTCAAAAGTGATGGAATATGATGCAACGTGTCTTAAATTGAATACAGTGACGTCAAATACACCCCTGCCAGCTAAACCACAAATCCAATTAGATCATCTCGGCACTTCTAGCCTTCTATCCGTCGAGTCATAACGATCCACCTTAGAATCTAATCAATCGATCTAGCAACGTTTCCTGTAGCCTTCCGGCTTTACGACACAGGCCACAGATCGTGGAGTGGCGCGAGTGAATCGAGCTCCCCGGGTGACGGATAGTGGAGCACTCCGGTAAGGTGCGTAAGGTACCACAAATTCGAAAATCATTGTAATCAGACAAAACGTGCCAGTCGGCTAAGACGAAGTGTGAAGACGGTAATAACACACTGCTTGGCTGGCGTTACCAAGAACCGACAGCTACCAGCTCGGGTAGATGATGCCAATCGGTGGGACGTCTGCAACAATAACGACAGCCCGAGAGAGCTTGGTTGTTTGTTGGATATGTGGAGCTACACTGCTGGATGTATGACTACGTTTAATGGCAAAATTACTCCCAGCTGAAACGATTTTTGTGTTGGAATTTTTCTCAAGAAGTCTAGTTTCATTTTCAAAAAAGTCTTGTTCAAGGATGCTGGTCCTACTTTATTGCTATTTTAACATACTATTTGAATGAAACATACAATCCGCGCATCCCTGTAGCTCACCCTGTACAGAGAGATGTTTGCAAGTCTAACCCCATCAAAGACCGTACAGCAAAGAACACTATACCCCCCCCCCCCCCCCAACACAACACCTACCACACAAAAACTGACCGAAGCAAAGCGCATTTTCCACAAGTCATCTCGCAGTCAACGGCTCCAGACGAACGACGGCGACGACAGACACCGATCGACGATGCTTACCCACCGACGATCGATCACCACCTTCAAGCCGTGATCTACAAAACCGTCCTAATAGTTCACCCTCTTACGGGTAAATTGCCGGTAATTCTTACGTTTTGCTGTCACCGACGAGGCCCCTGCCCTTTTTCTGGCTTTCCTTTCGCTAATCAGCCTCCACGTTCGATACGATCGTTACGATCGTGAAGACGTGCTGGAAGTTTTGGGCGTATAATTTAATTACCAAAAACCAATCGAGTGGCACGTAATTCGGGTCTCGGGTCTACCTCGGGCCGCCGTCCCTGTTGGGGGAGCTGGTTGGAGCGATGGGTAATTGATCAGACCCAATTTTTCTGGACGACCTACGTACACAGAGGACTGGAAAAAATATGGGAAGACACACCATTGACCGTCACCTTACGGTATGGCTAGTGAATGTCCTTCGTCCGCTGGTCGCTGGTCCCGAACAGGTTCGCTGGGGCTGCTGTGGAATGTTTTCTTTCCTTCAACTTCGAACTACAAAGACAATTCCAACTCGCACAAATTAGTTATCACTCGATCGCCGAACAATCGTTTAGCGTTTATCGTTTATTTTGTGGGTATATTTCGTATATGCCCCCCCGCGTCCCATTCGCTCCCCTTCGTTTCTCCTTCTTTCGTCTGTTATCGTTCATTCCGTTTTCGATTTCACACCTTAATTTCGAGCAATTGCGTACCATTATCGAAGTATTTCACCCTGACGACGATGACGGTACGGTTTTTCGCTGTTCGATTTTCGGGGCAAAATTCCAGCCAAATCAGGCAGAGAGACCCAGGAGAGATGTCTACAATCGAGAGTGACCTACTCGCAAACACATTGGTCACACATTAATTTCTTAAATATACACATTTAGTCTTGCCTCTCTCTTTATACTGCTTTTCTTGTTACTTGTTCGTTCTCCTTACTTGCCTGATCCTGTTGGGGAGCACTGCTGCAATGGAGTTGCTAAAGAACGGTAGCATTATTGAAACTGAATTAGTGTATTGTTTGATGTTTACTCTACTTATCCTAAACTGCTCTTGGTATGTTAGCTTTCCTCATAGTGGTTTGTGCAATTATTGATTCTTTTTACAAGTACTTCATGCCTTATTCTATATTTACTGAACCTTGTTTAACGATGATTTCTATCTTAAACGATCTTCGCTGTACATGATCATAGCACCTCTGATATCACTCCGCTAAGCCACTTCTTACACCTGTACAGTATATTACAAAACCCTCTATCTATTCTGCTGCTTAATCCCGCGAAAGCAGCTCATTCAATGCCGCTATGTACGTCTGGGCCATCTGAAGCGTTTCAAACTTGGACAGCTTACGATCGTTCCCCAGCGAAGGAACCACATCTCTTAAGCGATCGAACGCATCGTTCAGACTGTTCATTCTCCGGCGCTCCCGTGCATTCGCTGCCAGTCGGCGCTTCTTCACAACTTCCGGCTGCACCACGACCACCGATTGTCCACTGGATTGCGAAGGAGTGGGCGAGACTGAGCTGCTGGAACTGTGTGTCGGGCTGGCTCGATTGCGAGCGATCGGTACGGTGTACGGGTTGTAGTAGCTCGCAGCGATCGGATGATGCTGAGCGACAGCAACAGGCCGTTTCGCAGTACCACAAGTAGTAGCTGAAGATTGGAGGGCATGGCTTTGAGACGAGGTGAGTGGTTGTGTACTTTCCTCACGCTTCTGGTAGTTGTTTAGCAGGACGGGACGATCGGAAGTAGTGCTCGTTTCCGTCATACCATAGCGAGGAACGGTTGGGCAGGCAGTTTTGAAACTGTTATTAGCGTAGCTGTAGTATGATTCGCAGGATGCGTTTTGATTACTGGTGCTGGAGTTACTGGGAACACCCGATCCAGAGCCTCCTCCACTGCAGTATCCATAGTTTGTGTACGGACTGGATGGACTGTATTCTGCGGGACTTGTGTTGTTGAAGTACGATTCAGGACTCGACACCGGCCCTGGGCTGTGATAGCCCTCTGAGGATGCACTGTCCGTTCCATAGCCATAGCAGAGCCCTGAACCTCCCATACTCATGGCAGACATTCCGTTGTAATGGTTGTAGGACGAGGTGTCCAACATAGCTCCTGCTCCGGAACCCATCATTCCACCGCCACCGTACATCGAAGAATGATTGTACTGCTGCTGCTGCTGCACGTATGCCGAAGTCATTTTCAATCACTAGAGTGTCTTCGTTTAAGTCACCTGTCTTGATCACGGGCACAAACACGCATTAACGATCTTCAAAATGAAACGTCAATTATAAAATTCCCGCCACAGCTTGTCACAGAATCGCAAAGAACGATTTCCACTATCACTGCTGTCCTGCTGAAGATCACGATCAGATCACAAAGCACTTCCTTTACTTCTGCACACCGTGCACACTTTGCACTCTATCCAGACGTACACGGATATTTTAATCGACAAATTAAGTATCATTAACGTCACACTGGAAACAAAAACGCTCTGACTCTGGGCACGATCGCTAAACTGATCTTCGAGGTGAGCCGCAGCATCAATGTATGGTTCGTCCGATTTCGACAAGGTTTCGTAATCGAATGATCGAAGCATGCTCTGGTCCCGGTCGTGGCCCCTGGTAAGTCGGGAAGAACGCAATACCTTCGTGCGTACGAAGAGCTGCTCCGTGGCCGGGATCTTGTACGGCCTACGGAAATCTCTACATCGCGTCAGGTGGATCTCGCGTGCCTCTACAACCGCCGAATCGAAAGATCAAAACAAAGCAAAACGCAGCGGGATACGCTTGGATGGACGTGTGATTGGTCGATCCCTCCCGAAGGGAAAGAGCCGGCGATCGCTGCTGGAAGAATGTTCCATCTCATTCTGCCGCTCGGCTGAGGTGTGTACGGT
The DNA here is from genome assembly GCF_016920715.1 of Anopheles arabiensis. Classification (NCBI taxonomy): domain Eukaryota; kingdom Metazoa; phylum Arthropoda; class Insecta; order Diptera; family Culicidae; genus Anopheles; species Anopheles arabiensis. The sequence goes on from NC_053518.1 coordinate 1,482,357, forward strand.
CGCCTCGCATATCGAAAAATGCGTATGATCGTTTCTCCTCGTTTATCGGAAGTTTCTTTTGCGTTCATTTTCCGGCACGATCGACCTGCGAGGAGAGGACCGTGCACGGTGCAGACCAGTGTTGGGACGATCGGTCGAAGGGCTTGACGTAGCAGCCGGTGCTGATGAAATGATCACTGCACGCTTGCTTCTCTTGGATGAAGGATTCTTTTTTCTTTGTTACCCAAACGCAAACGCCGAATATTCACACGGTTCGCTTAGCTGCTGTGCACCATTATTGAACCATTTTTAACATGCATTTGGCACCATCCAACACATTCAACAGATGGCATCTAATTTACCCCAAAACAAAACAAAAAAGCTCTGTTTCTGTCTACTCAAAATTGATCCAAATTGGTGCCCCATAGTAAGTGCTCCAGTAAGAAGCGATTTCTACATTTTAAGGACTCCCGGCCTAGCAGAGTGGCGCCCAGAGTGGTCAACCGGTGTTACTCCCCAAGGCCAATGCCAGTTGGTCCAGTTTGATGCCCTTAATCACTGAGTGGCACCTACCTGAGAGGGGCCAAAACCGTTCAAGCCCATTTATCGCCATTCCAACGAATTATCTCGCGTGGAAAAACAATTGAACATAACGCGCCCCATAATGGTGGTCGCGATCGCGATGGTTGATTTCTTCTCACCTCAACGCGTTTGCGGACTTCGGTGTCGGAGGAAGGTTTTGGGAGGGCAAAATTGATTTAAATGTGTCTACCCGGCGCCCGGTCTGTTAAACACTGATTTGATTAAATTTGATTGCTCTACAATTAATGAAAGATTACTATAAAGAGAGAGAGAGAGCTTCAACTACGCTCCCCGACGCCGACCAGATGGAGCATTGTTTGCGTATTTCAATGCTAGACGCGGGGCGTTTAGAGTTTAGGAGCAGTTTGTTCAGGCTTGCATCTACAAATAGCATAATGGAATTCTCTTCTCACACAATCGAACCCGTCACATGGGGAATCACTTGGAAGTAATCTTGGCCAAAGCGTGCATTAGAAGATCGAGCGATAGTTTTTACATTATTCAACGGCACGACTTAATTAATTCTCACCCAAACGCACTCACCCACCGGATGGCAAACATTGGTATTTGTTTGCGAACAATCGTACTAATTTCACGCCCTCGAATCCAACCTGCCACCAACCTGCCGGACCGATTCACAGGAAGGATGCACAAACACTCCAAATGAAAGGGAAAAAAGTGCAACCACCCGCCAGGCGTGAAAATGCAGCAAAACGCTTGTCGCTGTGCGGGAAAGGACACACAAACACACACACAGACACTGTATACCAGCAAAGGTCTGTTCCACACGGTAGGTGGCCCACATCCTGGATGATTTAATCTAGCCGAGTTTTGCGCGCTTCCGTACGGAGGACGGCTTCGTGCAGGCCTCGCCTGGTGCTCGCTTTAGCTAACGCGGCATGAAATGAAGCATGCTTTGTTGCAAATTACCACGCTCTAGCAAGGGTTCCACCACGGGGGGTTACTACTCAACCTTTTTTTTTCTTCTTATTTTTGCTGCTACAATATCCTTTCCTGGCATTCCCATCCTGCCATGTCTATACGCCGAAAGGATATGGAGGATAAGCGCCACAATGTCTTGTGCAGTGCGGCAAACGGGTGACTCAGCGAAAGTGTTTGGGTTTCAGTTTTTTCTCAGCAACACAATCCATTTACCTCTTAATTTTGACTGTATTTTTAACTCAGAAACTTTTGCTTGGAATTGTTCGTTTAATTAAGTTTTTTTTGTGCTCCAAAACTACTATAAATGTGATGCGGTTTCGGTAGCGTGTAAAGCGAACACATCCGAAGTGGGAAACCAGTGCAGCAACAATTACGAATGACATCCATCTTAATGAGACCCACCTACGGAACCCGATTAAACCGGGGTTAACCGCAACCACATGGATCATAAACAGTGGAAAGGACAAGTCATAAAAAGTACGGATCAAACAGGATGAAACCACACACTCGTATCTTGTAATTTGTTGATTGAGCACTGATTCCGAGGACATCCGACCGACTGTAGGAGTCTTGTACGCTCGAACGACATTAAAACCAGCATCATTTCAGCATGTGCAATGGACAATCCCCTTCGAACGGTTGTGTACATAGTTGTTTAATGTGTCGCTTCTTTTAATCTATTCCAGGGCAATCCCAATTTTGGACAGCATAATGATGACCCACGTCGTTTTGTGGCTACAAAATACAATCAAACAAAATCAAACACTTTTCACAAAAACGCTCCTGTGTGCTCGTTGTGTTTATTTAATTTACAGCCGGTAAATCTATAAATACGAAAACGAGAACCTTTCGAGCGACTGCGAAAGGTTCTACCTTGCCGTTGCTGCCGTTACTGATAAAAACGCCAATATCGATACCGAAAAAGGGGTTTTTTATTGGAAAGGGCAGGCAAAAAGAAACAGTAAAGACACCGTTAGGGTTTTTTTTTGTGTGTGCTCTACCACTTCTTTTACGTTGAGCCGGCAAACCTTTCGCCTATCGCCAGACCGATAAAAAGTGGACTGCGGCGTCTTCTGGGTACCACTTTGCATCGATCCCACCAACCCGCGCTCGGGGGATGGGGAGGAGGCTTATTTTCTTCCGAAATTGTTTTCCCTTCCCGTCTCGTCGCTCTCACTCGCTTAGCTTCGGGCGATGTGCACGATAAAATTGAGATAATCGGAAGCGTTTAAAGTGATCTCGGAGGTAGCGACGGGTAAAGCACCGCCATCAAGTGGCAATCGACACGGTGGAACGATGGTACGGAAGCTACCAATAAAAGGGATACTGCATTGATGCAATTTTGAGATGCAGTTCAAGATCAAATTATTATTATTATTATTGCTATATCGCAGCACTACTGTAGCGGGATAGGTTTCAGTTGGTTGAGATCTTGTGAGGATCTTTGTGAGGAACGAACTAGGACGCGATCCACGGTGATCATATCATACGAAGCGGTAATGGTGACGCAGTTAGCAGTTAATCCTTCGAAGACAACACATTAAACGTGCACAGGCGTATACAATGTACGCAAAAGAAGTGATGATAGAAAGCAAGATACCCAACACCCATCATGTTCCAAGCAAGTAAATCTAACAAGCCTGATCTACACATTAATGATCCAGCCATTAATCTTGATGTAGTTGATCCAATTCCTCGCCAAACCTCACCACAGTTGTGGTAATTATTTGCTAGCTTGTTGCTGCCTTTCCTTTGCCAAAAACAAAACCGTTCTGCCAACTGTCCATCATTGTCCCGCAAATGTAGCGCCCACTCCCGAGATTCTCACTCCGCAAAAGTTTGGAATTTAATTTTGACGACCTCTTGGAAGGTTCCCGTTTACCGCCTGCTCACCCGTCACCACACTCCGACACACCCTATCGAATCGAGAACAATAGACGGCGTACTGTCTGGCCCTCGGACAAATAAACCGTATCGATATCGTACAAGGTAAGGGCGGTTAATGTGGCGGTGCTGGACAACAAAGGTGGCGCTAAACTCGGCCCAAATTACAGGGTTTTGGGCGGGATGAAGAAAGGACGAACTGGACCATATCCACTGGTGTGTGTAAGATGATCCTTTGCCCGAGAATCCCGGACCCGAACGTGGGCGTACACCACTTGCCAAACCCACACGGAAAACCGATTAGCTCGTTCCACAGGGCCAGTGTGTGTGTGTGTGTGTGACTGTGGTCGAAGTCAACAAGGGCAGTGAGCTGTGTGACAGTTTGTGAGCTTTTGCTGCTGCTGGAATGCTGCTCGAGAAGTTCCCGGGATTTCTCATTTACTTTCAAATAAAAAGTCTAATAAACGTCCTTCTCAACTTGACGAGCGCGGGGAGTAGGGGAAGGCACTGCCATCCTACGGCAAAGGCAATGCCGCCTCCGGTAAAAGGCCAAATCCTGGAGAAAGGATGACATAACCTATCGAGATCCTTCCTCCTTTCTAGGCTGCTCCCGTTTCTGTAGCTGACCGAGCTCATCACTCAGTGGTAGTGTTTGATTTCCAAAGCCAGCATCGATGCCCCGAATACACGGTAACAGAACGTGGGCCAGCCCACTATTAGCACCTTCGTCTTTGATCCTGCCTTAGTCGGTCCGTTCTCTGTCGGCGCGGCTCTCCGGCGTTCTCTCGATTCAATTATTCATTGCTTTGTTTTGTGCGTGGGCATTGCGGTGCCCTTCATTGGGTTAAGAAAAACTGCTGCCAATTTATAACTATTTCACTTTCCGGTTCGGCTTCTACGGGGTCGCAGCTTGAAAGGCTATCATTATGATTTTGCGTCGGCTGGTTGGTTTGTACATCGCTAAAGAGGGAATCGCCCGATGTGCTAATGACTTTGGCGGGCTTTGCTTCTTTTCTTAGAGTGGCGGTTGGCGGTTCCGCAGGCCAGCCCAGCTGACCACCACAAATTTGCCAATTGACGGATCGGGGTTTGACAGTTCCCAGAGAGTGTTTGAGATTGGACCCGGGCCCAGGTAAGGAGGGCCAGATGGGATGCTGCCCTTGGGAGGAGGGCCTTCGGTTTCGAAGTAGATCGGATGGCGCCTGGTAAAACAATAGCCACGATGTCTAGGGCTAATGATTCGCGGCCATACTGAGTGGCAGGTGGTGTGGGTTAGGCGACTCTTGTTTCCCACATAAATCATGTCCAAAATTTGCCAATCGTAGAGTTCGGTTAGGACTTTTCCTCCACATCGCACGCTACAAACTGTAATATAATGAGCCTTACGCTCCACCGGAACTGCACCGAGGAAAGGCGATCGGAAAACGGTTAGAAAAATGCATTGCGGAAATGGATAACCGCTTAACACCGTTGGCCTTTACACCCTTTTACCTTTTGCTTATGAAAAAAAGGCCCCTAGACCCAGTCTTCCAAAAGTACCGCCGGCTACAAATTGCTCACCGTATTAAGCGCGAGCGGGTGAACGAAACCGCACACCTCTACAAGAATCCGGATGAACTTCCCTTGTTTCTTGCTTGCTGTTGATGCTGATGCTGCTGCGGCTGCTTCAGAACACGCTGGATGATGATGGTGCGAAGATGATTATAGTCTTCCGAATTATTACCGAAGTGAGAGCATGTTTACGGGCAAGTCAACCGTCCGCGGTCTGCACTTTGGTTCGCCCGGCTGTCAACCGTGGACTAGCGGAGTAGGCTGCGTAAATCGATTTACTACTCTACTCATTAACCCTTGGGGCGCTTTCTAGTGGGGTTTTATTTATTTATGAAGTGGATGAAGTCTCATCTACGTTACTACGGCAACCCGCCAAAGCATGTGCTAGGAAAGGCTTGCACCAGGCTTTTCTGCCCCTGAATGTTCCAAGGGTTAAAATTGTTCCAAGGGTTGCCCCTGAAGGGTTAAAATACCAATCAATCGGCGCCTGATCGTGTAATCTCCGCGATCTTTTCCACCTTGTTCTCGATTGGGGTGTTGCCGGAGGTCTTTCTCGAAGCGCAAAACGCACCACTTTCTTTCGTAACCCGTTCCATGTTAAGATGAACTGACCCTGGGGCGAGGAGAGGGCACGCGTTTTTTTACACCTTCAGTGTGGTTTTCTCTTCTGCGCGTTCTAATTGAGAAACTGCCTTAGGTGAGAGAGAGAGAGAAGGAGAGCTTTTTGTGGGGGTAAGTGGTGAAGTGATTTTCGGCAATGATGCCCTCCAGCCGAGAAAGACGAGAGAGAGAGAGACGTCGAAAAGGTATTTGCTTCTCTTTACTTCCGGCATACCACGAGGCATCATCCCCTAGAGGCGCGCGCGAGTTGTTACCCAACAACGGGCTCAACCCACCGCCGTATGCCTGGTTGAGTTGGGCGTTTCCATTTTAGTGGATTTTTCCCCAAAACTGCGTAAGGCAAGATTCCTCCCTGAAGGTGAGTGTACTTGGGTGCGGCGTAGTATCGATCGGATCTATCGATCTGTCTGTACGTTGCATGGACCTCACCTTTGCGATGGAATTCGGAAGAAGTCAACGGAGACTGGGCAAACTTCGGCTTCAGTATTGGATTGCAATCACAGCCCGACCGATCGCTACCGAGCGTCGATGTCGATTAATGGATGATGGATTAATTTCGTCGAGAGATTCATCTCGCAGCGATGGTTTGGAGAAGGAGAGAAAACGGAAGCAAACCCATCGTGCCCTCAGGGACTGACCGGGAGGTTGCGTTAAGGTTACCGGGGTGCATGTCCGTTGCGGTGTTGGTGTTTATTAGAGGCGCTGAGCTTTTCTCGATTTATTCTAACGGTGTGCAATTATGTCATTAACCGGAAATTTGAACCTTCCTCCTTCTGTCCAGACCCAGAGTCCAGGGGAAGAGCTTGAGTGGAGTAGTTGTTGGGGCCGCTTGTTTTGGAAACCATTAGCCGATACATTATCGATGCACACACACAAACACACGCATACACTTCGCGCGAACTGGATACAATTAAATCGCGCGTTCAATGACCAATTCGTCCACGTGATTAGGTCCGAAATCATATCATAAACAGTTAGCTCTAGTAAAAGGGGAAGAGAAGGTTACATTGTTTAAGGGGCATTTGTTGTTATCTGTTTATGATGTATGCAGCTCTTTTTTGTTGGAAAATGGGAAATTGGGTGATGTTTCAAATGGGCTCTGTGTAATTATTTGTCCTTTTTGTGCAGTTACCGCTATCAGTGTGTATGGAAATGGCGCATGAATAAGCGAAACTAAACACAAAATCGTATTTATCTATATTACCAGCCCTATCTACATCGTATTACATGTTTTTCCTTCTTTTCGTTTTGATTTTTAAATCTCAATTCAACTCCAAAATTATATTCATCTCTAAAGTGATTGTATCGAGAAACAGAAAATAATACGAGTTGAAAATTCCTTAGCCTTTGCCTTCAAACGAAGAAACGGTCAATTTGAAATTTAGACTCCTCGCTTCGATTTGACATATGCACCAAAACTTGGTGGTCACTGTTTCGATCGCGTTTCTGAAGGGATGATGCTGCTGTCAATGCCGGGAATCTTGATTGTTTACAAAACTTACCAAAACGCAAGCTACACATTGTAAGAAAAGGTGATTATTTGCACATTTGGAGAGTCATTTCGCTAAAACTATACCTTAAACAACTATTTTTGCTATTTATACTCCTTTTCAAACCATGAGTACAGTGAAATCATCGATTTAAATCCACAAACACGATGGTGAACGAAAAACGCAGATCCCGTTCCCGAGAGCGGGACACCCGACCGGATCGGGACCGTGAAAGGGAACGCGAAAGAGAACGCGACCGGGATCGGGACCGGGAGCGGGAGCGTGAACGTGATCGAGACCGTGAGCGGGAACGAGAACGTGACCGGGATCGTGACTGGGATCGAAGGCGGGACCGTGAACGTGAACGGCACCGGGAATTGCAGCAGCGAGATCGTCCGGGAGATCGGGACCGTGCTGAACGGGACCGCGAACGTGACCGAGACCGCGACCGGGATCGAGCGGAAGACAAAGATAAAGCACGCAAAGACAAGCTTGACGATGAGCAGGAAGAAGAGCTTAAGAAGGGAGACCCCAAAGCGGCATTGACTAAAGAAGACCTGGTTAAGAAGGAGCCGCTTTCTTTGGAGGAACTGTTGGCGAAAAAGAAAGCGGAAGAGGCCGCTCGTAGCAAGCCGGTCTTCATCACGAAAGAGCAGCGTGCCGCCGAAGCACTGAAGCGTCGGCAGGAGGAAGTGGCAGCCATGAAAGCAGCAGCAGCAGCAAATGTGCCAAAGTTTGGTGATGTCCCCGTTACAACACTGCTGAATCGCGAAAAGCGAGACCCGCTCGACAAGTACGACCGACGCGAGCGGGAACGAAAGGCTATCAACGACGAGCGGGACAAGGATAAGGATACGGACAAGAGGCGTTCAGGTGCGGCAGGTACGGAGCCTGAACCGGTCGTAAAAGATAAGGAAAAGGAGCAGGAAGCTATTCGGGAGCGATATCTGGGCATTGTGAAGAAGAAGCGACGTGTACGACGCTTGAACGACCGTAAGTTTGTGTTCGATTGGGACGCCGGGGAGGATACGTCGATCGATTACAACAACCTATACAAGGAGCGCCACCACGTGCAGTTCTACGGACGAGGACACGTGGCCGGCATCGACATAAAGGAGCAGAAGCGCAAGCAGAGCAAATTCTACGGCGATCTGCTTGAGAAACGCCGTACCGAGGCGGAAAAGGAGCAGGAAAAGGTTCGCCTGAAGAAGGTGAAGAAGAAGGAGGACAAACAGAAGTGGGACGATCGGCACTGGTCGGAGAAGGAAGTGGACGAGATGACGGAGCGCGACTGGCGTATCTTCCGGGAGGATTACAACATCACGATCAAGGGTGGCAAGATTCCGAACCCGATCCGCTCGTGGCTGGAGTCCGGCTTTCCGAAAGAGATTCTGGAGATTATCGACAAGGTTGGGTACAAGGATCCGACCCCTATTCAGCGGCAGGCCATCCCGATCGGGTTGCAGAATCGAGACATTATCGGTATCGCTGAGACTGGTTCCGGCAAAACGCTTGCTTTCCTGATTCCGCTGCTGACGTGGATTCAGTCCCTGCCCAAGATCGACCGGCTCGAGACGGCTGACCAGGGCCCGTACGCGATTATCCTTGCGCCAACGCGTGAACTTGCGCAGCAAATCGAGGAGGAAACGCAAAAGTTCGGTACTCCGCTCGGAATACGCACCGTCGTCGTGGTCGGCGGTCTGTCCCGTGAGGAGCAAGGTTTCCGGCTGCGGCTGGGCTGTGAGATAGTGATTGCCACGCCGGGTCGTTTGATTGACGTGCTGGAAAATCGCTATCTCGTGCTGAACCAATGTACGTACATCGTCATGGACGAGGCAGATCGTATGATTGACATGGGCTTCGAGCCGGACGTACAGAAGATTCTGGAGTACATGCCCGTATCGAACCTGAAACCGGACACGGAGGAAGCGGAAGACGCATCGAAGCTGATGGAAAACTTCAACACCAAGAAGAAGTACCGGCAGACGGTGATGTTTACCGCAACGATGCCTCCGGCTGTGGAACGACTCGCCCGGACGTACCTTCGTCGACCGGCGACCGTATACATTGGCTCGATCGGCAAACCGACGGAGCGCACGGAACAGATCATACACATCATGGGCGAAAACGACAAGCGCAAGAAGCTGATGGAGATTCTGTCGCGCGGTGTCGAGCCGCCGTGCATCATCTTCGTCAACCAGAAGAAGGGCGCGGACGTGCTGGCCAAGGGTCTGGAGAAGCTGGGCTACAACGCCTGTACGCTGCATGGCGGCAAGGGCCAGGAGCAGCGTGAGTATGCGCTTGCCTCGCTCAAGAACGGCTCGAAGGACATTCTGGTCGCGACGGACGTGGCTGGGCGTGGTATTGACATTAAGGACGTGTCGCTGGTCATCAACTACGATATGGCGAAATCGATCGAGGACTACACGCATCGTATCGGTCGTACGGGTCGTGCCGGTAAGACGGGTTGTGCGATCTCGTTCTGCACCAAGGACGACAGCCATCTGTTCTACGATCTGAAGCAGATGCTTATGTCTAGCCCGGTGTCGGTGTGTCCGCCGGAGCTGATGAATCATCCCGATGCGCAGCACAAACCGGGCACGGTAGTGACGAAGAAGCGTCGGGAAGAGAAAATATTTGCCTAAGCAGCTAGTGGGGGCATTTGTAAGGTGTCTGTATGTGTGTGTGTATTTGGAAATAATAAATCATTCTTAATCAATAGGATTTTTAACGTTCGTTAAACCATAAAATAATCATTACGATGTGTAGAGTGAAACACTTTGTATATATTTTTCACTATTTTACAACTTTTCAAAATAAAGTTCCAATTCACACCATTTCTGATTAAATTTTATTAAAATATGATTAAACGCTAGAACCGGTTCGATTTGACCGTTGAGAATTTAAATTGACTGCATCTGGAACGTGCTGTGACTTTGCTGTCAGTTGACAGTTGAAAGATTTTGAATTTTTCCAAACGTCATTAGCGTCAACACACTCGAGCACACACACAACACAAACAGTATCGCGCGCGCTTGGTGCGCTTAGGGTTTATTGTGACTATTTTGTTTAAAACATTTTCATTTTGTTGCATGAAAAGTGAATCCATCAAGCATTGGGAACGGTAGAAATCATGAACAGTGCCGCGAAACGCCGCTCTGGTGTGGATGGGGCAAACAAAGCCGCCGCACCGCAGCAAGCACCGGAACCGATGGACGCCGACGCCGCCGATGATGATGCGTTGATGTCGGAAGATGAGGAGGGGGGTACGCGTATCGGCGGCATCTACATACCGCCACCAGTGCCCCCGTACTGTTCAACGGAATGCAAAGGGCCACGCTTGATCATCGAGCGCATCACGAACTACAACTTCAAGAGCTATGCCGGGCACGTAATGCTGGGACCGTTCCATCAACGGTTTTCCTCCATCATTGGTCCGAACGGCAGTGGCAAAAGTAACGTAATCGACTCGATGCTGTTCGTGTTCGGCTACCGGGCCCAGAAGATCCGTTCGAAGAAGCTCTCCGTGCTGATGCACAACTCAGCGAAGCATCCGAACACGAACAGCTGCACGGTCGGAGTGCACTTCAAGCAGATCGTCGATCGCGAGGATGGTTCCTTCGATGAGGTGCCGAACAGTGCGTTCGTGGTCGCACGTACGGCATTCCGAGATAACAGCTCCTACTACACGATCGACAATAAACGGGTACATTTCAAGGAGGTGTCGAAACTGCTCAAACAGCACGGCATCGATCTCGACCACAATCGGTTCCTCATCCTGCAGGGTGAGGTAGAGTCGATTGCCATGATGAAGTCGAAGGCACAGACGGAGAACGATTGCGGGCTGCTGGAATACCTGGAGGACATTGTCGGTACGACACGGTACAAGGTGCCGCTGCTGAAAATAAACGAGCGAGTCGATGCGCTGAACGAAGAGCGCACGGAGAAGCACAACCGGTGCAAGTTGGCCGAGCGCGAAATGAAGGACCTCGAGAAGCCGAAGACGGAAGCGGTCGAGTATTTGAAGCAGGAAAACACGCTGACGCGCACACGCAACCAGCAGATTCAAAAGTATCTGTGCGAGCAGAAGCGCAAGATCGGTGAGTTCGAGGTGGAGCGGGACCAGGCGGCCGGAATTCTCGCCAAGCACGATGAAACGTACGACGCGCTGAAGGCGGAGCGCGTCGAGAAGGAGAAGCTGGTGAAAGAGGAAATCAAGCAGTACGATGAGCTGGTAAGCGCGAAGGAAAGCAAAGAGTCGACGCTGAAAAATTCGCTCGACAAGTTTGCCAAGGTGCAGGCCAACATGCGGGCGACAAACGAGCGGCGCAAGAAAACCTTGGAGCAGATTGCGGCGGAGGAGAAGCGGCTTTTGGAGCTGCAGGACGTGCCGAAGAAAAATAAGAAGGAAATTGAGGAATCGGAGGCCAAGATAGAATCTCTTACGCGTCAAAAGACCGAAGTGGAGGCGAAGCTGACCGCAAACCTGGCCACACTAAAGGACGAAACGAAGGTACTGCTGGAGGAGAAGGAAAAACTGCAGACCGAGCTGATCGAGCTAAAGCGTGCGGTCGATGAGAGCAAGTCCGCCCTGTCGATCGCCGAATCGGAGCTGAAGATCTGCCAGCACGATGAAGTGACGGAACGGCGCAAGCTCGAATCGCTGCGCTACTCGTACGAAGAGACGGAGAAGGATCTGGAAGAGAAGCGTGCCCGTCTGCAGACGCTCGAGGAAGCGCTTCCAGTGACGCGCACCGAGCTGGAAACGGCCAAACAGAAGCTCCAGGAAAACACCAACGAGGAGAGGGAACTAACACAAACACTGCGAGCGGTGCAGGGCAAGCTGCAGGAATCGATGGCCGCAATGCAGTCGACACGATCGCAGGGTAAGGTGCTGGATGCGCTGATGCGCCAGAAGAACGAAGGACGCATCCCGGGCATCCTCGGGCGGTTGGGAAACCTGGGTGGAATTGACGCCCGGTACGATGTTGCCATCTCGACGTGCTGCGGTACGCTGGATCACATCGTAGTGGAAACCATCGACACGGCCAAGGCGTGCATCGAGTTCCTGAAGCAACACGACATTGGTCGGGCATCGTTCATTGCACTGGAGAAAATACAACAGTACGAGCGGAATTGTCACACCCGAATCCAGACGTAAGTAGCGGTCCAGAAATGGAGCGAATGTGAAGAACGCTTTTTTGTATTGAACCTTCCTTCATTTCAGACCCGAAAATGTTCCCCGGCTGTTTGATCTGATTCGCGTTGAGGATCAGCGTGTACTGCCCGCGTTCTACTTTGCGCTGCGCGACACACTGGTGGCCGAAAATCTCGACCAGGGGCAGCGGATTGCGTACGGACGGCAGCGATTCCGCGTGGTCACGATCGGCGGTGACGTAATAGAAACGTCCGGTACCATGTCCGGTGGTGGCCGTTCCCAGCAGCGTGGACGCATGGGCACCTCGGTACAGACGAAGACGTCCGCCAGCGAGCCGGCCGGTGCATCGAGCCGCGAGATAGAGCAGATGCAGATCCGGGCGCAGGAAATCCAAACGCAGATCAACTATCTGCAGGAGCAGCAGGGCGAGCTGGAAGCTACCATTCAGCGGCTGACGGCAAAGCTCAAGCAGCAGGAAATGGAGCTGAAGCGAATGCACATGGATGTGGCGAGCCTGACGCAGCAGATGCCACGGCTGAAGGAGCAGGTCGACTGGCAGGCGGAGCGTGTCGCCCGCACCCATTCGGATCCGGAAAAGGTGCGCGCTTTGGAGGCAAAGGTAGCGGAATGCAAACAAGCGTTCGACAGCTCGTCCACCAAGGCGGACGCGATGCAGAAAAACGTCGACCGGTACACGGAGCAGATCAACGAAATCACCAACAGCAAGGTGAAGGTGCTGCAGACGAAGATAAACGGTCTCGGCAAGCAGATCGACAAACTGTCCGCCAACATCTCGAAGCTGACCGTGGAGATCAAAACGTCCGAGCGCAATGTGCAAAAATCGAAGGACAAAATCAACAGCATGGAGGACGAGGTGGAGGCAGCCCAGTCCGCGATCCGTAAGGGCAACGATGAGCGTACCCAGCTGGAGGAGGAAGCAAACAAGCTGCGCGAAGAGCTGGAGGAGATGAAGCTGGCCATCGAAAAAGCGCACGAAGGCTCGTCCAGCATCAAGAAGGAAATTGTGGCGCTGCAAAAGCGCGAAGCGGAGGGCAAAATGAAGCGACTCGAGTTCGAGCAGATTCTGCAAACGATCGAAACGAAGCTGCAGGAAACGAAGGACACACTGCCGCACTGGCGGGACAAGGTAAGGCTATGGTTTCGTACGGTTTTATTCAATGTTTTAGGATCACGCTTTTAACAGGACTGAGGAATTCGATTTTAAAAAGTGACACATACACACGCACACATACACTCTCGAACAAGGCCCATTTTCAAAACGTGGCACGTGTGGTTCACGTTATTTTGGAGTAACAGTATAAGAGATGTAAATGTTATTATTGCATGCAGTAGTTCGAATGCGTTGAAACCGATTTGTCGATTTCCTTTTAAAACCACCCGATACACCCCTTGTTATTAGGGTAATTACATCAAAGAGCGAACAGGATTAAATGCACTTATCTGTTATTGTTATCGTTTCCGCTGGATAGTTGTTCGAAAGGGTAGGTTACCAGTTAAAATGACTAGAAACGGGACAGTACGTTAATCTACGATTAGAGCGTGTGGTAAGAGTTTGCGCTAATAGGGAGCACATCCAGAGAAAGAGAACTTGTGCATCCTACAAATGGCATGTATAGTTTGAAATGGCGAAGAAGTTGACATTCGACTGGCTCGCAAAATTGGAAAGTATCTTTGATATGCTGTTTAGACGACTAAATGCTGGAAAGTGCAAAGTATAAGACAAGAGAAAGCTCCACTCTGAAGATGCTCTTATACAACTATATGCTGGCGTGTTAACACGGTCCATTTTGGTGCAATCTCACTCCAAATATTGCAGTGCTTGGTTTGGTTTGTTGTGTTAACTGTGTTTGAATATACTATTTGGATACTTTCCCTAAAGCACACACACGCACACACTCGCTGTCCTCTCATTTTAATACTGTTGCTGTCTGTTGGCTTTGCTTATCGATCGGACAAACAATTCCTACTCCGCAGCCTTTTTTTACAGCTGATGTGGATGGAGTCGAATTTTGTCATCGATATCGAGCCGTGCTGAATCGATCTCGGAGACGGTGGGCAGTCCGCTTGGCCACTCCAGCAGCTCCGGTTCGTTGTGCATAATCATTTCCGCTTCCGCTGGAATGCGATTATGTAAAGAATGTTAAAGGGAACTCAAAGGAAGGCGCCATTGACCCCCTTACCTTGTATTCGATGTATCTTTGTGCCGTAGGCGAGGTCCGCATAGTATGCAACTACAAACGAAAGCGGTACGATGGGGGCCAGCGTACCGGGACGCTTGGTAGTGCGGAACCGTCCAATCAGTCCGACGGTCGATACGGCATAGAACGAGGCGAGCCAGTAGAACAGTTCCCGTGCCCGGGAGATTTGCATTGCCGTTTCGCGTTCCTTCATCTGGAAGTGCATCTGAATCCAGCGTTCCATCTACGCGAAGAGTAGAGGTCCCGCAAATGAGTAGTGTGGCGTTTTCGAGTGTATTATTTTATTCATCTTACCTTGATTTTATTCATCTCGGAAATGTATTCCTGATTCTTTTTGACCACTTCCATCCCGGTGGGATGTGAAAAGAAGCTTCCCATTTTGGTGTGTGTGTTTTGTGCGAGACACCCACTGCGAATCGATTGGTAATGCGTGTTTTCAACGCAGTAGGCGAAGCAGAGGCACGTGGCTTTGGTTTTGGATTATGCTTTGTTGTTAGGTAAACACTCAGAATTGTCCTCGTTCTTTGCACTTGCTCCTTTCGTTCGTTTCGTTGGTGGTGGACAGAGGAAGGCAGGGTGGTAACCCTCCGGAAACTGTCAACCGGTGAAAACATTGGCCTCATTTTCGGCGCATGCGATGTAGGTGGAGGGTTCAAAAGTCAACGGCCGTCTAGGTTTTTTTCCTGTTTGAATATTTTAATCGCGCTCATAATATCCTAAACAATTCATGTACAAATTGAATTGCAGCTCAAGCCGCTCAAGCTGCACGAAATCCCGGAAGAACCACCGCAAGAGCCGCTGAAAGAGTACACCGAGGAGGAGCTGGACAGTTACAAGCTGCCCGACCTGCAGTACCAGATCTCCATCCTGGAGGAAAAGCTGAATGCGAACAAACCAAACCTCTCCGTGATCGATGAGTTCCTGAAGAAGCGGGAAGCGTATCTGATGCGTGTCGCCGTGCTGGAAGAAATCACCGCCAAGCGTAACGAGATGCGCCAGCTGTACGACGATGTGCGCAAGAAGCGGTTTACCGAGTTTATGCGCGGCTTTCACATCATCACCAAGAAGCTGAAGGAAATGTACCAGATGATAACGCTCGGCGGTGATGCCGAGCTAGAGCTGGTCGATTCGATGGACCCGTTCAACGAGGGCATCGTGTTCAGCGTGCGGCCTCCGAAAAAGTCGTGGAAAATGATTTCCAACCTTTCCGGGGGCGAGAAAACGCTTTCCTCGCTGGCGCTCGTGTTTGCGCTGCACTACTACAAACCGTCGCCACTGTACGTGATGGATGAGATCGACGCGGCGCTAGACTTTAAAAACGTATCAATCGTTGCGCACTACATTAAGGTAAATGGGGAATGGGCGGAGCTCCGGCTGGAGAAGGGGAGAGTATGGGCAGAATTATTTATCTTTTTTTTTCTTCTTCACTCCAGGAACGTACCAAGAATGCACAGTTTATAATCATTTCGCTGCGTTCCAACATGTTTGAGCTGTCGGACTATCTGGTGGGCATTTATAAGGTGAAGGATTGTACCGACTCCGTCACGATCAAGAACGATCCCATGAAGACGTCGGGTTCGACGCAGCAGCAACAGCAAATGGAAAGACAGCAGTTCGGTTTCGGCAACAATGATAATCTGCCGGGTGTGGAAGAAGTAGCGGCTGAATTAGAAAATGCGAACGAAACTGATGTGGCAGCGAATGCAGAAAATCAGAGGGAAGCTGAAGTAGCAGCGAATGTAGAAAATCCGAAGGAAAATGAAGTAGCAGCGAATGTGGAAAATCAGATCGAAGACGAAGTACAACCGATGGAAGTGGAAGAGGAGAGAGATGAGGGAGTAGCAGCAGATGATCCAGAATAAGTTTTGTGAGAAGCATTAGCTATAGTACCTACATTTATCTATTTTCCATTAGATAAGTTTTACACCACTGTACACAATAAAACTGTTTTAATGTATTCGTTAAATTGTGCAGGGATGTCTATTGTGTCTCCCCGGGTGGGATTAGACCGACTGCTTTGCGCTTTTTACAAAGATCAATGCACTTGCAGTGCAGTGTGCTGCAACGTTCCTATTTTAAACAAGAGTTCCGCAAATGCGTTAGCGGGGTTTCGTCTTGGTGTGTGACCTTTTGTGCGATCACATCGCAGCGACAAAGCGAAAGTGAAGAATCAATCTGGCGTGGCACGCGGCCGTTGGCATTTTTGTTACCGTGCCGTTGCCAAACGATCGATGAGCGTTAGTTGCTTAATAGGTGAAGAGTAAGGACCGGGGCTAGGTCAAGTTCCTTATGGGCGATTGAACACAGCAGCAACGGAAGCATGAAGGGTTGATGCAACTTTTTGAAGATAATTTCGCAATGTCTATGAAATTTGCGGAAAAATAAGGTAATGTGTAAGCGATCGATTGGTCCTTAAATGCTGCCGGAAGTAAACAAATATGTTAAAACAAAACTCGTCCGATTGGAAAATGCACGCCGGTGCAATTGCACCACGACAAAAAAGAAGGACGAAATCGATCAAGATCAGTATTCAAGCTCGACCGAAAACTTCTCTCACCGCTCCCCATCTCTCGTTTGCATGAGAGAGCATCTCAAGGTCAAAGAAAAGTTCGCATGTGGAGCAGGTACTGCCAGGCGCTAGTCGTTGACAGCAATGTCCGAAAACCGTGGCGGATGTTGTGTTTACAATATCTGTCTTTAGCAAAGGTATTACAGTTTATAAAAATATGGAAAATTAATTACAAATGTTAAAATAATTGCCCAATAAAAACTAAACGCTAAAATCCTTCTTTTTAGGACTAGCAGAATACTCAACTGCCCGGTCGGATGGATCCCCTCTGTCATGTCGGCCATGATTGCACAACCTGGTCGTAGTTCCCTTGCGCCTGCGTATAAAATCCACTTCACTGTAATTTTACATCATCTTTGTAGCAGCGAGCGGAAGGCATCATTTATCAGCAAACAGTGAAGTGAAAACGGTGCTCGGTCTCTCGGTGCTCTATCTTCTTTGCCTAAAGTAAAAGAAAAAATGTAAGTGCGTTCAGTATCTGCAGGCCATTTGGGTTGATTCCGGTGAAGAGTTTTGGGCGGTAGAGTTCGGATACCAAACCCCCCTTCTTTCCAACGAAACGTTTTCTTCCATCTCTTTTCGGTTTGCACACGCACTTTTGTGGATTTTTCCAGAACATTTCCTCCGATTGTTGGACATTTTCTTCCAA